>NC_140995.1:69573916-70218220 GCF_052327205.1 Somniosus microcephalus | reverse complement strand
GAGCAGATTTGCTCTGATAATGGACCACAGTTTGTGTCCGAAGAGTTTTGAAAATTTATGAGAAGGAATGGGGTCAGGCATTACACATCCGCCCCGTATCATCCAGCCACAAATGGATTGGCTGAGAGGTTCGTACAAACCTTTAAGAAGGCGATAAAGGCCATGTGCGATGATGAAATTCCACTACAGCATAAGGTGGACAATTTCTTATTAGCCTACCGAAACGCGACACATGCAATTACCAACCAGACCCCGGCCATGATGTTCTTTAACCGAAGGTTGAGATCTCGTCTGGACTTGCTCAGACCAAATATGCGAAGAAATGTTGAGGATAAACAATTCCAGCACATCAATGAGAAACCGACAAGGATCTTCAACGTAGGACAACCAGTCTTGGCCCATGACTACCGAACAGAGAAATGGCAACCCGGAACGATATGCACAAGGCAGGGGCCATTAATGCACACAGTGGATGCCGGGGAGAACATTGTGAGACGCCACGTCGATCAGATCTTAGCGTCACAGGAACGAGTCAACCCCATGTCTTGCGTACCTGGGGATGAACCCGACATACCGGTAGCATCTACTTCCGAACCAGTAGCAGTGGAACCCGATGAACTAACCGATGAAAAGGGGCCAGAATCGCCTCCGCACCAAGAACAAGAACCTCAGGAAAGGCGCTATCCCGAAAGGATCAGGAAGCCGCCCCAAAGACTGAATCTATAAATGGACTATTGTTGTTTAATGTACATGTTAAAGTGTTAATTGTTATTTGAAT
Organism: Somniosus microcephalus; assembly: GCF_052327205.1. Classification (NCBI taxonomy): domain Eukaryota; kingdom Metazoa; phylum Chordata; class Chondrichthyes; order Squaliformes; family Somniosidae; genus Somniosus; species Somniosus microcephalus. The sequence goes on along the minus strand of NC_140995.1, from coordinate 70,217,442 downwards.
ATTATGGGTACTGCTAATCTAAAAGGGGAGGAATTGTAGTGTATGTACCTTTAAGAGAGAACTACTTTTACAGCTCCTGTATACTGTAGTACCGGCAGTGACCACACCTGTATATAAGCCTTGAGCATTCCTCTGTACCCCCAGTCTTGAGACTACCCTACTCCAGTAAATACCTGTTGATTGTTAAGTTACAGCATCCGTGTGGTTATTGAAAAACATCATACTCTCAGAATCACGGATCTAACAGTCATCGACCTGAAGCGTTAACTCTGTTTTTCTCTCCACAGATGCTGCCTGACCTGCTGAGTGTTACCAGCATTTTCTGTTTATATTATATTAGGAAATATAGGGGTCAAGATTCATCCAATCGGTTAATGGGAGGGCGGGGCGTGTGTGATAATGGACGTGCCGGGCAACCAATGGCGGGAGTGTGGGGGCGGGGTGTGTGTGAAAACAGACATGCCGGGCGACCAATGGCGGGAGTGTGGGGGGCGGGGTGTGTGTGATAACAGACGCGCCGGGCGACCAATGGCGGGAGTGTGGGGGGCGGGGTGTGTGTGATAACAGACGCGCCGGGTGACCAAAACCGGGAGTGTGGGGGCGGGGTGTGTGTGATAATGAACGTGCCGGGTGACCAATGGTGGGAGTGTGGGGGGCGGGGTGTGTGTGATAACAGACGTGCCGGGCGACCAATGCGGGTGTGTGGAGCGGGGTGTGTGTGATAACAGACGTACCGGGCGACCAATGCGGGTGTGTGGGGGCGGGGTGTGTGTGATAATGGATGTGCCGGGTGACCAATGGCGGGAGTGTGGGGGCAGGGTGTGTGTGATAACAGACGTGCCGGGCGACCAATGCGGGTGTGTGGAGCGGGGTGTGTGTGATAACAGACGTACCGGGCGACCAATGCGGGTGTGTGGGGGCGGGGTGTGTGTGATAACGAACGTGCCGGGTGACCAATGGTGGGAGTGTGGGGGGCGGGGTGTGTGCGATAACGAACGTGCCGGGTGACCAATGGCGGGAGTGTGGAGGCGGGGTGTGTGTGATAAGGAACGTGCCTGGTGACCAATGGCGGGAGTGTGGGGGCGGGGTGTGTGTGAAAACAGACGTGCCGGGCGACCAATGGCGGGAGTGTGGGGGGCGGGGTGTGTGATACAACAGACGCGCCGGGTGACCAAAACCGGGAGTGTGGGGGCGGGGTGTGTGCGATAACAGACGTGCCGGGTGACCAATGGCGGGAGTGTGGGGGTGGGGTGTGTGTGATAACGAATGTGCCTGGTGACCAATGGCGGGAGTGTGGGGGCGCGGTGTGTGCGATAACGAACGTGCCGGGCGACCACTGGCAGGAGTGTGGGGGCGGGGTGTGTGTGATAATGAACGTGCCGGGTGACCAATGGCGGGTGTGTGGGGGCGGGGTGTGTGTGATAATGAACGTGCCAGGTGACCAATGGCGGGAGTGTGGGGGGCGGGGTGTGTGTGATAACAGACGTGCCGGGTGACCAATGGCGGGTGTGTGGGGGCGGGGTGTGTGCGATAATGAACGTGACGGGCGACCTATGGCGGGAGTGTGGGGGCGGGGTGTGTGTGATAACAGACGTGCCAGGTGACCAATGGCGGGAGTGTGGGGGCGGGGTGTGTGATAATGGATGTGCCAGGTGACCAATGGCGGGAGTGTGGGGGCGGGGTGTGTGTGATAACGAACGTGCCGGGTGACCAATGGCGGGAGTGTGGGGGCGGGGTGTGTGATAATGGATGTGCCGGGTGGCCAATGGCGGGAGTGTGGGGGCGGGGTGTGTGTGATAATGGACGAGCCGGGCGACCAATGACGGGTGTGTGGGGGCGGGGTGTGTGTGATAATGGACGTGCCGGGTGACCAATGGTGGGAGTGTGGGGGGCGGGGTGTGTGTGATAATGAACATGCCGGGTGACCAATGGCGGGAGTGTGTGGGCGGGATGTGTGCGAAAACGAACGTGCCAGGTAACCAATGGTGGGAGTGTGGGGGCGGGGTGTGTGTGATAACAGACGTGCCCGGCGACCAATGGCGGGAGTGTGGGGGCGGGGTGTGTGTGATAAAAGACGTGCCGGGTGACCAATGCGGGTGTGTGGGGGCAGGGTGTGTGTGATAACAGACGTGCCGGGTGACCAATGGCGGGAGTGTGGGGGCGGGGTGTGTGTGATAACGAACGTGCCGGGTGACCAATGGTGGGAGTGTGGAGGCGGGGTGTGTGTGATAACGAACGTGCCTGGTGACCAATGGCGGGAGTGTGGAGGCGGGGTGTGTGTGATAACGAACGTGCCTGGTGACCAAAGGCGGCAGTGTGGGGGCGGGATGTGTGCGATAACGAACGTGCTGGGCGACCACTGGCGGGAGTGTGGGGGCGGGGTGTGTGTGATAATGGACGTGCTGGGCAACCAATGGCGGGAGTGTGGGGGGCGGGGTGTGTGTGATAACAAATGTGCCGGGCGACCAATGGCGGGAGTGTGGGGGCGGGGTGTGTGTGATAATGAACGTGCCGGGCGACCAATGGCGGATGTGTGGGGGCGGGGTGTGTGCGATAACGAACGTGCCGGGCGACCAATGGCGGGAGTGTGGGGGCGGGGTGTGTGTAATAATAGACGTGCCAGGTGACCAATGGCGGGAGTGTGGGAGCGGGGTGTGTGTGATAACGAACGTGCCAGGTGACCAATGGCGGGAGTGTGGGAGCGGGGTGTGTGTGATAACGAACGTGCCGGGCGACCAATGGCGGGAGTGTGGGGGCGGGGTGTGTGTGATAATGGACGTGCCGGGCAACCAATGGCGGGTGTGTGGGGGGCGGGGTGTGTGTGATAATGGACGTGCCGGGTGACCAATGGTGGGAGTGTGGGGGGCGGGGTGTGTGTGATAATGAACGTGCCGGGTGACCAATGGCTGGAGTGTGTGGGCGGGTTGTGTGCGATAACGAACGTGCCGGGTGACCAATGGCGGGAGTGTGGGGGCAGGGTGTGTGTGATAATGGACGTGCCAGGCGACCAATGGCGGGAGTGTGGGGGCGGGGTGTGTATGATAACGAACGTGCCGGGTGACCAACGGTGGGAGTGTGGGGGGCGGGGGCTGTGCGATAACGAACGTGCCGGGCGACCACTGGCGGGAGTGAAGGAGCGGGGTGTGTGTGATAATGGACGTGCTGGGCGAGCAATGGCGGGAGTGTGGGGGGCGGGGTGTGTGTGATAACAGATGTGCCGGGCGACCAATGGTGGGAGTGTGGGGGCGGGGTGTGTGTGATAATGAACGTGCCGGGCGACCAATGGCCGGTGTGTGGGGGCGGGGTGTGTGCGATAACGAACGTGCCGGGCGAACAATGGCGGGAGTGTGGGGGCGGGGTGTGTGTGATAACAGACGTGCCAGGTGACCAATGGCGGGAGTGTGGGAGCGGGGTGTGTGTGATAACGAACGTGCCGGGTGACCAATGGCGGGAGTGTGGGGGCGGTGTGTGTGATAATGGATGTGCCGGGCGACCAGTGGCGGGAGTGTGTGGGCAGGGTGTGTGTGATAATGGACGTGCCGGGTGACCAATGGTGGGAGTGTGGGGGCGGGGTGTGTGTGATAATGGACGTGCCGGGCGACCAGTGGCGGGAGTGTGGGGGGCGGGGTGTGTGTGATAATGAACGTGCCGGGTGACCAATGGCGGGAGTGTGGGGGCGGTGTGTGTGATAACAGACGTGCCGGGCGACCAATGCGGGTGTGTAGGGGCGGGGTGTGTGTGATAACAGACGTGCCGGGTGACCAATGGCGGGAGTGTGGGGGCGGGGTGTGTGTGATAACGAACGTGCCGGGTGACCAATGGTGGGAGTGTGGGGGCGGGGTGTGTGTGATAACGAACGTGCCGGGCGACCACTGGCGGGAGTGTGGGGGCGGGGTGTGTATGATAATGGACGTGCTGGGCGACCAATGGCGGGAGTGTGGGGGGCGGGGTGTGTGTGATAACAAATGTGCCGGGCGACCAATGGCGGGAGTGTGGGGGCGGGGTGTGTGTGATAATGAACGTGCCGGGCGACCAATGGCGGGTGTGTGGGGGCGGGGTGTGTGCGATAACGAACGTGCCGGGCGACCAATGGCGGGAGTGTGGGGGCGGGGTGTGTGTAATAATAGACGTGCCAGGTGACCAATGGCGGGAGTGTGGGAGCGGGGTGTGTGTGATAACGAACGTGCCGGGTGACCAATGGCGGGAGTGTGGGGGCGGGGTGTGTGATAATGGATGTGCCGGGCGACCAATGGCGGGAGAGTGGGGGCGGGGTGTGTGTGATAATGGACGTGCCGGGCAACCAATGGCGGGTGTGTGGGGGGCGGGGTGTGTGTGATAATGGACGTGCCGGGTGACCAATGGCGGGAGTGTGTGCGCGGGGTGTGTGCGATAACGAACGTGCCGGGTGACCAATGGCGGGAGTGTGGGGGCGGGGTGTGTGTGATAATGGACGTGCCGGGCGACCAATGGCGGGAGTGTGGGGGTGGGGTGTGTGTGATAACAGGCGTGCCGGGCGACCAATGCGGGTGTGTGGGGGCGGGGTGTGTGTGATAACAGACGTGCCGGGTGACCAATGGCGGGAGTGTGGGGGCGGGGTATGTGTGATAACAGACGTGCCGTGCCGGGTGACCAATGGCGGGAGTGTGGGGGCGGGGTGTGTGTGATAATGAACGTGCCGGGCGACCAATGGCGGGTGTGTGGGGGCGGGGTGTGTGCGATACCGAACGTGCCGGGCGACCAATGGCGGGAGTGTGGGGGCGGGGTGTGTGTAATAATAGACGTGCCAGGTGACCAATGGCGGGAGTGCGGGAGCGGGGTGTGTGTGATAACGAACGTGCCAGGTGACCAATGGCGGGAGTGTGGGAGCGGGGTGTGTGTGATAACGAACGTGCCGGGCGACCAATGGCGGGAGTGTGGGGGCGGGGTGTGTGTGATAATGGACGTGCCGGGCAACCAATGGCGGGTGTGTGGGGGGCGGGGTGTGTGTGATAATGGACGTGCCGGGCGACCAATGGCCGATGTGTGGGGGCGGGGTGTGTGCGATAACGAACGTGCCGGGCGACCAATGGCGGGAGTGTGGGGGCGGGGTGTGTGCGATAACGAACGTGCCGGGCGACCACTGGCGGGAGTGAAGGAGCGGGGTGTGTGTGATAATGGACGTGCTGGGCGAGCAATGGCGGGAGTGTGGGGGGCGGGGTGTGTGTGATAACAGATGTGCCGGGCGACCAATGGCGGGAGTGTGGGGGCGGGGTGTGTGTGATAATGAACGTGCCGGGCGACCAATGGCCGATGTGTGGGGGCGGGGTGTGTGCGATAACGAACGTGCCGGGCGACCAATGGCGGGAGTGTGGGGGCGGGGTGTGTGTGATAACAGACGTGCCAGGTGACCAATGGCGTGAGTGTGGGGGCGGGGTGTGTGATAATGGATGTGCCGGGCGACCAGTGGCGGGAGTGTGGGGGCGGGGTGTGTGTGATAACAGACGTGCCAGGTGACCAATGGCGTGAGTGTGGGGGCGGGGTGTGTGTGATAATGGACGTGCCGGGTGACCAATGGTGGGAGTGTGGGGGCGGGGTGTGTGTGATAACGAACGTGCCGGGTGACCAATGGCGGGAGTGTGGGGGCGGTGTGTGTGATAATGGATGTGCCGGGCGACCAGTGGCGGGAGTGTGTGGGCAGGGTGTGTGTGATAATGGACGTGCCGGGTGACCAATGGTGGGAGTGTGGGGGCGGGGTGTGTGTGATAATGGATGTGCCGGGCGACCAGTGGCGGGAGTGTGTGGGCAGGGTGTGTGTGATAATGGACGTGCCGGGTGACCAATGGTGGGAGTGTGGGGGCGGGGTGTGTGTGATAATGGACGTGCCGGGCGACCAGTGGCGGGAGTGTGGGGGGCGGGGTGTGTGTGATAATGAACGTGCCGGGTGACCAATGGCGGGAGTGTGGGGGCGGTGTGTGCGATAACAGACGTGCCGGGCGACCAATGCGGGTGTGTGGGGGCGGGGTGTGTGTGATAACAGACGTGTCAGGCGACCAATGGTGGGAGTGTGGGGGCGGGGTGTGTGTGATAACGAACGTGCCGGGTGACCAATGGTGGGAGTGTGGTGGGCGGAGGGTGTGCGATAACGAACGTGCCGGGCGACCACTGGCGGGAGTGTGGGGGCGGGGTGTGTGTGATAATGGACGTGCTGGGCGACCAATGGCGGGAGTGTGGGGGGCGGGGTGTGTGTGATAACAAATGTGCCGGGCGACCAATGGCGGGAGTGTGGGGGCGGGGTGTGTGTGATAATGAACGTGCCGGGCGACCAATGGCGGGTGTGTGGGGGCGGGGTGTGTGCGATAACGAACGTGCCGGGCGACCAATGGCGGGAGTGTGGGGGCGGGGTGTGTGTAATAATAGACGTGCCAGGTGACCAATGGCGGGAGTGTGGGAGCGGGGTGTGTGTGATAACGAATGTGCCGGGTGACCAATGGCGGGAGTGTGGGGGCGGGGTGTGTGATAATGGATGTGCCGGGCGACCAATGGCGGGAGAGTGGGGGCGGGGTGTGTGTGATAATGGACGTGCCGGGCAACCAATGGCGGGTGTGTGGGGGGCGGGGTGTGTGTGATAATGAACGTGCCAGGTGACCAATGGCGGGAGTGTGTGGGCGGGTTGTGTGCGATAACGAACGTGCCGGGTGACCAATGGCGGGAGTGTGGGGGCGGGGTGTGTGTGATAATGGACGTGCCGGGCGACCAATGGCGGGAGTGTGGGGGCGGGGTGTGTGTGATAACAGGCGTGCCGGGCGACCAATGCGGGTGTGTGGGGGCGGGGTGTGTGTGATAACAGACATGCCGGGTGACCAATGGCGGGAGTGTGCGGGCGGGGTATGTGTGATAACAGACGTGCCGTGCCGGGTGACCAATGGCGGGAGTGTGGGGGCGGGGTGTGTGTGATAACGAACGTGCCGGGTGACCAATGGTGGGTGTGTGGGGGGCGGGGTGTGAGCGATAACGAACGTGCCGGGCGACCACTGGCGGGAGTGTAGGAGCGGGGTGTGTGTGATAATGGACGTGCTGGGCGAGCAATGGCGGGAATGTGGGGGGCGGGGTGTGTGTGATAACAGGTGTGCCGGGCGACCAATGGTGGGAATGTGGGGGGCGGGGTGTGTGTGATAACAGGTGTGCCGGGCGACCAATGGTGGGAATGTGGGGGGCGGGGTGTGTGTGATAACAGACGCGCCGGGTGACCAATGGCGCGTGTGTGTGGGGGTGGTGTGTGTGTGATAACAGACGTGCCGGGTGACCAATGGCGGGTGTGTGGGAGCGGGGTGTGTGCGATAACGAACGTGCCGGGTGACCAATGGTGGGAGTGTGTGGGCGGGGTGTGTGTGATAATGGATGTGCCGGGCGACCAATGGCGGGAGTGTGGGGGCGGGGTGTGTGCGATAACGAACGTGCCGGGCGACCAATGGCGGGAGTGTGGGGGCGGGGTGTGTGTGATAATGGACGTGCCGGGCAACCAATGGCGGGTGTGTGGGGGGCGGGGTGTGTGTGATAATGGACGTGCCGGGCGACCAATGGCCGATGTGTGGGGGCGGGGTGTGTGCGATAACGAACGTGCCGGGCGACCAATGGCGGGAGTGTGGGGGCGGGGTGTGTGCGATAACGAACGTGCCGGGCGACCACTGGCGGGAGTGAAGGAGCGGGGTGTGTGTGATAATGGACGTGCTGGGCGAGCAATGGCGGGAGTGTGGGGGGCGGGGTGTGTGTGATAACAGATGTGCCGGGCGACCAATGGCGGGAGTGTGGGGGCGGGGTGTGTGTGATAATGAACGTGCCGGGCGACCAATGGCCGATGTGTGGGGGCGGGGTGTGTGCGATAACGAACGTGCCGGGCGACCAATGGCGGGAGTGTGGGGGCGGGGTGTGTGTGATAACAGACGTGCCAGGTGACCAATGGCGTGAGTGTGGGGGCGGGGTGTGTGATAATGGATGTGCCGGGCGACCAGTGGCGGGAGTGTGGGGGCGGGGTGTGTGTGATAACAGACGTGCCAGGTGACCAATGGCGTGAGTGTGGGGGCGGGGTGTGTGTGATAATGGACGTGCCGGGTGACCAATGGTGGGAGTGTGGGGGCGGGGTGTGTGTGATAACGAACGTGCCGGGTGACCAATGGCGGGAGTGTGGGGGCGGTGTGTGTGATAATGGATGTGCCGGGCGACCAGTGGCGGGAGTGTGTGGGCAGGGTGTGTGTGATAATGGACGTGCCGGGTGACCAATGGTGGGAGTGTGGGGGCGGGGTGTGTGTGATAATGGATGTGCCGGGCGACCAGTGGCGGGAGTGTGTGGGCAGGGTGTGTGTGATAATGGACGTGCCGGGTGACCAATGGTGGGAGTGTGGGGGCGGGGTGTGTGTGATAATGGACGTGCCGGGCGACCAGTGGCGGGAGTGTGGGGGGCGGGGTGTGTGTGATAATGAACGTGCCGGGTGACCAATGGCGGGAGTGTGGGGGCGGTGTGTGCGATAACAGACGTGCCGGGCGACCAATGCGGGTGTGTGGGGGCGGGGTGTGTGTGATAACAGACGTGTCAGGCGACCAATGGTGGGAGTGTGGGGGCGGGGTGTGTGTGATAACGAACGTGCCGGGTGACCAATGGTGGGAGTGTGGTGGGCGGAGGGTGTGCGATAACGAACGTGCCGGGCGACCACTGGCGGGAGTGTGGGGGCGGGGTGTGTGTGATAATGGACGTGCTGGGCGACCAATGGCGGGAGTGTGGGGGGCGGGGTGTGTGTGATAACAAATGTGCCGGGCGACCAATGGCGGGAGTGTGGGGGCGGGGTGTGTGTGATAATGAACGTGCCGGGCGACCAATGGCGGGTGTGTGGGGGCGGGGTGTGTGCGATAACGAACGTGCCGGGCGACCAATGGCGGGAGTGTGGGGGCGGGGTGTGTGTAATAATAGACGTGCCAGGTGACCAATGGCGGGAGTGTGGGAGCGGGGTGTGTGTGATAACGAATGTGCCGGGTGACCAATGGCGGGAGTGTGGGGGCGGGGTGTGTGATAATGGATGTGCCGGGCGACCAATGGCGGGAGAGTGGGGGCGGGGTGTGTGTGATAATGGACGTGCCGGGCAACCAATGGCGGGTGTGTGGGGGGCGGGGTGTGTGTGATAATGAACGTGCCAGGTGACCAATGGCGGGAGTGTGTGGGCGGGTTGTGTGCGATAACGAACGTGCCGGGTGACCAATGGCGGGAGTGTGGGGGCGGGGTGTGTGTGATAATGGACGTGCCGGGCGACCAATGGCGGGAGTGTGGGGGCGGGGTGTGTGTGATAACAGGCGTGCCGGGCGACCAATGCGGGTGTGTGGGGGCGGGGTGTGTGTGATAACAGACATGCCGGGTGACCAATGGCGGGAGTGTGCGGGCGGGGTATGTGTGATAACAGACGTGCCGTGCCGGGTGACCAATGGCGGGAGTGTGGGGGCGGGGTGTGTGTGATAACGAACGTGCCGGGTGACCAATGGTGGGTGTGTGGGGGGCGGGGTGTGAGCGATAACGAACGTGCCGGGCGACCACTGGCGGGAGTGTAGGAGCGGGGTGTGTGTGATAATGGACGTGCTGGGCGAGCAATGGCGGGAATGTGGGGGGCGGGGTGTGTGTGATAACAGGTGTGCCGGGCGACCAATGGTGGGAATGTGGGGGGCGGGGTGTGTGTGATAACAGGTGTGCCGGGCGACCAATGGTGGGAATGTGGGGGGCGGGGTGTGTGTGATAACAGACGCGCCGGGTGACCAATGGCGCGTGTGTGTGGGGGTGGTGTGTGTGTGATAACAGACGTGCCGGGTGACCAATGGCGGGTGTGTGGGAGCGGGGTGTGTGCGATAACGAACGTGCCGGGTGACCAATGGTGGGAGTGTGTGGGCGGGGTGTGTGTGAGAATGGATGTGCCGGGCGACCAATGGCGGGAGTGTGGGGGCGGGGTGTGTGCGATAACAGACGTGCCGGGCGACCAATGGCGGGTGTGTGGGAGCGGGGTGTGTGCGATAACGAACGTGCCGGGTGACCAATGGTGGGAGTGTGGGGGCGGGGTGTGTGTGATAATGGATGTGCCGGGCGACCAATGGCGGGAGTGTGGGGGTGGGGTGTGTGTGATAATGGATGTGCCAGGTGACCAATGGCGGGTGTTTGGGGGCGGTGTGTGTGTGATAACAGACGTGCCGGGCGACCAATGGCGGGAGTGTGGGGGCGGTGTGTGTGTGATAAAAGACGTGCCGGGCGACCAATGGCGGGAGTGTGGGGGCGGGGTGTGTGTGATAAAAGACGTGCCGGGCGACCAATGCGGGTGTGTGGGGGCGGGGTGTGTGTGATAACAGACGTGCCGGGTGACCAATGGCGGGAGTGTGGGGGCGGGGTGTGTGTGATAACGAACGTGCCGGGTGACCAATGGTGGGAGTGTGGCGGGCGGGGTGTGTGCGATAACGAACGTGCCGGGTGACCAATGGCGGGAGTGTGGGGGGCGGGGTGTGTGTGATAACGAACGTGCCTGGTGACCAATGGCGGCAGTGTGGGGGCGGGGTGTGTGCGATAACGAACGTGCTGGGCGACCACTGGCGGGAGTGTGGGGGCGGGATGTGTGTGATAATGGACGTGCTGGGCAACCAATGGCGGGAGTGTGGGGGGCGGGGTGTGTGTGATAACAAATGTGCCGGGCGACCATTGGCGGGAGTGTGGGGGCGGGGTGTGTGTGATAATGAACGTGCCGGGCGACCAATGGCGGTTGTGTGGGGGCGGGGTGTGTGTAATAATAGACGTGCCAGGTGACCAATGGCGGGAGTGTGGGGGCGGGGTGTGTATGATAACGAACGTGCCAGGTGACCAATGGCGGGAGTGTGGGAGCGGGGTGTGTATGATAATGAACGTGCCGGGCGACCAATGGCGGGAGTGTGGGGGCGGGGTGTGTGTAATAATAGACGTGCCAGGTGACCAATGGCGGGAGTGTGGGAGCGGGGTGTGTGTGATAACGAACGTGCCGGGTGACCAATGGCGGGAGTGTGGGGGCGGGGTGTGTGATAATGGATGTGCCGGGCGACCAATGGCCGGTGTGTGGGGGCGGAGGGTGTGCGATAACGAACGTGCCGGGCGACCAATGGCGGGAGTGTGGGGGCGGGGTGTGTGTAATAATAGACGTGCCAGGTGACCAATGGCGGGAGTGTGGGAGCGGGGTGTGTGTGATAACGAACGTGCCAGGTGACCAATGGCGGGAGTGTGGGAGCGGGGTGTGTGTGATAACGAACGTGCCGGGCGACCAATGGCGGGAGTGTGGGGGCGGGGTGTGTGTGATAATGGACGTGCCAGGTGACCAATGGCGGGAGTGTGGGGGGCGGGGTGTGTGTGATAATGGACGTGCCGGGCAACCAATGGTGGGTGTGTGGGGGCGGGGTGTGTGTGATAATGGACGTGCCGGGTGACCAATGGTGGGAGTGTGGGGGCGGGGTGTGTGTGATAATGAACGTGCCGGGTGACCAATGGTGGGAGTGTGGGGGGCGGGGTGTGTGTGATAATGGACGTGCCAGGTGACCAATGGTGGGAGTGTGGGGGGCGGGGTGTGTGTGATAATGAACGTGCCGGGTGACCAATGGTGGGAGTGTGGGGGGCGGGGTGTGTGTGATAATGAACGTGCCGGGTGACCAATGGCGGGTGTGCGGGGGGCGGGGTGTGTGTGATAATGGACGTGCCGGGCGACCAATGGCGGGAGTGTTTGGGCGGGGTGTGTGCGATAATGAACGTGCCGGGTGACCAATGGCGGGTGTGTGGGGGGCGGGGTGTGTGTGATAATGGACGTGCCAGGTGACCAATGGTGGGAGTGTGGGGGCGGGGTGTGTGTGATAATGGACGTGCCGGGTGACCAATGGCGGGAGTGTGGGGGCGGGGTGTGTGTGATAACAGACGTGCCGGGTGACCAATGGTGGGTGTGTGGGGGCGGGGTGTGTGTGATAACGAACGTGCCGGGTGACCAATGGCGGGAGAGTGGGGGCGGGGTGTGTGTGATAATGGACGTGCCAGGTGACCAATGGTGGGAGTGTGTGGGCAGGGTGTGTGTGATAATGGACGTGCCGGGTGACCAATGGTGGGAGTGTGGGGGCGGGGTGTGTGTGATAATGGACGTGCCGGGTGACCAATGGTGGGAGTGTGGGGGCGGGGTGTGTGTGATAATGGACGTGCCGGGTGACCAATGGTGGGAGTGTGGGGGCGGGGTGTGTGTGATAATGGACGTGCCGGGTGACCAATGGCGGCAGTGTGGGGGCGGGGTGTGTGCGATAATGGATGTGCCGGGTGACCAATGGTGGGAGTGTGGGGGCGGGGTGTGTGTGATAACAGACGTGCCGGGTGACCAATGGCGGGTGTGTGGGGGCGGGGTGTGTGTGATAACGAACGTGCCAGGTGACCAATGGTGGGAGTGTGGGGGGCGGGGTGTGTGTGATAATGGACGTGCCGGGTGACCAATGGCGGCAGTGTGGGGGCGGGGTGTGTGTGATAATGGACGTGCCGGGTGACCAATGGCGGGGGTGTGGGGGCGGGGTGTGTGCGATAATGAACGTGCCGGGTGACCAATGGCGGCAGTGTGGGGGCGGGGTGTGTGTGATAATGGATGTGCCGGGTGACCAATGGCGGCAGTGTGGGGGCGGGGTGTGTGTGATAATGGACGTGCCGGGTGACCAATGGTGGGAGTGTGGGGGTGGGGTGTGTGTGATAATGGACGTGCCGGGTGACCAATGGTGGGAGTGTGGGGGTGGGGTGTGTGTGATAATGGATGTGCCGGGTGACCAATGGCGGCAGTGTGGGGGCGGGGTGTGTGTGATAACGAACGTGCCGGGTGACCAATGGTGGGAGTGTGGGGGTGGGGTGTGTGTGATAATGGATGTGCCGGGCGACCAATGGCGGCAGTGTGGGGGCGGGGTGTGTGTGATAATGGATGTGCCGGGCGACCAATGGCGGGAGTGTGGGGGCGGGGTGTGTGTGATAATGGATGTGCCGGGTGACCAATGGTGGGAGTGTGGGGGCGGGGTGTGTGTGATAATGGACGTGCCGGGTGACCAATGGCGGGAGTGTGGGGGCGGGGTGTGTGTGATAATGGATGTGCCGGGTGACCAATGGCGGGAGTGTGGGGGCGGGGTGTGTGTGATAATGGATGTGCCGGGTGACCAATGGTGGGAGTGTGGGGGCGGGGTGTGTGTGATAACGAACGTGCCGGGTGACCAATGGTGGGAGTGTGGGGGCGGGGTGTGTGTGATAATGGATGTGCCGGGTGACCAATGGTGGGAGTGTGGGGGCGGGGTGTGTGTGATAATGGATGTGCCGGGTGACCAATGGTGGGAGTGTGTGGGCGGGGTGTGTGTGATAATGGATGTGCCGGGTGACCAATGGTGGGAGTGTGGGGGCGGGGTGTGTGTGATAATGAACGTGCCGGGTGACCAATGGTGGGAGTGTGGGGGCGGGGTGTGTGTGATAATGGATGTGCCGGGTGACCAATGGCGGCAGTGTGGGGGCGGGGTGTGTGTGATAACGGATGTGCCGGGTGACCAATGGTGGGTGTGTGGGGGCGGGGTGTGTGTGATAACGAACGTGCCGGGTGACCAATGGCGGCAGTGTGGGGGCGGGGTGTGTGTGATAATGGATGTGCCGGGCGACCAATGGCGGGAGTGTGGGGGCGGGGTGTGTGTGATAACAGATGTGCCGGATGACCAATGGCGGGAGTGTGGGGGCGGGGTGTGTATGATAACAGATGTGCCGGGTGACCAATGGCGGCAGTGTGGGGGCGGGGTGTGTGTGATAATGGATGTGCCAGGTGACCAATGGTGGGAGTGTGGGGGCGGGGTGTGTGTGATAATGGATGTGCCGGGTGACCAATGGTGGGAGTGTGGGGGCGGGGTGTGTGTGATAATGGATGTGCCGGGTGACCAATGGTGGGAGTGTGGGGGCGGGGTGTGTGTGATAACAGACGTGCCAGGTGACCAATGGTGGGGGTGTGGGGGCGGGGTGTGTGTGATAACGGACGTGCCGGGTGACCAATGGTGGGTGTGTGGGGGCGGGGTGTGTGTGATAATGGATGTGCCGGGTGACCAATGGTGGGGGTGTGGGGGCGGGGTGTGTGTGATAACAGACGTGCCAGGTGACCAATGGTGGGAGTGTGGGGGGCGGGGTGTGTGTGATAATGGATGTGCCGGGTGACCAATGGTGGGGGTGTGGGGGCGGGGTGTGTGTGATAACAGACGTGCCGGGCGACCAATGGTGGGAGTGTGGGGGGCGGGGTGTGTGTGATAATGGATGTGCCGGGTGACCAATGGTGGGAGTGTGGGGGCGGGGTGTGTGTGATAATGGATGTGCCGGGTGACCAATGGTGGGAGTGTGGGGGCGGGGTGTGTGTGATAATGAACGTGCCGGGTGACCAATGGTGGGTGTGTGGGGGCGGGGTGTGTGCGATAACGGATGTGCCGGGTGACCAATGGTGGGTGTGTGGGGGCGGGGTGTGTGTGATAATGGACGTGCCGGGTGACCAATGGTGGGAGTGTGGGGGCGGGGTGTGTGCGATAATGAACGTGCCGGGTGACCAATGGTGGGTGTGTGGGGGCGGGGTGTGTGTGATAATGAACGTGCCGGGCGACCAATGGTGGGTGTGTGGGGGCGGGGTGTGTGCGATAATGAACGTGCCGGGTGACCAATGGTGGGAGTGTGGGGGCGGGGTGTGTGTGATAATGGACGTGCCGGGTGACCAATGGTGGGTGTGTGGGGGCGGGGTGTGTGCGATAATGAACGTGCCGGGTGACCAATGGTGGGAGTGTGGGGGCGGGGTGTGTGTGATAATGGACGTGCCGGGTGACCAATGGCGGCAGTGTGGGGGCGGGGTGTGTGTGATAATGGACGTGCCGGGTGACCAATGGTGGGAGTGTGGGGGCGGGGTGTGTGTGATAATGGATGTGCCGGGTGACCAATGGTGGGGGTGTGGGGGCGGGGTGTGTGTGATAACGGACGTGCCGGGTGACCAATGGTGGGGGTGTGGGGGCGGGGTGTGTGTGATAATGAACGTGCCGGGTGACCAATGGTGGGGGTGTGGGGGCGGGGTGTGTGTGATAATGGACGTGCCAGGTGACCAATGGCGGGTGTGTGGGGGCGGGGTGTGTGTGATAATGAACGTGCCGGGTGACCAATGGTGGGGGTGTGGGGGCGGGGTGTGTGTGATAACGAACGTGCCGGGTGACCAATGGTGGGGGTGTGGGGGCGGGGTGTGTGTGATAACGGACGTGCCGGGTGACCAATGGTGGGGGTGTGGGGGCGGGGTGTGTGTGATAATGAACGTGCCGGGTGACCAATGGTGGGGGTGTGGGGGCGGGGTGTGTGTGATAATGGACGTGCCAGGTGACCAATGGCGGGTGTGTGGGGGCGGGGTGTGTGTGATAATGAACGTGCCGGGTGACCAATGGTGGGGGTGTGGGGGCGGGGTGTGTGTGATAACGGACGTGCCGGGTGACCAATGGTGGGGGTGTGGGGGCGGGGTGTGTGTGATAATGAACGTGCTGGGTGACCAATGGTGGGGGTGTGGGGGCGGGGTGTGTGTGATAATGAACGTGCCAGGTGACCAATGGTGGGGGTGTGGGGGCGGGGTGTGTGCGATAACGAACGTGCCAGGTGACCAATGGTGGGGGTGTGGGGGCGGGGTGTGTGTGATAATGAACGTGCCGGGTGACCAATGGTGGGGGTGTGGGGGCGGGGTGTGTGTGATAATGAACGTGCCGGGTGACCAATGGTGGGGGTGTGGGGGCGGGGTGTGTGTGATAATGAACGTGCCGGGTGACCAATGGCGGGAGTGTGGGGGGCGGGGTGTGTGTGATAACGAACGTGCCGGGTGACCAATGGTGGGTGTGTGGGGGGCGGGGTGTGTGTGATAACGAACGTGCCGGGTGACCAATGGTGGGTGTGTGGGGGCGGGGTGTGTGTGATAATGGACGTGCCGGGTGACCAATGGCGGCAGTGTGGGGGCGGGGTGTGTGTGATAATGGATGTGCCGGGCGACCAATGGTGGGAGTGTGGGGGCGGGGTGTGTGTGATAATGGATGTGCCGGGTGACCAATGGTGGGTGTGTGGGGGCGGGGTGTGTGTGATAATGGATGTGCCGGGTGACCAATGGTGGGAGTGTGGGGGCGGGGTGTGTGTGATAATGGATGTGCCGGGTGACCAATGGTGGGTGTGTGGGGGCGGGGTGTGTGTGATAACGGACGTGCCGGGTGACCAATGGTGGGTGTGTGGGGGCGGGGTGTGTGTGATAATGAACGTGCCGGGTGACCAATGGCGGCAGTATGGGGGCGGGGTGTGTGTGATAACGAACGTGCCGGGTGACCAATGGTGGGTGTGTGGGGGCGGGGCAGTGGAAGGTGGGAAGTCATGTGATTTAACCTCCAGGAATACGTCCAATCAGAGTCAGCAACACGACTGTCATTTCAAGTGATTACGGAAAGGACAAGTACCAAGTAGATAAAGAGGTGACGAGAGAGACAGGAGTCAGGAACTTCCCCGGAGCTCCTGCTGCCCCAGTGCTGTCACTGCACTGGAGGAGCGACGGAAAACCCTCCCTTTCCAGGTGGCGAAGTTGTGACAGCGGAGGGAGAGGGGCTCCAAGGAAATCTCCGGCCGGTGTCAGGAACATTGGAATGATCCGGTGGAGAGGAGCCCATCCCCAGCACCCCCTGCTCCTACCTACCACAATTTCGAGACCCCGGCCTCGATTGCTGCTGGCCGACAAATGGATTCAGGCAACACTTCCGACTAACTTCACCTCTCCTCAAAGATCATCCCTGAGAAACTGTTTATGCACAGAGGGTCCATGGGATCGAGATCACAAGCGGGCCAGTGAGTAAACACCTCAGATAGAACAGCCCCACTTCTGACCTTATGATGGAGGGAAGGTCATTGATGAAGCAGCTGAAGATGGTTGGGCCTAGGACACTGCCCTGAGGAACTCTGGTCCACCCAGAATGTCCCACACAATTGTAATACCTTGTGCAGAACAATATATACACTTTCCACCCTCCCCAAAACCATGTGATGTCCTGGAGAGGTGAAAAACCAGATAAAAAACACAGGACAATTTGGGGAGAAAAAAATCTGGGTAATTCCTCCAACCCATCTCGGCAATTGAAACTAGTCCAGGAGATCACTCTAGCCCGGATCATTCTATGCAATCCCTACCTTTAGTACGAGGTGCTCTCCTGTGCATTACCATAATCCTGGGCAGTCGTTAGAGATGACCTGCCCACTGCCCAGTGACCTCACCCTACACTAAGTATCTCGAGGAAAGAAGATTAAATAGACTCACATCATGCTGCAGGATAGTTCTAAAGCCATTCTTAGGCCTGATTAAGAAGTAAAACCGAGGCAAGGGATTGGTTTTCGGAAAAGCATTCCTCCCCCTCCCAGAGATTCCCTATCTCACTCTCCATCTGCCCTGTTCGGTCGAGTGGGTTTCAGCGGGTCTTTTCTGTTCTGTGGTTGATGGTCAGTTCTAGATCCATGATTGAGTGACTGTTCTTAGAAAGATGGCTTTTCGTGGCCTGGTCAATAGTCCGTGGAGGAACCACAACAGCACCTTTCACCCAAGGAGACCCCCATCTCAGAGCAAGGGGAGACTGTAATTGGCGCCTACCTGCTAAGTCTCGGTACGTAGCACTGATTCACACTCTACGTAGAAATACATACATTACATAGAATTATATACATTACATCGAATGTACAGCACAGAAACCTGACAGGTCTATGCCGGTGTTTATGCTCCACACGAGCCTCCTCCCACCTCTCTTCATCTAATCCTATCAGCATATCCTTCTATTCCTTTCTCCCTCGTGTACTTATTTAGCTTCCCCTTAAATGCATCTTTAATCATCTCAACCACTCCCTGTGGTAGTGAGTTCCACATTCTCACCACTCTCTGGGTAAAGAAGTTTCTCCTGAATTCCCTATTAAATTTATTGGTGGCTATCTTGTATTTATGGCGCTTAGTTCTGGTCTTGCACGCAAGTTGAAACAGCTTCTCTACATCTACACTATAAAACCACCACCAACAACAACAACTTGTATTTATATAGTGCATTTAAGTCGTAGAGTCATAGGGCAGGATTTTCATTGGGCCGTGGAGGCGGGATTGGAGGCGTGTGGGGGGTTAAAATCCCAAAATCGGGGGGCATGAACCCATCCCGCCCCCAACCCGCCTCCATGCCAGTTTCAAAGGAGGCAGGTACCCAACCCGCACTGGGACCTGCCTCTCCGAGGCGGGAAGGGGATTAGTGCCAATTAACTGCCTGTTAACAGGCAGTTTTTAGCCTAATTTCTATTTTCATTCTTGAAGTGTGGGATTCCTGACGGCTCCAAACCACGCCAAGTTAGCGAGGCGGGCTGTCGGGCTGAAGGGCTTGGAGGGGTTGAGATGTCCGGTGTTCAGGTGAGTGATGGGTGCATGAGTGCAGAGGTAAGTATGTTTGGTGTGTTTAAAGTGTTTAATGAAGTTTTACTTACCTTTACAGCCTTCCTTCCTTCAGGTCTCGGGAGTCCCTCATCTCACCGGCACAGAAAGCAGAATGGCCACAAGCTGTCAAAAATTGCAGCATTCAGCTTTCTGTTCCGGAGAGCTCTCTAAATCATCCTGAGAGGAAGGAATTAACTTGCAGTACAGATTGTCAGTGTTTGACAGCTTCAAACAGTTGTCAAATGCTGATACTTCACCTGTCAAAAGCTCTTGACAGATGAAATATCAATCTGTGACGTCACCTGTTGCCGGGTGGCCCTTAATTGGCCTGCTGAGCATGCTGGGCGGGCTCAACAAGGTAAATCAAGTGAAAATCGTGTGGGTTGGCTACAACTTGATGGAGGCGTGACTACAACCCCTGAAAGTTTTAGTTCCGCCTCCTACCCGCCTCCTCAATGAAAACCCAGCCCATAGATTCATAAAATGTCCCAAGGCGCTTCACAGGAGCCTTATAAAACAAAATTTGACACCGAGCCACATAAGAAGATGTTAGGGCAGATGACTAAAAGCTTGGTCAAAGAGATAAGTTTTAAGGAGCGTCTTAAAGGAGGAAAGAGAGGCGGAGAGATTTAAGGAGGGAATTCCAGAGCTTAGGGCCCAGGCAGCTGAAGTACGGCCACCAATGGTTGAGCGATTAAAATTGGAGATGCTCAAGAGGCCAGAATTAGAGGAGCGTAGATGTCTCAGAGGGTTATGGGGCTGGAGGAGATTGCAGAAATAGGGAGGAACGAGGCCATTGAGGGATTTGAAAACAAGGATGAGAATTTAAAAATCGAGGTGTTGCTTAATCAGGAGCCAATGTAGGTCAGCGAGCACAGGGATGATGGGTGAACGGGATTTGGTGTGAGTTAGAACACGAGCAGCAGAGTTTTGGATAACCTCAAGTTTATGGAGGGTAGATGTGGGAGACTGGCCAGGAGTGCATTGGAATAGTCAAGTCTGGAGGTAACAAAGGCATGGGTGAGGGTTTCAGCAGCAGATGAGCTGAGGCGGGGCGGCGTCGGGAGATGTTACGGAGGTGGAAATAGGTGTCCTTAGTGATGGCGCATATGTGTGGTTGGAAGCTCATTTCGGGGTCAAATATGACACCAAGGTTGCGAACAGTCTGGTTCAGCCTCAGAAAGTTGCCGGGGAGAGGGATGGAGTCGTTGGCTATGGAACGGAGTTTGTGGTGGGGACCGAAGACAATGACTTCGGTCTTCCCAATATTTAGTTGGAGGAAATTTCTGCTCATCCAATACTGGATGTCGGGTAAGCAGTCTGACAATTTAGAGACAGGGAAGGGTTTGACAGAGGTGGTGGTGAGGTAGAGCTGGGTGTTGTCAGCGTACATGTGGAAACTGATGCTCTGAGAAATAGGAGGGGGCCAAGGATAGATCCTTGGGGGACACCAGAAGTAACGGTATGGGAGCAGGAAGAGAAGCCATTGCAGGTGATTCTCTGGCTACGATTAGATAGATAAGCATAGAACCAGGCGAGTACAGCCCCACCCAGCTGGACGACAGGATGGAGGAGGATGGTGTGGTCAACCCTGTGTCAAAAGCTGCAGACAGGTCGAGAAAGATGAGGAGGGATAGTTTACCTTTGTCACAGTCACATAGGATGTCATTTGTGACTTTGATAAGAGCCGTTACGGTACTGTGGCAGGACGGAAACCTGTTTGGAGAGATTCAAACATAGAGTTCCGGGAAAGATGGGCATGGATTTAGGAGGTGACAACACTTTCAAGGACTTTGGAGAGGAAAGGGAGGTTGGAGATGGGGCGGTAGCTTGCAAGGATGGAGGGGTCAAGGGTTGGTTTTTTGTGGACGGGTGATGACGGCAGATTTGAAGCAGAGGGGGACAGTACCTGAGGAAAGAGAATCATTAACAATGTCAGCTAACATGGGAACCCGGAAAGGAAGTTGGGTGGTCAGCAGTTTAGTGGGAACAGGTTCGAGGGAGCAGGAAGTGGCTCTCATGGACAAGATGACCTCGGAGAGAAACTGGAGAAAGATGTGAGTTCAGGGCTAGGGTAGGGGGGAACCCCTTCATAGTTTTAAAGATCTCTATCAGGTCACCCTCAGCCTTGTCTTTTCTAGAGGAGAGAGTTCTAGACTGTTCAATCTTTTTCTGTCGAGGAAATGTAAAGTGTCCATATTTCAGGGGGATTCTCCAGACTGTAAGCTCAGCTGCAATTAAAAGCTGCTTCACACACTCCCCTCCCAGGTATTATTTCTTCAAACTTTGCAGGGAGCAGATTGAACATAGAGACCTATTGTCAGTAATACATCTTCTCGCTGTGCTTCTGCCCTTAGGCTGGTTATCTTGGTTTGGAAACAGCGTGGTGATATTTGTGTTGTCCAGGCAGAGGACAACACTACAAGCACAAGATTATTTAACATTCAACCTGGCCATCTCAGATGCCAGTATTTCACTTTTTCGATACTCCCGTGGAATTATAGAGATTTTCAACGTATTTCGAGATGACGGTTTTCTGATTACCTCCACATGGACCTGTCAGGTAAGATGCACCAGCAAGCAGTCCAACTGCAGTATCTTTCTATACTACTCCTTCCACGGTGTCAACTGTGGCTCAGTGGGTAGCACTCTCGCCACTGAGTCAGAAGGTCATGAGTTTGGAGTCCCACTCCAGAGACTTGAGCACATATTTCAGGCTGATACTCCCAGTGCAGTACGTTCGAGGTGCCATCTTTTGGATGAGATGTTAAACCGAGGCCCCGTCTGTCCTCTCGGGTGGATGTAAATTATCCCACAGGCACTATTTCGAAGAAGAGTGGGTGAGTTCTTCCCGGTGTCCTGGCCAATGTTAATCTTTCAACCAATATCACTAAATATAGACTGCTCATTATCTCATTGCTGTTTGTGGGAGCTTGCTGTGCACAGATTGGCTGCTGCATTTCCCTACATTACAACGGTGGCTATACTTCAAAAGTACTTAATTGGCTGTAAAGCGCTTTAGGGCGTCCTGTGGTCGTGAAAGGCACTATAGAAATGCAAGTTCCTTCTTTCCATACTTTCCCTCGCTAGTCCTGCCCTTTCACTACGACTACCGTCCAAGAGTCCACCTGCATTTTCTTTCCACACCTTCCCTGAGGCCATAGTTAACCTTCACCGACCATTAACTCCCACCGCGTAACATGTAAACAGCAACAAACCGTTTCACAAGTCAAAAGCAACATTGTGCAGAGCTGTCAGTGGGGCTGTTGGAGGGCAGGTGAAAGCTCCGTCTGTATTTTAACCTGGTGAAGTGACAAGGGAAAATGCTGGAAACATACAGGAGGAGAAAGGCAGCGATCATCATTTCGGCTGTGACCTTTCGGCAGAACTGAAAATTAACGGATAAAGCAAACCTCTCAATAAGGCTGGAAAGTACAGGGAGAAAGAGAGAAAGAGGGGAGAAAACGACACACAGTCTGTGATAAAAATGATAACTTGTGGGAAGTTATGTCATCACTTCCTGTGAACTATGAACTATGAACTGTGTACATACCTCACTTCCTGTCATGTCACTTCCTGTTGGACTGGTATAAATACTGGTCTGTTCAGTATTGTAAGAGGCTTCTACCAGAGGCATGGTAAAGACCTCTCTTGTGTATATAGTGTGTTTATAAGTTACTTAAAGCTTACTTTAAAGTTACTTGATGGTAAGTCTCCTTTTTCTTACATCAATTTAAGTAACTTAGTATTTACACTGACAAATACTAGACCTTCAGACAAACTCGGAAGTTAAGGATCCAGGGAACCACCCATCATGGAGAAAATCCTTAGACCTATTCGTCTGGACTTGGACCCGAATACACCAGCAGCTGGCAGGGTATGGAAGCATTGGTATCGTACTTTTGAGAATTTTCTGGATGAATGTAAAGCGGATGCTCCTGCTAAATTGAAGATACTTGTCAATTATGTGACCCCAAAAGTGTTCGAATATGTTGATGACTGGGATAATTACGAAGAGGTGATTCGGGCACTTAAGAAACTGTATGCGAAGACCCCAAATGAGGTCTATGCTAGACATCTACTGGCCACAGCCCGACAAGGGCCAGGGGAATCAATTGACGAATTCCTGCAAGAACTTCGCAGGCTCAGCGTAGATTGTAACTTTCAGGCAGCCTCAGCTGAGCTGTACCGCCAAGAAATGATTCGTGATGCTTTCATCTGCGGGATTGCCTCTCCATTTATACGCCAGCGTCTACTAGAAAGTAAAACACTTGAGCTACAAAAAGCTTTTGACCTAGCTTGTTCACTGGATTTGGCAAAGAGAAATGCAGACCTCTATCAGCTGCCCAGATCTCGATCTGCTGCTGTAGCTGCAACCAGACAATTCAAGCGGTCTCAGGTGAACCCTATCATGGGGGAATCTAATTCTGATAATTCTGATGAAGAAGAGGAGGACGACCCCACTTTAGCAGCCTCTTGGCAATCTAGGAAGGAATGCTTCTTTTGTGGAGATGCTTTTCACCCTAGGAAAACCTGCCCTGCTCGCAATGCAATCTGCAGTTATTGCGGGAAAAAAGGACACTTTGCTAAAGTTTGCCTGTCAAGGGCCTCTACGAGGGCCAATCCAGCTAAGGCCTACCGAACTGCCCCAATTAGGGCCTATCAAGATGCTCCAGCTAGGACCTATCAAGCTTCCTCTCGAGCTCTCTCCCGAAGAAGCACACCGAGAGTTTTAGCCACTCTCTGTGCAACGACACCAATTACAGCTGCTTGCCCACAGAACCTGTCTCAGGCAGCCACAAAAATTTCAATTAAAGGGCATACCTTAGATGCCTTAATTGACTCAGGAAGTACTGATAGTTTCATTAAGGAACAGATTGTTGCGAAATTGAAACTACATGTCTTCCCATCGGACCAGGCAATTGCGATGGCCCAGTCATCACTTAATACCAGAATCTCCGGCTTTTGTGTTGTTGATATGACACTTCATGGTCGTATGTATCCCTCCACCTGACTTTCGGTGCTCAAGGACTTATGTAGTGATCTCCTCTTAGGGCTGGACTTCCAAAAACAGCATAAGAAACTCACCATTGAGTTTGGTGGATCCAAACCCGGACTTACTATTTCTAATATACCATCTAAATTACCATTTTGTGCATTATCAGCAGCTTCACTGGATGAACCCTCATTATTTGCCAGTATTCCGCCTCAATGCCAACCGATAATAACGAAATCGCGGCGCTTTAATCAGGAAGACCAATCTTTTATTGCGGCTGAAATCTCTCGACTTCTAGCAGAGGATATCATTGAACCATGTTCGTCGCCCTGGCGGGCTCAAGTCGTCATTGTCAAGAACCCTCTAAAACCTCACAAACAGCGACTATGCATCGATTATTCACAAACCATCAATCAATATACCGACTTGGACGCCTACCCATTGCCACGCATTGATGATATGGTTAATAAACTGGCCGAATACAAAGTGTTCTCAACTTACGATTTAAAAAGTGCCTATCATCAGTTACCCTTGAAGGTCTCAGATAAGCAGTACACAGCCTTTGAGGCTAATGGACGGCTGTACCAATTTCGTCGCCTCCCATTCGGGGTTACTAATGGAGTGGCTGTCTTTCAACGGGCAATGGATGGCCTGGTTAAGCAGGAAAACCTAAGGGACACTTTTCCCTATCTTGATAACATTACCATTGCAGGTCACGATCAACAGGAACACGACTCCAACCTCCAAAAATTTCGGGATGCCCTCCATCGCCGTAATTTGACCCTGAATGAATCCAAATCTGTTGAGTCGCAACCGACCATCAACATCCTTGGCTACTGCGTAGGCAATGGTATCATTAAGCCAGACCCAGAAAGACTTCGCCCGCTCCAAGAGCTCCCGTCACCTAAGAATCCGGCTTCTTTACGTCGGGCTCTCGGTCTGTTTGCATACTACGCTAAATGGATTCCTCATTTTTCGGACGAAATCCAACCCTTGCTGCATGCTAGATCATTTCCACTGGGAACAGCGGCTGTTGCAGCCTTTAACCTTCTCAAAAAACAGTTGGAGAAAGCGGCTCTTCACTCCATTGATGAGAATCTCCCTTTCGTGGTTGAATGTGATGCCTCGGAGGTGGCGATCTCGGCTACTCTGAATCAGGAAGGTCATCCTGTAGCATTTATGTCCAGGACCTTACAAGGTGCCGAGCTACATTATCCTCCGGTTGAGAAAGAAGCCACAGCCATCATAGAGGCAGTACGGAAGTGGAACCATTTTCTAGCTCGCCAGCACTTTACATTGATCACGGACCAACGATCAGTCGCCTTCATGCTCGATAATCGAAAACGAACCAAAATTAAGAATAATAAAATACAACTTTGGAGGATGGAACTGGCCTCTTTTGGTTATACCATTCTCTATCGGCCTGGCAAGGAGAATGTGGCCCTGGACACCCTCACACGGGCATTCTGCTCCACTATGTCATCCTCCACTCTCATGGATGTCCACAATGGTTTGTGTCATCCTGGCGTTACGCGCATGCTACATTTCGTACGATCACGGAATCTCCCTTTTTCCACTGGAGATGTAAAGAAAATATGCTCAGAATGCCGGCTTTGTGCGGAATTAAAACCTCAGTTCTTCCGCCCCTCAGATGGTATACTCATACATGCAACCCAACCGATGCAACGACTTAGCATCGATTTTAAGGGCCCAGTGCCCTCTTCAACTCGGAACACATATTTGCTCACCATGATCGACGAATATTCACGTTTTCCGTTTGCCTTCCCCTGCTCCAATATGCTGGCGTCCACAGTAATCTGCTGCCTTGAGCAGGTATTTTCTCTCTGTGGCATGCCGGCTTATATTCACTCAGATCGGGGTCCATCCTTTATGTCAAGGGAACTCAAGGACTACCCCTCAGAACGGGGAATTGCTACAAGCAAAACAACACCATACCATCCCATCGGAAATGGGCAGGTAGAGAGGTATAACGGTATCATCTGGAATTCCGTACGTCTCGCTTTAAGATCTCGGGGCCTACCAGACCAGCAATGGGAAACAGTGCTTCCGGATGCATTGCACTCTATACGGTCCCTGCTTTCTACAGCCACAAATACTACACCTCATGAGCGGTTCTTTGGATTCCAGCGTCGCTCATCTCATGGGACATCACTCCCGTCATGGCTAACTACTCCTGGACCTGTATTACTCCGAAGATACGTTCGGACGTCTAAAAATGACCCTCTTGTAGACGAGGTCGAACTAACCGATGCCAACCCCACCTATGCAAACATACGATATTCCGACGGCCGAGAATCTACCGTATCATTACGGGATCTGGCTCCCTGCCCACCAGGACCTAGTGGGACATCGGGTGATGGCATTTCACCAGGAAACTCTTGGGACCTATCGGGTACCCCTCTCCAGGACCCTGATCGGACACCAACTAGCTTGGTGCCGGTAGAACCCCGTGCTCAAGGTTGCGACCCTCCCAGTACCGCGCATGAAAGTACTGATCCACCACAAACCAGCTCTGCACCTCCCTCTGAACAGAGGCAGTCCGACTTTGAACCTATTGGGGCTCGTACTCGAAGCCATGATCTCCCCGACCCTTCACAGGGCAATCCAGGCCACACAGACTCTGACCAATGGCCAACTGCATGTAAGCGGACCAGCGACCCTCTACGACGGGAATCCAAACGGGTGCGACTCTTCCTTGTTCGGCGGCTGCGGACCAAAAGGTAGACCACAGCCTCCTAATCCTGCAGGAGGGAAGAATGTGATAAAAATGATAACTTGTGGGAAGTTATGTCATCACTTCCTGTGAACTATGAACTATGAACTGTGTACATACCTCACTTCCTGTCATGTCACTTCCTGTTGGACTGGTATAAATACTGGTCTGTTCAGTATTGTAAGAGGCTTCTACCAGAGGCATGGTAAAGACCTCTCTTGTGTATATAGTGTGTTTATAAGTTACTTAAAGCTTACTTTAAAGTTACTTGATGGTAAGTCTCCTTTTTCTTACATCACAGTCCAATCACAGAGAAGAAGTTGAATGGCCTGTAAACTGATTAATAGAAAATTATTACAAAAAGAAAATACTGCAGATGCTGGAAATCTGAAATAAAAACAGAAAATGCTGGAGATACTCAGCAGGTCAGGCAGCATCTGTGAAGAGAGAAACAGAGTTATTGGCCCAGAAATTCGTGTCGGGGGCTTCCCGCGGGTGCAAGCCCCCGACCTACACTTACATAGCGCGCCGACAGTTGAAGCCTGGGCCTGCGTGGATTTCCTGTCTGTGGCCCGGTTCAGCTCCCGGCGCGCTGTGCTTGCGTGATCCAGCGGCGTAGTTAGTGCGATGCGTCGGCTGGGATCACGTGAGCACTGGGCAACCAATCGGAGGATGCAAAAGTTCATTCATGAGTTTGACAGTAAGAACTGTCAAACTCATGAAAACTCCGGGCGCCCAAAACAGTACTGAAACTTGAAATAAAATTTTAAAAAACATCACACTATTTAAATGAACTATAAATAACTTTAAATAACTATTTTAAACAATAATTTAAATTTTTGAAAAAAATAACTTTATAAAAAATCGGGGCTAAAAATACACTTACCTTACTGTAAAGTCTTTAAAAATAATAAACCTGTGGAAAAAAAATTCTAATTTTAATTAATAGACCACTTACCTTTTAAAATTAAGTCCTTACATCTGCTTTTTTAAAGTGTAAAAAGTGGAGGCCTTCACGCACGGGCAAACCTGGAAAAAAAAAGGAAGTTCAACGCGCACGTGCAGACTCCCGCGCGCACGCGTTCGACCTCTGAACCCCTTGGTTCAGAGGATCGGAAATGCCGGTTTCCCGTGCATGCGCTGTACATGCAGAAAACCGGCAATTCCATCGGTCCCACGTGTGAGTACACGGTGCTTACTCGCGCGTTGGGACACTAATTTCTGGGCCAATGTTTCAGGTCGATGACCTTTCGTCAAGTGACAGGCGACCGGAAGCTCGGGGTCCCCCTTATGGACTGAACGGAGGTGTTCCACAAAGCGGTCACCCAATCTGCGTTTGGTCTCCCCAATGTAGAGGAGACCACATCGTGAGCAGCGAATACAGTATACTAGATTGCAAGAAGTACAAGTAAATCGCTGTTTCACCTGGAAGGGTGTTTGGGGCCCTGGACAGTGGGAAGGGGGAAGGTATAGGGGCATGTGTTGCATCTCCTGCGTTTGCACGGAAATGTGCCGAGCGAAGGGGAAGGGGTGTTGGGGATGATAGAGGAGTGGACCAGGGTGTCGCGGAGGGAGCGGTCCCTTCGGAATGCTGAAAGGGGAGGGGAGGGGAAGATGTGTTTGGTGGTGGGATCACGCTGGAGGTGGCGGAAATGGTGGAGGATGATCCATTGAAAGTGGAGGCTGGCGGGGTGAAAGGTGAGGACAAGGGGGACCCTATCGTGGTTCCGGGAGGGAGGGGCAGGGGTGAGGGCAGAAATGCGGGAGATAGAACTGACACGGTCAAGGTCCGTGTCAACCACAGTAGAGGGGAATCCTTGGTTCAGGAAAAAGGAAGACATGTCGGAAGCACTGGTATGGAAGGTGGCATCGTCAGAGCAGATGCAGCGGAGACGGAGAAACTGGGAGAATGGAATAGAGTCCTTACAGGAAGCGGGGTGGGAGGAAGTGTAGTCCAGGAGCTGTGGGAGTCAGTGGGCTTGTAGTGAATGTTTGTCAATCTCCTATCTCCAGAGATGGAGACGGAGAATCACAGAATCACAGAAACCCCACAGTGCAGATAGAGGCCATTTCGGCCCATCGAGCCTGCACCGACACATATCCCACCCGATCCCCGTAACCCCTACACCAACACATATCCCACCCTACCTCCGTAACCCCACACATTTTAATCCCCCTAACACTAAGGGTCAATTTATCATAGCCAATCAACCTAATCTGCACATCTTTGGACTGTGGGAGGAAACCGGAGCACCCGGAGGAAACCCACGCAAACACGGGGAGAATGTGCAAACTCCACACAGAAGTCGAGGAAGGGAAGGGAAGAGTCGGAGATGGACCATGTGAAGGTGAGGGAAGGGTGGAAGTTGGAAGCAAAGTGAATGAAATTTTCTAGTTCAGGGCGAGAGCAGGAAACGGCACCGATACAGTCATCAATGTACCGGAAAAAGAGGTGACGGAGGTGACCTGAGTAGTACTGGAACAAAGAGTGCTCCACATAGCCCACAACTCTTCCCTTCCCTTCCTCGACTTCTCATCTTTCGATTAGGCACTTTACAGCCTCCTGGACTCAACATAGAGTTCAATAATTTCAGATCATAACCTCGGCCCCTATCATATTTTTTTTTTCCCACACTTTTTTGTTTGTTTGTGTTCTCTTTTCTTCTCTCCCACAGGGCAGCTGTCTTTCATTCTGCCAGTGCAATTTTCACTTCATCTAGAGCCATCTTTTGTTTCTTAACCCGTCCCATTACCATCTCCTTTTTGTCTTGAATATCTCTTAATGTCTCTTAATCTCTCCCGCCTTCCAGCGTATCACAGGCCTTCCCTTTTGTTCTTTCATCCCCTCCCCCATTCCCTAGCTCCTACACTTGCTTAAAAATCTGTTCCATTTCCTGCTTTTTTCCAGTTCTGACGAAAGTTCATCGACCTGAAACGTTAACTCTGTTTCTCTCTTCACAGATGCTGCCTGACCTGCTGAGTATCTCCAGCATTTTCTGTTTTTATTTATTATTAATAGAAAATTATTAGCAGCCATCAGATGGCAGGAGTGAGGAAAAGATCAAATGTAACAAACTTTCAAATCTGTAACGAAAGAAATCACACCTGCCATTCAATAATGTAAGGAATCACACTCCCCATTAAATACTGTAGGGAATCACCCTCCACCCCTTTTCAATAGTCTAAGGAATCACACTCCCCATCCAATAGTGTAAGGAATCACACTCCCCATTAAATAGTGTAGGGAATCTACCTCCACCCCCTGTTCAATAGTCTAAGGAATCACACTCCCATTCAATAGTGTAAGGAATCAGACTCCCATTCAATAGTGTAAGGAATCACACACCCCATCCAATAGTGTAAGGAATCACATGCCCCTTTCAATAGTGTAAGAAATCACACACCCCTTTCAATAGTGTAAGAAATCACACCCTTCATCCAATAGTGTAAGGAATTACACCCTCCATCCAATAGTGTAAGGAATCACACCCTCCATCCAATAGTGTACGGAATCACACCATCCATCCAATAGTGTAAGGAATCACACCCTCCATCCAATAGTGTAAGGAATCACTGCCCCATTAAATAGTGTAACGAATCACATCCTCCATCCAATAGTGTAAGGAATCACATGCACCATTCAGTAGTGTAACAAATCACATGCACCATTCAGTAGTGTAAGGAATCACACCCTCCATCCAATAGAGTAAGGAATCACACCCTGCATTCAATAGTGTAAGGAATCACACCCAGCATTTAATAGTGTAAAGAATCACACCCTCCATCCAATAGTGAAAGGAACCACACCCTCCATCCAATAGTGTAAGGAATTACTGCCCCATTAAATAGTGTAACGAATCACATCCTCCATCCAATAGTGTAAGGAATCACATCCTCCATTCAATAGTGTAACGAATCACATGCACCATTCAGTAGTGTAAGGAATCACACCCTCCATCCAATAGTGTAAGGGATCACACTCTCCATTCAACAGTGTAAGGAATCACACCCGCCATCCAATAGTGTAAGGAATCACACCCTCCATCCAATAGTGTAAGGAATCACACCCTGCATTCAATAGTGTAAGGAATCACACCCTCCATCCAATAGTGTAAGGAATCACATGCCCCATTCAATCGTGTTAGGAATCACAGCCTCCATCCAATAGTGTAAGAAATCACACTCTTCATCCAACAGTGTAAGGAATTACACCCTCCGTCCAATAGTGTAAGGAATCACACCCTCCATCCAATAGTGTACGGAATCACACCATCTATCCAATAGTGTAAGGAATCACACCCTCCATCCAATAGTGTAAGGTATCACACCCTGCATTCAATAGTGTAAGGAATCACACCCAGCATTTAATAGTGTAAAGAATCACACCCTCCATCCAATAGTGTAAGGAACCACACCCTCCATCCAATAGTGTAAGGAATCACACCCTCCGTCCAATAGTGTAAGGAATCACAAATGCCATCCAATAGTGTAAGGAATCACACCCTGCATTCAATAGTGTAAGGAATCACACCCAGTATTTAATAGTGTAAAGAATCACACCCTCCATCCAATAGTGAAAGGAACCACACCCTCCATCCAATAGTGTAAGGAATTACTGCCCCATTAAATAGTGTAAGGAATCACACCCTCCATTCAATAGTGTAAGGAATCACACGTGCCATTCAATAGTGTAAGGAATCACACCCTCCATCCAGTAGTGTAAGGAATCACACCCTCCATTCAATAGTGTAAGGAATCACACCCTGCATTCAATAGTGTAAGGAATCACTCCCTCCATCCATAAGAACATATGGTGTGGAGATGCCGGTGTTGGACTGGGGTGGAGAAATGTAAGAAGTCACACAACACCAGGTTATAGTCCAACAGCTTTATTTGAAGTCACAAGCTTTCGGAGCGCTGCTCCTTCATCAGGTGAAGTGGAGAGATGCATAAAGACACAGCTTATATAGTCAGAGAATAATGTCAGATGTTTACAGGTAATCTTTCTAACTGCCATTTATCACACCTCGGCAGAGAGCTAATCACAGCAATCAAAGGTGTGAATGGTGTCCAAACAGGTCAGTCAGGAAAACATTACATCAAAGAACAATGAGGTGGGGTCACAAGGGGTCAAATGTTGCAGATGCTGGGGCCTGTGTGAAAAACATAAAAACAGACAAAAAACGTTTTTTTTGCTGGAAATCACAGCAGGTCCGGCCGCATCTGTGTAGAGAGAACAAGCCAACGACGACTCGAGTCTGGATGACCCTATGTCAGGTGGGGTTACATGTAGCGTGACATGAACCCAAGATCCCGGTTCAGGCCGTCCTCATGGGTGCGGAACTTGGCTATCAGTTTATACTCGACGATTTTGCATTGTCGTGTGTCTCGAAGGCCGCCTTGGAGAATGCTTACCCGAAGATCGGAGGCTGAATGTCCTTGACTGCTGAAGTGTTCCCCAACTGGGAGGGAACACTCCTGCCTGGCGATTGTTGCGCGGTGTCTGTTCATCCGTTGTCGCAGTGTCTGCATGGTCTCACCGATGTACCATGCTCCGGGGCATCCTTTCCTGCAACATATGAGGTAGACAACGTTGGCCGAGTCACATGAGTATGTACCATGTACCTGGTGGGTGGTGTCCTCACGTGTGATGATGGTATCGGTGTTGATGATCTGGCATGTCTTGCAGAGGTTGCTGTGGCAGGGTTGTGTGGTGTAGTGGTCGCTGTTCTCCTGAAAGCTGGGTAATTTGCTGCGAACGATAGTCTGTTTGAGGTTAGGCGGCTGTTTGAAGGCGAGTAGTGGAGGCGTGGGGATGGCCTTAGCGAGGTGTTCGTCGTCATCGATGACATGTTGAAGGCTGCAAAGAACATGGCGTGGTTTCTCTACTCCGGGGAAGTACTGGACGACGAAGGGTACTCTGTTGGTTGTGTCCCATGTTTGTCTTCTGAGGAGGTCTATACGATTTTTCGCTGTGGCCCGTCGGAACTGTCGATCGACGAGTCGAGCCTCATATCCCGTTCTTACGAGGGCGTCTTTCAGCATCTGTAGGTGTCCATCGCGTTCCTCCTCATCTGAGCAGATCCTGTGTATTCGCAGGGCTTGTCCATAGGGGACAAGCACACGACAACGCAAAATCGTCGAGCAGAAACTGATAGCCAAGTTCCGCACCCATGAGGACGGCCTGAACTGGGATCTTGGGTTCATGTCACGCGACATGTAACCCCACCTGACATAGGGTCATCCAGACTCGAGTCATCGTTGGCTTGCTCTCTCTACACAGATGCTGTGATTTCCAGCAAAAAAAATGTTTTTTGTCTGTTTTTTTGTTTTTCACACAGACCCCAGCATCTGCAACATTTGACCCCTTGTGACCCCACCTCATTGTTCTTTGATGTAATGTTTTCCTGACTGACCTGTTTGGACACCATTCACACCTTTGATTGCTATGATTATCTCTCTGCCGAGGTGTGGTAAATGGCAGTTAGAAAGATTACCTGTAAACATCTGACATTATTCTCTGACTATATAAGCTGTGTCTTTATGCATCTCTCCACTTCACCTGACGAAGGAGCAGCGCTCCGAAAGCTTGTGACTTCAAATAAAGCTGTTGGACTATAACCTGGTGTTGTGTGACTTCTTACATAAGAAGATAACAAGTAGGAGCAGGAGTAGGCCATACGGCCCCTCGGGCCTGCTCCACCATTCAATAGGATCATGGCTGATCCGAATCTAGACTCACGTCCACTTCCCTGCCCTCTCCCCGTAACCCCTAATTCCCTTATCTGCTAGGAAACTGTCTATCTCCGTTTTAAATTTATTTAATGTTGCAGCTTCCACAGCTCTCTGGGGTAACAAATTCCATAGATTTACTACCCTCTGAGTGGAGAAGTTTCTCCTCATCTCAGTTTTGAAAGGGCAGCCCCTTATTCTAAGATTATGCCCCCTAGTTCTAGTCTCACCCATCAGTGGAAACATCCTCACCGCATCCACCCGATCAAGCCCCCTCACAATCTTATATGTTTCGATAAGATCACCTCTCATTCTTCTGAACTCCAATGAGTAGAGTCCCAACCTACTCAACCTTTCCTCATACGTCAACCCCCTCATCTCCGGAATCAACCGAGTGAACCTTCTCTGAACCGCCTCGAGAGCAAGTATATCTTTTCTTAAATATGGAAACCAAAACTGCACGCAGTATTCCAGGTGTGGCCTCACCAATACCCTGTATAACTGCAACAAGACTTCCCTGTTTTTATACTCCATCCCCCTTGCAATAAAAGCCAAGATTCCATTGGCCTTCCTGATCACCTGCTGCACCTGCATACTAACTTTTTGTGTTTCATGCACCAGGACCCCCAGATCCCTTTGTACTGTAGCACTTTGCAGTTTCTCTCCATTTAGATAATAACTTGCTCTTTGATTTTTTCTGCCAAAGTGCATAACCTCACACTTTCCAATATTATATTCCATCTGCCAAATCTCTGCCCACTCACTTAGCCTGTCTATGTCCTTTTGCACGTTTTTTATGTCCTCCTCACTCACTGCTTTCCCTCCCACCTTTGTATCGCCAGCAAACTTGGATATGTTGCACTCGGTCCCTTCCTCCAAATCGTTAATATAGATTGTAAAGAGTTGGGGTCCCAGCACTGACCCCTGCGGAACACCACTAGTTACTGATTGCCAGCCCGAGAATGAACCATTTATCCCAAATCTTTGTTTTCTGTTAGATAGCCAATCTTCCACACATATTACCCCCAATCCTGTGATTTTTTATCTTGATCAGTAATCTTTTGTGTGGAACCTTGTCAAATGCCTTTTGGAAGTCCAAATACACTACATCCACTGGTTCCCCTTTATCCACCCTGTATGTTACGTCCTCAAAGAATTCGAGCAAATTTGTCAAACATGACTTCCCCTTCATAAAACCATGCTAACTCTGTCCTATTAAATTATGTTTATCCAAATGCTCTGTTACTGTTTCCTTAATAATGGACTCCAACATTTTGCCAACCACAGATGTTAGGCTAACTGGTCTATAGTTTCCAGCTTTTTGTCTACTTCCCTTCTTAAATAAGGGTGTTACATTAGCAGTTTTCCAATCTGCCAGGACCTTTCCTGAGTCCAGGGAGTTTTGGAAAATAATCACCAATGCATCCACAATCCCTACCACCACTTCTCTCAAGACCCTAGGATGTAGGCCATCAGGTCCGGGGGATTTATCTGCCTTAAGCCCCATTATTTTACCGAGTACCATCTCCTTAGTGATTTTAATCGTATTTAGCTCCCCCCTCCCCCCCCCCCCCCATTGCCCCCTGTTTGTCCAGTGTTGGGATACTTTTAGTGTCCTCTACTGTAAAGACTGATACAAAATATTTGTTCAGTGTCTTTGCCATCTCCATGTTCCCCACCACTAGTTTCCCAGTCTGATCCTCTAAGGGACCCTCTAAAGTTCATTTTAGCCACCCTTTTTCTTTTTATATAGCTGTAGAAACTCTTGCTATCTGTTTTTATATTTTTTGCTAGTTTACTTTCATAATCTATCTTCCCTTTCTTAATTAATCTTTTAGTTATTGTTTGCTGGCTTTTAAATGCTTCCCAATCTTCTATCCTCCCACTAGATTTGGCTACTTTATATGCCCTTGTTTTCAGTCAGATACTATCCTTTATTACTTTACTAAGCCACGGATGGCTGTCTTTTCTTTTACTCCCCTTTTTCCTCAGTGGAATATATTTATCTTGAATGATGTGAAATATCTCCTTGAATGTAGACCACTGCTCTTGTACCATCTTACACTTTAATCTGTTTTCCCAGTTCACTTTAGTCAATTCTACTCTCATACCTTCATAGTCTCCTTTATTTAAGCTCAGTACGCTGGTTTGAGATCCAACTCTCTCACCCTCAAACTGAATTTGGAATTCAAGCATATTATGGTCACTCATTCCAAGGGGATCCTTTACTAGGACATTTTTTATTAATCCTGTCTCATTACACAGGACCAGATCTAAGATTACCTGCCCCCTGGTTGGTTCAGTTACATACTGCTCAAGGAACCCGTCCCTAATACACTCTATGAACTCTTCCTCAAGGCTGCCATGCCCAATTTGATTAGTCCAGTCAATATGAAAGTTAAAATCCCCCATGATTATAGTTGTTCCCTTATTACAAGCCCCAACTATTTCCTGATTTATACTCCGACCAACAGAGTTGCAACTGTTAGGAGGCCTATAGACTATGCCCACTAGTGACTTTTTCCCCTTATTAATCCTTATCTCCACCCAAACTGTTTCACTATCCTGATCCTTTGACCCAATATCATTTCTGACTATTGCAGTGATTCCATCCTTGATTAACATAGCAGCCCCACCTCCCTTTCCTTCCTGTCTGCCCTTCCTAATTGTCAAATACCCTTGTATGTTTAGTTCCCAGTCATGATCATCTTGCAGCCATGTTTCCGTAATGGCCACCAGATCATACCCATGTGTAGTTATTTGTACCGTCAACTCATCTATTTTGTTATGAATGCTGCGTGCATTCAGATAAAGAACTTTCAAATATGTTTTCTGACAATTTATTCCTGCTTTTGCCCCTTTTACTACTTTACCTTTATCATTATACATTCTGTCCCTTCCTGACATGCTCTGGTTTTTAATTCCCCCACTGCTACCTTGCTCTATTGCCTTCTCCGCTGTCATTTTTATTTTTCGTTCTCTTAAAACCTCCCCCCTACTAATTAGTTTAAAGCCCTCTCTACAGCCCTAGTTATTCGATTCGCCAGGATTCTAGTCCCAGCACTGGCCAAGTGAAGTCCGTCCCAACGGAACAGCTCTCTCCTGTCCCAGTACTGATGCCAGTGTCCCAAGAAGCAAAACCCATTTCTCCCACACCAGTCTTTGAGCCACGCATTTAACTCTCTAATTTTATTTACCCTAGCCAAATTTGCACGTGGCTCAGGTAGTAATCCAGAGATTATTACCCTTGTGGTTCTGCTTTTTAATTTGGCCCCTAGCTGCTCAAACTCCCTCAGCAGAACCTCTTTCCTTGTCCTATCTATGTCGTTGGTACCAACATGGACCACGACAACTGGATCCTCCCCCTCCCACTCCAAGTTTACATAAGAACATAAGAAGTAGGAGCAGGAGTAGGCCATACGGCCCCTCGGGCCTGCTCCGCCATTCAATAGGATCATGGCTGTTCCGAATCTAGACTCACGTCCACTTCCCTGCCCTCTCCCCGTAACCCCTAATTCCCTTATCTGCTAGGAAACTGTCTATCTCCGTTTTAAATTTATTTAATGTTGCAGCTTCCACAGCTCTCTGGGGTAGCAAATTCCATAGATTTACTACCCTCTGAGTGAAGAAGTTTCTCCTCATCTCAGTTTTGAAAGGGCAGCCCCTTATTCTAAGATTATGCCCCCTAGTTCTAGTCTCACCCATCAGTGGAAACATCCTCACCGCATCCACCCGATCAAGCCCCCTCACAATCTTACATGTTTCGATAAGATCGCCTCTCATTCTTCTGAACTCCAATGAGTAGAGTCCCAACCTACTCAACCTTTCCTCATACGTCAACCCCCTCATCTCTGGAATCAACCGAGTGAACCTTCTCTGAACCACCTCGAGAGCAAGTATATCTTTTCTTAAATATGGAAACCAAAACTGCATGCAGTATTCCAGGTGAGGCCTCATCAATACCCTGTATAACTGCAGCAAGACTTCCCTGTTTTTATATTCCATCCCCCTTGCAATAAAAGCCAAGATTCCATTGGCCTTCCTGATCACCTGCATACTAACTTTTTGTGTTTCATGCACCAGGACCCCCAGATCCCTTTGTACTGTAGCACTTTGCAGTTTCTCTCCATTTAGATAATAACTTGCTCTTTGATTTTTTCTGCCAAAGTGCATAACCTCACACTTTCCAACATTATATTGCATCGGCCAAATCTCTGCCCACTCACTTAGCCTGTCTATGTCCTTTTGCAGGTTTTTTATGTCCTCCTCACTCACTGCTTTCCCTCCCATCTTTGTATCGTCGGCAAACTTGGATATGTTGCACTCGGTCCCTTCCTTCAAATCGTTAATATAGATTGTAAAGAGTTGGGGTCCCAGCACTGACCCCTGCGGAACACCACTGGTTACTGATTGCCAGCCTGAGAATGAACCAGCTCAGAGGAGATGTGCTTAACCCTGGCACCGGGCAGACAACACAGCCTTCGGGACTCTCGCTCTCGGCTGCAAAGAACCCTATCTATCCCCCTAACGATACTATCCCCTACCACTACAACATTTGTTTTAACTCCCCCCACTTGAATTGCCCCCCGCTCCACGGTGCTGTGGCCAGGTTGCTCATCCTCCCCGCAGTCCCCGTTCCCATCCTCACAGGGAGTAAGAGCCTCAAACCTGTTGGACAAGAGCAAGGGCTGCGGCTCCTCCAACACTACCTCCTGGATCCCCGTACCTGCCTCACTTCTAGTCACACCATCCTGTCCCTGGCCACGGACTACATCTGAATTAATTAATCCAATAGTGTAAGGAATCACACGCCCCATTCAATAGTGTAAGGAATCACACCCTCCATCCAATAGTGTAAGGAATCACACCCTGCATACAATAGTGTAAGGAATCACACCCTGCATACAATAGTGTAAGGAATCACAGCTTCCATCCAATAGTGTAAAGAATCACACCCTCCATCCAATATTGTAAAGAATCACACCCTCCATCCAATAGTGTAAGGAACCACACCCTCCATCGAATAGCGTAAGGAATCACACCCTCCATCCAATAGTGTAAGGAACCACACCCTCCATCGAATAGCGTAAGGAATCCCACCCTCCATTCAATAGTGTAAGGAACCACATGCCCATTCTATGGTGTAAGCAATCACACCCTCCATTCAATAGTGTAAGGAATCACACATGCCATTCAATAGTGAAAGGAATCACACCCTCCATTCAATAGTGTAAGAAATCACTCGCTCCATTCAATAGTGTAAGGAATCACACCCTCCATTCAATAGTGTAAGGATTCACAACCTGCATTCAATAGTGTAAGGAATCACATGCCACATTCAATAGTGTAAGGAATCACATGCCCCTTTCAATTGTGTAAGGAATCACACCCTCCATCCAATAGTGTAAGGAATAACACCCCCATTCAATAGTGCAAGGAATCACACCCTCCATTCAATAGTGTAAGGAATCACCCCCCCCATGCAATAGTGTAATGAACCTCACCTTCCATTCAATAGTGCAAGGAATCACACACCCCTTTCAATAGTGTAAGGAATCACACCCTCCATCCAATAGTGTAAGGAATCACACCCTCCATTCTCCAGTGTAAGTAATCACTCGCCCCTTTCAATAGTGTAAGGAATCACACCCGCCATCTAATAATGTAAGGAATCACACCCTCCATCTAATAATGTAAGAAATCACACACTCCATTCTGGAGTGCAGTGAATCACAGGCCCCATTCAATAGTGTAAAGAATCACGCACTCCATTCAATAGTGTAAGGAATTACACCCCATTCAATAGTATAAAGTATCACACCCTCCATTCTGTAGTGTAAGGAATCACAACCACCATTCTGTAGTGTAAGGAATCACATGCCACATTCAATAGTGTGAGGAATCACACCCTCCATCCAATAGTGTAAGGAATCACAACCTCAATTCAACAGTGTAAGGAACCACACTCTCCATTCAATAGTGTAAGGAATCACACCCTCCATTCAATAGTGTAAGGAACCACAACCTCAATTCAATAGTGTAAGGAACCACACTCTCCATTCAATAGTGTAAGGAATCACACCCTCCACTCAATAGTGTAAGGAACCACACCATCCATTCAATAGTGTAAGGAATCACACTCTCCATCCAACTGTGTAAGGAATCACAGCCTCAATTCAATAGTGTAAGGAACCACACCCTCCATTCAATAGTGTAAGGAATCACACCCTCCATTCAATAGTGTAAGGAACTACACCCTCCATTCAATAGTGTAAGGAATCACACCCTCCATCCAATAGTGTAAGGATTCACAGCCTCAATTCAATAGTGCAAGGAACCACACCCTCCATTCAATAGTGTAAGGAATCACAGCCTCAATTCAATAGTGTAAGGAATCACAACTTCCATTCAATATTGTAAGGAATCACACCCTGCATTCAATACTGTAAGGAATCACAGTCTCAATTCAATAGTGTAAGGAACCACACCCTCCATTCAATAGTGTAAGGAATCACAGTCTCAATTCAATAGTGTAATGAATCACACCCTCCATTCAATAGTGTAAGGAACTATATGCCCCATTCTGTAGTGTAAGGAACCACACCCTCCATCCAATAGTGTAAGGAATCACAGCATCAATTCAATAGTGTAAGGAATCACACCCACATTCAATAGTGCAAGGAATCACCCCCCCCACGCAATAGTGTAAGGAATCACACCCTTCATTCAATAGTGTATTGAATCACATCCTCCATTCAATAGTGTATCGAATCACACCCTCCATTCTCTAGTGTAAGGAATCACCCGCCCCTTTTAATAGTATGGGGAATCACACCCTCCATTCAATAGCGTAAGGAAACTCACCCAGATTCAATAGTGTAAGGAATCACATGCCACATTCAATAGAGTAAGGAATCACATGCCCCCTCAATAGTGTAAGCAATTGCACCCTCCATTCAATGGTGTAAGGAATAACATGCACCATTCAATAGTGTAAGGAATCACACCCTCCATTCAATAGTGTAAGGAATCACAGCCTCAATTCAATAGTGTAAGGAATTACACCCTTCATTCAATAGTGTACAGAATCATACACCCCATTCTGTAGTGTAAGGAATCTCACCCCACTCTGTAGTGTAAGGAATCACATGCCCCATTCAATTGTGTAAGGAATCAGACACCCATTCTGCAGTGTAAGGACTCACTCCCCCATTTAATAGTGTAAGGAATCACACCCTCCATCCAATAGTGTAAGGAATCACAGCATCAATTCAATAGTGTAAGGAATCACACCCTCCATTTAATAGTGTAAGGAATCACACCCTCATTCTGTAGTATAAGGAATCATATGCTCTATTCTGCCATGTGAGGAATCACATGCCCCATTCAATAGTGTAAGGAATCACACACCCTAATCTGTAGTGTAAGGAATCAGACAGCCGATTCTGCAGTGTAAGGAATCACACCCTCCATTCTGTAGTGTAAGGAATCACACCCTGCATTCAATAGTGCAAAGAATCATACACCTCAAATCTGTAGTGTTGTAGTTATTCGTAGTCACCGATGTAGGTATTGGACGAATTCCTACTTAATAATCGAGTCCGACTCCAGGAGAACAATCAAAAAGGTTTTTAATGCAGGAATAGAGGAATTCAAACAGGTTGCAGAGCTAGGTACAGGAGAGCCATAAAATAGGTCTTCACCAGACGGAGACGCCATGAGGACTGAGTAGGCAGTCCCGTGGATTGCGTGATGACGTCATCGCATTCTTCCTGCGCTTGGGTAGTCACGTAACTTGTGTGATGACGTCATCGCGTTTGCCCGCACTTGGGACGGTCACGTGATGTGTGACGTGACGTCATCGCGTTAACCCGCATCATCGCGTTTGCCTGCGTTCCCAAAGGAGGAAAGTCCCGCACCGGCTACATCGTTATGTTAAAGGGAATTATGTACGGTAAGTAAGGGACACTCGGTGGTACCGCTACATGCGCCCCCCCAGAATTCGCTTTAACGGACGTCGAACGGTGAGGTGGTCTGACGAGCCTGTCCGAACGACTTCTATAGTCTCGAGACGGAGACTGCTGGGTGGTTGGCGGTCTGGTGGGCGGTCGACGATGGGTGGTCGGTGGTCTCGGCGGTCGTGCTGTCTCGACTTGGCGGGCGAGGTCCAAATATGTGCTGGTCGTGAGCGGATCCTTGTGTGCGTCGTGGCGGATAAAACGTATCCAGCCTTGCGAAGGACCGTGGAAGCGTGTGACCTCTGTAGCCCGTGGTTCGAAACGGGCGCCGGGGCGAAACAGCTGGCCGCGTCATAGTGACTGGCAGGCTGGGCAGACGCGGACCATGGCTCTGTCATTGTTGGGAAAAGGTCCCCAGTCTGACGAAATCTGCAGGAACGCCGAACGGATGATCCAGGAGGAAAAAAACGTGGGTCTGGGCAGGTCGGTGAACTCGCCGACAGGCGAGCGAACTCTCCGGCAGTCGGGAACGCACGGAACGGTGCGTGCCGTAGTGCTACTATGGTAACACAGAAGAGAGTGAACCGTTGCTGCGTTGATCAGTGATCGGTGATGACAGCAATTTTCGCGTGGCTGATCGCGGCCGCGGGATGTCCGTTGGACCCGTCCTCGATGGTCGCAGCATCAGTAGATGTTTGCTTTTGTTGAGGCGAAAACTGTAGAGAGGGCGGCAATGCTTCTAGTTGTTGTTGATTGTGGTAGGGGGAAAAACTGCCGGGAGGGCGGCAACGCTTCTAGTTGTTGTTGATTTCGGTAGGGGGAACAAACTGCCGGGAGGGCGGCAACGCTTCTAGTTGTTGATTTCGGCAGGGGGAAAAACTGCCGGGAGGGCGGCAACGCTTCGCCGTCGCGCCGAAAAGCGTGGTAGAAAAGACAGACCAGCAGGCTGACGGGCTGGTGCGGCGTCGGCGGGGGATGGGTCCTCGTGGTTTGCGAGGGGCGAGTCCTCGTGGGTTGCGAGGGGTGAGTCCTCGTGGGTTGTGAGGGGCGAATCCTCGTGGATTGCGAGGGGCGAGTCCTCGTGGATTGCGAGGGGTGGTTTGCGAGGACTGAGTCCTCGTGGCCTCTCCGATCCTGTGAGCCCATAAACGTGCTGTACCCGCGCTGTGAGGGTGTTATACTT
Organism: Somniosus microcephalus; assembly: GCF_052327205.1. Lineage (NCBI taxonomy): Eukaryota > Metazoa > Chordata > Chondrichthyes > Squaliformes > Somniosidae > Somniosus > Somniosus microcephalus. The sequence goes on along the minus strand of NC_140995.1, from coordinate 70,175,348 downwards.
GTTGTTCTGCCGTGGGGTTGTTGAAGAGGCTGACGCTTCGAAAGTCGGTAGAGCTGTCGAAAACGGAGACCGTATCCAGGTACGTGGTCTGCGCCGTATCGCTGTTGCACAGGGCGAACGGGGCTTCTACCTTTATAAAGCACGAGGGCGATTGTTGCTCCCAGTGTTGCGATAGCTGAGCGAAACGGCTGTAGCTTCCATGCGCGCTTTTTTCGTGGAAAACGTTCACGAAAAATCGGGGTCCGGCTGCGCTGCTTTCGTGAATAACGTTCACGAAAAACGGGGTCACCAATGTAGATTGTAGGTATTGATGAGCTCCCGTCCTCACGTCGTTGGTCACCAATTGTAGGAATTGGTGTTCGTCGGTTGTTGTTCGGCGGTTGTTCTTCTGTGAAAACGTTCACAGAGACGGGGTCACCAATTGTAGGTATTCGTGGTCACCGATGTAGGTATTGGACGAATTCCTACTTAATAATCGAGTTTGACTCCAGGAGAACAATCAAAAAGGTTTTTAATGCAGGAACAGAGGAATTCAAACAGGTTGCAGAGCTAGGTATAGGAGAGCCATAAAATAGGTCTTCACCAGACGGAGACGCCATGAGGACTGAGTAGGCAGTCCCGTGGATTGCGTGATGACGCCATCGCGTTCTTCCTGCGCTTGATAAGTCACGTGACGTGCGTGATGACATCATCGCGTTTGCCTGCGCTTGGGACGGTCACGTGATGTGCGACGTGACGTCATCGCGTTAACCCGCGTCATCGCGTTCGCCCGCGTTCCCAAAGGAGGAAAGCCCCGCACCGGCTACATTGTTATGTTAAAGGGAATTACGTATGGTAAGTAAGGGACACTCGGTGGTACCGCTACAGTGTAAGGCATCATACCCCCATTCAATAGTGTAAGGAATCACCTCCCCCCCCATTCTGGTGGGCAGGGACTCACAGGCCCCATTCAATAGTGTAAGGAGTCACATCCACCTTTCTGTAGTTTTAGGAATCATGATGACCCATTCAATAGTGTAAGGAATCTCCCGCCCTATTCGATAGTGTAATGAATCAAACCCTCCATTCTGTAGGGTCAGCAAGCTCCCACAAATAGCAATGTGATAATGACCAGATAATCGGATGAAATGTATCCCAGGCTGTTAAACGAAGCAAAAGAGGAAATAGCAGAGACCCTGACCATTTTTCAATCCTCTCTGGCTTCAGGTGTGGTGCTGGAGGACTGACAACATGGTACCCTGTTTAAAAAGGGAGAAAAGGATAGACTGAGTAATTACAGGCCAGTCAGCCTAACCTCGACGCTGGGAAAATTATTGAAAAGACTTCTGAAGAACAGAATAAATATTCATTTAGAAAGACACAGATTAATCAAGGATAATCAGCACGGATTTGTTAAGGGAAGGTCGTGTCTGACAAACTTGATTGAATTTTTTGAGGAGGTAACAAGGAGGATAGATGAGGGTAGTGCGATTGATGTAGTGTATATGGACTTTAATAAGGCTTTTGATAAAGTTCCACATGGCAGACTGGTCACGAAGTTAAAAGCCCATGGGATCCAGGGCAAAGTGTCAAGTTAGATTCAAAACTGGCTCGGAGGCAGGAAGCAGAGGGTAACGGTTGATGGGTGCTTTTGTGACTGGAAGGCTGTTTCCAGTGGGGTTCCGCAGGGCTCAGTACTAGGTCCCTTGCTTTTTGTGGTATATATCAATGATCTAGACTTGAATATAGGGAGTATGATTAAGAAGTTTGCAGATGATACTAAAATCGGCTGTGTGATTGATACTGAAGAAGGAAGCTGTAGACTGCAGGAAGATATCAATAAATTGGTCAGGTGGGCAGAACAGTGGCAAATGGAATTCAATCCAGAGAATTGTGAGGTAATGCATTTGGGGAGGGCTAACAAGGAAAGGGAATACACATTAAATGGTAGGACACTGAGTAGTGTAGAGGAACAAAGGGACCTTAGAGTGCATGTCCACAGATCCCTGAAGGTAGCAGGCCAGGTGGTTAAGAAGGCATACGGAATGCTTGCCTTTATTAGCCGTGGCATAGAATAGGGATTATGCTTCAACTGTATAAAACGCTGGTTAGGCCTCAGCTAGAGTATTGCATGCAGTTCCGATTACCACATTACAGGAAAGATGTGATTGCACTAGAGAGATTTACAAGGATGTTGCCGGGAGTAGAGAATCTTAGCTATGAGGAAAGACTGGATAGGCTGGGTTTGTTTTCCTTGGAACAGAAGAGGCTGAGCGGAGACCTTATTGAGGTGTATAAAATTATGAGGGGGCCTAGGTAAAGTGGATAGAAAGGACCCATTTCCCTTAGCAGTGGGGTCAAAAACCAGGGGGCACAGATTTAAAGTAATTGGTGGAAGGTTTAGAGGGGATTTGAGGGGAAATTTTCTTCACCCAGAGGGTTGTGGGGGTCTGGAACTCACTGCCTGAAAGGATGGTAGAGGCAGGAACCCTAACCACATTTAAAAAGTACTTGGATGTGTACTTGGGAAGCTCTAACCTGCAGGGCTACGGTTCAAGAGCTGGGAAGTGGGATTAGGCTGGATAGCTCTTTGTTGGCCGGCGCGGACACGATGGGCCGAAATGGCCTCCTTCCGTGCTGTAACTTTCTATGATTCTATGTTAGCGATGTTGGTTGAGGAATAAATATTAGCCAGGACACCAGGGATAAATCTCCTGCTCTTCTTTGAAATAGTGCCATGTGATCTTTTACCTGCACCTGAGAGGGCAGATGGGGCCTCGGTTTAACACCTCTGTCGAAAGACAGCACATCCAACAGTGCAGCACTCTCTCAGTACTGCACTCCGAGTGTCAGCCTGGATTATTTGCTCAAGTCTCTGGAGTGGGACTGTGAATCCACAACCGCTCTGATGCAAGAGGCGATTGCTCTGCACACTGAGCCATCCCAGCTGACACAGCCCAGCTCATGCTCTAGGCTCCTCTGACTCTAATGTCTTGTTCACTGTCTTCCTTATTTGGTGGCAGAGGTATCATCCATCTAGGTTCTGCCGCTGGATGTCTCTTCTGAGGTATCTCCTCCCACTGACCTCCCACGCCTCACCACCTGGACTCCTTTTTACAGATTAAACAATTGAATTGCTCCACACGAGCCTCCTCCCGCCCCGCATAATCCAGGCCAACACTCCCAGTTCAGTGCTGAGGGAGTGATGCACTGTCAGAGGTGCTGTCTTTTGGATGAGACGTTAAACCCGAGGCCCCGTCTGCCCTCTCAGGTTGATGTAAAAGATCCCATTCCATCATTTCAAAGAGCAGCAGGGGAGTTCTTCCCAGTGTCCTGACAAAAATGTTTCCCTCAATCAACATCACTAACAGATTATCTGGTCATTATCACATTGCTGTTTGTGGGAGCTTGCTGTGTACAAATTGCTGCGTTTCCTACATTACAACAGTGACTACACTTCAAAAGTACTTGATTGGCTGTAAAGTGCTTTGGGACGTCCTGAGGAGGAAGTGACACTACATAGATGGAAGTTGTTTCTTTCCTTCTCTCTTTCTTTCTCTCTTACTCTCTCCCTCTTTCTTTCTCTTTCTTCCTTTCTCTCATTCTTTCTTTCTCCTTTTCTTCCTTTCTCTTTCTTTCATTATTTCTTTCTCTCTTTCTCTTTCTTTCTCTCTCTCTCACTTTCTTTCTCTCATTCTTCCTTTCTCTCTTGCTTCCTTTCTTTCTCCCTCTTTCTTTCTCTCTCTCTCTCTCGCTCTTTCTTTCTCTTTCTCTCTTTCTTTCTCTCTTTCCTTCTCTCTCTTTCTTCCGTTCTCTCTCTCTTTCTCTCTCTTTCTTCTATCTTTCACGTTATTGGGATATTTTTGAAGCCAGTGAGATCTCATTAAACACGAGTCTTGTCTTTTCAGGTTGATGGTTTCCTCACACTGCTCTTTGGTCTGGCCAGCATTAATACACTGACAGTGATCAGCGTCATAAGGTATATTAAAGGCTGTCACCCATACAGAGGTAACTTTATTTTAGTTTCCACGCAGTTAGAGGTACATTCCTCGATCCTGGATTCCCGATGGGGACCCACCTAAAGGGAGGATCAGTGCAGCAGTGTCGCTGACCCACGCTTCCCCCGGGAATGTCGGATCGAGGAACTTGGCCTCCTCCCTAAAAAATCGAACGCTTTTTATTAATGCGGATATCTTGTAATGTTACGTACAGTGTGGGCTTCTCTAAGCTCAGAGACTCCTATCTGAGTTATACTACTCTGTTTACAGCTCCGGACTCTGTTAGCAGGCTGGACTTTCTAATAATGAGGATTACAGCAGACTGGTTGTGTTAAATACCAGTCAACCCCCTTATGGGCACCATGAGTGTGAAATTCAACTTCAGTGGGGGGTGAGAAATGGGTGGGAACGGATCAGTCCTCTAATGTGTGCCCCCTCCTCCGCCCCCACCCCCCATTTCTCTTTCAATTTACTTCAATGCCCCAGCCTCTGAATGCTGGGGATGGGGATGGAGATGGGGTTGGAGATGGGATAGAGATGTGGTTGGGGTTGGGGATGGGGATGAAGATGGGGATGGGGTTGGGGGTGGGATGGGGTATGGGATGGGGGATAGAGATGTGGTTGGGGTTGGGGATGGGGATGAAGATGGGGATGGGGTTGGGGGTGGGATGGGGTATGGGATGGGGGATGGAGATGTGGTTGGGGTTGGGGATGGGGATGAAGATGGGGATGGGGTTGGGGGTGGGATGGGGTATGGGATGGGGATGGAGATGTGGTTGGGGTTGGGGATGGGGATGAAGATGGGGATGGGGTTGGGGGTGGGATGGGGTATGGGATGGGGGATGGAGATGTGGTTGGGGTTGGGGATGGGGATGAAGATGGGGATGGGGTTGGGGGTGGGATGGGGTATGGGATGGGGGATAGAGATGTGGTTGGGGTTGGGGATGGGGATGAAGATGGGGATGGGGTTGGGGGTGGGATGGGGTATGGGATGGGGGATGGAGATGTGGTTGGGGTTGAGGATAAGGATGGAGATGGGGTCAGAGATGGGATAGGGATGGAGATGGGGATGGGGATAGAGATGGAGTTGGAGTTGGGGTTGGGGATGGGATGGGGATGGGGTTTGGGATGGGGTCAGGGATGGGATGGAGATGGGGATGGAGATGTGGTTTGGGATGGGGTCAGGGATGGGATGGAGATGGGGATAGAGATGTGGTTGGGGTCAGGATGGGATGGAGATGGGGATGGGGATGTGGTTGCGTTCGGGATGGGATGGAGATGGGGTTTGGGATGGGGTCAGGGATGGGATGGAGATGGGCATGGAGATGTGGTTGGGGTCGGGATGAGATGGAGATGGGGATGGGGTTTGGGATGGGGTCGGGGATGGGATGGAGATGGGGATAGAGATGGGGATGGAGATGGAGATGTGGTTGGGATTGGGGATGGGATGGAGATGGGGATGGGGATGGGGTTGGAGATGGGCCTGAGATTGGAGCTGCAGAGAGGATAAGGAATGAAACAGCAGCTGTAGTAAGAGGGAGGATAGCAGAAGTAGGGAGAAGGGTTATAATTGACTGGGGCACCCAGGGATAGTTTTCTCACACAATACGTGGGAGACAAGCTCCTGGAGGAACGTCTGTGTCTGATTAGGTGTTTGGGAATTGCTGGTTAGTGGCCCAGAGGTGGATTAGCACCTGGATCGCTGGATTGCTAGATCGGACATTGTTGTTAAAGCTAAAGCCAAGAAACACGGATGAGTTGTGTAGCTGTGGGCCCTGGATCCTGGGTTTTGATCTAACACCTGGTGTGATGTTTCTGCAGCTCACTGTATTGGCACCAGGAGTATAATCGTGTCTCTGACGCTGATCTGGGCTGCTGCTCTCTTCTGGTCAGGATCACCTCTCTTTGGCTGGGGAAGTTACACAGGTGAGACAGAGTTGCCAACTCTCCAGGATTGCCCTGGAGTCTCCAGGAATTAAAGACTGATCTCCAGGACACTGCTGCCAGCAAAAAACCCGGGAGAAAAATAATAGCGGGCATTAATAAAATTGTGTTTTTAAAATAAATTCTCTGAGCAATTTGGTCATTAGTTATAAAAAAACATCTGAGATGGGAAAAATGCTGTTTGATTGATAGTCCAAAATCATCCAATTGGGTAAGGAAGAGTTTATTCGCTTTCCAATTGGCCGTGGGGGGCGGGGCACCGCAAGGATCGATGCCTTGGGCGACCAATGGCGGGACTATGGGGGCAGGGCAGTCGGAGGTGGAAGATCATGTGATGAAACCTCCAGGAATACGTCCAACCAGAGTTGGCAACCCCTAAAGTGAGATGAGTTACTCGCTTCACCTCCCACAGCTGCAGGATCATCTAGCAGGTCGGCAACAGCAATGCGACAATTTATGCTGCAGAACTTTAATTACTGCAGCAGTGTTGGCCGGGTGCCCTGTGCTTCTTGAGTACAGACAGACGGTGAGGAAGAATTTTTATTCTGCTTCTCCTTGAACTCTTATGACTCTGCTCTGGAACCTGTGCCTCTTTGAGATACTTTGCCAATGCTGGACTATTAATTCACCTAGAAAGTGAAGTTCAAATCCCACCGTGGGCAGCTTGAGGATTTTGAATTCAATTTTTAAAAAACTGGTATCAGTAAAAGTGACCATGAAGCTGGTGAATTGCTGTAAAAACCCAATTGGTTCACTAATGTCCTCACCTGGTCTGGGCCTATAGGTGACTACAGTCCCATACTGATGTCCTCACCCGGTCTGGGCCTATAGGTGACTACAGTCCCATACTGATGACCTCACCCGGTCTGGGCCTATAGGTGACTACAGTCCCATACTGATGTCCTCACCTGGTCTGGGCCTATAGGTGACTACAGTCCCATACTAATGTCCTCACCTGGTCTGGGCCTATAGGTGACTACAGTCCCATACTAATTGTAATGATCAATAACATGTCATTCTATAGTGGACACTAGGTGGAGCCGTAGAGCTGTGTAGAGCTGTATATAGCTGTATGTATAAGACTACACTACCCAGCTGTATGTATATTAAGACTACATTACCCATGAGGCACTAGGCTACCCACAAGGCAGCAGTCAAGATGGAAGCCTCTACAGATACAGTACCTAGTCCACATGTGCTCAATAAAAGTGTCTAGCAAAAGCTAGCTGTGTTCATAATAAGAATGACTATTTATTAATGAACATAAGACTAATGTCCTCACCCTCTCTGGGCCTATAGGTGACGACAGTCCCATACTGATGTCCTCACCCGGTCTGGGCCTATAGGTGACTACAGTCCCATACTGATGTCCTCACCCTCTCTGGGCCGATAGGTGACTACAGTCCCATACTGATGTCCTCACCTGGTCTGGGCCTATAGGTGACTACAGTCCCATACTAATGTCCTCACCCTCTCTGGGCCTATAGGTGACTACAGTCCCATACTGATGTCCTCACCTGGTCTGGGCCTATAGGTGACTACAGTCCCATACTAATGTCCTCACCCTCTCTGGGCCGATAGGTGACTACAGTCCCATACTGATGTCCTCACCTGGTCTGGGCCTATAGGTGACTACAGTCCCATACTAATGTCCTCACCCTCTCTGGGCCTATAGGTGACTACAGTCCCATACTGATGTCCTCACCTGGTCTGGGCCTATAGGTGACTACAGTCCCATACTGATGTCCTCACCCTCTCTGGGCCAATAAGTGACTACAGTCCCATACTGATGTTGCAGTGTATGTAACCTGAAGAAGGAACTATATTCTGCAGCCACTGTATAATGCAGTACCAGTAGTGACCACCCCTGTATATAAGCCTGTGTAGTGACCTTGCATAGTAGTTCCAGTTTTGTCTCCATTCAGTAAACACCTGTTATAACCAACTCCTGCAGTCCGTGTCTCAATTACACATGGACGTTACACTGGCGACGAACAGACCCGAACTTACCTACAGTTCTGCACCACCTCGCGGGGATCCATCCCTGAAGCGAAGTTATTGGAGGTCGAGGCCAGAAGGAAGAAATCCAAAAAGAAAAAAAAAACAAACAGCAGAAACGGGCATCGACCGTGGGCAACCGCCCTTTGATTCATCGAATTAGAAGATTTGCAGGAGAGGCTGTCGAGGGCGGGGCTTGGTTATCCAGTCTATGGTGTTCCAGCTAATCGGGCTGGTGGCAGGTAGTACACTGATCCTTCCTGGGCTGCGGCGGGCTAGAGCTCAATCGGGTGGCTTTTCAACGGGGCCGAGCAGCGTTGTCGGGAAGAGGAGAGAGAGAGAGAGGGTGGAGCACACAGGGCGCGGCCGGTGCTACGAAGCCGGGCAGCGTACAGACCCGAGAAGAGGGAGGGAAGTGTCCCATAGGGTCTGCTCTGACGACGGGAACAGTAATTAAAATAAAAGAAATTAGAAGCGCAGAAAGCCGCGAGGAGCTGCAGTTTGCCACGGGGACCGCGGAGAGCGGCGTTGGCAGCAGCGCAGGGGGAAGCGCGCGAAGACCATAGGGCATCACCATCGAGGCATAAAAATGCCAGCAACAGCGCTAGCAGCAGCGGGAAGGCAGAAAGCACGGGAGGCGCCATCTTAATCCAGCGGGGAAGAAGGCAAAGCACGGGAGGCGCCATTTTGTTCAATCGAGGAAGAAGGCAAAGCACGGGAGGCGCCATCTTAGATCTCCAAGATGCCGAAGACTGGCAATATCACTGCCTTCGATAATGCAATAGAAGACTGGACCACGTATGTGGAAAGAGTCGAAGTATATTGCGAGGCAAATGAAGTAGCCGATGAGAAAAAGGCATCGGTACTACTAAACTTAATGGGCGCAAGAACGTACGGCCTATTGCGGAACCTGATCACTCCAGTCAAACCGATGGCGAAGAGTTTTAACGAAATTGTTGATATCCTACAGGAACACCTAAATCCTACACCGCTGCTGACAGCAGAAAGATTTAAATTCCACAAGAGAAATCAGCATAAAGATGAGAGCAATGCTGAATACCTTACGGAACTATGCGGGCTATCGAAGCACTGCCAGTTCGGAGCAGGACTGGCAGATACCCTACGGGACAAATTTGTCTGTGGACTCCTGAGTGAAGGAACCCAGAAGAGGTTACTCTCAGAGAAAGAGCTGACGCTAGATAAGGCTTTCAGCGTGGCAGTATCGTATGAAGCAGCAGCAAGGGGCGCTGCGGAAATATAGCAAAAGCCACAGGAATACGGCACCCATGAAATGACACGGGGATTTGAAAAATGTTATCGCTGCGGCAGAACAACCCATGACCAGAAGGACAGCTGGTCCAAGGACAAAACATGCAGGCAATGCTGAAAGATGGGACACATTGCATGAGTTTGCAGGTCCGGGAAGAAGACTAACGACAACAAAAAGGCTACTAAGGAACAGTACAGGAAAGTACAAAAGATGACGGACAGTAGTTCTGAAGACCAAAAGAGCGATAGTGACTCCGGGAACAAGAGACTAAGCTGTCTCAAACTACACAACGTAATCGCAAAAGAGGATCACCGAACCATTTGGGTCACCCTCACGATAGCAGGGTCCCAAGTCAAAACGGAATTGGATACAGGATCAGCCCTGACCGTCATGAATCGACGAGACTATGAGCGGCTATTCTCACACATACCCTTGAAAGAGACATCCATTGTCTTGAAGATGTATACGGGGCAGAAAGTATACCCCAGAGGGAAAAAAAGGGTGCCTGTCGAATACAACGGCAAGGAAATACAGAAATTGTATCTGTACATACTGCAAGATGGTGGACCACCGTTATTGGGACGTGAATGGATCAGAAAGATAAGTTTAGACTGGCACTCCATTCAGGCACTGACTGTGGCTGGTAAAAAGGATGACGACGTCACACCTGGTCAATTGTCAAAAATCTTAGCTAACGCTAAAGAGGTATTTCAACAAGGACTGGGAACTCTTAAAGACGTAACCGCCTTGATAAAAATAGAAGAGAATGCAATTCCCAAGTTTTTCAAAGCAAGACCGGTACCGTATGCAATTCGCCCAGCCGTCGAGGCAGAGCTGGAGAATCTGGAGAATGCAGGCGTGTTATCTAAGGTAGACTGGAGCGAGCGGGCGACACCCATCGTTCCTGTCATGAAGAAAACGTTAACAATAAGTCTGAGGAGCCAAGGAAGGTTCGCATCTGTGGGGACTTCAAGGTGACTGTGAACCCAATCCTTCACACAGTACAGTATCCTCTTCCGAGGATAGAAGATATTTTCACCTCACTATCTGGAGGGAAGCGTTTTACAAAAATTGACCTAGCACAAGCATATTTGCAGATGGAGGTTGAAGAATCCTCTAGGAAATATCTCACGATAAACACTCACAAAGGTCTTTACCAGTATAATCGACTGGTATTCGGAGTAGCATCAGCTCTGGCGATATGGCAAAGAGCGATGGAACAAGTCCTGCAAGGGATTCCGGGGACTCAGTGTTACTTGGACGACATCCTAGTGACAGGTGAAAATGACAGTCAACTCTTTGCCAACCTAGAGCAGGTGCTCACTAGACTAAGAGAACATGGGCTACGAGCCAATCACCCCAAGTGCGAGTTTTTTAAGAAACAGATATCATATTGTGGCCACGTGATTGATGAAGAGGGGTTACATAAGTCCCCTGACAAAATCGAAGCGGTAGTTAAGGCTCCAGCGCCTGAAAATGTGTTGCAACTGAGGTCATTCCTCAGATTGGTGAATTACTACCATAAGTTTTTGCCGAATTTGTCCACAATTCTGCACCCACTGAACGCCCTACTACAAACTGGAGTAGCATGGAAATGGAGCGATGAATGTAAGCGGGCCTTTCAGAAGTGTAAAGGCCTGATCACTTCAAGAGAAGTATTGGCTCACTACAACCCATCACTACCGATAAGACTGGCGTGTGATGCGTCTCCCTACGGCATTGGAGCGGTACTGTCACATAAATTCCTTGATGTTTCAGAGAGGCCGATAGCTTTTGCGTCACGCTCGTTAACTGCAGCCGAGCGTAACTACACCCAGATTGACAGAGAGGCCCTCAGCCTGGTGTGGGGGGTGAAGAAGTTCAATCACTACCTGCACTGACAGAAATTTACTCTACTAACTGATCATCAACCTCTTGTCTCCATTTTCAACCCTCAGAAGGGCGTCCTGATAATGACAGCACAACGGCTACAGAGGTGGTCCCTTTTCCTAGGGGCACACCAATATGACATCGAGTACAAAGGAACTAAACAGCATGGGAATGCTGATGGATTGTCGTGCCTACCGTTGCCGACGGTGGAAGAAGCACCTGAAGTGGATCCTGTGGAGATATTCCACTCGACCATAGTCGAATGTCTACCTGTGATGAATGCAAACATAGAAAAGGAAACACGAAATGACCCGACACTCTCTAGGGTCTATGATTTAATGGTGAAGGGATGGCCAGCACATGGCGAACCACTGTTGCCAGCATTCTCGCCGAGAAGAGAACAGCTGTCAGTGTGCAGAGGAACCTTGATGTGTGGATCCAGAGTAGTAATTCCACCCAAATTGAAGGATAGAGTGCTCAATGAGCTTCATGAGGGTCATCTGGGAGGGGTAAAAATGAAGAACTTAGCCAGAGCGTTTGTGTGGTGGCCGGGAATCGATAGAGAAATTGAAGAGATGACCAAGAGCTGTACAGGATGCCAGAAGGTCCAAAATGCCCCACCACAAGCCCCTCTACATCCATGGGAGTGGCCCTCATCTCCATGGCAAAGGGTGCACATTGATTTTGCTGGTCCATTTATGGACTCGATGTTTTTAATTGCGGTGGATGCACATTCAAAGTGGCCAGAGGTAATAAAAATGTCCTCAACCACCACAGAAAAAACTATCACAGTCTTACGAACCATATTCGCCAGAAATGGGTTGCCTGAACAGATTTGCTCCGACAATGAGCCACAGTTTGTGTCTGAAGAGTTCCGGAGGTTCTTAAAGAACAATGGTGTTAAGCATTACACATCTGCCCCATATCATCCAGCCACCAATGGATTGGCTGAGAGGTTCGTTCAAACATTCAAGAAGGCTATCAAGGCAATGTGTAATGAAGACATACCCCTACAACACAAGGTGGATAACTTCTTGTTTGCCTACTGGAATGCGACACATGCGGCTACCAACCAAACTCCAGCCATGATGTTCTTCAATCGAAGACTAAGATGCCGCTTGGATTTGGTTAAGCCAAACATCAGAAGAGATGTGGAGAACAGGCAGTTTCAGAATATGAATGAAAGGCCAACCAGGAGTTTCAAGATAGGTCAACCAGTTTTGGCCCGGGACTACCGCACAGAGAAATGGCAGGCAGGAACGATCTGCACACGGCAAGGACCTCTAATGTATACCGCGGATGTTGGAGAGAGCATTGTAAGACGCCATGCTGACCAGATTCTAGAGTCACTGGAAAACGTCAAATCTACACCGCGATCCTATACACCTGGTGATGAAACCGAAGTACCAATTGCATCTACCTCAGAATCGGTGATATTGGAAGCAGACGAACCAAACAACGACGTTGATCCCGAATCAACTTTGCCAGAAGAACCTGATACCCAAAAGAGGCGTTATCCAGACAGAATCAGGAAGCCTCCTCAAAGACTGAATTTATAATTGATTAACTTCAGCTAATGTATATAGCAACTGTAATTGTAAATATGTTATTTAATTATTAATCGAATGTTATGTACTGTTTAGCTAAAAGGGGAGGAATTGTAGTGTATGTAACCTGAAGAAGGAACTTTATTCTGCAGCCCCTGTATACTGCAGTACCAGTAGTGACCACCCCTGTATATAAGCCTGTGCAGTAACCTTGCATAGTACTTCCAGTTTTGTCTCCATTCAGTAAACACCTGTTATAACCAACTCCTGCAGCCCGTGTCTCAATCACACACGGACATTACCGATGTCCTCACTCAGTCTGGACCTATAGGTGACTACAGTCCCATACTGATGTCCTCATCCGGTCTGGGCCTATAGTTGACTACAGTCCCATCCTGATGTCCTCACCCGGTCTGGGCCTATAGGTGACTACAGTCCCATACTAATGTGGTTGACTCTTGACTGCCGTCTGATGTGGTCTAGCAAGCCACTCAGTTGAAGAAGGCTCACCACCACCTTCTCAGGGTAACTAGGGATGGGCAAAAAATGCTGGCCTTGCCAGAGAAACCCATATCCTGAGAATGAATAAATTAAACCCCCGTTCTGAGCTCGGGAGTAAGGAATCAATCCTACTGTCAAAATTTGAAATATGAAGTAATGGAACAGTCACTCCGCATCTAGGTCACTTGGAACAGCTGAAAGCAAGCAGCAGCTCCACTGAGCCCTTTCCTCATCACAATCACCTTCTTTCACGACCCTTTATCTCAGAGTCATCATTCGCAATCAGGCCCGAGTCAGAAGGTTGTGGGTTCAAGTCGCACTCCAGAGACTTGAACACATAATCAAGGCTGAAACTCCCAGTGCAATGCTGAGGGAGTGCTGCACTGTTGGAGGTGCCGTCTTTCGGATGAGGCGTTAACCGATGAAGCGTTGCTCTCTCAGGTGGACGTAAAACATCCCATCCCACTATTTTGAAGAAATGCAAGGGGAGTTCTCCCCGGTGTCCTGGCCAATATTTATCCCTCAACCAATATCACTAAAACAGATTATGTAACTACATTACAACAGTGACAAAAAGTACTTAATGTGGGACCTACAGACTCTGTCACAGGTGGGGCAGACGGTAGTTGAAGGGACGGATGGGTGGGGTGCTTGGGTTGACGTGCGCTCCTTGCGCTGCTTGTGCTTGGCTTCCGCTTACTCCTGGCGAAGATACTCGAGGTGTTCGGCGCCTTCCCGGATGCTTCTTCTCCAATTTGTATGGTCTTGGGCCAGGGATTCCCAGTTGTCAGTGGGGATGTTGCACTTTTTCAAGGAGGCTTTGAGGGTGTCCTTGAAGCATTTTCTCTGTTCACCTGGGGCTCTTTTGCCGTGTCGGAGCTCCGAGTAGAGCCCTTTTTTGGGAGTCTCGTATCGGGCATGCAGACAATGTGGCCCGTTCATCGGAGCTGATCGAGCGTGGTCAAAGCTTCGATGCTGGGGATGTTGGCCTGAGCAAGAACACTGACATTGGTGCGCCTATCCTGCCAATGGATTTGCAGGATCTTGCGGAGGCAGCATTGGTGGTACCTCTCCAGTGCTTTGAGGTGCCTGCTGTACATGGTCCATGTCTCTGAGGCATACAGGAGGGCAGGTATCACTGCTGTTCTGTAGACAATGAGCTTAGTGCCGGTTAAGCATGGCCACATATGAAAGAAAGACTTGCATTTATATAGCACCTTTCACGACCACCGAATATCCCAAAGCGCTTTCCAGCCAATTAATTACTTTTTTGAAGTGTAGTCATGTTGTAATGTAGGAAACGTGGCAGCCACAGCAAGCTCCCACAAACAGCACTGTGATAATGACAAGATAATCTGTTTTTGTTATGTTGATGGAGGGATAAATATTGGCAAGGACACAGGGGAGAACTCCACTGCTCTTCTTCGAAATAGTGCCATGTGATCGTTGACATCCACCTGAGAGAGCAGACGGGGCCTCGGTTTAACATCTCATCTGAAAGACGACACCTCCGACAGTGCAGCACTCCCTCAGTACTACACGGGAGTGTCAGCCTGGATTTTTGCGCTCAAGTCTCTGGAGTGGGGCTTGAACCCACAACCTTCAGACTCAGAGGGGCGAGTGCTACCACTGAGCCACAGCTGACACCAATTAAATATGAATTAAAGGGGCGACAGGGCCACGGATTGGCTGAAGGTGGATGATGATGATGGCATGGTCATGTGAATGCCGCATGGAGTTGGGGTTAAGTTTAGGATTACAGTAGTGCTGGCAGATTGTGGCTACTCTCCTATAACTTGACCTTGTTCCGCCATTCCCAGGTTTCCATGGCGATCTGCACCACGTTCTTTGTCGCTTGGTCACCGTACGCGGTGATCTCCATGTGGTGAGTGAGCGGCCACCACGTCCCGAGGCTCACCGGCGTGCTCGCCAGCCTCTTTGCCAAGTCCGCCAGCTTCTACAACCCTGCCATCTACTTCGGAATGAACTCCAAGTTCCGCCGGGATGTCTGCGTGCTCCTGTTGTGCGCCAGCGACAAGGATGGCGTCAAACTCAAGCGGGTAAGGCACCGGCCAGAGAGGGACCTGGAGCGGGAGGGGCCAATGGATCTGGAGCAGGCGGGGCCGAGGCCGAGGGACAGCCCCCGCTCAGGGCTGGGGAACCCAGGGTACGGGGACCAGCAATGGCCCGACCTCCCCAATAGCAAGAACTCTGGCTACGAATGTGAGCGACTGTAGGGATTTGCATTCCAGCTACTGTAAGGTCATTTGGCTGCGAGAATCCGAGAGCAGGCCCAAGCCGCCATAGTGGGAGGCGCAGATTTGCGGCCCGCTCCTGTAATCAGCCCTGTAATGTCTACCTTATTTGTTCACGGTGTAAAGGGGTAACTTAGTAATGATCTGTTTCTGGCATTGAGTCTCACCGGATGGCAGGCAGGGCTATAACACTATAGGGCCCATTCTGGGAGTGGAAGAAGGGCTGTAACACTATAGGGCCCATTCTGGGAGTGGAAGAAGGGCTATAACACTATAGGGCCCATTCTGGGAGTGGGGATAGGGATATAACAATATAGGGCCCATTCTGGGAGTGGGGATAGGGCTATAACACTATAGGGCCCATTCTGGGAGTGGGAATAGGGCTATAACACTATAGGGCCCGTTCTGGGAGTGGGGATAGGGCTATAACACTATAGGGCCGATTCTAGGAGTGGGAATAGGGCTATAACACTATAGGGCCCATTCTGGGAGTGGGGATAGGGCTATAACACTGTAGGGCCCATTCTGGGAGTGGGGATAGGGCTATAACACTATATGGCCAATTCTGGGAGTGGGGATAGGGCTATAACACTATAGGGCCCATTCTATACCCACACTCGGGGTAGAGATAGGGCTATAACACTATAGGGCTGTATGATGGCCACTATATTAAATTGACATGTAAAATGGCCACTGTGGCGACACGCCACCATTGGACATAATCCGCTCACGGCAGCACGGACAGTTTACGCAGGCGCACTGCCGGCAGCAGCCGCCCCCAGCCGGGGGCCCTTTCCTCCGGCAACTTGTTTCCCACAGGGACAGGCTGCTGGGAGCACTTCCTGTCTGGGGAGTATTTAAGTGGTTGCGCGGGCTTTTCAAGCTCTCTTTTTGCCATGATGTAGATTAAAGCAGTTGTGTTTCACCAACTCTGGTCTCGACTCCCACGTTTGCCGCGGTATCTCAACACTGGTGACCCCGACGCTCAGGACGAATCCTAAGCTAGCATGGCGGATACAAACGCAGTCACGGTTAAAGTACCGGACTATTGGGAGAACCTGGCCGAGGCCTGGTTCGTTCAAGCCTAGTCCAGATTCCGGCTGAGAAGCATTACAGTCGACGCCACGAAGTACGACTACCTCGTCGCCTCTCTCACCTACGCCACAGTCCCCAAGGTTTGGGCAGCGCTGCAGGATCCACCAGTGGAAGGCAAGTACGAACATCTGAAGGCCGCGCTTCTTAAAAAATTTCAGGCGCCCTCTTACCAGCGCAACTGCCAACTCCTCGACCTCCCAGGCCTAGGTGACGCTTCACCGTTGGACCTGCTTTCCCACATGCTGTCCCTCTCGGACGACAAAAACCCCGGTGCCCTCTTTCGCACGCTTTTCATTCGGCAGCTCCCCGCCAGCATCCGCCCACTCATTGTGGAGTCTGGCTCCACGGACCTGAATGAGATAGCCGAAAAGGCCGACCTGCTGCTCTCCGTGCAGACCGCCCGCGACGTCGCGCCCGACCTCACGGCAACGACCACGCGGTCTCCCCGGCCCACTAGGCCCGACCGCCCTTCCACTTTGGGTCACTGCTACTACCACACCCGGTTTGGCACTAGGGCCCAACGCTGCATGCCACCGTGCACTTTCAAACCCCCCCCCCCGCACCGGCCCCCACGATGGCCGCGGGGCAACAGGGGCCCCTACTGTATGTCACCGACGACAGCACCAACCGCCGATTTCTGTGCGACACAGGAGCCCAGCACAGCATCACGCCCGCCTCCGCCCTCGAAATCCAACGCGGTGCACGGGGTATCACGCTGGCCGCAGCCAATGGCTCTGACATCCGCACATACGGCACCCGCATGGTCACGCTCGACCTCGCAGGCCACCGCTACCGCTGGGAGTTCCTCACAGCCAAGGTCCCCTGCCCACTCCTCGGCGCCGACTTCCTACGCGCCCACGGCCTCCTTGTCGACATTCCGAGGCACCGTCTCGTCGACATCAGCACTATGGCCCCCATCCCTGGCGCATTCACCCTGGCCCGTTTGGCCGGCCTGACGACCTACTGCCTCGCCAGAGCCATGGACGACTACTTGGCACTTCTAGCCGAGTTTCCCGCCCTCACTAACCCGACCTTTTCGGCCAAAGCCGCCAAACACGGTGTGGAGCACTATATCCCCACCAGCGGCCCCCCGGTCTCTGCCCACGCCCGCAGACTCAACCCGGCCAAGCTGGAAATTGCGCGGGCCGAGTTCACCACCATGGAGCAACTCGGCATCATCCGCCGCTCCAGCAGCCCTTGGGCCTCACCCCTCCACATCGCCCCCAAGCCTGGCGGAGGCTGGCGCCCCTGCGGGGACTACTGCCGCCTCAACGACGCCACCACCCCCGACCGATACCCGGTGCCGCACATCCAGGACTTCTCGGCCCGACTGGCCGGACGAACCGTCTTTTCCAAGGTCGACCTGGTGCGCGGTTACCACCAAGTCCCCGTACACCCCGCGGACATCCCCAAAACGGCCGTCATCACCCCATTCGGCCTGTTCGAGTTCCTGAGAATGCCCTTCGGCCTCAAGAATGCAGCCCAGGCCTTCCAGTGCCTTATGGACTCAGTCCTCCGGGACCTGAACTTCCTATTCGTCTATCTAGACGACATTCTCGTGGCCAGCTCCTCCCAACAGGAACACCTCGAACACCTTCGCATCCTGTTTGGGCGCCTAGCCCAACACGGGCTCATCCTCAGCCCGGCGAAGTGCCAATTCGGCCTAGCCGAGATCGATTTTCTCGGCCACCACATCACCCCTGCTGGGGCCGTCCCCCTGCCCAACAAGGTGCAGGCCGTCCAGCAATTCCCCCGCCCCAAAACCATCAAGGGCCCCCAGGAGTTCCTCGGGATGGTGAACTTCTACAACAGGTTCATCCCCAGAGCAGCAGCCCTCATGAAGCCCCTATACGACTCCCTCCGAGGTAAATCCGGCAAGATGGCCGTAGCCTGGGACACTGACACGTCAGCCGCCTTCGACGCCACCAAAAACGCGCTCGCCGACGCCACCCTGCTCGCGCACCCGAGGGCCGATGCCCGGGTCGCGCTCACCACCGACGCCTCCGACCACGTGGCCGGAGCCGTGTTCGAGCAGTGGGTCAATGACGTGTGGCAGCCACTTGCCTTCTACAGCTGCCAACTGCGCCCCCCGGAGGTCAAATACTCTACTTTCGACCGCGAGCTCCTCGCGCCCCACCTGTCGGTCCGCCATTTCAGGTTCCTCCTAGAGGGCCGTCCCTTTACCGCGTACGTGGACCACAAGCCGCTCACATACGCGATGGCCAAGCACACCGAACCCTGGTCCGCTAGGCAGCAACGCCAGCTCGCGGCCGTGTCCGAGTTTACCACGGACATCCAGCACGTCTCCGGTAGAGACAACGTTGTCGCCGGCTGCCTTTCCCGTCCCGCCATCTGCGCGAATCACCTCGCGGCCGACTACGCGCAACTAGCAGCGGCCCAGCTCACGGACCCAGACCTCCTCTCGGTGGCTACCAGCCTGCCAAGGCTACGCCTAGCCAAGGTCACGCACGGGCCCGAAGCCACGGCAGTCACTTGCAACGTCTCACTCGGCCAACCCAGGCCGGTCGTCCCTGCAACCTGGCGCCGCCGCATCTTCGACGCGCTCCACGGGCTCTCCCATCCGGGTTCCCGCGCATCCGTCAAACTCCTCTCCCAGCGCTTCGTCTGGCGCGGCCTCAGCATAGATGTTTGGACTTGGGCCACCTCCTGCCTCGCCTGCCAATGGGCTAAGGTACAGCTGCACACAAAAGCACCCCTGGGAGACTTCGAGGTACCCAGCCGCCGCTTCGACCACGTACACGTCGACATCGTCGGTCCTCTGCCGCCATCGCAAGGCCAAACTTATCTCCTCACGATGGTCGACCGCTACACACGCTGGCCTGAGGCAGTGCCGCTGACCTCCACCACCACAGCTGACATCGCCAGGGCATTAGTTAACACCTGGGTCGTGAGGTTCGGCGTACCGGCCGACATAACCTCCGACAGAGGCGCCCAGTTCACCTCCGAACTCTGGACGGCCACAGCGCGCAACCTCGGGGTGACGCTCCACCGAACCACGGTGTACCACCCGCACGCCAACGGGCTTTGTGAACGCTTCCACAGGTCACTCAAGGCCTCACTCCGCGCCGGCCTGCAGGACAGTACCTGGACTGACCGCCTACCGTGGGTGCTACTAGGCCTACGCACCTCCAGTCCTCAGCAGCGGAGTTAGTCTACGGACAACCGCTGCGCGTACCAGGCGAATTCCTCCCGGAGGCTACCACGCCTTAGTCGGCTGAACAGCAGCGGCTCAACTCTTTCTCTTCCGCTCAACAGTTCGCCCCACTTCCGGTCAACCAACACGGCGAACTCGCACCTCACGTCCCGCCAAACTTACAGCAGGCACGCTTCGTCTTCGTGCGACACAACGCACACCGCGGACCCCTGCGACCCCCGTACGACGGACCGTATGAGGTACTACAAACCGGGGACAAGGTCTTCAAGCTGTGACTCGGCGACAGGGTCAAAACAGTCTCCATCGACCGGCTCAAACCAGCACACACAGAACCAGGGGAACAGGTCCCTGTGGCCCGACCTCCAACTAGAGGCCGTCCCGCCAGCAAGCCAGCACAGCCGGCGGCGAACCGCCCGGCCCCACCAACTAGACCGGCGACCACTCAGAGCCGCTCCGGCAGAACCATTAGACCACCGTCACGACTCGTCCACTCCTCCTAAGCGGACTCTGGGGGAAGCTCTGTGGCGACACGCCACCATTGGACATAATCCGCTCACGGCGGCACGGACAGTTTACGCAGGCGCACTGCTGGCAGCAGCCGCCCCCAGCCGGGGGCCCTTTCCTCCGGCAACTTGTTTCCCACAAGGACAGGCTGCCGGGAGCACTTCCTGTCTGGGGAGTATTTAAGTGGTTGCGCGGGCTTTTCAAGCTCTCTTTTTGCCATGATGTAGATTAAAGCAGTTGTGTTTCACAAACTCTGGTCTCGACAAAGTAGTGTATGTACTTTGCAGAAGGAACTATATTCTGCAGCCCCTGTATACTGCAGTACCAGTAGTGACCACCCCTGTATATAAGCCTGTGTAGTAACTTTGCATAGTTAGTTCCAGTTTGTTTCCACTCAGTAAAGACCTGTTATAACCAACTCCTGCAGTCCGTGTCTCAATTACACACGGACATAATACTGGTGATGAGCAGATCCGAACTTATCTACAGTCTGCACCACCTCATGGGGATCCATCCCTGAAGCGAAGTTGTCGAGGCCGAGGCCAGAAGAAAGAAAGAAAAAAAAAACGATCAGAAGAAACGGTCGTCGACCGTGGGGCAACCGCCCTCTGATTCATCGGAGTGAAAGATTTGCAGGAGAGGCTGTCGAGAGCGGGGCTTGGTTATCCTGTCGATGGTGTTCCAGCTAATCGGGCTGGTGGCAGGTAGTACACTGATCCTTTCTGGGCTGCGGCGGGCTAGAGCTCGATCGGGTGGCTTTTCAACGGGGCCGAGCAGCGTTGTTGGGAAGAGGAGAGAGAGAGAGAGGGTGGAGTACACAGGGCGCGGCCGGTGCTATGAAGCCGGGCAGCGTACAGACCCGAGAAGAGGGAGGAAAGTGTCCCGCAGGGTTGCTCCGACGATGGGGAAATAAAAGAAATTAGAAGCGCAGAAAGCCGCGAGGAGCTGCCGTTTGCCACGGGAACCGCGGAGAGCGGCATTAGCAGCAGCGCGGGGGGAAGTGCGCGAAGACCATAGGGCGTCGCCATCAAGGCATTAAATGCCAGCAACAGCGCTAGCAGCAGCGGAGAAGACGGAAAGCACGGGAGGCGCCATTTTGTACAATCAGGGAAGAAGGCAAAGCACGGGAGGCACCATCTTAGATCTCCAAGATGCCGAAGACTGGCAATATCACTGCCTTCGATAATGCAATAGAAGACTGGACCACGTATGTGGAAAGAGTCGAAGTATATTGCGAGGCAAATGAAGTAGCCGATGAGAAAAAGGCATCGGTACTACTAAACTTAATGGGTGCAAGAACGTAAGGCCTATTGCGGAACCTGATTACTCCAGCCAAACCGATGGCGAAGAGTTTTAACGAAATTGTTGATATCCTACAGGAACACCTAAATCCTACAACGCTGCTGATAGCAGAAAGATTTAAATTCCACAGGAGAAATCAGCATAAAGATGAGAGCAATGCTGATTACCTTACGGAACTACGCAAGCTATCAAAGCACTGCCAGTTTGGAGCAGGACTGGCAGATACCCTACGGGACAAATTTGTCTGTGGACTCCTGAGTGAAGGAACCCAGAAGAGGTTACTCTCAGAGAAAGAGCTGACCCTAGATAAGGCTTTCAGTGTGGCAGTATCATACAAAGCAGCAGCAAGGGGAGCTGCGGAAATACAGCAAAAGCCACAGGAATACGGCACCCACGAAATGACATGGGGATTTGAAAAATGTTATCGCTGCGGCAGAACAACCCATAACCAGAAGGACTGCTGGTCCAAGGACAAAATATGCAGGCAATGCGGAAAGATGGGACACATTGCATGAGTTTGCAGGTCTGGGAAGTAGACTAACGACAACAAAAAGGCTACTAAGGAACAGTACAGGAAAGTACAAAAGATGACGGACAGTGGTTCCGAAGACCAGATGAGTGATAGTGAATCCGGGAACAAGAGACTAAGCTGTCTCAAACTTCACAACGTAATCGCAAAAGAGGATCACCGAACCATTTGGGTCACCCTCACGATAGCAGGGTCCCAAGTCAAAATGGAATTGGATACAGGATCAGCCCTGACCGTCATGAATCGACGAGACTACGAGCGGCTATTCTCACACATACCCTTGAAAGAGACATCCATTGTCTTGAAGATGTATACGGTGCAAAAAGTATACCCCAGAGGGAAAATAAGGGTGCCTGTCGAATACAACGGCAAGGAAATACAGAAATTGTATCTGTACATACTGCAGGATGGTGGACCACCATTATTGGGACGTGAATGGATCAGAAAGATAAGTTTAGACTGGCACTCCATTCAGGCACTGACGGTGGCTGGTAAAAAGGATGACGACGTCACACCTGGACGATTGTCAAAAATCTTAGCTAACGCCAAAGAGGTATTTCAACAAGAACTGGGAACTCTTAAAGGCATAACCGCCTCGATAAAAATAGAAGAGAATGCAATTCCCAAGTTTTTCAAAGCTAGACTGGTACCATATGCAATTCGCTCAGCCGTCGAGGCAGAGCTGGAGAATCTGAAGAATGCAGGCGTGTTATCTAAGGTAGACTGGAGCGAGTGGGCGACACCCATTGTTCCTGTCATGAAGAAAACATTAAACAATAAGTCTGAGGAGCCAAGGAAGGTTCGCATCTGTGGGGACTTCAAGGTGACGATGAACCCAGTCCTTCACACAGTACAATATCCTCTCCCGAGGATAGAAGATATTTTCGCCTCACTATCTGGAGGGAAGCGTTTTACAATAATTGATCTAGCACAAGCATATTTGCAGATGGAGGTTGAAGAATCCTCTAGGAAGTATCTCACGATAAACACTCACAGAGGTCTTTACCAGTATAATCGACTGGTATTCGGAGTAGCATCAGCTCCGGCGATATGGCAAAGAGCGATGGAACAAGTCCTGCAAGGGATTTCGGGGACTCAGTGTTACTTGGACGACATCCTAGTGACAGGTGAAGATGACAGTCAACACCTTGCCAACCTAGAGCAGGTGCTCACTAGACTAAGAGAACATGGGCTACGAGCCAACCGCCCCAAGTGCGAGTTTTTTAAGAAACAGATATCGTATTGTGGCCACGTGATTGATGAAGAGGGGTTACATAAGTCCCCTGACAAAATTGAAGCGGTAGTTAAGGCTCCAGCGCCTGAAAATGTGTTGCAACTGAGGTCATTCCTCGGATTGGTGAATTACTACCATAAGTTTTTGCCGAATTTGTCCACAATTCTGCACCCACTGAACACCCTACTACAAACTGGAGTAGCATGGAAATGGAGCGATGAATGTAAGCGGGCCTTTCAGAAGAGTAAAGGCCTAATCACTTCAAGAGAAGTATTGGCTCACTACAACCCATCACTACCAATAAGACTGGCGTGTGATGCGTCTCCCTACGGCATTGGAGCGGTACTGTCACATAAATTCCTTGATGGTTCAGAGAGGCCAATAGCTTTTGCATCACGCTCGTTAACTGCAGCCGAGCGTAACTATGCCCAGATTGACAGAGAGGCCCTCAGCCTGGTGTGGGGGGTGAAGAAGTTCAATCACTACCTGCACGGTCAGAAATTTACTCTACTAACTGATCATCAACCTCTTGTCTCCATTTTCAACCCTCAGAAGGGCGTCCTGATAATGACGGCACAACGGCTACAGAGGTGGTCCCTTTTCCTAGGGGCACACCAATATGACATCGAGTACAAAGGAACTAAACAGCATGGGAATGCTGGTAGATTGTCGCGCCTACCGTTGCCGACGGTGGAAGAAGCACCTGCAGTGGATCCAGTGGAGATATTCTACTCGACCATAGTCGAATGTCTACCTGTGACGAATGCAAACATAGAAAAGGAAACACGAAATGACCCGACACTCTCCTGGGTCTATGATTTAACGGTGAAGGGATGACCAGCACATGGCGAACCACTGTTGCCAGCATTCTTGCCGAGAAGAGAACAGCTGTCAGTGTGCAGAGGAACCTTGATGTGTGGATCCAGAGTAGTAATTCCACCCAAATTGAAGGATAGAGTGCTCAATGAGCTTCATGAGGGTCATCTGGGAGGGGTAAAAATGAAAGACTTAGCCAGAGCGTTTGTGTGGTGGCCGGGAATCGATAGAGAAATTGAAGAGATGACCAAGAGCTGTACAGGATGCCAGAAGGTCCAAAACGCCCCACCACAAGCCCCTCTACATCCATGGGAGTGGCCCTCATCTCCATGGCAAAGGGTGCACATTGATTTTGCTGGTCCATTTATGGACTCGATGTTTTTAATTGCAGTGGATGCACATTCAAAGTGGCCAGAGGTAATAAAAATGTCCTCAACCACCACAGAAAAAACTATCACAGTCTTACGAACCATATTCGTCAGAAATGGGCTGCCTGAACAGATTTGCTCCGACAATGGGCCACAGTTTGTGTCTGAAGAGTTCCGGAGGTTCTTAAAGAACAATGGTGTTAAGCATTACACATCCGCCCCATATCATCCAGCCACCAATGGTTTGGCTGAGAGGTTCGTTCAAACATTCAAGAAGGCTATCAAGGCAATGTGTAATGAAGACATACCCCTACAACACAAGGTGGATAACTTCTTGTTTGCCTACCGGAATGCGACACATGCGGTTACCAACCAAACTCCAGCCATGATGTTCTTCAATCGAAGACTACGATGCCACTTGGATTTGGTTAAGCCAAACATCAGAAGAGATGTGGAGAACAGGCAGTTTCAGAATATGAATGAAAGGCCGACCAGGAGTTTTAAGATAGGTCAACCAGTTTTGGCCCGGGACTACCGCACAGAGAAATGGCAGCCAGGAACGATCTGTGCACGGCAAGGACCTCTAATGTATACCGTGGATGTTGGAGAGAGCATTGTAAGACGCCATGCTGACCAGATTCTAGAGTCACTGGAAAACGTCAATTCCACACCACGATCCGATACACCTGGTGATGAAACCGAAGTACCAATTGCATCTACCTCAGAATCAGGAATATTGGAAGCAGACGAACCCAACAACGACGTTGATTCCGAATCAACTCTGCCAGAAGAACCTGATACCCCAAAGCGGCGTTATCCAGACAGAATCAGGAAGCCTCCTCAAAGACTGAACTTATAATTGCTTAACTTCAGCTAATGTATATGACAACTGTAATTGTAGATATATTATTTAATTATTAATCGAATGTTATGTACTGTTTAGCTAAAAGGGGAGGAATTGTAGTGTATGTACTTTGCAGAAGGAACTATATTCTGCAGCCCCTGTATACTGCAGTACCAGTAGTGACCACGCCTGTGTAGGAACTTTGCATAGTTAGTTCCAGTTTGTCTCCACTCAGTAAAGACCTGTTATAACCAACTCCTGCAGTCCGTGTCTCAATTACACACGGATATAATAATTGCTAGGCTGACCGTTCATGAGAGGATTGGTCTTGAGGCCCACTGACTAAACTGATCAAGTGAGATTAGCAAACAATTGACCATTTGGTTACAGTCACGATAATTCAGGACATAAATATGAGGGTAGTGAGAGATCTCGGCACTGCAGTCAAGAACGAGGCCTTGGTTTGGTCACCAAGTTGAGGCACCCAGGGCAAGGTAAGCTTGACCAGCACTTGAATCTGGGTAGCATAAACAGGAACCCTTAAGGTACTTAGGGGGGAAAATTCAGTTGGTAGCGCCACTTGTTAGCGCCTTAAGAGGGCGCTAAGTGGGGCGCAAACCAACTAGCGCCCGGGCGCGGCGATATCTGCGCCTCTCGCGAAATTGACCGGACATTTTGCGGCGGCGCTAAACAATACCGCCCGATCTCCTGCACACGCAGATCTTGACGTCATTCGAGAGTGCAACGCCCTTGGGGCACCCCGGACCGGAAATTCAGTGATGCCCCCCTCCTTTCCACCTGGCGCTACCAACGACAGGTTGACTGGAACACTTCCCAGTCGCTGTGGGGCTGGGGGGGCGCTATTTAAAGGGGGCCGCTTCCTGGCTTTTGTGTGGTAGCCATTTTTGCACCACTCATTCTGAGAGAGAGAGAGAGATTTGGAGAGAGACAAAGAGAGAAAGAGAGACTTCTGCATTGAGTCAACGCTGTCTGAGGTAGTTTTGGCTTCTGACCATAACTTTGCAGGTACTTTGCTTTTTGACCTTCATAACTTTGATTGCCCAGATACTATGGGGGCTGCAATGAATGGGAATGTCATCCTTCTCCATCACATTCGGAGGGCACAGAGATGCAGAGAGAGTGTGGCAATCATGGCCAGACGGAGGAGGGCCAACAGGCCTCGGTACAGGAGACCTTACCCTCCCAGGGTTTTTCGCCAACAGTTCTCCTACATTAATATGTCTGAGGAGCAGTGTTTGCAAAGGCTGCGATTCAGCAAGGAGGTGGTCACTGAGCTCTGCCATCTGCTTCAGCCAGATCTGCAGCCTCAACTGAGGAGCAGGTCATCTCTGTCAGTGGCAGTGAAGATAACAGTGGCTCTCAACTTTTAGGCCACCAGCTTATTTCAATCAGCTACTGGGGACACCGCCAATATCACAGAAATCACAGAAACCCCACAGTGCAGATACAGGCCATTTCGGCCCATCGAGCCTGCACTGACACATATCCCACCCGATCACCACAACCCCTACACCAACACATATCCCACCCTATCCCTGTAACCTCACGTATTTAATCCCCCTAACACTAAGGGTCAATTTATCATAGCCAATCATCCTAACCCGCACATCTTTGGACTGTGGGAGGAAACCGGAGCACCCGGAGGAAATCCATGCAAACACGGGGAGAATGTGCAAACTCCACACAGACAGTCACCCGAGGCCGGATTCGAACCTGGGTCCCTGGCGCTGTGAGGCAACAGTGCTAACCACTATGCCACCGTGCTGCCCTAAATATCTCCCAGTTCGCAGTGCATTGCTACATCCATCAGGTAACAAATGCCCTCTTTAAAAGGAGGCGAGAGTACATCTCTTTCCCCATGACCCCGTACAAGCAGCAAGAACACGCAATGGGCTTTGTGATGATAGCGGGCTTCCCCATGGTGCAGGGCGCCATTGACTGCACGTATGTGGCTTTGTGGGCACCGTAAGAGAATGCCGAGGATTTCCGCAACTGAAAGGGCTTCCATTCCTTAAACGTCCAGTTGGTCTGTGACCACAGACAGCTGATACTCGCTGTCAATGTCCACTTTCCAGGCAGCAGCCACGATGCCTTCATCCTGCGCCAGACTTCTGTGGCAGATCTTTTCCAGGCACTGCATCACCCAGGAGGTTGGCTTCTCGGGGACAAGGGATATCCTCTGTGCACCTGGCTGATGACACCGCTCCGTACGCCCAGAACCCCTGCTGAGCTACGATACAACGAGAGCCATCAAGCTACCAGGAACATCGTTGAGTACACAATCAGCATGCTCAAGCAACGATTCCGCTGTCTGGACCATTCTGGAGGAGCCCTGTAGTACTCACCTGAGCGAGTCTCCCACTTCGTTGTTGTGTGCTGCATACTGCATAACCTTGCAATCCTCAGGACCCAGCCAATGCCACCAGACATTGGAGCACCAGCAGAGGAGGAGGAGGAGGAGGAGGAAGATGAGGAGGATGATCAGCAGCAGCACCAAGGTGGGAGGGAGGCACAAAGTGGAAGGGTCGTCCGTCAAAGGCTCATAGCAAATCGCTTCTAGGCCCTCTCTGAGGGAATGGCTTCTGCCATTCAAACAACTTGAATGAAACCATCCCGCAACCCCTAAGCCGGTCAAGGCAACAATGAGTGCAAAGACCAAACATGTACATTTTGAATACAGACACTTCTTTATTTCACAAACTCTGTGTGTCTCATTTCCGCATGACAAAGTAATAGAAAGAAACACAAAAAAAAGCAATCATTCACATAACTGGCTCTCACAACCTGGAGACAATGTCCAAAAGAGTAACAAAAATTTGACCACGAACCTCGGCCTTCAATAAAACAATGAAAAACATTTTGCCACACCTCCTACTTTTTGCCCTTTGAGGGTGATCTGCTTCCCTTGCGAAATTCCCCCCTTCCCACCCTGCAGCTCCTCCATAATGGGACCCCAGTGGCTGGAGCAAGGCTGGGGGAAGGCTGCTGAGTGTCAGAAACTGAGACTGCAGATGCCCTTGAGGGACGGTCTGGACCAGCTCTGGGCCTGGAGGGCCCGGCTGCTGACTGCTCCAACTCTGCATGGGTGGCAGCAGTCTGTCCTACAGGTGGTGTCAACTGCAGTGGAGAAGTGCCAGTGGTGGCAGCAGGAATGCTGTCATCTTGAGAGAGGACAGCAACTCCCTGCTCGACCGACACACTGGCACCCCCACGGGGCAGCACTTCAGCATCCAGAGCAATCTGACGGAGCACAGATTGCTGGCCTGCTGCGGCGCGGTGAGAGCCCCGGGGAAATCTGCCCGATCCAGCAAGGGTGGCAGCAGTCAGTGCTCACGTGGCCTCAATCTGCGTCTGCATGAGACCAGCCACTGACTGCATTGCAGTAGTTAGCATTTGCGTGGCAGCCGCCTGTGCTACAGCGAAGTGCTCCACACTCTTTGCCAGTGATTCAATGGATTCGGGCATCCTTGCCACTGCAGCCATGAGCTCAGTGTGCCTTTGCTCCGCCTGGGCGCTCATTTCAGCGAGGACCCGCTCCTCGTCTGCGTCCAGTGCAGCAGGACTCAAGGCTATACTCTCCCTCCGGGGAGAAGGCCCCCGAGCTTCCCTACTCCCCTCACGTTGCTGCAGCCCGCTGGGTCCTGGAGCTTCACCCTCATCAGACCATTCCCCCCTGCTCCCCTCCAGGGAAGGCGTGTCCCCAGTATGGGCATGGGCTGCCTCGGTAGAGGGTGGCGCTAATGGTCCGGCTTCCTCTTCCACCTCGCCTTCAGCTTCACTCTCACTGGCAGCTTGAGGGCCCGCCTCCTCACCTGGTGAATCACCATCTGAAAGCAGGGAGGTA
Organism: Somniosus microcephalus; assembly: GCF_052327205.1. Taxonomy (NCBI): domain Eukaryota; kingdom Metazoa; phylum Chordata; class Chondrichthyes; order Squaliformes; family Somniosidae; genus Somniosus; species Somniosus microcephalus. The sequence continues at coordinate 70,146,255 of NC_140995.1, read as the reverse complement.
CAAGAGTGGCTTTAGCGTGAGGACAGGGTGGCAGCAAGGGAGGCATGAGTGCAGCGATTTAGTGATTTGGATTGAAAGTGTCAAAGGCTGGTGTTGTGAGGAACAAGTGGAAGGAGAGAGGACAAAAAGGTGATGACCTTTCCATTGCTGTCCAGAACGGGGTCGGCGTCTCCAGTGGCAACGGGACCAATCACCTGGCTTGCCACAATCCTGTGGACGCGCTCCTCAAGATCGCTGAGGGCTTGAAGGTGAGGCCGCCCTCCACCGGTCCATTGCTGCTGTCTCCTATTATGAGACAGCTTGGCCTGCAAGAAAAAGGACGGCGTCTGAGTAAATATGCAGCCATGATCTTGCCTGAAATGCCTCCCATGGTTGAATAGCCCTTACTGTATGCAGCCATGATCTTGCCTGAAATGTCTCCCATGGTTGAATAGCCCTTACTGTATGCAGCCATGATCTTGCCTGAAATGCCTCCCATGGTTGAATCGCCTTTACTGTGTGCAGTCATGATCTTGCCTGAAATGCCTCCCATCATTGAATAGCCCTTACTGTATGCAAAGTGTGGAATATGCATGTGTGTTTGATGAAAGGGCCATAGGTGTTGGATGAGTGTTGAACATTGGGGCTTTCAAGACCCTCTGGCCATAAAGTGAGGTTGAGATGGAGGGATGAAGAGGTTTTGAAAAAAAGGCACTCACCCTGACGACCCGAGTGAGGTCGTTGAACTTTTTCCTACATTGCACATGGGTCCTAGGCACCATGCTGCTTGAGGACACTCTCTGAGCCACCTCCCTCTACACTCTTCTGTACTCGCGTGGCAAAGGCCTCCTGCCACTCTCTGGGTACAGAATGGATCTTCTGTGCTCCACCCCGCGAACCAGAGCCTCCAAAGCCTGCTCGCAGAAGCGCTGTGCTCGCTCCCTGGCCCTTTCCATAGTGTCTAGCTGCTAGATTTAGCCACAGGTCTGCCCAGGCCGAGATTCAAGGCTCCAGTGAGCAGGGTGTGGCTGCAGAGCAAGATCGACCCTCCCCTTTAAGAACTGACCGGCGCCAGTGTGTCTGTGTTCAATCGCTAACTGACAGCACTTGCGCTGCGCCAGCCCTATGAGGTAGCGCCTCGCTCCTCAGCCTTAGCGCCTTAAGAGAGTTGTGTAGCACCTGATTTAGCGCTCCAATCACCTCCAGGGGCGATAAAAGCCAAGTTTGCTGTCAGATGCAATAATTAGTGCCAGGTGCTAAACTTTGCGCACGGCTAATAATGGCACCCCAAACGGGGTGATACTGAATTTTTCCCCCTTACTCTGTGTATGTTGTGCTATAATTGTGTTTATCTAACTTGAGTTAGACAAATAAAAGTGTTAACGGTCAATCCGACATTTTGTGTGTGTGTGTGTCTGTAATTCCCAGAGTCACGAACATTGTAACGTAAGGTAAAGGCACGTTGCTTTTTGCCTACAGGGCCCATTCTGGGAGTGGGGATAGGGCTATAACACTATAGGACCCATTCTGGGAGTGGGGATAGGGCTATAGCACTATAGGGCCCATTCTGGGAGTGGGGATAGAGCTATAACACTATAGGGCACATTCTGGGAGTGCTGATAGAGCTATAACATGAAAGGACCCATTCTGGGAGTGGAGATAGGGCTATAACATTATAGCGCCCATTCTAAGAGTGGAGATAGAGCTATAACGCTATAGGGCCCATTCTATGCCAACACTGGGAGTGGGGATAGTGTCAGCTGTGGCTCAGTTGGTAGCACACTTGCTCTCTGAGTCAGAAGGTTGTGCGTTCAAGTCCCACTCCAGGGACTTGTACCACATAAATCTAGGCTGACACTCCAGTGCAGTGCTGAGGGAGTGCTGCACTGTCGAAGGTGCCGTCTTTTGGATGAGACATTAAACTGAGGCCCCGTCTGCTCTCTCACGTGGACGTAAAAGATCCCATGGCACTATTTCGAAGAAGAGCGGGGGAGTTATCCCCGGTGTCCTGGCCAATAGTTATCCCTCAACCAACATAACAAAAAACAGATGATCTGGTCATATCACATTGCTGTTTGTGGGAGCTTGCTGTGTGCAAATTGGCTGCCGCATTTCCTACATTACAACAGTGACTCCACTTCAAAAAGTACTTAATTGGCTGTAAAGCGCTTTGAGATGTCCAGTGGTCATGAAAGGTGCTATATAAATGCAAGTCTTTCTTTCTTTCCCTTTATAGCACTATAGAGCCCATTCTGGGAGTGGGGATTGTGCTATAACACTATAGGGCCCATTCTAGGAGAGAGGATAGGGCTTTAACACTATAGGGCCCATTCTAGGAGAGAGGATAGGGCTTTAACATTATAGGGTCCATTCTAGGAGTGAGGATAGGGCTATAACACTATAGGGCCCACACTGGGAGTGGAGATAGGGCTATAACACTATAGGGCTCATTTTAGGAGTGGGGATAGGGTATAACACAATAGGGCTCATTCTGGGAGTGGGCATAGAGCTTTAACACTATAGGACCTCACTAGGCAGGTGTGTGGATCCTGTACCAAGTGTCATAGTTCTATTTCCAACATGGAGAGTGCTCGTTGCAAGAGCAGATTTTCGCAAAAGGTCCCCTGAAGTTAAGATCCTTTCAAAAGAACTGTCACACACACACACACACACAATTCCAACATTTTAATTTGAACAGTAGGTGGCTTTCCACAACATGTTGACCTAGGAGGTGTACACTCCAAACAAAGGTGAGCAACTCTGCAATGAGATCGTAATGAACCGGCGCTTTGAAACAGACGCAGGGTAAATTTCTGTCTGTTGCAATAATCCAGTCTCTCGAAGGATAAACTTTCTACAGCTTTTCCAGCCTTTGCCCAGCTCTTTCTCATTCTGTTCAGCTGCTGCTGCTGGCCATTTCGTACTGGAACAAAACCCAGGCAGATTGATCTGTTTGTCACCCATTTCAGTCTGGTCACACCTTGCTGGTCAGCTTTCACATTCCACATTGCTCACATCACTCGCTCTATCGTACTGTGCTCAGCTTTAGCCTACACACAACCTCATGGCATAGAATTTTTGATTGATCAGGCCCGGATCGGGTGTGACCAATCGGGGAGAAATGTGGGGGGATCTGTCATGCCCGTTTAACGCATCCCGCGCATTTAGGTGTCAGCCGTGGCTCAGTGGGCAGCACTCTCGCCTCTGAGTCAGAAGTTCGGGAGTCCAAGTCCCACTCCAGAGACTTAACATAAGAACATAAGAATTAGGAGCAGGAGTGGGCCATCCGGCCCTTCGAGCCTGCTCCACCATTCAATAAGATCATGGCTGATCTTCGACCTCACTCCGCTTTCCCGTCCGATCTCCATATCCCTTGATTCCCCTAGAGTCTAAAAATCTATCTATCTCAGCCTTGAATATACTCAAAGACTCAGCAGGCAGACTCTGCAGCAGAGAATTCCAAAGATTCACAACCCTCTGAGTGAAGAAATTCCTCCTCATCTCGTTCTTAAATGACCTACCCCTTATCCTGAGACTATGCCCTCTCATTCTAGACTCTCCAGCCAGGTGGAAACAACCTCTCAGCATCCTGTCAATCCCCCTCAGAATCTTACATGTTTCAATGAGATCACCTCTCATTCTTCTAAACTCCAGAGAGTATAGACCCAATGTATTCAATCGCTCCTCATAGGACAGCCTCTCATCCCAGGGATCAATCTAATGAACCTTTGTTGCACCACCACTACGACATGTATGTCCTTTCTCAGATAAGGAGACCAAAACTGTGCACAGTACTCTAGATGTGGTCTCACCAAAGCCCTGTACAATTGTAGTAAGACTTCCTTACTCTTGTACTCCAAACCCCTTGCAATAAAGGCCAACATGCCATTTGTCTTCCTAATTGCTTGCTGTACCTGCATGCTAACTCTCTGTGTTTCCTGTACGAGGACAACCAAATCTCTCTGAACACCAACATTTAATAGTTTCTCACCATTTAAAAAATACTCTGTTTTTCTATTCTTCCTACAAAAGTGAATAACCTCACATTTCCCCACATTATACTGCATCTGCCACCTTATCAACCACTCACTTAACCTGTCTATATCCCTTTGCAGCCTCTTTGTGTCCTCCTCACAGGTTACTTTCCCACCTAGCTTTGTATCATCAGCAAACTTGGATGCATTGCACTCGGTCGCTTCATCTAAGTCATTAATATATATTGTAAATAGCTGAGGCCCCAGCACTGATCCTTGCGGCACCCCACTAGTTACAGCCTGCCAACCAGAAAATGACCCGTTTATCTCTACTCTCTGTTTTCTGTCTGTTAACCAATCCTCTATCCATGTTAATATCATGCCCTCAACCCCATGAGCCCTTATCTTGTGTAGCAACCTTTTATGTGGCACCTTATCGAATGCCTTTTGGAAATCTAAATATACTACATCCACTGGTTCCCCTTTATCTACCCTGCTAGTTACACCCTCAAAAAACTCTAATGAATTTGTTAAACACGATTTCCCTTTCATAAAACCATGTTGACTCTGCCCAATCATGTTATGATTTTCTAAGTACCCTGTTACCACTTCCTTAATAATGGATTCCAGCATTTTCCCAACGACTGATGTCAAGCTAACTGGCCTTTAGTTCCCCATTTTCTCTCTCCCTTTTTTCTTGAAGAGCGGGGTTATATTTGCTACCTTCCAATCCACTGGGACCGTTCTAGTATCTAGGGAATTTTGGAAGATCACAACCAATGTATCCATTATCTCTTCAGCCACCTCTTTTAGAACCCTAGGATGTAGGCCATCAGGTCCAGGGGATTTGTCGCCTTTTAGTCCCATTTGGTCTCAAGTACTTTTTCTCTACTGATATTAATTACTTTAAGTTCCTAACTCTTATTAGCCCCTTGGTTCCTCACTTGAGCACATAATCCAGGCTGACACACCAGTGCAGTACTGAGGGAGTGCCACACTGTTGGAGGGGCTGTCTTTCGGATGAGACGTTAAACCAAGGCCCTCCTCTGTTCTCATAGGTGGTTGTAAAAGATCCCATGGCACTATTTCGAAGAAGAGCAGGAAGTTCTCCCTGTTGTCTTTATTTGTCCCTCAACCAACATCACTAAAAAACAAATTACAGGAAACTCTTTGGTATCCGGCACCAATGGGACCGGGATGGTGCTGGTTGATTCAAAATTCCAGATAACGGAGAGGTATATCTACCGAGGCTATTTTTAACAAACAAAAATTTAAAAAAATCAAGAAATGTGCAGTATAATTGGGTACTCACCTACAGAATGTTGTGTTAAATGGATGGTGGAAGATGGAAGCCGCAGCGCCTGAGAGTCAGATCCCTGTTATTGAGGTGTTCGGATCGGAAGAGACTTCCGACAGCGCCAAGAAGCCGAGTAGTGGCAGTTTAAAAGGCATGTTTAGGCCTGTGGAAAAAGCTGCCACAAAAGGAATGGGTGGGACAGACGGTTTGAGTATTGGAAAAGGGGCCAGATTGTCTGAGAATGTTCTGGGCCATCCCAGTCATTCTACATAAAGACAATAAGCCCACGGAAAAGACTGTTCCCACCGAAACCCACAGGGCCATCAAGAACATGAATAATACAATACATACCACTAGTCAACAAAAGAGAACCTGGCCCCAGCAGAAGAAAACAATCAAACAACAGTTTAAAACCACTCAGAAAGATTTCAAGGCAATCCCAAAACCAGTTAAAAGCCAATTAAAAATAGATGGGACCATCCCCGAAACTCAATGAGAATTTAAACATATTAAAATTAACGAGCCCGCCAAAATTAACAAAGGACCAGAGGAGATGTGGCAGTCAGATAAGCCAGGCCTAAAAACAGTATAATTGAGGCCTGCCAGAAAAGATCAGATCAGATCAGATCAGATCGGAGATTGATGAAATATTCCATTCACCACTGCCTGTGACTGAGATCGGTTTCAGTGTCATTTCCCTTCCCCCAGACCTCATTGTATTGTGTACTGGAATGTGCTGTATTGTATACTGGAATGTGCTGGAATGTGCTGTGTGTAGGGCTCCGCCCATACCTGGCCCCGTTTGTAAGCTAGTTCAGTCTGGCCTCAGTCTCCAGAAGGAAGACATCTCTCTCTCTTACGTGTTACGTTCTAAGTTAATAAAAGCCTTGTTTTTGTTCTGCTAACTTCGAGTCTCGGAATTATTGAGGCGCATCAATTTTATTAACTTATTTTTCAACACTATGGATCAACTCCTGAAACCCGAACGTTTGGATTTGGATCAACATGCTCCGGACGCATCAGCACGCTTCGGACACTGGTTTGAGTGTATGGAATTCTTCCTGGACAATTCCGCAGCCGTCAAAGACGCTACGGACGCTGCGAGGATGAGACTCGGAATTCTGCGGAATTGGGTAAGCCACCGGGTTTACCCCCTCATCCAAGACGCCGAGACGTACCTGGCCGCCTGCGACATCTTAAAGGCGCATTACCAGCAGCCTACGAATGAGGTGTATGCTAGGCACCTGCTCGCTACCCGCGCACAGCGACCTGGGGAATCGGTGGAGGAGTTCCTAAGCACCCTGAAAATGCTTGGCAAAGACTGCAAGTGCCGAGATGTAAAAGCCGCAGTGTACACTGACGAGCTTGTTCGCGATGCCTTCATCACAGGCCTCAGCTCCACTTACATCCGGCAAAGACTGCTGGAAAAAACGGGGTTGGACCTGAAACAGGCTGCGGACACCGCGCGATCCCTGGATGTGGCCCAGAGAAACTCGGACGCCTACTCTTCAGCCCGCGCCGTCCACGCCACCACGTGTGCACCGAGGGCGCCACCATCTTGGAAGGCATCTTCCCCGCCCCACAGCCCGACACCGGCTGGGCCCCGCTCTCCCCCCAGAAGCCCTATGACAGCCGCGACGCGTCAGGGACCCAACTGCTACTTCTGCGGGCAGCCAAAGCACACCAGAAACCTGTGCCCGGCGAAAGGCACCACCTGCTTTAAGTGCGGTAAGAAGGGGCACTTCGGGAAGGCGTGCAGAGGGAACCCCGCCGGAAAACCAACCGCCGGAAAACCCGCCACCGCCGCGTGTGCGCCGTGGGAGCGGCCATCTTGGACGCCATCTTGCCCGACCTCGTGGGGTCCGCCATCTTGTGAGCAGACAGCATGGACGCCATCTTGTATCGATCAGGGCCCTACAGTGGCATCGGTCACAGTGGACCAGACCAGGCCGCACCCGCTATCCAGATCAATGGTGGACATCGAGGTAAACGGGTGCCGGGTTAAATGCTTAATTGACAGTGGAAGCACGGAGAGCTTTATCCACCCAGAACTGGCACAACAACTCTCCCTAAAGGTGGTCCCTACTCAGGGCACCATCTCTATGGCTGACAAAACCCAGACATCGACCATTCTGGGTTACTGCACGGTACAATTGTGCGTTAACGGAACTGTATATGATAATTTTAAAGTATTAATCATGAAGAACCTATGTGCGAGCGTGATCTTGGGCCTGGATTTCCAGTGCAACCACCAAAGCATCACGCTCAAGTACGGTGGGTCCCAGCCGCCCCTCACAGTGTGCGGTCTGGCTACCCTGAAGGTAAAGCCGCCTTCGCTATTCGCGAACCTTATCCCTAACTGCCGGCCAATAGCGACCAAAAGCAGGAGGTACAGCTGGGAGGACAGGCGGTTTATCGCGACCGAGGTAGACAGGCTCCTGAAAGAGCGCATTATTGAACGCAGCAACAGCCCGTGGCGCGCCCAAGTGGTAGTGGTAAGGGGTAGCGAGAAGAAACGGATGGTGATCGACTATAGTCAAACGATCAACAGGTACACCCTACTAGACGCCTACCCGCTACCCCGCATATCAGAAATGGTGAACCAAATCGCCCAATACCGGGTGTTCTCCACCATCGACCTCAAGTCAGCGTACCACCAGCTCCCTATCAGACCAGAGGACCGCCCGTACACCGCCTTCGAGGCGAACGGACGCCTCTACCAATTCCTCAGAGTCCCCTTTGGGGTGACGAATGGGGTCTCGGTCTTCCAGAGGGAGATGGACCGCATGGTCGATGACCACCACTTGCAGGCAACCTTCCCCTACCTCGACAACGTCATCATCTGCGGTCACAACCAGCAGGATCATGACTCGAACCTCGAGAGGTTCCTGAAAACCGCACAAAAACTCAACCTCACCTACAACGAGGACAAGTGCATTTACAACACCACGCGCCTCTGCATACTAGGCAGCGTGGTGGAGAATGGGGAAATCGGACCAGACCCCGACCGATTGCGCCCCCTACGGGAGCTGCCCCTGCCCAACACTCCCAAAGCCCTGAAAAGGTGCCTGGGGTTATTTTCTTATTATTCCCAATGGGTCCCCAACTACTCCGACAAAGCCCGCCCCCTCTTGAAAGCATCCTCTTTCCCGCTCTCTGCTGAGGCCCACGCCGCCTTCAAAAGCATTAAGCAGGATATTGAGTGGGCCACGCTACAGGCAGTGGACAAGAACACTCCATTTCAAGTGGAAAGTGATGCGTCTGACTTCGCCTTGGCGGCCACCCTCAACCAGGCGGGCCGGCCCGTAGCTTTCTTCTCGAGGACCCTCCAAGGGCCCGAGATCAGACACTCCTCCGTGGAAAAGGAGGCCCAAGCCATCGTGGAGGCAGTGCGCCACTGGCGCCACTACCTAGCCGGCAAACGCTTCACCCTACTTACCGACCAGCGGTCGGTAGCATTTATGTTCAATAATAAACAGAGGGGGAAGATTAAAAATGATAAGATTCTTAGGTGGCGGATCGAGCTCTCCACCTTCGAGTACGACATCATTTACCGGCCAGGGGCCCTTAACGAATCCCCTGACGCCCTCTCACGAGGGATGTGTGCCAGCGCCACCGGGGATCGGCTACAGACCCTCCACAACGACCTCTGCCACCCAGGGGTCACGCGGCTGTTCCACTTCATAAAGTCCCGTAACTTACCCTACTCGATTGAGGAAGTTCGGTCCCTGACCAGGAACTGCCGCACTTGCGCTGAGTGCAAGCCTCGGTTCTACCGCCCAGATAGAGCCCACTTAATCAAAGCTACACGGCCCTTTGAGCGGCTCAGCTTAGATTTCAAGGGCCCCCTCCCGTCCGTCGACCGCAATGTTTACTTCCTGAACATTGTGGACGAATACTCCCGGTTCCCATTCGCCTTCCCCTGCCCAGACATGACCAGCGCCACGGTCATTAAATGCCTCAACAGCCTGTTCTGCCTGTTCGGTATGCCGAGCTACATCCATACGGATAGGGGGGCGTCCTTCATGAGTGAAGAGCTACGCCAGTACATGCTGTCCAGGGGGATCGCCACGAGCCGTACCACCAGCTACAACCCCCGGGGTAACGGCCAAGTGGAGCGAGAGAACGGGACAGTATGGAAAGCAGTCACTCTAGCTCTAAGGACCAAGGGCCTCCCTATCTCCCGCTGGCAGGAAGTCCTCTCGGACGTGCTCCATTCGATACGGTCGCTGTTGTGTACGGCCACTAATACCACACCTCATGAACGAATGTTTGTCTTTCCCGGAAATCCACCTCAGGCGTATCCATGCCGTCATGGCTCTCCACCCCAGGTCCGGTACTCGTGCGAAGGCATGTGAGGGGCCACAAGATGGACCCTCTCGTGGAGCCAGTACACCTACTCCACACCAACCCCCAATACGCATATGTCCGGCACGCCGACGGAAGGGAGGACACCATGTCCATAAAAGACATCGCCCTAGCCGGCATCGACAACAATCACGGCAATAGCGGCAACGACGATCACAGCAACTCTTACCCACCCACTACTCTTTCATCACCCCCGGAAGAACACCGACCAACGGCACCCCCACCAACTACCCCTTCAACAACCCTGGCGGCACCCCCGGCAGAGACCCAGGAGGCTACTGGGGACACCCAGCCGACACCCGCGGCACCGCAACAGCCACGTCGGTCACAGAGGACTATCAAACCCCCGAACAGACTAAATCTATAGAAGGGGTGAATGTGATGAAATATTCCATTCACCACTGCCTGTGACTGAGATCGGTTTCAGTGTCATTTCCCTTCCCCCAGACCTCATTGTATTGTGTACTGGAATGTGCTGTATTGTATACTGGAATGTGCTGGAATGTGCTGTGTGTAGGGCTCCGCCCATACCTGGCCCCGTTTGTAAGCTAGTTCAGTCTGGCCTCAGTCTCCAGAAGGAAGACATCTCTCTCTCTTACGTATTACGTTCTAAGTTAATAAAAGCCTTGTTTTTGTTCTGCTAACTTCGAGTCTCGGAATTATTGAGGCGCATCAATGTGGCAGTCAGATAAGCCAGGCCTAAAAACAGTATAATTGAGGCCTGCCAGAAAAGATCAGATCAGATCAGTTCAGATCGGAGATCATCGTTGCATTCGAGAGACAGTACAGTTCACGCAGCTGAGGACACAGCTCCAGAAGGTTCAAGTTCAGTACAGGAGAGAGAAAGTACAGTTCAGAAAAAGATATCATCATCACCGTACTTAGTCGGAGGATCGGAGACTTGAGGAAAGAAGAACGAAACGGAAGGAAAAGGAAATCGCAGCAACCAAAGGCCTCAAGAAACCAACAACTAACAATATTACCACCAACTAGGTAATATTGGGCCACCGCGACCAACAAGAAACCAACCACCAAGAAGTCGAAAATTCACAAACTTGTTTCTACTCTACAAGCTAGCCTGACTTATCCCTGGGTAAAATTTGACACAAAAGACTCTAAAAACTATACCTAACGAAAGGAAATTGGGTACTTATCCGATAAATCCAACTATGCATCCAACCGCATCAGCGGACAGGCGAAGACTGAAAACCCAACGCAGGTGCAGTCTTCCACCACGTCCAGGGTACGGCACGCCCCAACCGCCATAACTAAAGAGAACCCCGAAATCGCGAACCTCTACAATCTGTCAAGAAAGTCGTTTGGTGAGCATTTCCTGGTCCTCTGGAAATCAGCCTAGTTAGGATAGTTGGATTGGGAGGGTAAGGTATTTTTGTCTATTGTAACTCTCCCTTGCATATTCCGAAGTGTTCCCCCTTTTAGAGTATAAGATTTATTGTATTGTATATTTTCCTGTCTCAAAATAAAAATCTAAATTCTTTTGACCAACCCAGGTGTCTGTTGCAATTTCATTACAACCTCCAAATAAGTCCAAAGTCTAGAACCAAGGGAGTGGGAGCGATTTGAACCACTCAGGGAGTCAGAGGTGAAGCTGACTACACACACCACCGCTTACAGAGAACTACCCCCACTGACTAACTTGGCCACTGCGGGAGACTCGGACTCGGCAACATTTCCGGTTATTGAGGTGTTGTTTTCGGAGTATGAATTTTGTCAGTTATTAGAGAATTCCGGATATTTAGGTGCTGTTTAAACGAGAGTTTCCTATATCTGGTCATTATCATATTGGTGTTTGTGGGATCTAACTGTGCACAAACTGGCTGCCAGGTTGCCTACATTACAACAGTGACTACAACTTCAAAAGTTCTTCATCGACTGTAAAGCACTTTGGAACATCCTGAGGTTGTGTAGGGCATTATAGAACTGCAATTTCTTTTTCCAGTTCTGCTTTTGACGGCCTGATAATGGTTCTCAGGATCTTCAGACAGACCGCTTGAAATCCAGCTCTGTCTTTATTGGATAGCAAAATACTGCGGATGCTGGAAATCCGAAATAACAACAGAAAACGCTGGAAAAACTCAGCAGGCCAGGCAACATCCATGGAGAGAGAAACAGAGTTAACGTTTCAGGTCGAAGACCCTTCATCAGAACTGAGAAAAAAGCAGGAAATGAAACGGATGAAAAAACAAGTTTGGGGGCTGGGAAATGGGGGAGGGGATGAAAGAACAAAAGGGAAGGTCTGTGAGAGGTGAAGAGACATTAAGAGATATTCAAGGCCAGACGCGATGGTAATGGGACAGGTAAAGAAACAAAGGATGGCTCTAGATGGAGTGTGAAATGCGTTAGCAGAGTGAAAGACAGCTGCCATGTGGGAGAGAAAAAAAAGAAAAGGCACAAACCAAAAGTGTGGTTATAAAATATATAAAAATATGATAGGGGCCGAGGTTATGATCTGAAATTGTTGAACTTGATATTGAATCCGGAAGGCTGTAAAGTGCCTAATCGGAAGATGAGGTGCTGTTCCTCGAGCTCTCTCTTCAGCAGCACCAACTCACTCTATCTCAAAGCTGTCCTGGTCCACAGTTCCATTTCATCCTTCGGCTCATCCAGAGCTTCAACAAAAAACTTTTTTTCTTCCTTTCCGATGTCAAGGATCGCAAGCTTCATCAACTCTTGAACACCAACACCCCTCCGGAACCTTTTTCCCTTCACTTTCCTCTGACCCCACTTCTCCCAATCTCACCCCCTGCCATGTTTTCACTATCCCCACTGACCTTCCCCTCTCTGACCCCGAACGATCAGTCCTCAGCAAAGGCCTGAGCTTCATCCCCTTACGCCCCCACCTCAATTAATTTCGAGCTCGGCACGATGCTGAGCTTTTTCTGCTGCCTTCGTCCCCGTGCCCACTTCTTTGACCAGGAGTCTTCTCCCGCATGGCTGACCCTTTCTCCCGCTTTCAGAATTCCCATTCTACCTGGACCCCTCCCTCTGGCCTCATACCCTCTCTAGATCTTTTCATTGCTAACTGCCGCCGTAACATCGGCTGTCTCAATTTCTCTGCTCTCCTCACTCACTCCAACCTACCTCCCGCTGAACTTGCAGCACTCCATTCTCTCAGATCCAACCCCGACATTGTCATTAAACCTGCTGACAAGGGTGGTGCTGTTGTTGTTTGGTGAACCGACCTCTACCTAGCGGAAGCTGAATGCCAACTCTCCGACACCTCCTCCTACCTCCACCTGGACCATGACCCCACTACCGAACATCGAGCCACCATTTCCAAAACTGTCACTGACCTCATCTCCTCTGGAGATCTTCCCCCCATGGCCGCCAACCTCATAGTTCCCCAACCCCACACAGCCCGCTTCTACCTCCTTCCCAAGATCCACAAACAGGACTGCCCTGGTAGACCCATCGTTTCAGCCTGTTCTTGCCCCACGGAACTTATCTCTTCCTATCTCGACTCTATTTTTTCTCCCCTTGTCCAGTCTCTTCCCACCTACATCCACGGCTCTTCTGACGCCCTCCGCCACTTTAACAGTTTCCAGTTTCCTGGCCCCAACCACCTCCTTTTCACCATGGACGTACAATTCCTCTACACCTCCATCCCCCACCAGGATGGCCTGAGGACGCTCCACTTCTTCCTTGAACAGAGGCCCAACCAGTCCTCATCCACCACCACCCTCCTCCGCCTGGCTGAACTTGTTCTCACATTGAACAACTTCTCCTTTGACTCCACTCATTTCCTCCAAATTAAAGGGCCTAAAAATTCAGTTGTTAGCGCCAGCCGCTAGCGCCTTAGGAGGAGGAGAAGTGGGGCGCTAAGCGGCTAGCGCCCGAGCGCGGCGCGATCTGCGCCTCTCGCGAACTTCACTTAAGATTTAGCGGCGGCACAAAACCGTAGCGTCCGCTCAGCTGCGCGCGCAGATCCTGACGTCATTTCATGGTGCAACGCCCTTGGTGCGCTCCGAACCGGAACTTCAGTGGCGCCACCCTTATGTGCGCCTGGCGCCCCCAGCGACTTGTAGAGGGGAACAGTTCCCAGTCACTGCGGGGTGCGGGGGCAGCTAATTAAAGGGGACTCCTCCTGCAGTATAAGTGGCAGCCATTTTGCTCCACTCCTTCTTTGTGAGAGACGGATACTTGGAGAGAGACAAAGGGAGAGAGCTTTCTGGTTTGACTCAACGCTTGCACAGGTACTTGTGGCTTCAGGCCAGAGCTTTGCACTTGGATTTAACTTTCAGTGCCATAGCCTTGATTCGAAACATATAATGGGGGCTGCAATGGGTGGAAACGTTGGCTTACTGCATTGCATTCAAAGGGCTCAGAGACGCCGTGAGAGAGTGCCAGTCATGGCCAGACGGAGAAGGACCAACAGGCGTCGGCACAGGAGGCCTTACCCACCCAGGGTATACCGCCAGCAGTTCTCATATCTGAACATGTCTGAGGAGGAGTGTGTTCGGAGGCTGCGATTCAGAAGGGAGGTGGTCACTGAGATCTGCCACCTGTTTCGCAGAGATCTGCAGCCACAGCTGAGGAGCAGGATGTCTCTGTCGGTGGCAGTGAAGGTGACGGTGGCTCTCAACTTCTATGCCACCGGCTCCTTCCAATCCGCTACTGGGGACATTTCCAAGATCTCCCAGTTCACGGTACATTGCTGCATCCGCCAGGTGACCAATGCCCTTTTCAGAAGGAGACGTCAGTTCATCTCCTTCCCCATGACCCTGGACAAGCAGCAAGAACGTGCAATGGGATTTGCAGCATTAGCGGGCTTCCCCATGGTGCAGGGTGCCATTGACTGCATGCATGTGGCTTTGCGGGCACCTCTAGAGAATGCCGAGGATTACCGCAACCGGAAGGGCTACCATTCGTTCAATGTGCAGTTGGTGTGTGACCACAGGCGGCTCATACTAGCTGTCAATGCCCGCTTTCCAGGCAGCAGCCACGATGCCTTCATCCTGCGCCAGACTTCTGTGGCAGACATTTTTGAAGCCCAGCCTCACCCACGAGGATGGCTTCTCGGGGACAAAGGCTATCCTTTGTGCACCTGGCTGATGACCCCGCTCCGTGCGCCTAGCACCTCTGCTGAAGAGCGATACAATGACAGCCATCAAGCAACCAGGAACATCATTGAGCACACAATCGGCGTGCTCAAGCAACAGTTCCGCTGCCTGGATCGTTCCGGGGGAGCCCTACAGTACTCGCTTGAGCGAGTCTCCCATTTCGTTGTAGTGTGCTGCATGCTGCACAACCTGGCTATCCGCAGGACTCAGCCACTGCCAGCAGACATTGGAGGACCACCAGAGGAGGAGGAGGAGGAGGAGGAGGAGGAGGAGGAGGAGCACCAGCACGGGAGGGAGGCACAAAGTGCAAGGACCGTCCGTCGGTGGCTTATTGCAACTCGGTTCTAGGCCCCCTCTCAGGGAATAGCTTGTGCCAATGAAAGAAGATGAATGTATCCGCTCCGCAAGCCCTCATCCGATCAAGGCAACAAATACTTCCAAAAGCAAACATGGACAGTGCGATTAAAGAACATTTTTTACTGTGCAAACTCTGTGCCCTTCCCACATGACAAACTAATTCAGAGAAACCCCCCAAAAAACAGCCAGAGACATAACTGGCTCTCACAACCTTCAGAAAATGCAAAAAGCAGTTAAACAAAAATGCCCATGATCCTCGGCCTTTATAAAAAACAAACACAACAGTCTCAGCCTTCATATATAAAAGAACACAACAGTCTCGGCCTTCATATATAAAAGAGCACAACAGTCTCGGCCTTCATATATAAAAGAACACAACAGTCTCAGCCTCATATATAAAAGAACACAACAGTCTCGGCCTTCATATATAAAAGAACACAAAGGGGATTTGAGGAGGAACTTTTTCACCCAGAGGGTGGTTGGAATCTGGAACTCACTGCCTGAAAGGGTGGTAGAGGCAGGAACCCTCACAACATTCAAGAAGCATTTGGATGAGCACTTGAAATGCCATTGCATACAAGGCTATGGACCAAATGCTGGAAAATGGGATTAGACAGGACAGGGGTGGATGGGCGGCGCGGACACGATGGGCCGAAGGGCCTCTTTCTGTGCTGTAAAACTCTATGACTCTATGAGTCTCGGCCTCATATATAAAAGAACACAACAGTCTCAGCCTTCATATATAAAAGAACACAACAGTCTCGGCCTCATATATAAAAAAATCATTTGGCCACACCTTCTGCTTTTTCCCCTGTGAGGGTGATGCGTCTTGCTTCCGCGACTGGCCCCTTCCCACCCTGCAGCTCCTCCTCAATGGGACCCCAGTGGCTGCAGCAAGGCTGGGGGAAGGCTGCTGAGGGTCAGATGGTGAGACGGCAGATGCCCTTGGGGGTCGGCCTGGACCAGTTCTGGGCCTGGAGGGGCCGGCCGATGACTGCTCCAACGCTGCTTGGGCGGCAGCAATCTGTCCTACGGGTGGTGGCAGCTGCAGTGGAGGAGTGACAGTGTTGGCTGCAGGAATGCTGCCAACCTGACAGAGCACAGGCACTCCCTGGTCGGCTGATACACTGCACTCGCACGGGCCAGCACTGCAGCATGCGCAGCAATCTGCTGAAGCACAGACTGCTGGGCTGCTGCGGCGCGGCGAGTGCCCCGGCGATGCCTGGCCGATCCAGCAAGGGTGGCAGCAGTTAGTGCCCGTGTGGCCCTGGTCTGTGTCTGCATGACACCAGCCAGTGAATGCATGGCACGACTGAGCACTTGGCCGCCTGTGATGCAGCGAAGTCCTGCTGACTCCTAGCCTGTGCTGCCGCGAAGTCCTGCAGACTCCTGGCCTGTGTGGCACTGAATTCTTGCAGACTCCTGGCCTGTGCTGCCCCGAATTCCTGTACACTCCTTGCCAGTGACTCTATGGAGTCAAGCATCCTTGCCACTGCAGCCATGAGCTCAGTGTGCCTGCGCTCAGCCTGGGCGCCCATTTCCGCAAGGAGCCGCACCTCCTCTGCGCTCACCATAGCAGGACTGGAGGCCGCACTCACCCTCCGGGGAGAAGGCCGCCGAGCTTCCCCACCCCTCCCGCGTTGCTGCAGCCCGCTGGGCCCCGGAGCTTCACTCTCCTCCGACCCTTCCCCCCTGCTCCCCTCCAGGGAAGACGTGTCCCCATCATGGCCATCGGCCGCCTCAGCTGAGGGTGTCACTGATGGGCCGGCTTCCTCTTTCTCCTCCTCGATTTCTGATTCAGACACAGTCCCAGCTTGAGGGCCCGCCTCCTCACCTGGCGATTCACCATCTGAAAGCAGGGAGGCACAAGAGTTGCTTTAGAGTGAGGACAGGGCGGCAGCGAGGGAGGCATGAGTGCTGCTATGCACTGCATTGGTTCGATAGTGGCAAGGGATGCTGGTGTGAGGCGCAAGTGGAAAGAGAGAGGTCAAAAAGGTGATGTCCTTACCATTGGGGCCCAGAACAGGGTCGGCATCTCCACTGGCGACAGGGCCAATCAGCCGGCCTGACATAATGCGCTCCACACGCTGCTCCAGGTCGCTGAGCTGTTTGAGGTCAGGACGGCCTCCCCCGGTCTGTCGCTGCTGCCTTCGGTTGTGCGCCAGCTTGCCCTGCAAGAGAAAGGACGGCCTCTAAGTACAGTGTGAAGCCCTGATCTTGCCTGCACTGCCTCCCATGGTGGAATAGCCCTGACAGTGTGAAGCCCTGATCTTGCCTGCACTGCCTCCCATGGTGGAATAGCCCTGACAGTGTGAAGCCCTGATCTTGCCTGCACTGCCTCCCATGGTGGAATAGTCCTGACAGTGTGAAGCCCTGATCTTGCCTGCACTGCCTCCCATGGTGGAATAGCCCTGACAGTTTGAAGCCCTGATCTTGCCTGCACTGCCTCCCATGGTGGAATAGCCCTGACAGTGTGAAGCCCTCATCTTGCCTGCACTGCCTCCAATGGTGGAATAGCCCTGACAGTGTGACGCCCTCATCTTGCCTGCACTGCCTCCCATGGTGGAATAGCCCTGACAGTGTGTAAAGTCCTGAATGTGCAAGTGATTTTCATGACAGTTCATTGCTGCTGGATGAGGGCTGGGCATTAGGGCTTTCAGGTCCCTTTGGCCATAAAGTGAGGTGCACATGCAGGGATGAGGAGGATACTGGAAAGGGTACTCACCCTGACAACCCGAGTGAGGTCTGAACTTTTTTCTGCATTGAATTGGAGTCCTGCCAACCACGCTGTTGGAGGTCACCCTGTTGGCCACCTCCCTCCAGGCTTTCCGATACTCGTTCGGCAGCGGCCTCCTGCCACCTTCAGGGAAGAGGACAAGGCGCCTGCGCTCCACTGCGCCAACCAGTACCCTCAGGTCACCCTTGCTGAAGCGTTGCACTCTCTCCCTGGCCTTCTCCATTGTCCTGGGCGTTGAACAGTTCAAGCAGCAGTGGTCAGGCCTTGCTTCAGGGCTGCAGTGTGCAGGGCGTGGCAGCCAAACAATTCCACCCTCCCCCTTTAAGAGCTGACCGACGCCAGAGTGTCTGCCTTCAATCAGCAACTCACCGCACCTGCGCTGCGCCTGCCCTCGGTGGTAGCGCCCCGGCTCGCCGGCTTAGCGCCTTATGATAGTCGTGCATCGCCTGCTTTAGCGCAGCAGCAACCTCTTGGGGCGATGCAACTGAATATCGGTGAAGGTGGCGCTAAGTTGCGCTGGGCGCAAAATTTAGCAAACGCCCGGCTGTAGCGCCCCAAACATGGCTATACTGAATTTCTAGGCCAAGGTGTTGCTATGGGTGCCCGCATGGATCCTAGCTATGCCTGCCTCTTCGTGGGATATGTGGAACACTCTTTGTCCCAGTCCTACTTGGGTCCCCTCCCTCACCTCTTTTTCCGGTACATTGATGACTGTATCAGTGCTGTTTCCTGCTCTCGCCCTGAACTAGACAATTTCATTCACTTTGCCTCCAATTTCCACCCTTCCCTCACCTTCACATGGTCCATCTCCGACTCTTCCCTTCCCTTCCTCAACTTCTCCGTCTCCATCTCTGGGGATAGCTTATTGACCAACATTCACTACAAGCCCACTGACTCCCACAGCTACCTGGACTACACTTCCTCCCACCCCTCCTCCTGTAAGAACTCTATTCCATTCTCCCAGTTTCTCTGTCTCCGCCGCATCTGCTCCGCCAATGCCACCTTTCACACCAATGCTTCCGACATGTCTTCCTTTTTCCTCAACTGAGGATTCCCCTCTACCGCGGTTGACACGGCCCTCGACCGTGTCCGTTCTATCTCCCACACTTCTGCCCTCACCCCTGCCCCTCCCTCCCGGAACCACGATAGGGTTCCCCTTGTCCTCACCTTTCACCCCACCAGCCTCCACATTCAACGGATCATCCTTCGCCATTTCCGCCACCTCCAACGTGATTCCACCACCAAACACATCTTCCCCTCCCCTTTCAGTATTCCGTAGGGACCACTCCCTCCGAGACACCCTAGTCCACTCCTCTATCACTCCCAGCACCCCTTCCCCTTCACCCGGCACCTTCCCGTGCAAGCGCAGGAGATGTAACACCTGCCCTTACACCTCCCCCCTTCCCACTGTCCAGGGCCCCAAACACCCCTTCCAGGTGAAACAGCGATTTACTTGTACTTCTTGCAATCTAGTATACTGTATTCGCTGCTCACGATGTGGTCCCCTCTACACTGGGGAGACCAAACGCAGATTGGGCGACTGCTTTGCAGAAAACCTCCGTTCAGTCTGTAAGGGTGACCCTGAGCTTCCGGTCGCCTGTCATTTCAATTCACCGCTCCATTCCCACTCAGACCTCACCATCCTCGGCCTCTTGCATTGTTCCACGGAAGCTCAGCGTAAGCTCAAGGAACAGCACCTCATCTTCCGATTAGGCACTTTACAGCCTTCCAGACTCAATATTGAGTTCAACAATTTCAGATCACAACCTCGGCCCCTATCATATTTTTATATATTTTTTATCCACACTTTTGGTTTGTGCCTTTTCTTTTTTCTCTCTCCCACATGGCAGCTGTCTTTCACTCTGCCAGCACATTTCACACTCCATCTAGAGCCATCCTTTGTTTCTTTACATGTCCCATTACCATCGCGTCTTGCCTTGAATATCTCTTAATGTCTCTTCACCTCTCTCAGACCTTCCCTTTTGTTCTTTCATCCACTCCCCCTTTTCCCAGCCCCCAAACTTGCTTTTTCATCCGTTTCATTTCCTGCTTTTTTCTCAGTTCTGACGAAGGGCCTTCGACCTGAAACGTTAACTCTGTTTCTCTCTCCATGGATGTTGCCTGGCCTGCTGAGTTTTTCCAGCGTTTTCTGTTGTTATTTCTGTCTCTAATAGTCCTGGTTGCCCACTTTCAACAAGTGGGAGACAGAGAGAGAGAGAAAGAAAGAAAGATAGAAAATGACTTGCATTTATATAGAACCTTTCACTTCCCAATGACTAACTTATGAATTGCAGCCACTGTTGTAATGTAGATGAGTGTGGCAGCCACTTTGCACACATCAAGATCCCACAAAGAGCAATGAGATGAGTGACTGGTTAATCTGCTTTTGGAGCAGATGGTTTTTCAGTGGGATAGAGCAAACATCTCGTCAAGGTTAAATACTTATCTCTGTTTACCGATACAACACTGGGCTTATACAGCCCAACCCTCTCACTTAAAGCTTCAAACCTCAAGCTTCAAGCTTTAAAAGTCTCTAGAAGGTCGAGCCCAGCTTATAATCACTATAAGCAGTGTGATAAAGGCTTGATATCTCCAATGCAGCTGGCGTTAACCCCTTGATTCCCTCTCAGTCTTTTCATCTTCCTGTCAATTGAACTGATGGCAATGTGTTAATGAGAGTAAAGTGACTCAATTCATCGAGTGCTGCTCTCCATTTAAGCAAAGGTCAGGAACTGATGAATAAGGGTCTCTCAATCATTATCCACAATCCCTTGGGTCTGTGAAGGAGATGCTCTGGGGGGCAACTCGAGACCATACTATACAAAATGACAATAGAGGGGTAATTTAAAGTTTGAACGACTATTGTAAGCAATGTAGAAACATAACATATTCGTCCGTGAATAAATAAGAAAAAACAACAAGATTAAATGCTAAGATTATCAGTGGTTTTGGCTAACTGAGTGTCCCACTGAAATTACAGCACAGAAGGAGGCCATTCAGCCCATCGTCCCCGTGATGGTGCTAGCTCTTCAACAACAGTAACTTGCAATTAATCAGTGCCTTTAATGTAGGAGAATGCCTCAAGGCACTTCACAGAGGAGAAAAGGAATGGGGGCGGGGTGGGGGGGGTGGTGGTGGGTGGGTGCCGAGCCTTTGTAGGAGCGTTTGGTGAGGCCACCGAAAGCTTGGATGAAGGGACATGTTGTTGAGAAGGCTTTAAAGCTGGGGAGGCGTGTGGAGGGTGAAGGTACATAGAATTACAGAAAATTATCACAGAAACAGGTCATTCAACCCAACTGGTCTATGCCGGTGTTTATGCTCCACACAAGCCTCCTCCCACCCCTCTTCATCTGGCCCTATCAGCATAACCTTCTATTCCTTTCTCCCTCATGTGCTTATCTAGCATCCCCTTAAATGCATCTATGCGATTCGCCTCAACTACTCCCTGTGGTAGTGAGTTCCACATTCCCACCACTCTCTGGGTAAAGAAGTTTCTCCTGAATTCCCTATTGGATTTATTAGTGACCATCTTATATTTAAGACCCCTAGTTTTGGATTCCCCACAAGTGGAAACATCTTCTCTATGACTACCCTATCAAACCCTTCCATAATTGTAAAGACCTCTATCAGGTCACCCCTCAGCCTTCTGTTTTCTAGAGAAAACAGCCCCAGCTTATTCAGTCTTTCCTGATAGACTAAGGTCAATTCTGTCAGTTCTGGTATCTTACTTGTGAATCTTTTTTGCACCTTTGTAATATTGAGACCAGAACTGTTCACAGTAAGTGTGGTCTAATCAAGGTTCGATACAAGTTTAACACAACTTCTCTGCTTTTCAATTCTATCCCTCTAGAAATGAACCCCAGGGCTTTGTTTGCTTTTTTATGGCCTTATTAACCTGTGTCGCTACTTTTAATGATTTGTGTATCTATACCTCCAGAGTCCTCTGCTCCTCCCCATTAAAACATTTATTTTCCAAGGAGCATGTGGCCTCCTTATTCTTCCTACCAAAATGCACCACATCACACTTATCTATATTGAAGTTAATTTGCCATTTACACACCCATTCTGTAAGTTTATTAATGTCTTCTTGCATTTTGTCGCAGTCCTCCTCTGTGTTAACTATACCTCCCAACTATACCCCACAATTTGGTGTCGTCCGCAAATTTTGAAATTGTACCTCCGATTCCCGAGTCAACATCGTTTATGTAAATGGTGAACAGCAGTGGTCCCAGCACCGATCCTTGTGCAACACCACTGCCCACCTTTTGCCAGTCTCAGTAACTACCTTTCACCCCTATTCTCTGTTTTGTAGCCAGCTTGCTATCCATTCTGCAACCTCTCCCCTAACTCCACATGTTCTGACCTTAGTCATTATTGTGCTATGCAGTATCCTATCGAAGGCCTTTTGAAAATCCACAGTCTATTACACTACCCTTATCTACTCTTTCTGTTACTTCTTCAATGAATTCAATAAGGTTGGTCAGGCATGACCTAATGCTCTGGCAATTTACAAAATGGCCACGAAAGAAGCTGAATTGTTATATAACTGGTTCACTAATGTCCTTCAGGGAACGGAAACTAGCCCGGCCTACTTGTGACTCCAGTCCCACACTATGCGGTTAACTCCTAATGCCCTCAGGGATGGGAAGGTGTGTGTGTGTGCAGGAGTGGTGAGTTTTACTTACTAACCCAAGTTCCCCCTGCCTCTTCTTCACCTCCACCCAGGCAGCCAGCAGCGCTCCGGGAATCACCATACAGGGAACATAAGTACACGCCATAGTGTGATACGTCAGCACAGTAACACACTACAACACCACCCCCCCACCCCCGAAACGAATGGCTGGGGGTAGTTTTGCGAGCCCATATTTCTGGTCGGTTACCTCACCTACCGGGAGAAATATATTGGAAATTCAGACGCGCACGGCCCATGATTTCCTTAGCTTTTAAACTCATGGGCACAACAGATTTTCGATACGTGCTCCCACAGGTGAGGCTCCCTGTTGGAGGTGGCTTTGTGAAACTGTCTCCAGTAAGCTGATAAGACAATTCTTTTTATTCAAACCAGTTAAATGCCCCTGTCGTTGCCTACAGTCAAGGACGTCGAGGTGTAAGGCTTGCAAAATTACATAATTTCCCCCAAAGTAAGAAAGAAGAGATATTAGACTGTTTGAATTAATATTGGGCCAAAGGGATTTAAAAATCAATACCCCAGGAAGATTTGGCTAGTTTAAAAGGCATGTTCAGACCTGCAGAAAAATGTGACAAAGGGGAGATGGGATGGGCCCTGAAACACAGGCGGTTTGAGTATTGGGCCATCTGGGAATGTTCTGGGCCACCCCAACCTTTACATAAAGACAATAAAAGCTGCTCCCGCCGAAACTCACAGAGCCACCAAGAACATGAATAAAACAATACATGCCAACAGTCAACAAAAGAAAGAACATGGCCAGCAGGAAACAGCAATCAAACAGCAGTTCAAAACCAATCAGAGAGATTTCCAAAATGTTTTACACATTTTAAACTGGTTTCAAGGCAATCCCGAAACCAGTTAAAGGCCAATTAAAGTTAGATGGAACATTCCCAAAGCACGTTAAAGATTTAAAACATATTAAAAATATCGAGCCTGCCAAAATTGACAAAGGAACCAGAGATTTGACCGTTAGATAAGCCAGGCCTCAAACCAGTATAATTGAGGCCTGCTTGTTGAGTGAAGTTCAGTACAGGCAGCACATTCACGCTCAGTGAGATCAGAGCACATAGTCAGCACGTCAAGTTCAGTACAGGAGAGACCACCTTCACCGTTGCGACAGCACGAGAGAACCGGAGACCTGAAGAAAGAAGAAGAAACAGAAGAAAAGGAAAGTTGTGGCAACTAAAGGCTTCAAGAAACCAACAACTACCAATATTACCACCAACCAGGTAATATTGGGCCACCGCGACCAACAAGAAACCAACCACCAAAAATTCGAAAATCAAAACTTGTTTCCACTCTACAGGCTAGTCTGACTTACCCCTGGGTAAGATTTGACGCAAAAGACCCTAAAAACTTTACCTAACCAAAGAAAATTGGGTACTTACCCGATACATCCAACTACGCAGCTAACCACATCATCGGACAAACCCAAACTGAAGACCCAATGCAGGTGCAGTCTTCTACCACATCTGGGGTATGGCAGACCCCAACCGCCACAACTAAGGAGAACCCCAAAATCGCGAACCTCTACAATCTGTTAAGAAAGTCATTTGGTGAGCATTTCCTGGTCCTCTGGATTTCAACCTAGTTAGGAGAGTGGGGTTGGGAGGGTAAGGGATTTTGTCTATTGTAATTCTCCCTCGCATATTCCGAGTGTTCTCCACCCTTTTAGAGTATAAGTTTTATTGTGTTGTATATTTTCCTGTCTCAAAATAAAGATCTCAATTCTTTTGACCAACCCAGGTGTCTGTTGCAATTTCATTACAACCCCCAAATAAGTCCAAAGTCTAGAACCAAGGGAGTGGGAGCGATTCGAACCGCTCAGGGTGGGGTGAAGCTGACCACACACACCACCCCTTACAAGGTCTTGGAGAGGGTATGGAGGAGATTTACTAGAATGGTACCAGGGATGAGTGGCTTCAGTTATGTAGGGATACTGGAGAAGCTGGGGTTGTTCTCCTGGGAGTAGAGAAGGTTAAGGTTAATTTAATAGAGTTGTTTACAATTATGAAAGGTTTTGATAAATATGGAGAAACTGTTTCCATTGGCAGGGTCGGTAACCAGATAATTTAAAATAATTGGCAAAAGAACAAGAGGGAACCTGAGGCAAATTTTTTTATGCAGCGAGTTGTTGTGATCTGGAATGCTCTACCTGAAAGGGTGCTGGAAGCAGATTCAATAATAACTTTCAAAAGGGAATTGGATAAACACTTAAAAACTCCTGCTACAGATGCTCTATAGTCAGCTGGCAGAAGGTGAGTGAGATGGGCATAGATTATTTCCACAGGTGAGGTGCCTCACTCGCTTCCTCGGGTGGGCTGAGTGAGTTTGGGAACTCTGGAGGGAATAGACTGTTCCACTGAGAGTGTCAACAATGTCAAATAGTGCAGTTGACCTACATCAACACCAACTAACTGGAGGGCCACCAAGATAAAAGATGCTCTTCCTTTGTTCCACAGAGGTGAAAGAAAATCCCAACTAAGAATTGGAATTGGATAAATAATTAAAGGGGAAAAATGTACCGGACTATGGGAAAAGAACAGAGGAGTGGAACTAATTGGATAACGCTTTCAAAGGGCTGACACAGGCACGATGGGCCAAATGGCCTCCTTCTGTGCTGTATGGTTCTACGATTCGATAGTCATTTGATATAAGTTTTTCTTTTGATATACAAGATGGCAATGGAGTTGGGAGAGAGACTTCAGAAATGCACTCTGCAGTGCAACTACACCATGACAGTTGACATAGCAAAATTGAATGGGAAACGTTGACATAGCAATTCATGATGCTAAATGTCAATAGAAAAGTGCGACCAACAATCGTAACAGAAAGTAAGGCCTAGAAATTCTGTTGTTTGCGCCAGCCGCTAGCGCCTTAGGAGGAGGAGAAGTGGGGCGCTAAGCGGTTAGCGCCCGGGCGCGGCGTGATTTGCGCCTCTCGCGAAATTCAGTTAAGATTTAGCGGCGGCGCAAAACCTTTGCGCGCGCTTAGCTGCGCGCGCAGATCCTGACATCATTTCATGGTGCAATGACCTTTGTGCGCCCTGAACCGGAAATTCAGTGGCGCCGGCCTATTGTGCACCTGGCACCCCCCATGACTGGTAGAGGGGAACAGTTCCCAGTCGCTGCAGGGCTCGGGGGGCGCTAATTAAAGGGGACTCCTCCTGCAGTATAAATGGCAGCCATTTTGCTCCACTCCTTCTTTGTGAGAGATGGATATTTGGAGAGAGACAAAGGTAGAGAGCTTTCTGGTTTGGCTCAACACTCGCACAGGTACTTGTGGCTTCAGGCCAGAGCTTTGCACTTGTCTTTAACTTCAGTGTCATAGCATTGATTGGAAACATATAATGGGGGCTGCAATGGGTGGAAACGTTGGGCTTCTCCATTGCATTCAAAGGGCTCAGAGACGCCGTGAGAGAGTGCCAGTCATGGCCAGACGGAGAAGGGCCAACAGGCATCTGTAATGATCAATGACATATCGTTCTGGAGTGGTACACTAGATGGAGCCATAGTGCTGTATATTTAGTTGTATGTGTTTAAGACTACACTACCCACGATGCACTAGGCTACCCAGAAAGCAGTAGTCAAGATGGCTGCCTCTACAGGATGCTGTACAAGTCCACATGGCATGAATAAATGTCTAGCTCTAAGCTAGCTGTTCATAATAAGAATGTCTAGTTATTAATGAACATAACATGGTACCAGGAGTTGTGAAAGTCTGCTAAACATTGTGAAATGCAACATGGAGTCTTTGAAGCCACCGGAGTTTTTGAATCTCACGGGAAATGTCGACTACAATTGGTGGACTTTCAAACAACAATTCGAACTCTACATTGCTGCCATCGGGTTCGGTACGAAGCCAGACGCAAGGAAAATAGCGTTGCTGCTCACGGTTGCAGGCCCACAGGCGATAGAGGTATTTAATACATTTGTATTTAATCCAGAGGAGAACAGAAACAAATTAGACGATGTGCTAAAGAAATTTGATACACATTGTTCTCCCAAAAAGAATGAAACCTATGAGAGGTATGTGTTCTGTTCAAGGACACAGCAGCAAAATGAGACTTTTGATAGCTTTGTGACTGATCTGAAACTGAAAGCACCGACATGTAATTTCTCTGAGCTGAAAGCATCCATGATTCGTGACCAAATTGTGTTTGGTATTCATGATAAAAAGGTCAGGGAACGTCTGTTGAGAGAAACCGAACTAACATTGGAAAATGCTGTGAAAATATGCCAAGCCAGCGAGCTAGCTCAAAAGCATGCGATGACTTTCAGTGAAATCAATAATGATGCGATTGTAGTAAGTGCTGCTGTCGGTGCTGTGTCCTACAAGGGGAAGAAACATGGGCAGAACAGAAATGAAAAGCAATCGGAGGAAAGAAATTTTAATTGTAAACGCTGTGGTTACAAACACCAGTTAAGACAATGCCCAGCATTTGGAAAAATGTACACAAAATGTCATGGAAAGAATCACTTTGCCAAACAATGCTTTTCAAAAGTAACAACAAGAAAGGGCAACAAGTCAATATGATTGAGGACACTGATTTAAGTGAGACATTTTTTGTACGAATGGTGTCATGTGACAATATCAAAAATGATACAGAAAATGTGTAGCCCTCAGATATGGACAATGCTGAACATAAAATTAATGCAGTAAAAGAGGACAAATGGATGATCCCACTGCAGATAAATGGAGCATTAGTTACATTGAAACTAGACACTGGGGCAAAAGCAAACTTAATCAGTATTAGTGACATTAAAAATATGAAATAAAAGCCCAAAATACAGAAAAAGTCAGTACTACTGAAGGACAATAATGGATAGAAAATAGATAGCTTAGGTGTATGCAGACTTAAAGTGACAGTCAAAGACAAAGTGCATCATCTCATGTTTTCTGTTGTGGCTGAAGGACTTGATTCACTACTGGGTGGTAAAGCTTGTGAGGACTTAGAACTGGTCAAGAGAATATACCGTATAAACTGTGCCATAAACAGACCAGATGACTCAGTGGATTCTGTAGTAAATAATTTCCAGGATGTGTTCAAAGGGTTTGGAGTTCACAGAATCACAGAAACCCCACAGTGCAGATAGAGGCCATTTCGGCCCATCGAGCCTGCACCGACACATATCCCACCCGATCCCTGTAACCCCTATACCAACACATATCCCACCCTATCCCCGTAACCCCACGTATTTAATCCCCCTAACACTAAGGGTCAATTTATCATAGCCAATCAACCTAACCTGCACATCTTTGGACTGTGGGAGGAAACCGGAGCACCCGGAGAAAACCCACGCAAACACGGGGAGAATGTGCAAACTCCACACAGACAGTTGCCCGGGGCCGGATTCGAACCCGGGTCCCTGGCGCTGTGAGGCAACAGTGCTAACCACTACAAGATCCAGCTAAAGGAGGATGCTCAGCCAGTGGTACATGCTCCACGAAGAGTTCCAGCACCCCTGCGTGACCGGCTCAAGAAAGAACTGGACAGAATGACCACACTAGGAGTCATCAGGAAAGTCGAAGAGCCAACAGACTGGGTTAACTCCATGGTATGTGTAAAGAAAAAGAACAATGATCTAAGAATATGCATGGATCCAAAGGACTTAAATGCAAACATAAAACGTGAACACTACCAGATTCCCAAGCGAGAAGAAATCACCAGTGAAATGTCAGGTGCCAGATACTTCACAAAGCTCGATGCCTCACAAGGATTTTGGCAACTAAAACTGGATGAAGAGAGCACCAAATACTGTACCTTCAACACACCATTTGGTAGGTATTGTTTCCTCAGAATGCCTTTTGGGATAATATCTGCATCTGAAATCTTTCATAGAGCGATGGAACACATAATAGAAGGTCTGGAAGGAGTTCATGTCTATGTTGATGACATCATCATCTGGGGCTCCACACTGAAAGAACACAATGAGAGACTGACTAAAGTGCTACAGAGCATACGCCGGAATGGACTGAAGCTGAACAAAGCCAAGTGTCAGTTTGGCATCCAGGAAGTCACTTTCCTAGGAGATAATCTATCTGGTAAAGGAATAGAGCCAGATATGGAAAAAGTAAACGCCATACTCAACATGCCCTGACCCACTGACAAAAAAGGAGTGCTATGCATCATGGGGATGATAAACTTTATTGGAAAGTTCATTCCTAACTTGTCAGCCAAGACAGCCTGTCTGCGAGACCTGCTACATAAAACAAATGAGTTTGCATGGACAGAAAGACATGAACAAGAGTGGATGAACCTCAAAACAGTGCTGACAACCACACCTGTACTCACTTTCTTTGACCCGACAAAGAGAATCAAAGTGTCAACGGATGCATCAAAGGATGGCCTAGGCGCGGTCTTGCTACAAGCAGAGGGTGAAGATTGGAAGCCTGTTGCCTATGCCTCCAGGTCTATGACTGATACTGAGTGTCGATACGCCCAGATTGAAAAGGAATGTCTAGGCTTGGTAGTTGGACTAGAAAAGTTTCATGGCTACATATATGGACTTCCCACCTTCACAGTTGAGACAGACCACTGCCCACTGGTTGCCATCATAAAAAAAAAACCTGAATGAGATGTCTCCAAGGATACAACGACTCATGATGAAGCTGCAAAGTTATAACTTTGAACTGATCTACACACCAGGCAAATACATAGTGTTAGCAGATGCACTATCCCGAGCACTCACAATGAGTCATGTGAGCTCTACTGAAGAAGACATGGATGTTCATGTGAGTATGGTCACTGCTGCGTTGCCTGTGTCAGACACAAA
This sequence comes from Somniosus microcephalus, assembly GCF_052327205.1. Taxonomy (NCBI): domain Eukaryota; kingdom Metazoa; phylum Chordata; class Chondrichthyes; order Squaliformes; family Somniosidae; genus Somniosus; species Somniosus microcephalus. Next base: position 70,116,996 of record NC_140995.1, on the reverse strand, counting down.
ATCAAAGCAAATAGCAGAAGAAACAGCAAAAGATACAGGCCTAGAAATTCGGTAGGCTTAGCGCCGCTTTTGAGGCGCTAGAGGGCCTAGCGCCGGAGTTATGGCCAGTTTGGAAATTGAGTGGGTCCCTAAATCAGCGTTAGGCCGTTAGCGCTGCGCCGGCACCGATGACGTCATCGGTGTGCGCAGCGTCCCGGTTGCCATGGTAACCCGCCCGAACTCCGAAATTGACTTGCGGCCGTCTCGCCCGTGGCAGCCGCAAGCAACGTTCTGGCAGAGGTGCCTTACTGGACTTTGCGCCGGCGCATTGAAGGACCCACGGCGGCCGGCCGCTTTCCCGCCGGCCGCCTGGCCGCAGCTCCCTCCCCGGACTTCTCCCCCCCCCCCCCCCCCCGGGACAGATGCAAGCCCGGCACTTGTCCGAGGTGCCGGGCTCATTTTTACAATGATTTTCGCGGGCCGCGGCCGGGTGCAGGCAGCTCCTCCTTAAGGGAAGGAGGAGGCCTGCACTTCCCGAACCTGCCGCACCGCAGCGGGCGCCGCAGCACCGGAATAGCGCTGCAATTCAGCGCGCAGCGCCAGTTTTCAGGCGCAAACAGCTTTCAGCAGCGCCGGCAGCCGTTTGGGCGCAGAACTAGTGAATTTTTGGCCCGCCCAGCGCGACTTAGCTCCGGCACTAACTTCCGGCGCTAAAGCCGTCGCTGCGCTAAAACCCAATTTCTAGGCCTCAGTGTTACAATCAGTAATAGAGAACATTCATCATGGTTGGCCAAAAGGTTCCTGTCCAAAATACTTTCACATAAGGTCAGAATTGAGTGTCGCAAGTGGACTATTACTAAAACAGAACAGAATAGTCATTCCACAGGCTCTACGTCAAGACATGCTCAAAAGGATTCATGAGGGACACCTCGGAATTGAAAAATGCAAAAGGAGAGCAAGAGACACTGTTTATTGGCCTGGCATAAGTAAGGACATTGAGAACATGATAGGCAAATGTGAGACTTGTCATTCACCACCAGAACAATCTCATGAAAACACATCAGACTTACCTGTGTTAAGAAGATCCACATGTGAAGTAAAAAGACCTGATAGACTTAATCTTTGAGTATAAAGTAAAGCTTTGAAAATGTTTATGTTTATAGAGCACGAGCAAAAGTGTTACTGATATCATCTTTATCGTTTTTCTTGAAAGTTAATTGAGGTTGATTGATATGATTTTGTTTAACCTCAAAGAAAGGGGGATGTAATGGTCAATGACATGTCGTTCTGGAGTGGTACACTAGATGGAGCCATAGAGCTGTATATTTAGTTGTATGTGTTTAAGACTACACTACCCACAATGCACTAGGCTACCCAGAAAGCAGTAGTCAAGATGGCTGCCTCTACAGGATGCTGTACAAGTCCACATGGCATGAATAAATGTCTAGCTCTAAGATAGATGATCATAATAAGAATGTCTAGTTATTAATGAACATAACAGCGTCGGCAAAGGAGGCCTTACCCACCCAGGGTATACCGCCAGCAGTTCTCATATCTGAACATGTCTGAGGAGCAGTGTGTTCAGAGGCTGCGATTCAGAAGGGCGGTGGTCACTGAGATCTGCCACCTGCTTCGCGGAGATCTGCAGCCACAGCTGAGGAGCAGGATGTCTCTGTCGGTGGCAGTGAAGGTGATGGTGGCTCTCAGCTTCTATGCCACCGGCTACTTCCAATCCGCTACTGGGGACATTTCCAACATCTCCCAGTTCACGGTACATTGCTGCATCCGCCAGGTGACCAATGCCCTTTTCAGAAGGAGACGCCAGTTAATCTCCTTCCCCATGACCGTGGACAAGCATACAATGGGCTTTGCAGTATTAGCGGGCTTCCCCATGGTGCAGGGCGCCATTGACTGCATGCATGTGGCTTTGCGGGCACCTCTAGAGAATGCTGAGGATTACCGCAACCGGAAGGGCTACCATTCGCTCAACGTGCAGTTGGTGTGTGACCACAGGCAGCTCATCCTAGCTGTCAATGCCCGCTTTCCAGGCAGCAGCCACGATGCCTTCATCCTGCGCCAGACTTCTGTGGCAGACATGTTCGAGGCCCAGCCTCACCCACGAGGATGGCTTCTCGGGGACAAAGGCTATCATTTGTGCACCTGGCTGATGACCCCGCTCCATGCGCCCAGCACCCCTGCTGATGAGCGATACAATGACAGCCATCAAGCAACCAGGAACATCATTGAGCAAACAATCGGCGTGCTGAAGCAACGGTTCCGCTGTCTGGATCATTCCGGGTGAGCACTACAGTACTCGCCTGAGCGAGTCTCCCATTTCGTTGTCGTGTGCTGCATGCTGCACAACCTGGCTATCCGCAGGACTCAGCCACTGCCAGCAGACATTGGAGGACCACCAGAGGAGGAGGAGGAGGAGGAGGAGGACCAGCACGGGAGGGAGGCAGAAAGTGCAAGGGCCGCCCGTCGGCGGCTTATTGCAACTCGGTTCTAGGCCTCCTCTCAGGGAATGGCTTGTGCCAATGGCAGAAGATGAATGTAGCCGCTCCACAAGCCCTGCGCCGAGCAGGGCAACCAGGACTTCCAAAAGAAAACATGGACAGTGCGATTTAAGAATTTTTTTTACTGTGATACCTCTGTGCCCTTCCCACATGACAAACTAATGGAGAGAAACCCCCCCAAAAACACAAATACACCAGTCTCGGCCTTTATATATAAAAGAAATACACCAGTCTCGGCCTTTATAATAAAACAGATATACCAGTCTCGGCCTTTAAATATAAAAGAAATATACCAGTCTCGGCCTTTAAATATAAAAGAAGTATACCAGTCTCGGCCTTTACATCTAAAACAAATACAGTAGTCTCGGCCTTTATAAATAAAACAAAACATTTGGCCACACCTTCTACTTTTACCCCTGCGAGGGTGATCCGTCTCGCTTCCGTGACTGGCCCCTACCCGCCCTGCAGCTCCTCCTCAATGGGACCCCAGTGGCTGCAGCAAGGCTGGGGGAAGGCTGCTGAGGGTCAGATGGTGAGATGGCAGATGCCCTTGGGGGTCGGCCTGGACCAGCTCTGGGCCTGGAGGGGCCGGCTGCTGACTGCTCCAACTCTGCTTGGGCGGCATCAGTCTGTCCAACGGCTGGTGGCAACTGCAATGGAGGAGTGACAGTGTTGGCTGCAGGAATGCTGCCAACCTGACAGATCACAGGCACTCCCTGGTCGGCTGATACATTGGCAGTCGCACGGACCAGCACTGCAGCATGCGCAGCAATCTGCTGAAGCACAGACTGCTGGGCTGCTGCGGCGCAGCGAGTGCCCCGGCGATGGCTGGCTGATCCAGCGAGGGTGGCAGCAGTTAGTGCCTGTGGGCCCTGGTCTGTGTCTGCATGACACCAGCCAGTGAATGCACGGCACGACTGAGCACTTGGCTAGAAGCCGCCTGTGATGCAGCAAAGTCCTGCTGACTCCTAGCCTGTGCTGCTGCAAAGTCCTGCAGACTCCTGGCCGGTGCTGCACTGAATTGTTGCAGACTCCTGGCCTGTGCTGCCCCGAATTTCTGCACACTCCTTGCCAGTGACTCTATGGAGTCAGGCATCCTTGCCACTGCAGCCATGAGCTCAGTGTGCCTGCGCTCAGCCTGGGCGCCCATTTCCGCTAGGAGCCGCACCTCCTCTGCGCTCACCGTAGCAGGACTGGAGGCCGCACTCACCCTCTGGGGAGAAGGCCGCTGAGCTTCTCCGCCCCTCCCGCGTTGCTGCAGCCCGCTGGTCCCCGGAGCTTCACTCTCCTCCGACCCTTCCCCCCTGCTCCCCTCCAGGGAAGACGTGTCACCATCATGGCCATGGGCTGCCTCGGCTGAGGGTGTCCCTGATGGGCCGGCTTCCTCTTCCTCCTCCTCTATGTCTGACTCGGACACAGTGCCAGCTTGAGGGGCCGCCATCTGAAAGCAGGGAGGCACAAGAGTTGCTTTAGAGTGAGGACAGGGCGGCAGCGAGGGAGGCATGAGTGCTGCTGTGCACTGCATCGGTTCGATAGTGGCAAAGGATGCTGGTGTGAGGCGCAAGTGGAAAGAGAGAGGTCAAAAAGGTGATGACCTTACCATTGGTGCCCAGAACAGGGTCAGCATCTCCAGTGGCGACGGGGCCTCTCAGCCGGCCTGCCATGATCTGCTCCACTCGCTGCTCGAGGTCGCTCAGCTGTTTTAGGTCTGGACGGCCTCCCCCGTCGCTGCTGTCTTCTGTTATGTACCAGCTTGCCCTGCAAGAGAAAGGACGGCCTCTAAGTACAGTGCCAAGCCCTGATCTTGCCTGCACTGCCTCCCATGGTTAAATAGCCCCGACAGTGTGAAGCCCTGATCTTGCCTGCACTGCCTCCCATGGTCGAATAGCCTGGACAGTGTCAAGCCCTGAACTTGCCCGCACTGCTCCCATGGTTGAATAGCCCTGACAATGTCAAGCCCTGATCTCGCCTGCACTGCCTCCCATGGTCAAATAGCCCTGACAGTGTCAAGCCCTGATCTCACCTGCACTGCCTTCCATGGTCAAATAGCCCTGACAGTTTCAAAAGTCCTGAGTGTGCAAGTGCTTTTCATGACAGTCCCATAGCTGCTGGATGAGGGCTGGCCATTAGGGCTTTCAGGCCCCTTTGGCCATAAAGTGAGGTGCACATGCAGGGATGAGGAGGATACTGGAAAGGGTACTCACCCTGACAACCCGAGTGAGGTCGTTGAATTTTTTCCGGCATTGGGTTGGTGTCCTGCCAACCACGCTGTTGGACATGACCCTGTGTGCCGCCTCTCTCCATGCTTTCCGATATTCAGCGGGCAGTGGCCTCCTGCCACCCTCAGGGAAGAGGATATGGCGCCTGCGGTCCACTGTGCCAACCAGCAGCCTCACGTCACCCTTGCCGAAGCGCTGCGCTCTCTCCCTGGCCTTCTCCATTCTCCTGGGCGTGGAGCAGTTCCAGAAGCAGTGTTCAGGCCTTGCCTTAGGGCTGCAGTATGCAGGGCGTGGCAGCCAAACAATTCCACCCTTCCCCTTTAAGTGCTGACCGGCGCCTGACTGTCTGCCCTCAATGAGCAACTTGCCGCACCTGCGCTGCGCCCGCCTTCGATGTTTGCGCCCCGGATCGCGGCTTAGCGCCTAATGATAGTCATGCATCGCCTGCTTTAGCGCAGCAGCAACCTCTTGGGGCGATGCAACTGAATATCGGCGAAGGTGGCGCTAAGTTGCGCCGGGCGCAAAAGTTAGTGAACGCCATGCTGTAGCGCCCCAAACGTGGCTATACTGAATTTCTAGGCCTAAGAGTTTTAATAATATATAGAAATATATGATTTAAAGATTCCCAAAAGACAGGGGCCTAGAAATTCAGTTGGGCGCGCCAGCCATTAGCGCCTTAGGAGGAGTAGATCTCGAGCGCTAGGCGCTTAGCGCCCGGGCGCAGCGCGATCTGCGCCTCGCCCCAACTTCAGTAGACATTTAGCGCCGGTGCAAAGTCTTAGCGCGCACCCTGCTGCGCACGCAGATCATGACGGCATTTCGTCGTGCAACGCCCTTTGTGCGCCCGGAACCGGAACTTCACTCGCGCCGCCCCATTGTGCGCCGGGCGGCCCTAACGACTGTGAAGTGGAACGGTACACAGCCGAGGCGGGCCGCGGCGAGCGCAAATTAAAGGGCACTTACCCTGCACTATAAAGGCCAGCCATTTTGCAGCATTCACTCTTGTGCAACGGTTTTCTGGAGAGAGACCAAGGAGGAGAGCTTACTGCTTTGGCCCAACACTAGGACAGGTATTTTTGGCTCAGGCCAGAGCTTAGCAATTATCTTTGCCTTCATTGAGATCTCAGTGTTTGCCAGCATATAATGGGGGCTGCATTGGGTGCCAACGCTGAGTTTCAGCCTTATGCCAGAAGGGCTTACAGACGCCGTGAGAGAGTGGCAGCCCTGGCTAGACGCAGAGGGGGCAACAGGCGTCGCCAAGTGAGGCCTTACCCACCCAGGGTATACCGCCAGCAGTCCTCCTATCTGACCATGTCTGCCGCGCAGTGTGTTAGGAGGCTGCGATTCAGAAGGGAGGTGGTTGCAGACATCTGCCAGCTGCTGCACAGAGATCTGCATCCACAGCTGATGCGCAGGACGTCTCTGTCGGTGGCAGTGAAGGTGACGGTGGCTCTCAACTTCTATGCCACCGGCTCCTTCCAATCCGCTGCTGGGGACATCGCTAACATCTCCCAGTTCGCCGTGCATTGCTGCATCCGCCAGGTGACCAATGCCCTTTTCAGAAGGAGACGTCAATTCATCTCCTTCCCCATGACCCTGGACAAGCAGCAGCAGCGTGCAGTGGGGTTTGCAAGAATAGCGGGCTTCCCCATGGTGCAGGGCGCCATTGACTGCACGCATGTGGCTTTGCGGGCACCTCTGGAGCATGCCGAAGATTACCGCAACCTGAAGGGCTACCATTCCCTCAACGTACTGCTGGTATGTGACCACAGGCAGTGCATCCTAGCTGTCAATGCCCGCTTTCCAGGCAGCAGCCACGATGCCTTTATCCTGCGACAGACAACTGTGGCTGACATGTTCTAGGCACAGCCTCACCCAAGAGGATGGCTTATCGGGGACAAAGGCTATCCTTTGTGTACCTGGCTCATGACCCCGCTCCGCGCGCCCACGACCCCTGCTGAAGAGGCATACAATGAGAGCCATCAAGCGACTAGGAACATCATAGAACAAACAATCGGCGTCCTCAAGCAACGGTTCCGCTGTCTGGATCGCTCCGGGGGAGCCCTGCAGTATTCGCAGGAGTGAGTCTCCCAATTCGTCGTCGTTTGCTGCATGCTGCACAACCTGGCTATCCGCAGGACTCAGGCACTGCCACCTCACGTTGGACCACCACCTCAGGAGGAGGAGCAGGAGGAGGAGGAGGACGAGGAGTACCAGCCCAGGAGGGAGGCAAAAGGTCCAAGGGCCGCCCGTCGGTGGCTTATTGAACGTCACTTCTAGGCCCCCTGTCAGGGAATGGCTTGTGCCAATGAAAGAACATGATTGCAGCCGCTCCGCAAGCCGTCAGCCGGTTAAGGCAACAAACACTTCAAAGATCAAACATGGACAATGTGAATAAATAAAATGGTTTATTGTACAAACTCAGGGCCCTTCCCACATGAAAACCAAAAACAGACGAAACCCCCAAAAAACACTCACACACATGACTCACTCCCACAACCTGGGGAGCATTAACAAAAGATGTAAACAAAAATGGCCTTCATCCTCGGCCTTCACAAAACACACATTCCAGAAAACACAACATTTGGACACACCCTCTACTTACAGCACCAACCAGCACCCTCAGATCAAGCTCTGAGAAGCACTGCGCTCGTTCACGGGCCTTCTCCATGGTTTCAGGCGCTATTTGGGTCCAGCAGCAGTGTTCAGGCCTAGCTGCAGGGCTCCACTATCCAGGGCGTGGCAGCAGACCAAGTCGACCCTTCCCCCTTAAGAGCTGGCCGGCGCCAGGGTGTCTGCTGTCAATCAAGAAATGGCCGCACCTGCGCTGCGCCCGGCCTTGGCGCTCTCGCTCAGCACCTCCGGCTTAGCGCCTAAAGAGAGGCGTGCATCGCCAGTTTTAGCGCTCGAGCAAACTCTTAGGGCGAAGCTAATGAATATCGGAGAAGTGGCCTCGAATTTGCGCCGGGCGCAAACTTTAGCGGCCGCCCGACTTTACCACCCCAAAAGTGGCTGTAATTAATTTCTAGGCCAGATGCTTTTAATAAAAAAAGAGAAGCATGCCTTTGTCTGAAGTTTCTGAGCATGCCACTTAATTGGCGAGTGTACTGTCCTCCCTACGTGTATGTGCCTGTACGCAGTTAGACAGCCAGCCAAACTCCTTTCAATAACGACATGGGAGTCAGGATGTAGCGTCCAAGCTCCGGTGTTTAATAATGCCACACTTGCATGAGGTCAATGAAACAATACAAATCAGTTGCATTGGGTTGGAGTAAAACTGAGAAAGAAAAAAGAAAGAAATGCACCTTGTTACATACATGAGATATAACTAACATCTAAACATGAATATGTAATGAAACCATTCAACCAGTCGGGACCAGCGGGAGCAGCGAGGAGGAGCTCGGCAGGAAACCCGGCGACCAGCGAGGCCCGAGACCAGTCGGGAGCAGTGTGAGACCGGTATAAAAACCGGAGAGAGGCGAGGCCCGAGACCAGTCGGGACCAGCGGGAGCAGCGAGGAGGAGCTCGGCAGGAAACCCGGCGACCAGCGAGGCCCGAGACCAGTCGGGAGCAGTGTGAGACCGGTATAAAAACCGGAGAGAGGCGAGGCCCGAGACCAGTCGGGACCAGCGGGAGCAGCGAGGAGGAGCTCGGCAGGAAACCCGGCGACCAGCGAGGCCCGAGACCAGTCGGGAGCAGTGTGAGACCGGTATAAAAACCGGAGAGAGGCGAGGCCCGAGACCAGTCGGGACCAGCGGGAGCAGCGAGGAGGAGCTCGGCAGGAAACCCGGCGACCAGCGAGGCCCGAGACCAGTCGGGAGCAGTGTGAGACCGGTATAAAAACCGGAGAGAGGCGAGGCCCGAGACCAGTCAGGACCAGCGGGAGCAGCGAGGAGGAGCTCGGCAGGAAACCCGGCGACCAGCGAGGCCCGAGACCAGTCGGGAGCAGTGTGAGACCGGTATAAAAACCGGAGAGAGGCGAGGCCCGAGACCAGTCGGGACCAGCGGGAGCAGCGAGGAGGAGCTCGGCAGGAAACCCGGCGACCAGCGAGGCCCGAGACCAGTCGGGAGAGAGCAGCAGCGGAGAGGCAGCAGTCGGCGAGACTCGGGGCCATTTAAAAAACAGCTGAGGCGGAAGTCCAGCTCTTGAGCTTTTTTTCAGAAGCGGACCTGGTGGGAAGCACCCAGGTGAAAGGTATTTAAGGAGGGTGGTGGCTTAAACCCGAGTTCCTACAGAGTAGGAACCCCCACCGCCCCCCTCCTCTAACCTAGTAGTCTTTTAGCAGCTGTCTAAAAACAGAGGTCACAAATTTTTTGGTCTCAGTTTCTTTTCAGCAGGGCAGGAACCGGGAGGAGCGGGAAGTCGGCGTAGGACCAAGGGGACACAAGACCGGGAAGTCAGCGAAAGACCAGGGAGGTAAGACTAACTGGTAAGTACTTTCCTCAAACCTTCCTAGGAAGTAAAACCAAAACTAGTGGGATTTGGTTAGTTTAAAAAGGAATAAGAGGAGTACAGTATACATTGGTCTAAGTAAGCTTCGGGAAAACAAAAGTCGATAAATAAACTAAAACTAGAAAATTAAAAGTAATATAAGGGTTAAGTCATGGCAGTAGAGCTCGGACCTGTGTCATGCTCCTCCTGTAACATGTGGGAAATCAGGGACGCTTCCTGTGTCCCTGACGACTATGTGTGCAGGAAGTGTGTCCAGCTGCAGCTCATGTGGGACCGCATGATGGCCCTTGAGCTGCAGATGGACTCACTTTGGAGCATCCACGATTCTGAGAGGGGTGTGGATAGCACATTTAGTGAGTTGGTCACACCGCAGGTTAAGGCCAGCGTAGACAGTACATGGGTGACCAAAAGGCAGAGCAAGGGCAGGAAGGTAGTGCAGAAATCCCCTGGGGTTGTCTCCCTTAGCAACAGGTTCACCGCCTTAGGTACTGTTGTCGGGGGGGGTGACACATCGGGGGAAGGCACCAGCAGCCAGGCTCATGGCACCATGACTGGCTCTGTTGCAAAGAAGGGAGGGAAAAAGAGTGGCAGGGCTATAGTAATAGGGGATTCGATTGTAAGGGGAATAGATAGGGGTTTCTGTGGTCGCGACCGAGACTCCAGGATGGTATGTTGCCTCCCTGGTGCAAGGGTCAAGGATGTCTCGGCGCGGGTGCAGAACATTCTGGAGGGGGAGGGGGAACAGCCAGTTGTCGTGATACATGTTGGTACCAACGACGTAGCTAAAAAAAGGGAAGAGGTCCTACAAGTAGAATTTCGGGAGTTAGGAGCCAAGCTAAAAAGTAGGACCTCGAAGGTAGTAATCTCTGGATTACTACCAGTGCCACGTGCTAGTAAGAGTACAGAGAACAGGATAGTTAGGCTAAATACGTGGCTTGAGCAGTGGTGTAAGAGGGAGGGTTTTAAATTTTTGAGGCATTGGAACCAGTTTTGTGGTAGGTGTGACCTATACAAAAGGGACGGTCTACACCTGTGCAGAGATGGAACTGATGTTCTCGGGGTAATTTTTGATAAAGCAGTTCGGGAGCATTTAAACTAGTATGGCAGGGGGCTAGAAACCTATGTAGTGAAATAGAGGAAAGTGAAAGGCAGACAGAAATAAATGATAAAAGGGTGAGGAACAAAAAACAAAGGGCCAAACTAATTCATAAAAAATGTGAGCATAAAAAAAGCCTGAGGGTTTTATACCTTAATGCGAGAAGCATCAGGAACAAGGTAGATGAATTAGCTGTGGAAATAGAGGTTAATAATTATGACCTAATTGGGATTACGGAAACATGGTTGCAGGGTGAGCAGGGCTGGGAGCTTAACATACAGGGGTATTCAGTATTTAGGAAGGATCGACAAAAAAGAAAGGGAGGAGGGGTAGCATTGCTAGTAAAAGAGGGGATAAATGCAATTGAAAGGAAGGATATTAACTCAGTTAATACAGAATCTATATGGGTGGAGCTAAGAAATAGCGAGGGGCGAAAAACATTAATAGGAGTGGTATATAGGCCTCCAAATAGTAAAATAGAGGTTAGGGAGGGCATCACGAGGGAAATTAGAGAAGCGTGCAATAAGAGCACAGCTGTCATCATAGGTGACTTTAACTTACATATAGATTGGACTAGCCTAATCAGTAAAAATAATGAGGAGGAGGAATTCCTTGAGTGTTTGAGGGATGGTTATCTGGATCAATATGTCGAGGAACCAACTCGGGAACAGGCTATATTGGACTGGGTACTGTGCAATGAGAAGGGACTAATCAGTAATCTTGTTGTACGGGGACCCTTGGGTCAGAGCGATCATAACATGATCGATTTCTCACTCGAAATGGAGAGCGAAGAAATTGACTCAGAGACTAAGGTCCTGAATTTAAACAAGGGGAATTATGATGCCATGAGACGGGAACTGAGTAGGTCTGATTGGACAACGTTCCTGGGAGGACTGGAGGTAGATAAACAATGGCAAACATTTAAAGATAGAATGACAAAATTGCAAAAATTGTTTATACCAATCTGGCATAAAAGGAAATCTAAAAAGGTGACTCAACCGTGGATAACAGGGGAAATTAGAGACAGCATAAAATCCAAAGATAGGGCGTATAAAATAGCCAAAAAAAGCGCCAGAGCGGAAGATTGGGAACAGTTTAAGATAGAGCAAAGGAGGGCAAAGGGCATAATCAAGAGGGGCAAAATAGCTTACGAAAACAAGCTGGCGGAAAATATAAAAACTAACTCCAAAAGCTTTTATAAGTATATCAAAAGGAAAAGACTGGTGAAAACCAAAGTTGGTCCATTGCAGTCAGATACGGGGGAATATATAATGGGAAATAAGGAAATGGCAGATCAACTAAATGCATACTTTGGGTCAGTCTTTACGAAGGAAGACACAAAAAACCTCCCTGGGATATCGGGAAAAATAGGGACATTGGCAAAGGAGGAACTGACGCAAATCAATATCTCTAAGGATATGGTGTTAAGGAAGCTAAAGGGATTGAAGGTGGACAAATCCCCAGGGCCTGATAACATGCATCCTAGGGTACTGAAGGAGGTGGCCCTAGAGATAGCGGATGCACTAAGGATGATTTTTCAGAATTCATTAGACTCGGGAACAGTGCCGATGGATTGGAGGGTAGCTAACGTTACCCCACTATTCAAAAAGGGGGGTAGGGAAAAAGCAGGTAATTACAGACCTGTAAGCCTTACATCAGTTGTGGGCAAAATGCTGGAGTCCATCATTAAGGATGAAATAGCGGAGCACTTAGCAAATGGGGACAGGATAGGACAGAGTCAACATGGATTTACAAAGGGTAAATCGTGCTTGACTAATCTATTGGAATTTTTTGAGGGAGTAACTGGTAGAATAGATGGGGGAGAGCCAGTAGATGTGGTGTACCTGGACTTCCAAAAGGCCTTCGATAAGGTCCCACATAAAAGATTAGCATGGAAAATTGAGGCTCATGGGATAAAGGGGAAAGTTTTGGCGTGGATAGGGAACTGGCTGTCAGATAGAAAACAGAGAGTTGGAATAAACGGCTCATTTTCTGAATGGCAGGCAGTAACAAGTGGGGTACCACAGGGATCTGTCCTGGGCCCCCAGCTGTTCACAATTTACATTAATGACCTGGATCAGGGAGTCGGATGCAGCATTTCCAAATTTGCAGACGACACTAAACTAGGAGGGGGGGTGGGCTCAGAGGAAGAGACCAGGAAGCTCCAGAGCGATTTGGACAGACTGGGCGATTGGGCGGATAAATGGCAGATGCACTATAATGTGGACAAGTGCGAAGTTATCCACCTTGGGTGCAGGAACGGGAGGGCAAATTATTATTTAAATGGCAATAGATTGGGAGAGGGGGAAGTACAGAGAGACCTGGGTGTTCTTGTACACCAGTCACTGAAGGCGAGCATGCAGGTGCAACAGGCGGTCAAGAAGGCAAACGGTATGCTGGCCTTCATAGCAAAAGGGTTAGAATACAGGAACAGGGATACCTTGCTGCAGCTGTACAGGGCACTGGTGAGACCACACCTCGAGTACTGTGTACAGTTTTGGTCGCCTCATCTGAGGAAGGATGTTCTTGCCATGGAGGGGGTGCAGCGGCGATTCACCAGGCTGATACCAGGAATGGCGGGAATGACCTATGAGGAGAGACTATGTAGTTTAGGGATGTACACACTGGAGTTTAGAAGATTGAGAGGGGACCTCATAGAAGTGTATAAAATTCTGACAGGTCTAGACAGACTGGATGCAGAAGGAATGTTTCCCTTGGCGGGTGAGAACAGAACTAGAGGACATAATTTAAGGATAAGGGCTAAACCATTTAGGACAGAGATGAGGGGGAATTTCTTCACTCAGAGAGTGGTGAACCTGTGGAACTCATTGCCACAGAGGGCAGTGTACGCCAGCTCATTAAATATATTTAAGAGGGAATTAGATATATTTCTACGGGCAAAAGGGGTTAAGGGTTACGGAGAGAAGGCGGGGACGGGATACTGAATTAAAGGATCAGCCATGATCTCATCGAATGGCGGAGCAGGCACGAAGGGCCGAATGGCCTACTCCTGCTCCTATCTTCTATGTATCTATGTAACTCACAGGCAATGCTTTCGAAGGCGTAACAATGTAAGATTACAGCGGATTAACTTGCAGCACGCTCCATGCTGATGTGACCTCTTTGTTTGCTATCACTATACTACTTCCTGTTGAGTGACCCTACTGGCCATTTCCATTTACTGCCATCTACTGGCGGCAACAAAACAAAACTCCTGCAATTATAAGGCAGAACACTCCCCGCCTGGCGTCTATTAGATGCCACTACTTATAAAACATACAGAACTGTGGAATCAATAACACTCAGTCCTCCTTAGGTAAGAGGAGTACAACCTCTGAGATGGGTTTGAAGAACTTTTTGACCGTCCCTTGAACAGTGGCCTTCACCTCTATCTTTCGCACCCTGTCGTCTTTGCTGGGGAAGACAGAGGTGACATGACCCATAGGCCACTCATTGTGGGATACTTGGCTTTCTTTCAGTAAGACGATGTCACCTTCTCGGAGACTCCGACGAGCCTCGTTCCACTTCCACCAGCTTTGCAAAGTGGGAAGGTACTCGGTGCACCAACGGCTCCAGAACCTACTGGCCAAGGCTTGTACTCTTCTCCACTGGCTCTTCAGGAGGTCTTTGTCAGTGAAGTTTCCAGGAGGAGTGGGTACACAGCCCTTCTGTGTGAGTAAAATGTTTGGAGTCAAAAGGAATGGTGAATCTGGATCGGAAGAAACAGGAACAAGGGGCCTCGCATTAATGATTGCTGACACTTCAGCCATGAAGGTGCACAGCACTTTGTGCGTCAGCTGAGGTGGTCTGTTCTGTCGCAACATTGAGTCCAGAATGCGCCGCGACACTCCAATCATGCACTCCCACGCACCACCCATGTGTGAAGCATGTGGAGGATTAAATTCCCATGTGCAACCTTGCTGGCTTAGGTATGTCAGGATGCTTGGCCTTTTGTTGTGTTCATTCCCTAACTCTAGCTCTCGACAGGCTCCAATGAAATTTGTTCCACAGTCGGATCTTAACTGCTTTGCTGGCCCGCGGATGGCGAAGAATCTTTGTAATGCATTAATGCAGCTGGACGTGTCCATGGACTCGATCACTTCTATATGCACAGCTCTTGTGCTCATATAAGTGAATAGCATAGCCCAGCATTTGCTATGAGCGGCGCCTCCTCTGGTGCGGCGAGTAGTGATAGCCCAAGGGCCAAAAACATCCAGGCCGACGTATAAAATGGTGGCGATGAGCTAAGTCATTCCGGAGGCAGATCAGCTATCTTCTGCTCCTCCGTTCTCCATCTGAGCTTTCTGCATGTGACGCATTGGTGTAAGACAGATCCAATCAACCGTTTGCCGCTGACAATCCACAAGCCGGCTGCTTGAATGGCTCCCTCAGTGAACTGGCGGCCCTGGTGTTCTATCAGTTTATGGTGGTGTCTTGTGAGCAATGTTGTGATGTGGCTTTGATGTGGCAGGACAACGGGACTCCTTTCTTGCAAGCTCAGTTCTGCATGCGTCAGCCGTCCTGCAATTCTGATGAGGCCATCATTCAAAACTGGATTCAGTTTCCACAGTGAACTGGTCTTGGTAATGGTTTTTTTTCAGCAAGTGCTCTGTACTCCTCAGAGTACGCCTGAACTTGAACTGACCTGTTGATAATGTTCTCAGCTGCAGCCAACTCGTCTGGGGAACGAGGCTTCCTGCACCAGTGCCAACCTCTGCATTTGTTTGACGAGCTGCCAGGATCGGACTTGTGAGAGCGAGCCACATGGATTAAGAAAGCTATGGCTCTAACGAGCGATCGCCAGGTTGAAAAGCGTTCAAAGCGCTCACAGGTAAGTAGGCTCTCTTGGGTGTGAGTCATTAAGCTGATCACATGAGGACCGACCTCCACATCTAGATCTGGGCTGACGAGCTTGAATGATTCTTGTGCCATATGGTCAGCTTGGTCAGGTTTGTGTAAGAAAGCTGGCCCGGTAAACCACATTGTACTGGAGAGCTGGGAGGCAGGCACTGACCTGGTGGCGAGGTCAGCTGGATTCAGCACTGTGGGCACATAGTGCCACTGGTCGGGGCATGTTGATTGTCTTATTCACTGAACTCTGTTCTCGGACGCATCTGAGAATACACACAACTCGGTGCGTTTGGATTTGGAGAGTGTGTCTGGGACTAGGTGCGTGGGATATGAAGATTTTTTAGATTTTTGAGAGACTTTCTCCATGTCTCCCATTCTGTTAACCTGCCTTCGGGGAGTGGAGAGTCCCAGTCGCTCGTGTCTGTGCAGAGTTCTCGTAGTAGGGCTCTTCCCTGAATAGTCACGGGCGCCACCATGCCGAGAGGGTCAAAGAGCAAGTTGACCGTTGACAGCACTCCACGGCGTGTAAATGGCTTGTCACCTACAGACACTGCAAAGGTGAAGGTGTCAGATTCAATTTCCCAACGTAAACCAAGGCTTAGCTGGGCTGGCATGGTTTCGTTGCTGAGGTCTAAGTCTTTAATGCCCTTGGCGAGATCCTCAGCTGGAAAGGCCTTCATCACTGCTACACTGTTTGAGGCAATTTTGTGCGGCCTCAGGTTGGACTGTGCTAATGAAGCTTGAGTTTGCTTCAGCAGGTTGATGGCTTCTGCTTCTGAAGGTAAGGATATGAGGCCATCATCAACATAAAAATGTCTATCCACAAACTGTCTTGTGTCTTTTCCATGCTCGTGTTCTCCCTCTTTGGCTGCACTTCTGAGCCCATAGATGGAGACTGCAGGGGAGGGGCTGTTACCAAAAACGTGGACCCGCATCCTGTATTCAGTGATGTCCTTTGACATGTTGTTGTCGCGATACCAGAAGAACCTCAGATAGTTCCTATGGTCCTCTCTCACCACAAAGCAATAGAACATCTGTTGGATGTCTGCGGTTACTGCTACGAGCTCTTTCCTAAAGCGAATCAGCACGCCAAGGAGGGTGTTGTTTAGGTCTGGACCCATGAGCAGAACGTTGTTGAGTGAGATGCCACAGTGCTGAGCGCTGGAGTCGAAAACTACTCTTATTTGACTAGGTTTCTGGGGGTGATAAACTCCAAAAATCGGGAGATACCAGCACTCTTCTCCTTCTTTGAGTGGAGGTGCTAATTCAGCATGGTTACTCTCGAAAACCTTTTCCATGAAGGCAATGAACTGTTCCTTCATTTCGGGCTTTCTATCTAATGTGCGCCGCAGTGATGCGAGGCATGACAGTGCCTGATCGCGATTGTTAGGCAGAAGAAGCCGGGGTACCTTGAAGGGGAGAGGCGCAACCCAGCTGTTCGCCTCATCTTTGTGAAATTCTTTCTCCATAATATTCATGAAAGCTTCGTCTTCGAAGGAGAGAGCACCTTTGTTGTCATCTTTTGTCTTTTCAAACACGGTGTGCCCCAGTTTGTCGACAGCTCTGGTGTCAGCCGAGCACCCCCATGCTGTGTGAGAGAAATCACCTTGTTGCTCCCCGCCGTAGCTCGCTCTCTCTTTCAGGTGGATGTGACTTGGGCAATGTGGTAAACCACTGTTTGTATTCCACTGTGTACATGCCTGGACATGCCTCGGCTGACTCCTCCCACAAGTCCTAGTATAAAGGTGACTGCTCCCCAGCCCTTTGTATTTCTGGACCGGTCGACCACTCGAGGCAGACCTTCATTCTTTTGTTAATAAAAGCCTTTAGTTACTCTCTTAACTCTCAGTCTTTTATGAGTAATTGATAGCGCATCAGGCAGGGAGTGAGGAAAGAGGGTCATCTGCTTTCTAGCACGTTGGTCTTAAAGGTGCTTATGTTGGGCTTGTGAGCTTGGCCTAGGTACACTTCTCCCATGAGCACCCAGCCTAAGTCGCGTCTTTGGGCAAAGGGGGCATTGTGTGGTCCGTTAACTTGCTCTCTCACCTTATGCACCCTCACCACATCTCTCCCGAGCAGGAGGAGAATCTGGGCCTTTGGATCCAATGCTGGGATGCGTGATGCTATGGGCTTTAGGTGGGCATGGTGAAGTGCTGTCTCAGGCGTTGGTATCTCCGATTAGTTGTTTGGGATTTCACTGCACTCTATCAGTGGCGGTAAGTCTATGCTCACCCTTTAACTCACTGCCTCGGCACAGAACCCATCTGCTTTCCTTCCTGCCATCTCCAGGAGCCCGGCACAGGTTCTCAGTGAGTAAGGGACTGGGCTACTCTCAACGCCAAATATGTCAAAAAAGTCTGACCGTGCGAGTGACCAGTTACTTTGGTCATCGAGTATTGTGTACATGTTAACTGAGCGGTCGTGCTGTCCTTGTGGGTAGACTCTTACAAGGCATATTTTGGAACATGATCATCCTGTGAGGCCTTGGCCACACACCTCAGTGCATATGGAGCTCACCGTTGGTGCAGTGGTAAGGGTTCCCTTTCTCTCGTCTCCGGGCTCAGAGTCTTTGATGGTTGGCTTTTCCGTTGTGGGGGTAGGACCTGGGTGCATAGCTGTGCTGTGGCGGTCACTCTCACACTCCCTGCATCTCAACGCTATCCTACAGTCTCTTGCAGTGTGGGAAACGGAGGCGCAACACCTAAAACATATCCCATTATCTTTGAGGTAGGCTCTGCGTTCATCTATGGTCTTGTTTCTGAAGCCTCTACATTTTGCGAGCGGATGAGGCTTATGATGGATGGGGCAGTGTTTTCCGGGATCGTCTTCATTCTTTGCTGCATCTATGCTGATGTCAGTCTTTGCAGTGACATCCGTCTTATGCACAGTTATAGGCATTCTTGTGCCTACGTACTTTGCCATGGGCTTCTCATACTTTGAGGGTCCACTACAGTAGCTGGACAGGGCAAAGCTTGGATCATTTCTAATTCTGGCCTCTCTGCAGATAAAGTTCACAAAGAAGGAAAATGGGGGAAACCACGTGTGGTTGTCTTCTTTGAATTTTGAGCCTACGTTGATCCATTTTTCTTGGAGAGGGTGGGGCAACTTCTCCACTATTGGGTTGATGCCGAGCGGACAGTATCTAAATAGGAGAGCCCAGGTAAGTATCCGTCTGTTTTGGCTGCCAGTAACTCCATTAAAAGGTCTCCGAGTTCTCTAAGCTTAAGGTAGTCTCTTACCTATTTTAGGAAAGTTTTCCAGCTTACTGAAGAGGGCCTTCTCTATCACCTCAGGAGCGCAGTAACACTCCCTGAGTCTTGCCCAGACCATTCTAAGGGCTGTGCTTGGGTCATTTGTGTACACAAACCGGATCCTACGGGCATGTTCTGACGATTCTTTGCCCAGCCATGATGACAATAAATCCAACTCCTCACTAGCACTCAGGCTCAAGCCGCCAGTGGCATTAAGGAAGGATGACTGCCATGCTCTAAAACTCTCTGGCTTGTCGTCAAATTTTGTGAGACCTGTCCTTACAAGTTCTCTACGTGCCAAATATTGGGCAATGCCTGTCATATTAGGAGTCTGTGCATGGGTTGCCAGAGTATGATCGCATCGGAAGGGCTGAGATTGGATGGGAGACTGCCATGCCGGATGACCTGTTCTAGCCTTTAAAAAGGGTTCTTTTTTGATGTGTGGAATTTTGGCATGAGTACCTTCCAAGTGGTTGGGAGTGGCAGATTGAGGCACAGGTTTCTTCGGGAGTGCTGCAAACTCTCCTTCGTGTGACCAGTCGTCAATAACGAGGAAGGGGTCGTCATCAGTGTAGCGTGAATGATCCACCTGAGTGACCTCATGTTGGGCTGGTGATGGCGATTCCGTGTTCTCGTGCAATGGTTCAAAGTTTGGAAAGAAGGAGATGTCTGTGCGTATCCTAGCCTGCTCCTGGACATAGTCGCTTGTCCGCCTCTCAGTGCTTTGAGGTGATGCAGGATGAGCAATGCTGCGGTTCTCTCCCACCTCTGCTTCTAGTGCCGCTTCCCATATCTCTGCCTCAGCAGTAGTGGCAGCTGCTTCTTTTTCAATGTGTAGTGCCTCCAGCGTGGCGTCCAATGTAGCAGCCTCTGCTTGTAGTCGGACCTTCTCTTTCTCCAATGTAGCAGCCTCTGCTTGTAGTCGGACCTTCTCTTTCTTCACAGCCAGTTCCTGTTTGGCAAAGGTCACGCGAGTCTGTGCCACTTTAGCTTTAGCCCAGGCTCTAGCTGCTGCTACACTGGCTGTTGGTGATCTAGATGAGCATGTACTTCTTGAGCTGGTCACAGATCTCTGCTCGTCTTGGAAGCTCTTGCTGTCCATGATTGCACCGTGCTGCACTGTGAATGTTGCTTGTTGCGCCAGCTGATGGCTTGCCTTTTTACTGTACTGTCCTCCCTACGTGTATGTGTCTGTACGCAGTTAGACAGCCAGCCAAACTCCTTTCAATAATGACATGGGAGTCAGGATGTAGCGTCCAAGTTCTGGTGTTTAATAATGCCACACTTGCATGAGGTCAATGAAACAATACAAATCAGTTGCATTGGGTTGGAGTAAAACTGAGAAAGAAAAAAGAAAGAAATGCACCTTGTTACATACATGAGATATAACTAACATCTAAACATGAATATGTAATGAAACCATTCAACTCACAGGCAATGCTTTCGAAGGCGTAACAATGTAAGATTACAGCGGATTAACTTGCAGCACGCTCCATGCTGATGTGACCTCTTTGTTTGCTATCACTATACTACTTCCTGTTGAGTGACCCTACTGGCCATTTCCATTTACTGCCACCTACTGGCGGCAACAAAACGAAACTCCTGCAATTATAAGGCAGAACAGCGAGTACTTAGTTACAAAGAAAAACAGGCATTCTCCCTTTTTTGTTGAGAAATTTCACGAGTTTCAGCAAAAAGCACTTAATAGGAACGGGAAGAGGCCATTCAGCCCCTCGAGCCTGCTCCGCCATTCAATTAGATCATGGCTGATCTGCACCTCAAATCCATTTACCCACCATTGTTCCATATTCCTTAATACCCTTATCCAACAAAATTCTATCGATCTCAGCCTTGAAAGCTCCAATTGAATCCCAGCCTGAATGGCCTTTTTGGGGAGAGTTTTCCAGATTTTCACTACCCTTTTTGTGAAGAAGTGCTTCTTGACATCACCCTGAATGGCCTGGCTCTAATTTTAAGATTATGCCCCCTTGTTCTGGATTCCCTCATCAGATGAAATAGTTTCTCCATATCTACAATATCGAATCTTTTTAACATTTTAATCACGTCCTCGCTATTTATTTGAGCGGTTTCAAATTGTAAAGGTCACTGTCTATATTTAAATTCCAAAACCTTCACACATTCACTGTGCTTGTTGACCAGCTAAACTATCTGGGCAATGCGTCACAGACGTTGTGATTAGACTGTGTTAACCTTTGAAAAAAAGGAATCTTTCAGGGGCTACTTGTTCACTGGAATCAAAAATAATGCAATCTTTTATTCGACGAATAATGTGAACTCAGAGCTGGTGTATAGTTCTGTACATTACAACATTCGTCTTGCGGATGAGACGTTAAACCGAGGCCCCATCTGCCCTCTCAGGTGGATGTAAATGATCCCACGGCACTATTTTTTCGAAGAGATGGGGAGTTCTCCTTGGTTTCCTGGCTAATATTCACCCCTCAACCAGCATCACTAAAAACAGATGATCTGGTCTCTCATTTATTTCCTTCGAAAGTGATTCATTGACTGTGCAGCACTTTGGGACATTGTAAGGACATCTTAAAGGGGCTATTATAGATGCACGTGCTTTCTTGCATCACTGGGATGTTTTAGACCTCATCCTCGTACATGAGGAGGTCTTTCGGCCCATCAAGCCTGTGCCAGCTCTCTGAAAGAACTCTCATTCCCTTGCCCTTTCCCCGTACCTTTGTAAATATTTATTTTTCAAACATTCATCCACTTCCTTTTTAAAAGTCTATTATAGGATTCTGCCTCCATTGCACATTCCATGTTCTGACAATCTTCTGCATCAAGAAATTTCTCCTAACCTAACCGTTTGCTCTTTCAGGGATGATCTTAAATCCTGGCCAATATTTATCCCTCAGCCTCAATCACTAAAACAGATTATCTGGTCATTTATCTCATTGCTGTTTGTGGGAGCTTGCTGTGCACAAATTAGCTGCTGTGTTTTCCTACATTACAACAGTGACTACACTTCAAAAATACTTCATTGGCTGTAAAACACTTTGGAATGTCCTGAGGTTGTGAAAGGCGCTATAGAAATTTAAGTCTTTCTTTTTTTATGCCCTCTCATTACCGACTCGCTAATCAGCAGAAATAGCTTTTTTCCTGATTTACTTTATCAAAACCCCTCGTCATTTTTAACACCTCTATCAGATCTCCTCTTAACCTTCTCCGTTCTAATGAAAGTCTCTCTAACCTCTCCTTATAACTATAACCTCTCTAGCCCGGTATCATCTTAGTGAATCGTTTCTGCCCCTTCTCCATGTCCTTGACACCCTTCCCAAAGTAAGGTACCCAAAAACTGGAGACAATAACCTAACGTCACAGTGTAGAGAACATTGGAAAAAGCTGCACAGATCATTCAGCCCTCCAAGGATTACTTTCGCGTGAAGTTCACAGACATCAGTAATCCAGACACAAACAGGGTCTTTTATTGTGCAGTTCTGACTTTATTTTAGGGACAATCAAGTCATCTAAGGCATGCATTCCACACACACAAATTAAAAAGCGAAAAACTAGAGAGGGTTACAGCAAGTGTGTAGGCGCTAAAGGTCAGGTGAAAACACAACTTGTGCTGCAATAAGCATAAAACAGGTTTTATTTTGTATGCCAACAAACTATAGGGACGGAAGCTTCTAATGGTAATTTGGATTGTGCTATTTGGCAATTGCTAGCTGTCACAAAGCGCTTTACAGCCAATGAAGCACTTTTTTGAAGTGAAGTCACTGCTGCAGCGTAGTTAATGCAGCAGCCAATTTGTGCACAGCAAGGTCCCACAAACAGCAATTTGATAATGACCAGATAATCTATTTTTAGTGATGTTGGTTGAGGGATAAATATTGGCCAGGACACCGGCAATAACTCCCCTGCTCTTCTTTGAATAATGCCATGGGATCTTTTACATCCACCTGAGAGGGCAGACGGGGCCTCGGTTTAACGTCTCATCCGAAAGATGGCACCTCTGACGGCGCAGTACTCCCTCAGCACTGCACTGGGAGTATCAGCCTGGATCTTGTGCTCAAGTTCCTGGAGTGGGGCTTGAACCCATGGCCTTCTGACTTAAGAGAGGAGAGTGCTACCCATAGGAGGCTTTGTATCAGTCAGTATCGTATGGAGCTCCCATCAACTTTGAACACCTTCCTTTGGGGGACGCATTTTTGTTCCTGTGCGTATCGCCCTGTCACCCTCTCCCCAGCCCTTTCCCATTACGAAGCGGCCCTGTTTGTTTCGAGCCAAGCAATCCTTTGAGTTAACGAGGGAGATGCTTTGTTCCCTCGTCACAGTGTGGGAAGATCCAGTGACTCACTCCAAGAGTCTAAACAAATGGTGCGATTGCTCATGGTGGGGCCTGAAAGTTCTTGGACAACTCTGAGACAAGCTGGGAATGTGTTCCAATCTGAGTGCCTGAGCTATGAATGCACCCTGTTCTCAGCTGACGCTAGACGTGACCATGAAAACCTTCCAGGCTGGGAGAACCGTAACCCTGGCATTTCATTGACATTTGATTCGAACAAAAGCATCATCGTACTAACATCTCCAACTAATCACAGCACATGGAAAGTTTGACAAATGGAGATTAAAATCAAAATTTCTTTACTTTGTGCCGCTTTTATTGTAGTAAAGGAAGAAAGACTTACATTTATCTAGCACCTTACACAGTCTCAGGATGCCCCAAAGCGCTTAACAGCCAATAAAGTACTTTTGAAGTGTAGTCATGTTGTAATGTAGGGAACATGGCAGCCAATTTGCGCACAGCAAGCTCCCACAAACAGCAATGTGATAGTGAGCAGATAATCTGTTTTTGTGATGTTGGTTGGGAGATAAATATTGGGCAGGACACCGGGGAGAACTCCATGTAGCGGCTCAGAATGGACCTACGCATCACGGCCTGAAGGTTCCACCAGACCTGTGCCCAGAAACACGTGTAATTTGGGCAGAATCCAATAGACGCGTCTTGAAAGCTGGTGACATTTTGTTCGTGAGTGAGTTACGCCCATTGTGACCATACACTCACGCCTCCTCGATCTTTTACAGGCATCCTTCAAATCCTACGCCCGAATGAAACACCACCCATAATACTGACACTGCCCACAATTTTGACTGACCCTGTCCTCAATACTGACCCCGCGCAAAGTACTGACTCCACCCACAATACTGAATACATTCACAATATTGACTGACCCTGTCCACAATACTGACCCCGCACAAAGTACTGACTCCACCCACAATACTCACCACATCAACAATATTGACTGACCATGTCCACAATACTGACCCCGCACAAAGTACTGACTACGCCCACAATACAGACCACGTCCACAAAACAGGCTCAGCCCAGAATACTGACCTCGTCCACAATACAGACCTCATCCACAATACTGACTGGGTCCACAATACTGACCCTGTCCACAATACTGACCTCGTCCACAAGACTGACCGGGTCCACAATACTGACCCTGCCCTAAATACTGACCCCGTCCACAATACTGACCATGTCCTCAAAACTGACCATGTCCACAATACTGACTCTGTCCACAATACTGACCCTGTCCACAATACTGACCATGTCCACAATACTGGCCCCATCCACAATACTGACCCTGTCCACAATACTGACCCAGTCCACAATACTGACCCAGCCTACAATACTGACACCGTCCACAATACTGACTCTGTCCACAATACCGACCCAGTCCACAATACTGACCATGTCCACAATAATGACCCTGTGCACAATACTGACCCAGTTCACAATACAGACCCTGTCCACAATACAGACCATGTCCACAATACTGACACTGTCCACAATATTGACCCTATCCACAATACTGACCCCGCCCTAAATACTGACCCTGTCCACAATACTGACCCTGTCCACAATACAGACCCCGTCCATAATACTGACCCAGTCCACAATACTGACCCTGCCCTAAATACTGACACTGCCCACAATACTGACCCTGTCCACAATACAGACCCTGTCCACAATACTGACCCTGTCCACAATACTGACCGCGTCCACAATACTGACCCAGTCCACAATACTGACCCTGTCCACAATACTGACCCTGTGCACAATACTGACCCTGTCCACAATACTGACCCCGTCCATAATACTGACCCTGTCCACAATACTGACCCTGTCCACAATACTGACTCCGTCCATAATACTGATGCTGTCCACAATACTGAACCTGTCCACAATAGTGACCCCGTCCACAATACTGACCCTGCCCTAAATACTGACCCTGCCCACAATACTGACCCTGTCCACAATACAGACCCTGTCCACAATACTGACCCTGTCCACAATACTGACCCCGTCCATAATACTGACCCAGTCCACAATACTGACCCTATCCACAATACTGACCCTGTGCACAATACTGACCCTGTCCACAATACTGACCCCGTCCATAATACTGACCCTGTCCACAATACTGACCCTGTCCACAATACTGACCCTGTCCACAATACTGACGCTGTCCACAATACTGAACCTGTCCACAATACTGACACTGTCCACAATACTGACCCGTCCATAATACTGACCCAGTCCACAATACTCACCCTGTCCACTGGGAACACTTGTGCAAGGAGAAAGAGGAAAGGGAAACAAGGATAGAAGCAAAAGACAGGAAGGAGAAAAGCAAAAGTGGCAGTCAGAGTAATCAAGGGTTTAAATCAAACATGGCCACAGTAAATAATAATTCTAAAAGATGTAAGAGTGTTATAAAAAACAAACCTGAAGGCTTTGGGAGAGAAATTGGGTATGTAGCGCCACCTGTTAGCGCCTAAAGAGGGCAGTCAGTGGCTGTAGCACCACTGGCCGCGCCTCCTGCGATATTCAGCGGGGGGCGCTAATGGTGGCGTTAGCCTGTTGCGCTGCGCCGCCACCGAAGACGTCATCGGTGTGCACAGCGCCCCATTAGCGCCCCGATCGCGATATTTGGTAGTGAACACCGCTGTAGCGCCGTTCGCTACCCGCGCCTGGTTCACGGGGCCTTGCTGTGTCGGCAGTGGCACAAGTTAAGGTGGAGCTGCGGGACGGCCGCTTTTTTCGGCAGCCACCTGCCAGCACCTCCGTCCCCGTCCCCGGCCCCCTGACCACCCCCCCACGGCATTGCCGGCTGTTACCCGAGAGCCCGGCATTTCTCCTCGGTGCCGGGCTCTTTTGCCAGCACTCGTGATCGGGGATCGCGCTGTTGCAGGCCCCTCCCCCTTAACAATGGGAGGAAGGCCTGCAGTACTGCAGCGTGCCATGCCGCATCGTGTGGTGCTGCGGCACGTTGCGCTGTGATGTTCAGTTTCAGCGCCCTAAGAGGGACACGGAGTGCCTCGAGCCTCGCCCCGTGTCCCTCTAGGGGTGCTGAAACTGAATTTCTGGCGATCGGTATTACTCCAAACGCGGCGCAAAAATCAGCGCCCAGGCGAACTTGGAGCCACTTTGGCACCTCAACCGAATTTCTAGGCCTTTGTGTCTTAATGCGAGGAGCATTCATAATAAGGTGGATGAATTAGCTGGGCAATAGATGTAAACGGATATGATATGATTGGGAGTGCGGAAACATGGCTCCAGGGTGACCAGGGCTGGGAACTCAACATCCAGGGGTATTCAATATTCAAGAAAATCAGGCAAAAAGGAAAAGGAGGTGGGGTAGCATTGCTGGTTAAAGAGGAGATTAACACAATTGTAAGGAAGGATATTAGCTCTGATGATGTAGAATCTGTATGGGTAGAGCTGAGAAATACCAAGGGACAGAAAACGTTAGTGGGAGTTGTATACAGACCCCCAAACAGTAATGCGGAGGTTGGGGATGGCATTAAATGGGAAATTAGAGATGCGTGCAATAAGGGCACAGCAGTTATCATGGGTGACTTTAATCTACATATAGATTGGGCTAACCAAATTAGTAACAATACTGTGGAGGAGGAATTCCTGGAGTGTATACGGGATGGTTTACTGGACCAATATGTCAAGGAACCAACTAGAGATCAGGCCATCGTAGACTGGGTATTATGTAATGAGAAAGGAATAATTAACAATCTTGTTGAGCGAGGCCCCTTGGGGCGTAGCGATCACAATATGATAGAATTCTTCATTAAGATGGAGAGTGAAGTATTTGACTCAGAGACTAGGGTCCTGAATTTAAATAAAGGAAACTACGATGGTATGAGGCGCGAGTTGGGTAGGATTAATTGGGGAATGTTAGGGTGGATAGGCAATGGCAAACATTTAAAGATCGCATGGATGAACTACAGAATTTGTTCATCCCTGTTTGGCATAAAAATAAAACAAAAAAGATGAATCAACCGTGGCTAACAAGGGAAATTAAGGATAGCATAAGATCCAAGGAGAGGACATATAAATTGGCCAGAAAAGGCAGCAAACCTGAGGATTGGGAGCAGTTTAGGATTCAACAAAGGAGGACAAAGGGATTAATTAAGAGGAGGAAAATAGAGTATGAGAGTAAGCTTTCAGGGAACATAAAAACTGACTGTAAAAGCTTCTATAGATATGTGAAGAGAAAAAGATTGGTGAAGTCAAGTGTAGGTCCCTTGCAGTCAGAATCAGGGGAATTTATAATGGGGAACAAAGAAATGGCAGACTAATTAAATACATATATTGGTTCTGTCTTCACAAAGGAAGACACAAATAACCTCCCAGAGATGTCGGGGAACATAGGTTCTAATGGTGTTAGGGAAATTGACGGGATTGAAGGCCGATAAATCCCCAGGGCCTGATAATCTACATCCTAGGGTACTCAAGGAAGTGGCCCTAGAAATAGTAGCTGCATTGCTGGTCATCTTCCAAAATTCTATAGACTCTGGAACAGTTCCCATGGATTGGAGGGTAGCTAATGTTACCCCACTATTCAAAAAAGGTGGTAAAGAGAAAACGGGGAATTATAGACCGGTAAGCCTCACATTGGTAGTGGGGCAAATGCTAGAGTCCATTATAAAAGATGAAATAGCAGAGCACTTGGAAAACAGTGACAGGATCGAACAAAGTCAACATGGATTTACAAAAGGTAAATCGTGCTTGACTAATCTATTGGAATTTTTTGAGGATGTAACTGGTAGAATAGATAAGGGAGAACCAGTGGATGTGGTGTATTTCAACTTTCAGAAGGCTTTCGATAAGGTCCCGCATAAGAGATTAGCGTGTAAAGTTAAGGCACATGGGATTGGGGACAAGGTAATGACTTGGATAGAGAACTGGTTGGCAGACAGGAAGCAAAGAGTTGGAACAAACGGGTCTTTTTCCGAGTGGCAGGCAGTGACTAGTACCACAGGGATTGGTCCTAGGATCCCAGCTATTCACAGTATATATTAATGATCTAGACGAGGGAACTAGATGTAATATCTCCAAGTTTGCAGACGACACAAAGCTGGGTGGATGTGTGTGCTGTGAGGAGGATGCCGAAAAACTCCAGTATGATTTGGACAGGTTGGGTGATTGGGCAGATGCATGGCAGATACAGTATAATGTGGATAAATGCAAGGTTATCCACTTTGGTGGCAAAAACAGGAAGGCAGATTATTATCTGAACGGCAATAGATTGGGAGAAGGGGAAGTGCAATGAGACCTGGGTGTCCTTGTGCACCTGTCACTGAAGGTAAGCATGCAGATGCAGCAGGCGGTTAAGAAGGCAAATGGTATGTTGGCCTTCGTAGCGAGAGGGTTCGAGTACAGGAACAAGGAAGTCTTGCTGCAGTTGTACAGGGCCTTGGTGAGACCACACCTTGAGTATTCTGTGCAGTTTTGGTCACCTTATCTGAGGAAGGATGTTCTTGCCATGGAGGGAGTGCAGCGAAGATTCACCAGACTGATACCTGGGATGGCAGGAATGACGTATGAGGAGAGATTGGGTCGTTTGAGATTATACTCGCTGGAGTTTAGAAGAATGAGAGGGGATCTCATTGAAACTTATAAAATTCTAACAGGACTAGACAGACTAGATGCAGGAAGGATGTTCCCAATGGCCGGGGAGACCTGAATCCGGGGTCACAGCCTAAGGATAAGGGGTAAGCCATTTAGGACAGAGATGAGGAGGAATTGCTTCACCCAGAGAGTGGTGAACCTGTGGAATTCTCTACCACAGAAGGCAGTTGAGGCTAATTAATTAAATATATTCAAGAAGGAGTTAGATATATTTCTTAAGGCTAAAGGGATCAAAGGATATGGGGAGAAGGCAGGGACAGGGTACTGAATTTGGATGATCAGTCATGATCTCATTGAATGGCGGAGCAGGCTCGAGGGGCCAAATGACCTACTCCAGCTCCTATCTTCCATGTTTCTATGTTTCTACAATACTTACCATGTCCACAATAATGACCCCGTCCGGAATACTGACCCAGTCCACAATACTGACCCTGTCCACAATACTGACCCTGTCCACAAGTCTGACCTTGTCCAGAATACTGACCTTGTCCACAATACTGACCCAGGCCACAATACTGACCATGTCCACAATACTGAACTTGTTCAGAAAACTGACCCAGTCCACAACACTGACCCAGTCCACAATATTGACCATGTCCACAATACTGAAATTGTTCAGAAAACTGACCCAGCCCACAATACTGATCCTGTCCAAAATAGTGACCCTGTCCAAAATATTGGCCGTGTCCAAACTACTGACCCTGTCCACAATACTGATCTTGTCCACAATACTGACCTTGTCCACAATACTGACCCCGTCCACAATACTGACAATGTCCACAATACTGATCCCGTCCACAATACTGACCCTGTCCACTATACTGACACCGTCCACAATACTGACCATGTCCACAAAACTGACACCGTGCACCATACTGACCTTGTCCACAATACGGACCCCATCCACAATACTGTCCCCGTCCACAATACTGAAATGGTCCACAATATTGACCATGTCCACAAAACTGACCCCGACCATAACACTGACCCTGTCCACAATACTGACCCTGTCCACAATGCTGACCCCGACCACAATACTGACCCCGTCCACAATACTGACCCCATCCACAATACTGACTCCGTCCACAAAACTGATCCTGTCCACAACACTGACCCTGTCCACAATACTGACCATGTCCGCAATGCTGACACTGTCTACAATACTGACCTTGTCCACAATACTGGCCCAGTCCACAATACTGACCCTGTCCACAATACTGACCCCATCCACAATACTTACCATGTCCACAACACCGACCCCGTCAACAATACTGACACTGATCACAATACTGACACCATCCACAATACTGACCCTGTCCATAATACTGAAATGGTCCACAATATTGACCACGTCCACAAGACTGACCACGTCCACAATACTGACCCGGTCCACAATAGTGACACTGCACACAATACTGACCCCACCCACAATACTGACCCTGTCCACAATACTGACCATGTCCATAATACTGATCCTGTCCACTATACTGACCCTGTCCACAATACTGACCCCATTCACAATACTGACACTGCCCACAATACTGATCCTGTCCACAATGCTGACCCAGTGCACAATACTAACCCCTTTCACTATCCTGACCCTGTCCACAATACTGACCTAGTCCACAATACTGACTTGTCCAGAATAGACTCCGCCCACAATACTGACACTTTATTCAATACCGGCTCCGCCCACAATACTGACCCTGTCCACAATACTGACCCCATCCACAATACTGACTCTGTCCACAATACTGACCTTGTCCACAATACTGAACCTGTCCACAATACTGACCCCGTCCACAATACTGACCCAGTCCACAATACTGACCCAGTCCACAATACTGACCCTGTCCACAATACTGCCCCATCCACAATACTGACCCCGTCCACAATACTGACCCCGTCCACAATACTGACCACGTCCACATTACTGACCATGTCCACAATATTTACCAATCCACAATACTGACCCCGTCCACAACACTGACCTGGTCCACAATACTGAACCTGTTCACAAACCTGAATCTGTCCACAATACTGACCACATCCACAACACTGACCTGGTCCACAATACAGACACTGTCCAAAATACCGGCCCTATCCACAATACTGACCCCGTCCACAACACTGGCCTGGTCCACAATACTGAACCTGTCCACAAACCTGAATCTGTCCACAATACTGACCGCATCCACAATACTGACCATCTCCATAATACTGACACTGTCCACTATACTGACCATGTCCACAACACTGACCACTTCCACAATACTGACACTGTCCACATTCTTGACCCTCTCCACAAAACTGACCATGTCCACAATACTACCATGTACATAATACTGACTCTGTCCACAATACTGACCCTGTCCACGATACTGGCCCTGTCCACAATACTGACCGTGTCCACAATACTGACAATGTCCACAATATTGACCCATCCACAATTCTGACCCCATCCACAATACTGACCCTGTCCACTATACTGACCCTGTCCAAAATACTGACGATGTCCACAAACCTGATCCTGTCCACAATACTGACCCTGTCCACAAATTTGATCATTTCCACAATACTGAATCTGTCCACAATCTTGACCCTCTCCACAATACTGACCATGTCCACAATACTGACCTGGTCCACAATATTGACACCGTCCACAAAACCGGCCCTGTCCACAATACTGACCTCACCTACAATACAGACCTGGTCCACAATACTGACCATGTCCACAAACCTGACCAGTCCACAATACTGACCGTGTCCACAATACTGACCATGTCCACAATACTGACACTGTCTACTATACTGACCATGTCCACAATTCTGACCTTGTCCACAATACTACCATGTCCACAATACTGACACTGTCCACAATACTGACCCCGTCCACTATACTGGCCCTGTCCACAATACTGACCACGTCCACAATACTGACACTGTCCACGATACTGAACCTGTCCACAATAGTGAAACTGCCCACAATACTGACCATGTCCACAATACAGACCATGTCCACAAAATTGACCCTGTCCACAAAACTGACGATATCCACAAAACTGCCCCGTCCACAATACTGGCCCTGTGCACAATATTGACCCTGTCCACAATACCGCCCCATCCACAATATTGACCCTGTCCACAATAATGACCCTGTTCACAATACTGACACCGTCCACAATACTGACCCCGTCCACAATACTGATTCTGTCCACAATACTGACCCTGTCCACAATACTGACATTGCCCACAATACAGACACCGTCCAAAATACCGGCCCTATCCACAATACTGACCCTCTCCACAACACTGACCATGAACACTAACCTGTCCACAAAATTGACCCTGTCCACAAAACTGACGATATCCACAAAACTGCCCCGTCCACAATACTGGCCCTGTGCACAATACTGACCCTGTCCACAATACCGCCCCATCCACAATATTGACCCTGTTCACAATAATGACCATGTCCACAACACTGACCCCGTAACCAATACTGACCCCGTCCACAATACTGACCTTGTCCACAATACTGAACCTGTCCACAATACTGACCCCATCCACAATACTGACCCAGCCCACAATACTGACTCGGTCCACAATACTGACCCTGTCCACAATACTGTCCCCATCCACAATACTGTCCCCATCCACAATACTGACCCCGTCCACAATATTGACCCCGTCCACAATACTGACCATGTCCACATTACTGACCATGTCCACAATATTTACCAATCCACAATACTGACCCTGTCCACAACAATGACCTGGTCCACAATACTGAACCTGTTCACAAACCTGTATCTGTCCACAATACTGACCGCGTCCACAACACTGACCTGGTCCACAATACAGACACCATCCAAAATACCGGCCCTATCCACAATACTGACCCTCTCCACAACACTGACCATGAATACTAACCTGACCCTTTCCACAATACTGACCCCGTCCACAACACTGGCCTGGTGCACAATACTGAACCTGTCCACAAACCTGAATCTGTCCACAATGCTGACCGCATCCACAATACTGACCTGGTCCACAATACTGACCATGTCCACAAACCTGACCAGTCCACAATACTGACCGCGTCCACAATACTGACCATCTCCCCAATACTGACACTGTCCACTATAATTACCATGTCCACAATACTGACCCAATCCACAACACTGACCATTACTACAATACTGACACTGTCCACATTCTTGACCCTCTCCACAAAACTGACCATGTCCACAATACTACCATGTACACAATACTGACCCTGTCCACAATACTGACCCTGTCCACGATACTGGCCCTGTCCACAATACTGACCGTGTCCTCAATACTGACAATGTCCACAATATTGACCCATCCACAATTCTGACCCCATCCACAATACTGACCCTGTCCACTATACTTACCCTGTCCAAAATACTGACCATGTCCACAAACCTGATACAGTCCACAATACTGACCATGTCCACAAACATGATCCTGTCCACAATACTGACCCTGTCCACAACATTGACCATTTCCACAATACTGAATCTGTCCACAATCTTGACCCTCTCCACAACACTGACCATGCCCACAATACTGAACTGGTCCACAATATTGACACCGTCCACAATACCGGCCCTGTCCACAATACTGGCCCTTTCCACAATACTGACCTCACCTACAATACAGACCTGGTCCACAATACTGACCATGTCCACAAACCTGACCAGTCCACAATACTGACCTTGTCCACAATACTGACCATGTCCACAATACTGACACTGTCTACTACACTGACCATGTCCACAATTCTGACCTCGTACACAATAATACCATGTCCACAATACTGACTCTGTCCACAATACTGACCCCGTCCACAATACTGGCCCTGTCCACAATACTGACCACGTCCACAATACTGACACTGTCCACGATACTGAACCTGTCCACAATAGTGAAACTGCCCACAATACTGACCATGTCCACAATAAAGACCATGTCCACAAAACTGACCCTTCCACAAAACTGATGATATCCACAAAACTGCCCCGTCCACAATACTGACCCTGTCCACAATATTGACCCTGTCCACAATAATGACCCTGTTCACAATACTGACACAGTCCACAATACTGACCCCGTCCACAATACTGACCTTGTCCACAATACTGACCATGTCCACAATACTGACCCCGTCCACAATAGTGACACTGCCCACATTACTGTCCATGTCCACAGTACTGACCATGTCCACAATACTGACTCCGTCCACAATACTGACAAGGCCCACAACACTGACACTCTCCACAAAACTGACCATGTCCACAATACTGACCATGTCCTCAATACTGAGCCTGTCCACAATACTGACCCCATCCACAATACTGATGCCGAACACAATGCTGACACTGTTCACCTTACTGACCATGTCCATAATACTGACCCCGCCCACAATACTGACCAGGTCCACAATACTACCATGTCCACAATACTGACTCTGTTGGTTGTGTCCCGTGTTTGTCTTCTGAGGAGGTCTATGCAAATTTTTGCTGTGGCCCGTCGGAACTGTCGATCGACGAGTCGAGCGTCATATCCCATTCTTACGAGGGCGTCTTTCAGTGTCCATCACGTTCCTCCTCGTCTGTTTTTCATACAGACCCCAGCATCTGCAACATTTGACCCCTTGTGACCACACCTCATTGTTCTTTGATGTAATGTTTTCCTGACTAACCTGTTTGGACACCATTCACATCTTTGATTGCTGTGATTATCTCTCTGCCGAGGTGTGATAAATGGCAGTTAGAAAGATTACCTGTAATCATCTGGCATTATTCTCTGACGATATAAGCTGTGTCTTTATGCATCTCTCCACTTCACCTGACGAAGGAGCAGCACTCAGAAAGCTTGTGATTTCAAATAAAACTGTTGGACTATAACCTGGTGTTGTGTGACTTCTTACGTTTGTCCACCCCAGTCCAACACCGGCATCGCCACACCATGGCCACTTTAAACAAGACTGACTCTGCCCACAATACTGACACTGTCCACAATACTGACCCCGTCCACAATACTGACCCCGTGCACAAAACTGACCCTGTCCGCAATACTGACCCTGTCCACAATACCGCCCCATCCACAATATTGACCCTGTCCACAATAATGACCCTGTTCACAATACTGACAACATCCACAATACTGACCCCGTCCACAATACTGACCCTGTCCACAATACTGACCATGTCCACAATACTGACCCCGTCCACAATAGTGACACTGCCCACATTACTGTCCATGTCCACAGTACTGACCATGTCCACAATACTGACTCCGTCCACAATACTGACAAGGTCCACAACACTGACACTCTCCACAAAACTGACCATGTCCACAATACTGAGCCTGTCCACAATACTGACCCCATCCACAATACTGATGCCGAACACAATGCTGACACTGTTCACCTTACTGACCATGTCCATAATACTGACCCTGCCCACAATACTGACCAGGTCCACAATACTACCATGTCCACAATACTGACTCTGTTGGTTGTGTCCCGTGTTTGTATTCTGAGGAGGTCTAGGCGATTTTTTGCTGTGGCCCGTCGGAACTGTCGATCGACGAGTCGAGCGTCATATCCCATTCTTACGAGGGCGTCTTTCAGCGTCTGTAGGTGTCCATCGCGTTCCTCCTCGTCTGTTTTTCATACAGACCCCAGCATCTGCAACATTTGACCCCTTGTGACCCCACCTCATTGTTCTTTGATGTAATGTTTTCCTGACTAACCTGTTTGGACACCATTCACACCTTTGATTGCTGTGATTATCTCTCTGCCGAGGTGTGATAAATGGCAGTTAGAAAGATTACCTGTAATCATCTGGCATTATTCTCTGACTATATAAGCTGTGTCTTTATGCATCTCTCCACTTCACCTGACGAAGGAGCAGCACTCAGAAAGCTTGTGATTTCAAATAAAACTGTTGGACTATAACCTGGTGTTGTGTGACTTCTTACATTTGTCCACCCCATTCCAACACCGGCATCGCCACACCATGGCCACTTTACACAATACTGACTCTGCCCACAATACTGACACTGTCCACAATACTGACCCTGTCCACAATACTGACCCTGTCTACAATACCGCCCCATCCACAATATTGACCCTGTCCACAATAATGACCCTGTTCACAATACTGACACCGTCCACAATACTGACCCTGTCCACAATACTGACCCCATCCACAATACTGACCCCGTCCACAAAACTGACACTGTCCATGTCCACAACACTGGCTCTGTCCACAATACTGACCCCGTCCACAATACTGACCCTGTCCACAATTCTGACACTGCCCACAATACTGACCATGTCCACCATACTGATCCTGTCCACAATACTGACCCTTTCCACAATACTGACCCAGTCCACAATATTGACCATGTTGCCAATACTGACCATGTCCACAATACTGACTCCGTCCACAACACTGACCCTGTAGACAAAATTGACCCTGTCCACAATACTGACCCTGTCCACAATACTGACTCCGTCCACAATACTGACTCCGTCCACAATACGGACTCCGTCCACAATACTGACTCTGTCCACAACATTGACCATGTCCACAACACTGGCTCTGTCCACAATACAGACCCCGTCCACAATACTGACCATGTCCACTATACTGACACTGTCCACAATACTGACCCTGTCCACAATACTGACCCCGTCCACACTACTGACCCTGTCCACAATACTGACACTGTCCACAATACTGACTCCACCCACAATACTGACCCCGTCCACAATACTGACACTGCCCACAATACTGACTCTGTCCATAATGCTGACCCAGTCCACAATACTAACCCCTTTCACTATACTGAACCTGTCCACAATACTGACCCAGTCCAAAATACTGACTTGTCCAGAATAGACTCCACCCACAATACTGACACTTTATACAATACCGGCTCCGCCCACAATACTGACCCTGTCCACAATACTGACCCTGTCCACAATACTGACACCGTCCACAATACTGACACTGTCCACAACACTGACCATGTCCACAACACTGGCTCCGTCCACAATACTGACCCCGTCCACAATAGTGACCTTGTCCACTATACTTAACCTGTCCACAATACTGACCATGTCCACGATACTGACACTGTCCACAATACTGATCCTGTCCAGAATACTGGCTCCGTCCACAATACTGATCCCGTCCACAATACTGACCCTGTCCACAATACTGACACTGTCCACAATACTGACTCCACCCACAATACTGACCCCGTCCACAGTACTGACCCCATCGACAATTCTGAGCCGGTGCACAATACTGACCCTGCCCAAGATACTGACAATGTTCACAATACTGACACTGTCCACAATACTGGTCCCATCCACAATATCGACCCTGTCCACAATACTGACAATGTCCACAATACTGCCCCCGTCCACAAAACTGATCCTGTCCACAATACTGACGATGTCCACAATACTGATGATGTCCACAATACTGACACTCTCCACCAAACTGACCATGCCCACAATACTGACACCGTCGACAATACTGACCCTGTCCATAATATTGACGCTGCCCACAATACTGACCATGTCCACAGTTCTGACCATGTCCACAATACTGACTCCGTCCACAATACTGACAAGGTCCACAATACTGACACTGGCCACAATACCGAGCCTGTCCACAAAACTGACCATGTCCACAATACTGACCATGTCCACAATACTGAGCCTGTCCACAATACTGACCCCGTCCACAATACTGACACCGAACACAATGCTGACACTGTCCACATTACTGACTATGTCCATAATACTGACCCCACCCACAATACTGTCCCTGTCCACAATACTGACCATGTCCATAATACTGATCCTGTCCACAATACTGACCATGTCCACAATACTGACCCCACCCACAATAATGACACTTCCCAGAACACTGACCCTGTCCACAATGCTGACCCACTCCACAATGCTAACCCCTTTCACTCTACTGACCCTGTCCACAATACTGACCCAGTCCACTATACTGACTTGTCCAGAATAGACTCAGCCAACAATACTGACAATTTACACAATATTGACTCTGCCCACAATACTGACCCTGTCCACAATACTGACACCGTCCTCAATACTGACCCTGTCCACAATACTGACCCTGTCCTCAATACTGACCCCGTCCACAACACTGACACCGTAACCAATACTGACTCTGTCCACAATACTGACCTTGTTCACAATACTGAAGTTGTCCACAATACTGACCCCGTCCACAATACTGACCCAGTCCACAATACTGTCCCCGTCCACAATACTGACCATGTCCAGATTACTGACAGTGTCCACAATACTGACCTGGTCCACAATATTGAACCTGTCAACAAACCTGAACCTGTCCACAATACTGACCGCGTCCACAACACTGTCCTGGTCCACAATACAGAAACCGTCCACAATACCAGCCCTGTCCACAATACTGAACCTCTCCACAACACTGACCATGTACACTAACCTGATGCTTTCCACAATACTGACCCCATCCACAATACTGACCCCGTCCACAACACTGACCTTGCCCACAATAATGACCTGGTCCACAATATTGACACCAACCACAATACCGGCCCTGTCCACAAAACTGACCATGTCAACCATAC
Source organism: Somniosus microcephalus (assembly GCF_052327205.1). Taxonomy (NCBI): domain Eukaryota; kingdom Metazoa; phylum Chordata; class Chondrichthyes; order Squaliformes; family Somniosidae; genus Somniosus; species Somniosus microcephalus. The sequence continues at coordinate 70,078,962 of NC_140995.1, read as the reverse complement.
CGGCCCTGTCCACAATACTGACCCCACCCACAATACTGACCTGGTCCACAATACTGACCATATCCACAAACCTGACCAGTCCACAATACTGACCATGTCCACAATACTGACCATCTCGACAACACTAACACTGTCCACTATACTGATCATATCCACAATACTGACCCCGTCCACATTACTGACCACTTCCACAATACTGACCCTGTCCACGTTCTTGACCCTCTCCACAATACTGACCATGTCCACAATACTACCATGTCCACAATACTGACACTGTCGACAATACTGTCCCCGTCCACAATACTGACTCCGTCCACAATACTGACCCCGTCCACAATACTGACCCTGTCGACAATACTGACCCAGTCCACAATACTGACCCTGTCCACAATACTGACCCTGTCCACAATACTGACCATGTCCAGATTACTGACAATGTCCACAAACCTGAACCTGTCCACAATACTGACCGCGTCCACAACACTGACCTGCTCCACAATACAGACACCGTCCACAATTCCAGCCCTTTCCACAATACTGAACCTCTCCACAACACTGGCCATGTACATTAACCTAATGCTTTCCACAATACTGACACCATCCACAATACTGACCCCATCCACAATACTGACCTTGCCCACAATAATCACCTGGTCCACAATATTGACACCGTCCACAATACCGGCCCTTTCCACAATACTGACCGTGTCAACAATACCGGCCCTGTCCACAATACTGAATTCGCCCACAGTACTGGCCCGGCCCACAATAATGACGCTGTCCACAATACAGAACCTGTCCACAATACTGACCATGTCCAAAGTACTGACCCTGTTCACAATACTGACACCATCCACAATACTGACCCCGTCCACAATACTGGCCCTGTCCATAATACTGACCATGTCCACAATACTGACCCTGTCCACAATACTTACCTGTCCACAATACTGATCGCTCCACAAGGTGAGGCCACACCTGGAATACTGCGTGCAGTTTTGGTTTCCATACTTAAGAAAAGATATACTTGCTCTCGAGGCGGTTCAGAGAAGGTTCACTCGGTTGATTCTGAAGATGAGGGGGTTGACGTATGAGGAAAGGTTGAGTAGGTTGGGACTCTACTCATTGGAGTTCAGAAGAGTGAGAGGCGATCTTATCGACACATATAAGATTGTGAGGGGGCTTGATCGGGTGGATGCGGTGAGGATGTTTCCACTGATGGGTGAGATTAGAACTAGGGGGCATAATCTTAGAATAAGGGGCTGCCCTTTGAAAACTGAGATAAGTAGAAACTTCTTCACTCAGAGGGTAGTAAATCTATGGAATTTGCTACCCCAGAGAGCTGTGGAAGCTGCAACATTAAATAAATTTAAAATGGAGATAGACATTTTCCTAGCAGATAAGGGAATTAAGGGTTACGGGGAGAGGGCAGGGAAGTGGACGTGAGTCTAGATTCAGATCAGCCATGATCCTATTGAATGGCGGAGCAGGCCCGAGGGGCCGTATGGCCTACTCCTGCTCCTATTTCTTATGTTCTTATGTTCTATACTGACCCCGTCCACAATACTGAACCTGTCCACAATAGACTCCACCCACAATACTAACACTGTCCACAATACTGAACCTGTCCACAATACTGACCCCGTCCACAATACTGAACCTGTCCACAATACTGACCCTGTCGACAATAGATTCCACCCACAATACTAACACTGTCCACAATGCTTCCCCCGTTCACAATACTGACCCTGTCCACAATGCTGAACATTTCCACAATACTGACCCCGGCCACAATACTGACCCTGTCCACAATAGTGAAACTGCCCACAATACTGACCATGTCCACAATACCATCCCCATCCACAATACTGACCCTGTTCACAAAACTGACCATATCCACAAAACTGCCCCGACAACAATACTGACCCCGTCCACGAAACTGACCCTGTCCACAATACTGCCACCATCCACAATATTGACCCTGTCCACAATACTTACCATGTCCACAATACTGCCCCATCCACAATACTGAACCTGTCCACAATACTGACCATGGCCACAATACTGATGATGTCCACAACACTGACCCAGTCCACAATGCTGAACATTTCCACAATACTGATCCCGTCCACAATACTGACCCTGTCCACAATACTGACCCCGTCCACAATACTGAGCGTGTCCACAATACTGACCCTGTTCACAAAATGACACCATCCACAATACTGATGCCATCCACAATACTGACCCTGTCCACCAAACTGACCATGTCCACAATAGTGACACTGCCCACAATACTGACCATGTCCACAGTACTGACAAGGTCCACAATACTGACACTGTCCAAAATACTGACCCTCTCCACAAAACTGACCATGTCCACAATACTGACCATGTCCGCAATACTGAGCCTGTCCACAATACTGACCCCGTCCATAATACTGACCACGAACACAATGCTGACACTTTCCACATTACTGACCATGTCCATAATTCTGACCCCGCCCACAATACTGACCCTATCCAAAATACTGACCATGTCCATAATACTGATCCTGTCCACAATACTGATCCTGTCCACAATACTGACCCCATCCACAATACTGACACTGCCCACAATACTGACCCTGTCCACAATGCTGACCCAGTGCACAATACTAAACCCTTTCACTATACTGACACTGTCCACAATACTGACCCAGTCAACAATGCTGACTTGTCCAGAATACTGACACTTAACACAATACCGACTCCGTCCACAATACTGACCCCATCCACAATACTGACCCTCTCCACAATACTGACCCCGTCCACTATACTGACGCTGTCCACAACACTGACCATGTCCACAACACTGACCCCATAACCAATACTGACCCAGTCCACAATACTGACCTTGTCCACAATACTGAACCTGTCCACAATACTGACACTGTCCACAATACTGACTTGACCACAATACTGACCCCATCCACAATACTGACCATGTCCACATTACTGACCATGTCCACAATATTTACCCCATCCACAATACTGACCCCGTCTACAACACTGACCAGGTCCACAATACTGACCATGTCCACAAACCTGACCAGTCCACAATACTGACCCTCTCCACAACACTGACCATGTACACTAAGCTGACGCTTTCCACAATACTGACACCATCCACAATACTGACTCCGTCCACAATACTGATCTCACCCACAACACTGTCCTGGTCCACAATACTGACCTCACCCACAATACTGACCTGGTCCACAATATTGACCATGTCCACAAACCTGACCAGTCCACAATACTGTCCATGTCCACAATGCTGACCTCGCCCACACCACTGACCATGTCCACAATACTGACCATGTCCACATTACTGACCATGTCCACAATATTTACCCCATCCACAATACTGACCCCGTCTACAAAACTGACCTGGTCCACAATACTGACCCCGTCCACAACACTGACCATTTCCACAACACAGACCCTGTCCACATTCTTGTCCCTCTCCACAATACTGACCCCGTCCACAATACTGACCATGTCCACAATACTGACCATGTCCACAATATTTACCCCATCCACAATACTGACCCCGTCTACAAAACTGACCTGGTCCACAATACTGACCCCATCCACAATAATGACCTCGCCCACAACACTGACCTGGTCCACAATACTGACCATGTCCACAAACCTGAACCTGTCCACAATACTGACCACGTCCACAACACTGACCTGGTCCACTATACAGACACCGACCGCAATACCAGCCCTGTCCACAATCCTGACCTCTCCACAACACTGACCATGTAAACTAACCTGATGGTTTCCAACATACTGACCCCATCCACAATACTGACCCCTTCCAAAATACTGACCTTGCCCACAATAATGACCCGGTCCACAATATTGACACCGTCCAGAATACCGGCCCTGATCACAATACTGACCGTGTCAACAATACCGGCCCTATCCACAATACTGACCTCACCCACAATACTGACCTGGTCCACAATACTGACTATGTCCACAAACCTGACCCCTTCCACAATACTGACCGCGTCCACAATACTGACCATCTCCACAATACTGACACTGTCCACATTACTGACCATCTCCACAATACTGACCCTGTCCACGTTCTTGACCCTCTCCACAATACTGACCATGTCCACAATACTACCATGTCCACAATACTGACCCTGTCCACAATACTGACCCCGTCCACGATACTGGCCCTGTCCACAATAATGACCGCGTCTGCAATACTGACCATGTCCACAATATTGACCACATCCACAATTCTGACCCTGTCCACAATACTGACCCTGTCCACTATACTGACCCTGTCCACAATACTGACCATGTCCACAAACCTGATCCTGTCCACAATACTGACCCGGTCAACAATAATGACCACGTTCCCACTACTGACCATGTGCACAATACTGACTCCATCCACAATACTGACCCTGTCCACAATGCTGAACATTTCCACAATTATGACCCTGTCCACAATACTGATCATGTCCACAATACTGACGATGTCCACAATACTGACCCAGTCCACAATACTGACCCTGTCCACAATACTGACCCTGTCCACAATAGACTCTGCCCACAATACTGACCCTGCACACAATACTGGCTCCGCCCACAATACTGACCCTGACCACATTAATGAACCTGTTCACAATACTGACCGTGTCCACAATACTGACCCTGTTCACAAAATGACACCATCCACAATACTGATCCCGTCTACAATACTGACCCTGTCCACCAAACTGACCATGTCCACAATACTGACACCGTCCACAATACTGACAAGGTCCACAATACTGACACTGTCCAAAATACTGACACTCTCCACAAAAGTGACCATGTCCACAATACTGACCATGTCCACAATACTGAGCCTGTCCACAATACTGACCCCGTCCAAAATACTGACACCGAACACAATGCTGACACTTTCCACATTACTGACCATGTCCATAATTCTGACCCCGCCCACAATACTGTCCCTGTCCACAATACTGACCATGTCCATAATACTGATCCTGTCCACAATACTGACCATGTCCACAATACTGACCCCATCCACAATACTGACACTGCCCACAATACTGACCCTGTCCACAATGCTGACCCAGTCCACAGTGCTAATCCCTTTCACTATACTGACCCTGTCCACAATACTGACACCGTCCACAATACTGACCCTGTCCACAATACTGACCCTGTGCACAATACTGACACTGTCCACAACACTGACCATGTCCACAACACTGACACTGTAACCAATGCTGACCCTGTCCAGAATGCTGACTTTTTCAACAATACTGAACCTGTCCACAATACTGATCCCCTCCGCAATACTGACCCAGTCCACAATACTGACCCTGTCCACAATACTGTCCCCGTCCACAACACTGATAATGTCCACAATTCTCCCCCCGTTCACAATTCTGATCCTGTCCACAATGCTGAACATTTCCACAATACTGACCCCGGCCACAATACTGACCCTGTCCACAATAGTGAAACTGCCCACAATACTGACCATGTCCACAATACCTTCCCCATCCACAATACTGACCCTGTTCACAAAACTGACCATATCCACAAAACTGCCCCGACAACAATACTGACCCTGTCCACAAAACAGACCCTGTCCACAATACTGCCACCATCCACAATATTGACCCTGTCCACAATACTTACCATGTCCACAATACTGCCCCATCCACAATACTGAACCTGTCCACAATACTGACCATGGCCACAATACTGATGATGTCCACAACACTGACCCAGTCCACAATGCTGAACATTTCCACAATACTGATCCCATCCACAATAATGACCCAGTCCACAATACTGACCCTGTCCACAATACTGACCCCGTCCACAATACTGACCGTGTCCACAATACTGACCCTGTTCACAAAATGACACCATCCACAATACTGATGCCATCCACAATACTGACCCTGTCCACCAAACTGACCATGTCCACAATACTGACACCGTCCACAATACTGACCCTGTCCATAATAGTGACACTGCCCACAATACTGACCATATCCACAGTACTGACAAGGTCCACAATACTGACACTGTCCAAAATACTGACCCTCTCCACAAAACTGACCATGTCCACAATACTGACCATGTCCGCAATACTGAGCCTGTCCACAATACTGACCCCGTCCATAATACTGACCACGAACACAATGCTGACACTTTCCACATTACTGACCATGTCCATAATTCTGACCCCGCCCACAATACTGAACCTGTCCAAAATACTGACCATGTCCATAATACTGATCCTGTCCACAATACTGATCCTGTCCACAGTACTGACCCCATCCACAATACTGACACTGCCCACAATACTGACCCAGTCAACAATGCTGACTTGTCCAGAATACTGACACTTAACACAATACCGACTCCGTCCAGAATACTGACGCCATCCACAATATTGACCCTGTCCACAATACTGACCCTCTCCACAATACTGACCCCGTCCACTATACTGACGCTGTCCACAACACTGACCATGTCCACAACACTGACCCCATAACCAATACTGACCCAGTCCACAATACTGACCTTGTCCACAATACTGAACCTGTCCACAATACTGACACTGTCCACAATACTGACTTGTCCACAATACTGACCCCATCCACAATACTGACCATGTCCACATTACTGACCATGTCCACAATATTTACCCCATCCACAATACTGACCCCGTCTACAACACTGACCTGGTCCACAATACTGACCATGTCCACAAACCTGACCAGTCCACAATACTGACCCTCTCCACAACACTGACCATGTACACTAAGCTGACGCTTTCCACAATACTGACACCATCCACAATACTGACTCCGTCCACAATACTGATCTCACCCACAACACTGTCCTGGTCCACAATACTGACCTCACCCACAATACTGACCTGGTCCACAATATTGACCATGCCCACAAACCTGACCAGTCCACAATACTGACCATGTCCACAATGCTGACCTCACCCACACCACTGACCATGTCCACAATACTGACCATGTCCACATTACTGACCATGTCCACAATATTTACCCCATCCACAATACTGACCCCGTCTACAAAACTGACCTGGTCCACAATACTGACCCCGTCCACAACACTGACCATTTCCACAACACAGACCCTGTCCACATTCTTGTCCCTCTCCACAATACTGACCCCGTCCACAATACTGACCATGTCCACATTACTGACCATGTCCACAATATTTACCCCATCCACAATACTGACCCCGTCTACAAAACTGACCTGGTCCACAATACTGACCCCATCCACAATAATGACCTCGCCCACAACACTGACCTGGTCCACAATACTGACCATGTCCACAAACCTGAACCTGTCCACAATCCTGACCTCTCCACAACACTGACCATGTACACTAACCTGATGGTTTCCAACATACTGACCCCATCCACAATACTGACCCTTTCCAAAATACTGACCATGCCCACAATAATGACCCGGTCCACAATATTGACACCGTCCAGAATACCAGCCCTGATCACAACACTGACCGTGTCAACAATACCGGCCCTATCCACAACACTGACCTCAGCCACAATACTGACCTGGTCCACAATACTGACTATGTCCACAAACCTGACCCCTTCCACAATACTGACCGTGTCCACAATACTGACCATCTCCACAATACTGACACTGTCCACATTACTGACCATCTCCACAATACTGACCCTGTCCACGTTCTTGACCCTCTCCACAATACTGACCATGCCCACAATACTACCATGTCCACAATACTGACCCTGTCCACAATACTGACCCCGTCCACGATACTGGCCCTGTCTGCAATAATGACCGCGTCTGCAATACTGACCATGTCCACAATATTGACCGCATCCACAATTCTGACCCTGTCCACAATACTGACCCTGTCCACTATACTGACCCTGTCCACAATACTGACCATGTCCACAATACTGACCATGTCCACAAACCTGATCCTGTCCACAACACTGACCATGTCCACAAACATGATCCTGTCCATAATACTAACCCTGTCCACAATACTGACCCGGTCCACAATAATGACCACGTTCCCAGTACTGACCATGTGCACAATACTGACTCCATCCACAATACTGACCCTGTCCACAATACTGCCCCCATCCACAATACTGACCCTGTCCACAATGCTGAACATTTCCACAATTATGACCCTGTCCACAATACTGATCATGTCCACAATACTGACGATGTCCACAATACTGACACTGTCCACATTACTGACCATCTCCACAATACTGACCCTGTCCACGTTCTTGACCCTCTCCACAATACTGACCATGCCCACAATACTACCATGTCCACAATACTGACCCTGTCCACAATACTGACCCCGTCCACGATACTGGCCCTGTCCACAATAATGACCGCGTCTGCAATACTGACCATGTCCACAATATTGACCGCATCCACAATTCTGACCCTGTCCACAATACTGACCCTGTCCACTATACTGACCCTGTCCACAATACTGACCATGTCCACAATACTGACCATGTCCACAAACCTGATCCTGTCCACAACACTGACCATGTCCACAAACATGATCCTGTCCATAATACTAACCCTGTCCACAATACTGACCCGGTCCACAATAATGACCACGTTCCCAGTACTGACCATGTGCACAATACTGACTCCATCCACAATACTGACCCTGTCCACAATACTGCCCCCATCCACAATACTGACCCTGTCCACAATGCTGAACATTTCCACAATTATGACCCTGTCCACAATACTGATCATGTCCACAATACTGACGATGTCCACAATACTGACCCAGTCCACAATACTGACCCTGTCCACAATAGACTCTGCCCACAATACTGACCCTGCACACAATACTGGCTCCGCCCACAATACTGACCCTGACCACATTAATGAACCTGTCCACAATACTAACCGTGTCCACAATACTGACCCTGTTCACAAAATGACACCATCCACAATACTGACCCCGTCTACAATACTGACCCTGTCCACCAAACTGACCATGTCCACAATACTGACACCATCCACAATACTGACCCTGTCCATAATAGTGACACTGCCCACAATACTGACCATGTCCACAATACTGACACCGTCCACAATACTGACAAGGTCCACAATACTGACACTGTCCAAAATACTGACACTCTCCACAAAAGTGACCATGTCCACAATACTGAGCCTGTCCACAATACTGACCCCGTCCAAAATACTGACACCGAACACAATGCTGACACTTTCCACATTACTGACCATGTCCATAATTCTGACCCCGCCCACAATACTGTCCCTGTCCACAATACTGACCATGTCCGTAATACTGATCCTGTCCACAATACTGACCATGTCCACAATACTGACCCCATCCACAATACTGACATTGCCCAGAATACTGACCCTGTCCACAATGCTGACCCAGTCCACAATGCTAATCCCTTTCACTATACTGACCCTGTCCACAATACTGACACCGTCCACAATACTGACCCTGTCCACAATACTGACCCCGTCCACAATACTGACACTGTTCACAACACTGACCATGTCCACAACACTGACACTGTAACCAATGCTGACCCTGTCCAGAAAACTGACTTTTTCCACAATACTGAACCTGTCCACAATACTGATCCCCTCCGCAATACTGACCCAGTCCACAATACTGTCCCCGTCCACAATACTGACTCCATCCACAATACTGACCATGTCCACAATACTGACCATGTCCACAATACTGAGCCTGTCCACAATACTGGCCCTGTCCATAATACTGACACCGAACACAATGCTGACACATTCCACATTACTGACCATGTCCATAATTCTGACCCCGCCCACAATACTGTCCCTGTCCACAATAGTGACCATGTCCATAATACTGACCCTGTCCACAATACTGACCATGTCCATAATACTGATCCCCTCCGCAATACTGACCCAGTCCACAAAACTGACCCTGTCCACAATACTGACCCCGTCCACAATACTGACTCCATCCACAATATTGACCATGTCCAGATTACTGACAATGTCCACAATACTGACCTGGTCCACAAACCTGATCCTGTCCACAACACTGACCATGTCCACAAACATGATCCTGTCCATAATACTAACCCTGTCCACAATACTGACCCGGTCCACAATAATGACCATGTTCCCAGTATTGACCATGTGCACAATACTGACTCCATCCACAATACTGACCCTGTCCACAATACTGCCCCCATCCACAATACTGACCTGGTCCACAACACTGAACCTGTCCACAAACCTGAACCTGTCCACAATACTGACCACATCCACAAAACTGACCTGGTCCACAATACAGACACCGTCCACAATACCAGCCCTGTCCACAATATTGAACCTCTCCACAACACTGACCATGTACACTAACCTGATGCTTTCCACAATACTGACCATGTCCACAATACTGACCAGGTCCACAATACTGACCATGTCCACAAACCTGACCAGTTCACAATACTAACCGCATCCACAATACTGACCATCTCCACAATACTGACACTGTCCACTATACTGACCATGTTCACAATACTGACCCCGTCCACATTACTGACCATCTCCACAATACTGACCCTGTCCATATTCTTGACACTCTCCACAATACTGACCATGTCCACAATACTATCTTGTCCACAATACTGACCATGTCCACAATTCTGACCCCGTCCACAATACTGACCCTATCCACTATACTGACCCTGTCCACAATACTGACCATGTCCACAAACCTGATCCTGTCCACAATACTGACCATGTCCACAATACTGACACGGTCCACAATACTGACCATGTTCCCAATACTGACCATGTGCACAATACTGACTCCATCCACAATACTGACCCTGTCCACAATACTGGCACTGTCCACAATATGGACTCCGCCCACAATACTGACCCCATCAACAATACTGACCCAGTCCACAATACTGGCACTGTTCACAATACTGACAATGTCCACAATACTGACACCGTCCACAATACTGACACCGTCCACAATACTGGCCCCATCCACAATACTGACCCTGTCCACAATACTGACCCCATCCACAATACTGACCCAGTCCACAATACTGGCACTGTCCACAATACTGACAATGTCCACAATACTGACCCTGTCCAGAATACTGGCCCCATCCACAATACTGACCCTGTCCACAATACTGAACCCATCCACAATACTGCCCTGGCCCACAATACTGACCCTGTCCACAATACTGATCCCATCCACAATACTGACACCATCCACAATAATGACACCGTCCACAATACTGAACCTGTCCACAATACTGACCCTGTCGACAATAAACTACGCCCACAATGCTAACGCTGTCCACTATACTGACCCTATCCACAATACTGACAATGTCCACAATACTGACCCTGTCCACAATAGTGCCCCCATCCACAATATTGACCCTGTCCACAATACTGACCCTATCCACAATACTGCCCCCATCCACAATATTGAGCCTGTCCACAAGACTGACCATGTCCACAAAACTGCCCCATCCACAATACTGAACCTGTCCACAAAACTGACCATATCTAAAAACTGCCCCGTCCACAATACTGACTCTTTCCACATCACTGACCCTGTCCACAATGCTGCCCCTATGCACAATATTGACCCTGTCCACAATACTGACCATGTCCACAATACTGCCATCATCCACAATACTGACCCTGTCCACAACGCTGAACATTTACACAACACTGACCACGGCCACAATACTGACCCTGTCCACAATAGTGAAACTGCCCACAATACTGACCATGTGCACAATACCATCCCCATCCACAATACTGACCCTGTTCACAAAACTGACCATATCCACAAAACTGCCCCTGTCAACAATACTGACCCTGTCCACAATACTGACCCTGTTCACAATACTGCCACCAGCCACAATATTGACCCTGTCCACACTACTGACCATGTCGATAATACTGCCCCTTCCACAATACTGAACCTGTCCACAATACTGACCATGTCCACAATACTGACGATGTCCACAACACTGACGCAGTCCATAATGCTGAACATTTCCACAATACTGATCCCGTCCACAATACTGACCCCGTCCACAATAATGACCCAGTCCACAATACTGACCTGGTCCACAATACTGACCCTGTCCACAATACTGACCCTGTCCACAATACTGACACCGTCCACAATACTGACACTGTCCACAACACTGACCATGTCCACAACACTGACAGCGTAACCAATACTGACCCTGTCCACAATACTGACCTTGTCCACAAGACTGAACCTGTCCACAATACTGACACCATCGACAATACTGACCCAGTCCACAATACTGACCCTGTCCACAATACTGTCCCCGTCCACAATACTGACTTCGTCCACAACACCGACCATGTCCAGATTACTGACAATGTCCACAATACTGACCTGGTCCACAAAACTGAACTTGTCCACAAACCTGAACATTTCCACAATACTGACAGCATCCACAACATTGACCTGGTCCACAATACAGACACCGTTCACAATACCAGCCCTGTCCACAATGCTGACCGTGTCAACAATACTGGCCCTGTCCACAATACTGACCTCACCCACAATACTGACCTGGTCCACAATACTGACCATGTCCACAAACCTGACTAGTCCTCAATACTGACTGCGTCCACAATACTGACCATCTCCACAATACTGACACCTGTCCACTATACTGACCATGTCCACAATACTGACTCTGTCCACATTACTGACCATTTCCACAATACTGACCCGGTCCACGTTCTTGACCCTCTCCACAATACTGACCATGCCCACAATACTACCATGTCAACAATACTGACCCTGTCCACAATACTGACCCCGTCCATGATACTGGCCCTTTCCACAATAATGACCACGTCTGCAATACTGACCGTGTCCACAATATTGACCGCATCCACAATTCTGACCCGGTCCACAATACTGACCCTGTCCACTATACTGACCCTGTCCACAATACTGGCACTGTCCACAATACTGACAATGTCCACAATACTGACCCTGTCCACAATACTGATCCCGTCCACAATACTGAACCCGTCCACAATACTGCCCCGGTCCACAATACTGACCATGTCCACAATACTGATCCCGTCCACAATACTGACCCCGTCCACAATACTGAACCTGTCCATAATACTGACCCTGTCAACAATAGACTCCACCCACAATACTAACGCTGTCCACAATACTGACCCTGTCCACAATACTGAGCCTGTCCACAATACAGACAATGTCCACAATACTGACATTGTCCACAATACTGACCATGTCCACAAAACTAGCCCTTTCCACAATACTGAAGTTGTCCACAATACTGACCGTGTCCACAAACCTGATACTGTCCACAATACTGACCATCTCCACAATACTGACACTGTCCACGATACTGACCATGTCCACAAACCTGACCCTGTCCACAATGTGGAGCATGTCCACAATATTGTCCCTGTCCACAATACTGACCCTGTCCACAATACTGATCCTTTCCACAATTTTGACCATGTCCACAAATCTTTCCCCATCCACAATACTGACCATGTCCACAACCTGACCCCGTCCACAATACAGACCCTGCCTACAATATTGACGCTGTCCACAATAATGATTCCTCCACAATACTGACCGCGTCCACAATACTGAACCGGTCCACAACACTGACCGCATCCACAATACTGAGCCCACCCACAATACTGACCCTGTCCACAATACTGACCATGTCCACCATACTGGCCCCGTCCACAATACTGACTGCGTCCACAATACTGACCCTGTCCACAATACTGACCCAGTCCACAATACTGACCATGTCCCCAATACAGAACCTGTCAACAATACGGACCCTGTCCACATTACTGACCCCATCCTCAATACAGACACCGTGCACAATACTGAACCTGTCTACAATACTGTCCCCATCCACAATACTGACCCCGTCCACAAAACTGACGCTGTCCACAATACTGACCCTGCACACAATACTGACACCATCCACAATAATGACGCTGCCCACAATACTGACCATGTCCACAATAATGACCATGTCCAAAATACTGAACCTGTCCACAAAACCGTCCATGTCCACAAACCTGACCCTGTCCACAACACTGGCACCGCCAATAATACTGACCTGGACCACAATACCGGCCTTCTCCACAATACTGACACCGCCCACAATACTGACACTGACCACAAAACTGACACTGTCCACAATACTGAAGTTGTCCACAATACTGACCGTGTCCACAAACCTAATCCTGTCCACAGTACTGACCATGTCCACAAGCCTGACCCTGTCCACAATACTGAGCATGTCCACAATACTGACCCTGTCCACAATACTGACCCTTTCCACAATTTTGACCATGTCCACAAATCTTTACCCATCCACAATACTGACCATGTCCACAAAACTGACACCGTCCACAATACAGACCCTGCCTACAATATTGACCCTGTCCACAATAATGATTCCTCCACAATACTGACTCCGTCCACAATACTGACCCCGTCCACAATACTGACTCCATCCACAATACGGAGCCAGCCCACAATACTGACCCTGTCCACAATACTGACCGTGTCCACAATACTGAACGTGTCCACAATACTGACCCTGTCCACAATACTTACCCAGTCCACAACACTGACCATGTCCCCAATACAGAACCCATCCACAATACTGACTCTTTCCACAATACTGACACCGCCAACAATACTGACCTGGTCCACAATACTGGCCTTCTCCACAGTACTGACCCCATCCACAATACTGACCATGACCACAAAACTAACCCTGTCCACAATAATGAACTTGTCTACAATACTGACCATGCCCACAAACCTGACCCTGTATACAATGCTGACCCTGTCCACAATACTGAACCTGTCCACAATATTGACCATGACCACAACACGGACCCCGTCCACAATACTCACCTGGTCCACAATACTGATCTTTTCCACAATACTGACCCTGTCCACACTACTGACCCGCTCCACAATACTAACACCGTCCACAATATTGGTCCCGTTGATAATACTGAACCCGTCCACAATACTGACACCGTCCACAATACTGACCATGTCCACAATACTGACCCATCCACAAAACTGACCCCGTCCTCAATACAGACACCGTGCACAATAATGCACCTGTCTACAATACTGACTCCATCCACAATACTGACCCCGTCCACAAAACTGACGCTGTCCACAATACTGACCCTGCACACAATACTGACACCATCCACAATAATGACACTGCCCACAATACTGACCATGTCCACAATAATGTCCATGTCCAAAATACTGACCCTGTCCACAATACTGAACCCATTCACAATACTGAACCTGTCCACAAAACTGTCCATGTCCACAAACCTGACACTGTCCACAACACTGACACCGCCAATAATACTGACCTGGACCACAATACCGGCCTTCTCCACAATACTGACCCTGACCACAAAACTGACACTGTCCACAATACTGAAGTTCTCCACAATACTGACCATGTCCACAAACCTTATCCTGTCCACAGTACTGATCATGTCCACAAGCCTGACCCTGTCCACAATACTGAGCATGTCCACAATACTGACCCTGTCCACAATACTGACCCTTTCCACAATTTTGACCATGTCCTCAAATCTTTACCCATCCACAATACAGACCATGTCCACAAACCTGACACCGTCCACAATACAGACCCTGCCTACAATATTGACCCTGTCCACAATAATGATTCCTCCACAATACTGACTCCGTCCACAATACTGACCCCGTCCACAATACTGACTCCATCCACAATACCGAGCCTGCCCACAATACTGAACCTGTCCACAATACTGACCATGTCCACAAAACTGGCCCCATCCACAATACTGACCGTGTCCACAATACTGACCCTGTCCACAATACTGACCCAGTCCACAATACTGTCCATGTCCCCAATACAGAACCCATCCACAATACTGACCCTTTCCACAATACTGACACCGCCAACAATTCTGACGTGGTCCACAATACTGGCATTCTCCACAGTACTGACCCCGTCCACAATACTGACCATGACCACAAAACTAACCCTGTCCACAATAATGAACTTGTCTACAATACCGACCATGCCCAGAAACCTGACCCTGTCTACAATACTGACCATGTCCACAATACTGACCCTGTCCACAATATTGACCATGACCACAATACTGACCCTGTCCACAATACTGACCCTTTCCACAATATTGACCATGTCCACAAACCTGAACACCATCTAAAAGGCACAAGTCAGGAGTGTGATGGAATACTCTCCATTTGCCTGGATGAGTGCAGCTCCAACAACACTCAAGAAGCTCGACAACATTCAGGATAAAGCAGCCCGCTTAATTGGCACTCCATCCACCACCTTCAACATTCATCCCTCCACCACCGGCGCACTGTGCCTGCAGTGTGTACCATCTACAAGATGCACTGCAGCAACTCGCCAAAGCTCCTTCAACAGCACCTTCCAAACCCGCGACCTCTCCCACTTAGAAGGACAAGGGCAGCAGACGCATGGGAACATCACCACCTACAAGTTCCCCTCCAAGCCACACACCATCTTGACTTGGACCTGTATCGCCGTTCCTTCACTGTCACTGTGCCAAAATCCTGGAACTCCCTTCCTAACAGCATTGTGGGTGTACCTACACCATATGGACTGCAGCGGTTCAAGAAGGTGGCTCACCACCATCTTCTCAAGGACAATTAGGGATGGGCACTAAATGCAGGCCTAGACAGCGACGCCCACATCCCATCAATGAATAATAAAAAAAAATGTCCACAAAACTGACCCTGTCCACAAAACTGACCATATCCACAAAACTGCCCCTGTCCACAATACTGACCCGGTCCACAATACTGACCCTGTCCACAATACTGCCACCATCCAGAATATTGACCCTGTCCACAATACTGACCTTGTCCACAATACTGCCCCTGTCCACAATACTGACCATGTCCACAATACTGGCCCCGTCCACAATATTGACCGTGTCCACAATACTTAACCAGTCCACAACACTGACCATGTCCCCAATACAGAACCCATCCACAATACTGACCCCGCCAACAATACTGACACCGCCAACAATACTGACCTGATCCACAATACTGGCCTTCTCCACAGTACTGACCCCATCCACAATACTGACCATGACCACAAAACTAACCCTGTCCACAATAATGAACTTGTCTACAATACTGACCATGCCCACAAACCTGACCCTGTCTACAATACTGACCATGTCCACAATACTGACCCTGTCCACAATATTGACCATGACCACAATACTGACCCTGTCCACAATACTGACCCTGTCCACAATATTGACCATGTCCACAAACCTGATCACCATCTAAAAGGCACAAGTCAGGAGTGTGATGGAATACTCTCCATTTTCCTGGATGAGTGCAGCTCCAACAACACTCAAGAAGCTCAACACCATTCAGGATAAAGCAGCCCGCTTGATTGGCACTCCATCCACCACCTTCAACATTCAGCCCTCCACCACCAGCGCACTGTGCCTGCAGTGTGTACCATCTACAAGATGCACTGCAGCAACTCGCCAAAGCTCCTTCAACAGCACCTTCCAAACCTGCGACCTCTACCACTTAGAAGGACAAGGGCAGCAGACGCATGGGAACATCACCACCTACAAGTTCCCCTCCAAGCCACACACCATCCTGACTTGGACCTGTATCGCCGTTCATTCACTGTCGCTGGGCCAAAATCCTGGAACTCCCTTCCTAACAGCATTGTGGGTGTACCTACACCATATGGACTGCAGCGGTTCAAGAAGGCGGCTCACCACCATCTTCTCAAGGGCAATTAGGGATGGGCACTAAATGCAGGCCTAGCCAGCGATGCCCACATCCCATCAATGAATAATTTTTAAAAAATGTCCACTAAACTGACCCTGTCCACAAAACTGACCATATCCACAAAACTGCCCCTGTCCACAATATTGACCCGGTCCACAATACTGACCCTGCCCACAATACTGCCACCATCCAGAATATTGACCCTGTCCACAATACTGACCATGTCCACAATACTGCCCCTGTCCACAATACTGAACCTGTCCACATTACTGACCATGTCCACAATTCCTACCCCATCCACAATATTGATTATGTCCACAATATTGACCCTGTCCACAATACTGATCATGTCCACAACACTGACCCCATCCATAACACTGACCCCGTCCACAATACTGACGCTGTCCACAATACTGACCCCATCCACAATACTCACCTGGTCCACAATACTGATCTTTTCCACAATACTGACCCTGTCCACACTACTGACCCGCTCCACAATACTAACACCGTCCACAATATTGGTCCCGTTGATAATACTGAACCCGTCCACAATCCTGACACCATCTACAATACTGACCATGTCCACAATACTGACCCTGTCCACAATACTGACCCATCCACAAAACTGACCCCGTCCTCAATACAGACACCGTGCACAATAATGAACCCGTCTACAATACTGACCCCATCCACAATACTGACACCGTCCACAAAACTGATGCTGTCCACAATACTGACCCTGCAGACAATACTGACACCATCCACAATAATGACACTGCCCACAATACTGACCATGTCCACAATAATGACC
Organism: Somniosus microcephalus; assembly: GCF_052327205.1. Taxonomy (NCBI): domain Eukaryota; kingdom Metazoa; phylum Chordata; class Chondrichthyes; order Squaliformes; family Somniosidae; genus Somniosus; species Somniosus microcephalus. The sequence continues at coordinate 70,060,105 of NC_140995.1, read as the reverse complement.
ATGTCCAAAATACTGACCCTGTCCACAATACTGAACCCATTCACAATACTGAACCTGTCCACAAAACTGTCCATATCCACAAACCTGACCCTGTCCACAACACTGACACCGCCAATAATACTGACCTGGACCACAATACCGGCCTTCTCCACAATACTGACACCGCCCACAATACTGACCCTGACCACAAAACTGACACTCTCCACAATACTGAATTTGTCCACAATACTGACCATGTCCACAAACCTAATCCTGTCCACAGTACTGACCATGTCCACAAGCCTGACCCTGTCCACAATACTGAGCATGTCCTCAATACTGACCCTGTCCACAATACTGATCCTTTGCACAATTTTGACCATGTCCACAAATCTTTACCCATGCACAATACTGACCATGTCCACAAACCTGACACTGTCCACAATACAGACCCTTCCTACAATATTGACCCTGTCCACAATAATGATTCCTCCACAATACTGACTCCATCCACAATACTGACCCCGTCCACAATACTGACTCCATCCACAATACTGAGCCTGCCCACAATACTGAACCTGTCCACAATACTGACCATGTCCACAATACTGGCCCCGTCCACAATACTGACCGTGTCCACAATACTGACCCTGTCCACAATACTGACCCAGTCCACAATACTGACCATGTCCCTGAAATAAAGAATAGATTTGCCTTCCAACGCTAGGCTTTATTAACTTTAAAATCTGCAGCACATCTTTCCACATCCAGTCCCAACCAAAGCTGGAAAAGAACTGAATTTAAGGTGGCCACCACACATCATGTGACATCAACTACCAATGAGATTACAACATATATCCCAAGGCAGTTAACAAACAACCAATCACAATACTTTTACTAAACAAGGAATAATCACCACATTCACCCCTCCTTTTAAAATATACTCCAACCTAAATAACCTTTACAATTTATAATTAATTATTTACAACTAAAACTATGCACAACAAGAGTAAAACTGTTTACATGACACAATACTAGGTGAACAACAACAAATAATAACATTGCACATAAGTATTAAGTATCTCTCAACTAAAACAATATAATATTATATTTCAACAATTTTAAAACATTACTATCAATTTAAAAGTCCATTTTCAATCGGTCGACCGGATATCTTGTTCGTGTCGACCTTCTTAACCTTGGTGACATTCCTTGCCCTCCCACACCAGAAGGCACAGAAGTATCTTCAGCAGGAAGGCTATCCATATCCCGATTTTCAACGGTTTCCGGATTAGAAATCCCATCAGAAGGTAAACTGGGACGGTCATAAACATCCATCAAGGGCTGACTAATAGAAGTATAATTATCTGCAATCGGATTGGAGACATTCGTAGTATCTGTAACAGCATCCACATTATCTAAATCATGACTATTGTTAATATCCTCAGACGAGGGCTGGCCACCACAAGGAGCCAAGTCTATAATTGAAACGGTACTTTCTTTCCCATCTTGGAATCGAATATGAGCATATTGGGAATTTGCCTCCAACAGCTCCACCTCCTCCACTAAAGGATCATATTTTGACAATCTAACATGGCGTCGAAGCAGCACAGGTCCCTGCATAGTAAGCCATGAAGGTACCGAATATCCTGTAGTAGATCTCTGCGGATAGTTAAAGAGCCTTTCATGGGGGGTCACATTAGTAGCGGTTGAAAGCAATGATCTAATGGAATGCAGGGCATCAGGCAGTACCATTTCCCACTGTGTATTCTTAAGGATGTCAAAGCCAACATAACTGCCTTCCAGATCACCCCATTGTATCGTTCGCACTGTCCATTACCCTGGGGATTATACGGGGTAGTTCTACTAGTAGAAATTCCCCGACTCTGAAGGTATTCCTTCAACTGGGAAGACATAAAAGAACTTCCCTGATCCGAATGGATATACGCAGGCATCCCAAAGATGACAAAAAGTTGAGTCAGACATTTGATAACTGTAGCAGCTGATACATCTGCACAAGGAAAAGCAAAAGGGAACCTTGAAAACTCATCCACAACAGTAAAAATATATCGGTTTTGAGTAGTTGAAGGAAGAGGCCCCTTAAAATCGACGCTCAAACATTCAAAAGGAGAAGTAGCCTTTATAAGATGAGCTCGTTGAGGCTTAAAGAAATTCGGTTTACACCGAGCGCAAATAGAACATGATGAAGTCATCCGCTTGACGTCTTCAACTGAAAAGGGCAAATTCTTACTGCGTACGAAGTGTATCATCCTCGTAACCCCAGGATGACATAAGGCATTGTGAAGATTAATAAGCGTATCTCCATGAATCACAGAACAATAAGCCCTCGACAGTGCATCAGCAGCAACATTATCCTTCCCCGGACAATAAACTATGTCAAAATGGTAACATGCCAACTCAATCCTCCATCTCATTATTTTATCATTTTTGATCTTTCCAAAATGTTTAACATCAAACAAAGGACACAGATTTTTGATCAGTTACCAACGTGAAATGTCGCCCCGATAAATAATGTCTCCATTTACGCAATGCTTCCACTATTGCGTATGCCTCTTTCTCTATTGAAGAATGTCTTTTTTCGCTATTGTTCAAAGTACGTGAGAAAAAGGCCACAGGTCTTCCATTTTGGTTCCGAGTAGCCCCAATTGCAAAATCAGAAGCATCCGTCTCGATCACATGGCCTCCCATGATAGAGGATATGTCATAACCCGAATAAGAGGCCGGATCTTCCGTGAAAAATTTGCAATCCAATTAGAATAATAAGAAAACAGTCCAACAACTCGTTGCAAAGCCTTAGAATTAGTAGGACAAGGTAAATCAATCAATGGTCGCAGACGTTCTGGATCTGGTTTAATCTTGTTTCCCGAGATAATATACCCCAATAGATTTACCTCAGTAGTCGAAAAGATACATTTCTCTTTATTAAAAGTTCAACCAACTTTTTCCGCAGCTTGAAGGAACCTTTTTAAATTAGAATCATGCTCCACCCTTGATTTGCCACACACTGTGATGTCATCTAAGTATGAAAAGGTGTCAGAGAGGGAGTTATCACTTATAAAAGCATCCATTGCCCGTTGAAAACAAGCAACACCATTAGTAACACCAAATGGTATTCGGCAAAACTGATACAGCTTTCCACCAGCCTCAAAGGCCGTATATGGTTGATCCTTCTTAACAATAGGAATCTGATGATAAGCACTCTTTAAATCAATAGTGCTAAAAACCTTATACTGAGATACTTTATTGATAAGCTCATCAATCTTAGGCAAAGGGTACGCATCTAATTGAGTATACCTATTAATAGTTTGGGAATAGTCTATCACCATTCGTTTCTTGTGTCTCTCGTTAGTCGTGACAACTACCTGTGCTCGCCAAGGCGAACAATTAGGTTCAATGATTCCTTCCAATAAGAGACGTTGAACTTCAGAATTAATAAATTCTCTATCCTGACTACTATATCTTCTTGACTTGGTAGCAATTGGCTTACAATCCGGCATCAAATTGGAAAAAAGTGATAATGGAGAAATGGATAAAGAGGTTAATCCACAAATAGATAAAGGTGGCTTAGTCCCTCCAAATGAAAGACTAAGAGACTCGTGTAACTGAAGCACATCATGTCCAATCAAAATATCCGCACAGAGATTAGGCAAAACAGATAGGCGTATATCAGTATATGTATTACCTAGAAGAATCATTTTCACAAAGCAACAACCAGCTATTTGTGAAGTAAGGGTCGTCTGAGCCATACATACCTGATACGTAACAGGCGAAATTTTCAAATGCTTCTCCTTCGCAAACTGAAGACTTATAAAACTCTCAGTACTGCCCGTATCTATAAGGGCCTTCACTTCCAACCCATTAACTTGAGCCGTAACTATAGCTTTGTTTAGGCCATGAGCAAATGCAGCAGAAATTGATGCAATAAACGCCCTATCTAAAGGCTGAATAGTCACAGAGGAGGAGGTGGTAGAGGAGGGCCCTCCCACACCAGGAGAGGAGGAGGTAATTGAACCTGATGATTTGCACACGCGTGCATAATGACCTCTCTTGCCGCATTTACTACACACAGCCTCCCGAGCAGGACACTTCAGACGAGGGTGCCGGATATTCCCACAAAAATAACACTTCTGAATCCTAGAGGCAACAGCCGCCGAAGTAGAAACTGTTTCAGAATCTAGTAAACCACTCCCATTAAGTCCACATAATTCCTTTTCATCCGAAACTGCCGAAACCATAGTCGCAGGCCGATTAAAAAGAGCATAAGAATCCGAACTTCTCTGAGCCACATCCAATGTAGAAGCTTGCTCAAAAGCACTTTTAAGATCCAAAGTCTTAGTTTCTAACAACCGCTGACGAATTGATCTAGACAGTAATCCATTAATAAAAGCATCCCGTACCGATTCTTCCTTATATTCTTCAGCCGTCACGGCCTTATAATTACAGTTAACACTAAGGCACCGAAGTGCTTGTAAATAAGTATCCAAAGATTCTCCCACCTGCTGCCTACGGGCAGATAGAAGATGACGTGCAAATACCTCATTCTTTGGTTTAACAAAAATCTTTTCCAATGTAGAAATAGCCACTTCATAAGTTTTACAGTCCAAAATATATTTATATACATCCGGAGCAATGTAGTTGATCAGCATATTCAGCTTATTTAGAGACTCTTGATCCAACACGCCCAAAAAGTTTTCAAATGTACAATACCAATGTTTCCATTTATCATCCACTCCAGCAGAATTGGGGTCAGCCTTGAATCGTTCTGGTTGAAGATATCGCTCCATTCTAACATAAAGTTAATAAATTGAAATAAAGAATAGATTTGCCTTCCAAAGCTAGGCTTTATTAACTTTAAAATCTGCAGCACATATTTCCACATCCAGTCCCAACCAAAGCTGGAAAAGAACTGAATTTAAGGTGGCCACCACACATCATGTGACATCAACTACCAATGAGATTACAGCACGGTGGCATAGTGGTTAGCACTGTTGCCTCACAGCGCCAGGGACCCGGGTTCGAATCCGGCCTCGGGTGACTGTCTGTGTGGAGTTTGCACATTCTCCCCGTGTTTGCGTGGGTTTTCTCCGGGTGCTCCGGTTTCCTCCCACAGTCCAAAGATGTGCGGGGTTAGGTTGATTGGCCATGATAAAAATTGACCCTTAGTATTAGGGGGATTAAATACATGGGGTTACGGGGATAGGGTGGGATATGTGTTGGTGTAGGGGTTACGGGGATCGGGTGGGATATGTGTCGGTGCAGGCTCGATGGGCCGAAATGGCCTCTATCTGTACTGTGAGGTTTCTGTGATTCTGTGATTTCTGTGAACATATATCCCAAGGCAGTTAACAAACAACCAATCACAATACTTTTACTAAACAAGGAATAATCACCACATTCCCCAATACAGAACCCATCCACAATACTGACCCTTTCCACAATACTGACACCGCCAACAATACTGACCTGGTCCACAATACTGGCCTTCTCCACAGTACTGACCCCGTCCACAATACTGAACATGACCACAAAACTAACCCTGTCCACAATAATGAACTTGTCTACAATACTGACCATGCCCACAAACCTGACCCTGTCTACAATACTGACCATGTCCACAATACTGACCCTGTCCACAATATTGACCATGTCCACAAACCTGACCACCATCTAAAAGGCACAAGTCAGGAGTGTGATGGAATACTCTCCAATTGCCTGGATGAGTGCAGCTCCAACAACACTCAAGAAGCTCGACGCCATTCAGGATAAAGCAGCCCACTTGATTGGCACTCCATCCACCACCTTCAACATTCACTCCCTCCACCACCGGTGCACTGTGGCTGCAGTGTGTACCATCTACAAGATGCACTGCAGCAACTCGCCAAAGCTCCTTCAACAGCACCTTCCAAACCCGCGACCTCTACCACTTAGAAGGACAAGGGCAGCAGACGCATGGGAACATCACCACCTACAAGTTCCCCTCCAAGCCACACACCATCCTGACTTGGACCTGTATCGCCGTTCCTTCACTGTCGCTGGGCCAAAATCCTGGAACTCCCTTCCTAACAGCATTGTGGGTGTACCTACACCATATGGACTGCAGCGATTCAAAAAGGCGGCTCACCACCATCTTCTCAAGGGCAATAAGGGATGGGCACTAAATGCAGGCCTAGCCAGCGACGCCCACATCCCATCAATGAATAATAAAATAAAATTTCCACAAAACTGACCCTGTCCACAATACTGACCCGGTCCACAATACTAACCCTGTCCACTATACTGCCTCCATCCAGAATATCGACCCTGTCCACAATACTGACAATGTCCACAATACTGCCCCCGTCCACAAAACTGACCCTGTCCACAATACTGACGATGTCCACAATACTGATGATGTCCACAATACTGACCATGTCCACAATACTGACTCCGACCACAATATTGACCCTGTGCACAATAATGAGCCCGTCCACAATACTGACCCTGTCCACAATACTGACCCTGTTCACAATAATGACGCCATCCACAATACTGAACCCGTCCACAATACTGACCCTCTCCACCAAACTGACCATGCCCACAATACTGACACCGTCGACAATACTGACCCTGTCCATAATATTGACGCTGCCCACAATACTGACCATGTCCACAGTTCTGACCATGTCCACAATACTGACTCCGTCCACAATACTGACAAGGTCCACAATACTGACACTGGCCACAATACCGAGCCTGTCCACAAAACTGACCATGTCCACAATACTGACCATGTCCACAATACTGAGCCTGTCCACAATACTGACCCCGTCCACAATACTGACACCGAACACAATGCTGACACTGTCCACAATACTGACCATGTCCATAATACTGATCCTGTCCACAATACTGACCATGTCCACAATACTGACCCCACCCACAATAATGACACTTCCCAGAATACTGACCCTGTCCACAATGCTGACCCACTCCACAATGCTAACCCCTTTCACTCTACTGACCCTGTCCACAATACTGACCCAGTCCACTATACTGACTTGTCCAGAATAGACTCAGCCAACAATACTGACAATTTACACAATATTGACTCTGCCCACAATACTGACCCTGTCCACAATACTGACACCGTCCTCAATACTGACCCTGTCCACAATACTGACCCTGTCCTCAATACTGACCCCGTCCACAACACTGACCATGTGCACAACACTGACACCGTAACCAATACTGACTCTGTCCACAATACTGACCTTGTTCACAATACTGAAGTTGTCCACAATACTGACCCCGTCCACAATACTGACCCAGTCCACAATACTGACCCAGTCCACAATACTGTCCCCGTCCACAATACTGACCATGTCCAGATTACTGACAGTGTCCACAATACTGACCTGGTCCACAATATTGAACCTGTCAACAAACCTGAACCTGTCCACAATACTGACCGCGTCCACAACACTGTCCTGGTCCACAATACAGAAACCGTCCACAATACCAGCCCTGTCCACAATACTGAACCTCTCCACAACACTGACCATGTACACTAACCTGATGCTTTCCACAATACTGACCCCATCCACAATACTGACCCCGTCCACAACACTGACCTTGCCCACAATAATGACCTGGTCCACAATATTGACACCAACCACAATACCGGCCCTGTCCACAAAACTGACCATGTCAACCATACCAGCCCTGTCCACAATACTGACCCCACCCACAATACTGACCTGGTCAACAATACTGACCATATCCACAAACCTGACCAGTCCACAATACTGACCATGTCCACAATACTGACCATCTCGACAATACTGACACTGTCCACTATACTGATCATATCCACAATACTGACCCCGTCCACATTACTGACCATTTCCACAATACTGACCCTGTCCACGTTCTTGACCCTCTCCACAATACTGACCATGTCCACAATACTACCATGTCCACAATACTGATCCTGTCGACAATACTGTCCCCGTCCACAATACTGACTCCGTCCACAATACTGACCCCGTCCACAATACTACCATGTCCACAATACTGACTCTGTCGACAATACTGACCCAGTCCACAATATTGACCCTGTCCACAATACTGACCCTGTCCACAATACTGACCATGTCCAGATTACTGACAATGTCCACAAACCTGAACCTGTCCACAATACTGACCATGTCCACAACACTGACCTGCTCCACAATACAGACACCGTCCACAATTCCAGCCCTTTCCACAATACTGAACCTCTCCACAACACTGGCCATGTACATTAACCTAATGCTTTCCACAATACTGACACCATCCACAATACTGACCCCATCCACAATACTGACCTTGCCCACAATAATCACCTGGTCCACAATATTGACACCGTCCACAATACCAGCCCTTTCCACAATACTGACCGTGTCAACAATACCGGCCCTGTCCACAATACTGAATTCGCCCACAGTACTGACCCGGCCCACAATAATGACCCTGTCCACAATACAGAACCTGTCCACAATACTGACCATGTCCAAAGTACTGACCCTGTTCACAATACTGACACCATCCACAATACTGACCCCGTCCACAATACTGGCCCTGTCCATAATACTGACCATGTCCACAATACTGACCCTGTCCACAATACTGACCCTGTCCACAATACTGACCCTGTCCACAATACTTACCTATCCACAATACTGATCCCTCCACAAGGTGAGGCCACACCTGGAATACTGCGTGCAGTTTTGGTTTCCATACTTAAGAAAAGATATACTTGCTCTCGAGGCGGTTCAGAGAAGGTTCACTCGGTTGATTCTGGAGATGAGGGGGTTGACGTATGAGGAAAGGTTGAGTAGGTTGGGACTCTACTCATTGGAGTTCAGAAGAGTGAGAGGCGTTCTTATCGACACATATAAGATTGTGAGGGGGCTTGATCGGGTGGATGCGGTGAGGATGTTTCCACTGATGGGTGAGATTAGAACTAGGGGGCATAATCTTAGAATAAGGGGCTGCCCTTTGAAAACTGAGATAAGTAGAAACTTCTTCACTCAGAGGGTAGTAAATCTATGGAATTTGCTACCCCAGAGAGCTGTGGAAGCTGCAACATTAAATAAATTTAAAATGGAGATAGACATTTTCCTAGCAGATAAGGGAATTAAGGGTTACGGGGAGAGGGCAGGGAAGTGGACGTGAGTCTAGATTCAGATCAGCCATGATCCTATTGAATGGCGGAGCAGGCCCGAGGGGCCGTATGGCCTACTCCTGCTCCTATTTCTTATGTTCTTATGTTCTATACTGACCCCGTCCACAATACTGAACCTGTCCACAATACTGACCCTGTCGACAATAGACTCCACCCACAATACTAACACTGTCCACAATACTGAACCTGTCCACAGTACTGACCCCGTCCACAATACTGAACCTGTCCACAATACTGACCCTGTCGACAATAGACTCCACCCACAATACTAACACTGTCCACAATTCTGACCCTGTCCACAATACTGACAATGTCCACAATGCTCCCCCCGTTCACAATACTGACCCTGTCCACAATGCTGAACATTTCCACAATACTGACACCGGCCACAATACTGACCCTGTCCACAATAGTGAAACTGCCCACAATACTGACCATGTCCACAACACCATCCCCATCCACAATACTGACCCTGTTCACAAAACTGACCATATCCACAAAACTGCCCCGACAACAATACTGACCCTGTCCACGAAACTGACCCTGTCCACAATACTGCCACCATCCACAATATTGACCCTGTCCACAATACTTACCATGTCCACAATACTGCCCCATCCACAATACTGAACCTGTCCACAATACTGACCATGGCCACAATACTGATGATGTCCACAACACTGACCCAGTCCACAATGCTGAACATTTCCACAATACTGATCCCGTCCACAATAATGACCCAGTCCACAATACTGACCCTGTCCACAATACTGACCCCGTCCACAATACTGACCGTGTCCACAATACTGACCCTGTTCACAAAATGACACCATCCACAATACTGATGCCATCTACAATACTGACCCTGTCCACCAAACTGACCATGTCCACAATAGTGACACTGCCCACAATACTGACCATGTCCACAGTACTGACAAGGTCCACAATACTGACACTGTCCAAAATACTGACCCTCTCCACAAAACTGACCATGTCCACAATACTGACCATGTCCGCAATACTGAGCCTGTCCACAATACTGACCCCGTCCATAATACTGACCACGAACACAATGCTGACACTTTCCACATTACTGACCATGTCCATAATTCTGACCCCGCCCACAATACTGATCCTGTCCACAATACTGATCCTGTCCACAATACTGACCCCATCCACAATACTGACACTGCCCACAATACTGACCCTGTCCACAATGCTGACCCAGTGCACAATACTAAACCCTTTCACTATACTGACACTGTCCACAATACTGACCCAGTCAACAATGCTGACTTGTCCAGAATACTGACACTTAACACAATACCGACTCCGTCCACAATACTGACCCCATCCACAATATTGACCCTGTCCACAATACTGACCCTCTCCACAATACTGACCCCGTCTACTATACTGACGCTGTCCACAACACTGACCATGTCCACAACACTGACCCCATAACCAATACTGACCCAGTCCACAATACTGACCTTGTCCACAATACTGAACCTGTCCACAATACTGACACTGTCCACAATACTGACTTGTCCACAATACTGACCCCATCCACAATACTGACCATGTCCACATTACTGACCATGTCCACAATATTTACCCCATCCACAATACTGACCCCGTCTACAACACTGACCTGGTCCACAATACTGACCATGTCCACAAACCTGACCAGTCCACAATACTGACCCTCTCCACAACACTGACCATGTACACTAAGCTGACGCTTTCCACAATACTGACACCATCCACAATACTGACTCCGTCCACAATACTGATCTCACCCACAACACTGTCCTGGTCCACAATACTGACCTCACCCACAATACTGACCTGGTCCACAATATTGACCATGTCCACAAACCTGACCAGTCCACAATACTGACCATGTCCACAATGCTGACCTCACCCACACCACTGACCATGTCCACAATACTGACCATGTCCACATTACTGACCATGTCCACAATATTTACCCCATCCACAATACTGACCCCGTCTACAAAACTGACCTGGTCCACAATACTGACCCCGTCCACAACACTGACCTGGTCCACAATACTGACCCCGTCCACAACACTGACCATTTCCACAACACAGGCCCTGTCCACATTCTTGTCCCTCTCCACAATACTGACCCCGTCCACAATACTGACCATGTCCACATTACTGACCATGTCCACAATATTTACCCCATCCACAATACTGACCCCGTCTACAAAACTGACCTGGTCCACAATACTGACCCCATCCACAATAATGACCTCGCCCACAACACTGACCTGGTCCACAATACTGACCATGTCCACAAACCTGAACCTGTCCACAATACTGACCGCGTCCACAACACTGACCTGGTCCACTATACAGACACCGACCACAATACCAGCCCTGTCCACAATCCTGACCTCTCCACAACACTGACCATGTACACTAACCTGATGGTTTCCAACATACTGACCCCATCCACAATACTGACCCCTTCCAAAATACTGATCTTGCCCACAATAATGACCCGGTCCACAATATTGACACCGTCCAGAATACCGGCACTGATCACAATACTGACCGTGTCAACAATACCGGCCCTATCCACAATACTGACCTTACCCACAATACTGACCTGGTTCTCAATACTGACTATGTCCACAAACCTGACCCCTTCCACAATACTGACCGCGTCCACAATACTGACCATCTCCACAATACTGACACTGTCCACATTACTGACCATCTCCACAATACTGACCCTGTCCACGTTCTTGACCCTCTCCACAATACTGACCATGTCCACAATACTACCATGTCCACAATACTGACCCTGTCCACAATACTGACCCCGTCCACGATACTGGCCCTGTCCACAATAATGACCGCGTCTGCAATACTGACCATGTCCACAATATTGACCGCATCCACAATTCTGACCCTGTCCACAATACTGACCCTGTCCACTATACTGACCCTGTCCACAATACTGACCATGTCCACAAACCTGATCCTGTCCACAACACTGACCATGTCCACAAACATGATCCTGTCCATAATACTAACCCTGTCCACAATACTGACCCGGTCCACAATAATGACCACGTTCCCAGTACTGACCATGTGCACAATACTGACTCCATCCACAATACTGACCCTGTCCACAATACTGCCCCCGTCCACAATACTGACACTGTCCACAATGCTGAACATTTCCACAATACTGACGATGTCCACAATACTGACCCAGTCCACAATACTGACCCTGTCCACAATAGACTCTGCCCACAATACTGACCCTGCACACAATACTGGCTCCGCCCACAATACTGACCCTGACCACATTAATGAACCTGTCCACAATACTGACCGTGTCCACAATACTGACCCTGTTCACAAAATGACACCATCCACAATACTGACCCCGTCTACAATACTGACCCTGTCCACCAAACTGACCATGTCCACAATACTGACACCGTCCACAATACTGACCCTGTCCATAATAGTGACACTGCCCACAATACTGACCATGTCCACAATACTGACACCGTCCACAATACTGACAAGGTCCACAATACTGACACTGTCCAAAATACTGACACTCTCCACAAAAGTGATCATGTCCACATTACTGACCATGTCCATAATTCTGACCCCGCCCACAATACTGTCCCTGTCCACAATACTGACCATGTCCATAATACTGATCCTGTCCACAATACTGACCATGTCCACAATACTGACCCCATCCACAATACTGACATTGCCCAGAATACTGACCCTGTCCACAATGCTGACCCAGTCCACAATGCTAATCCCTTTCACTATACTGACCCTGTCCACAATACTGACACCATCCACAATACTGACCCTGTCCACAATACTGACACTGTCCACAACACTGACCATATCCACAACACTGACACTGTAACCAATGCTGACCCTGTCCAGAATACTGACTTTTTCCACAATACTGAACCTGTCCACAATACTGATCCCCTCCGCAATACTGACCCAGTCCACAATACTGACCCTGTCCACAATACTGTCCCCGTCCACAATACTGACTCCATCCACAATACTGACCATGTCCACAATACTGACCATGTCCACAATACTGAGCCTGTCCACAATACTGGCCCTGTCCATAATACTGACACCGAACACAATGCTGACACTTTCCACATTACTGACCATGTCCATAATTCTGACCCCGCCCACAATACTGTCCCTGTCCACAATAGTGACCATGTCCATAATACTGACCCTGTCCACAATACTGACCATGTCCATAATACTGATCCTGTCCACAATACTGACCCTGTCCACAATACTGACTCTGTCCACAACACTGACCAGGTCCACAACATTGACACTGTAACCAATGCTGACCATGTCCAGAATACTGACATTTTCCACAATACTGAACCTGTCCACAAACCTGAACCTGTCTACAATACTGACCGCGTCCACAACACTGACATGGTCCACAATACAGACACCGTCCACAATACCAGCTGTGTCCACAATACTGAACCTCTCCACAACACTGACCATGTACACTAACCTGATGCTTTCCACAATACTGACCCCATCCACAATACTGACACCGTCCACAATACTGACCTTGCCCACAATAATGACCTGGTCCACAATATTGACACCGTCCACAATACCGGCCCTGTCCACAAAACTGACCGTGTCAACAATACCGGCCCGGTCCACAATACTGAACTTACCCACAATACTGACCTGGTCCACAATACTGGCCGCATCCACCATACTGACCATTTCCACAACACTGACACCATCCACCATACTGACTATTTCCACAACACTGACCCTGTCCACAATTGTGACACTCTCCACAATTCTGACCATGTCCACAATCCCGACCCCAGCCACAATACTGACACTGTCCATGATACTGACCCTGTCCACAATAGTAAAACTGCCCACAATACTGACCATGTCCACAATACAGACCATGTCCACAAAACTGACCCTGTCCATGAAACTGACCATATCCACAAAACTGCCCCTGTCCACAATACTGACCCTGTCAACAATACTGCCCCCATCCACAATACTGTCCCGGTCCACAATACTGACCGTGTCCACAATACTGACCTTGACCACAATAATAAACCTGTCCACAATACTGACCCTGTCAACAATACTGACCATGTCCAAAATACTGACCCTGTTCACAATACTGACACTGTCCAGAACACTGGCCCTGTCCACAATACTGACCCTGTCCACAAAACTGACCATGTCCAGAATTCTGACACCGTCCACAATACTGACCCCTTCCACAATAGTGACACTGCCCACAATACTGACCATGTCCACAGTACTGACCATGTCCACAATACTGTCTCCGTCCACAATACTGAAAAGGTCCACAATACTGACACTGTCTAAAATACTGACACTCTCCACAAAACTGACCATGTCCAGAATACTGACCATGTCCACAATACTGAGCCTGTCCACAACACTGACCCCGTCCACAATACTGACACCGAATACAATGCTGACACTGTCCACATTACTGACCGTGTCCACAATACTGACCTTGACCACAATAATAAACCTGTCCACAATACTGACCCTGTCAACAATACTGACCATGTCCAAAATACTGACCCTGTTCACAATACTGACACTGTCCAGAACACTGACCCTGTCCACAATACTGACCCTGTCCACAAAACTGACCATGTCCAGAATACTGACACGGTCCACAATACTGACCCCTTCCACAATAGTGACACTGCCCACAATACTGACCATGTCCACAGTACTGACCATGTCCACAATACTGTCTCTGTCCACAATACTGAAAAGGTCCACAATACTGACACTGTCTAAAATACTGACACTCTCCACAAAACTGACCATGTCCACAATACTGACCATGTCCACAATACTGAGCCTGTCCACAACACTGACCCATCCACAATACTGACACCGAATACAATGCTGACACTGTCCACATTACTGACCATGTCCATAAAACTGACCCCGCCCACAATACTGACCCTGTCCACAATACTGACCATGTCCATAATACTGATCCTGTCCACAATACTGACCATGTCCACAATACAGACCCCATCCACAATACTGACACTGACCAGAATACTGACCCTGCCCACAATGCTGACCCAGTCCACAAAGCTAACACCTTTCACTATACTGACCCTGTCCTACAATACTGACCCTGCCCACAATACTGACCCCGTCCATAATATTGACACTGCCCACAATACTGACCATGTCCACAATACTGAGCCTGTCCACAATACTGACACCGTCCACAATACTGTCACCGAACACAATGCTGACATTGTCCACATTACTGACCATGTCCATAATACTGACGCAGCCCACAATATTGTCCCTGTCCAAAATAATGACCATGTCCATAATACTGATCCTGTCCACAATACTGACCATGTCCACAATTCTGACCCCATCCTCAATACTGACACTGTCCAGAATACTGACCCTGTCCACAATGCTGACCCAGTCCACAATGCTAACCCCTTTCACTATACTGACCCTTTCCTCAATACTGAACCTGTCTACAATACTGACCCTGTCCACAATACTGACCCTGTCCACAATACTGACCCCGTCCACAATACTGATGCTGTCCACAACACTGGCCATGTCCACAACACTGACACTGTAACCAATACTGACCCTGTCCACAATACTGACCTTGTCCACTTTACTGAACCTGTCCACAATACTGATCCCCTCCGCAATACTGACCCAGTCCACAAAACTGACCCTGTCCACAATACTGTCCCCGCCCACAATACTGACTCCATCCACAATATTGACCATATCCAGATTACTGACAATGTCCACAATACTGACCTGGTCCACAACACTGAACCTGTCCACAAACCTGAACCTGTCCACAATACTGACCGCATCCACAAAACTGACCTGGTCCACAATACAGACACCGTCCACAATACCAGCCCTGTCCACAATATTGAACCTCTCCACAACACTGACCATGTACACTAACCTGATGCTTTCCACAATACTGACCAAATCCACAATACTGACCATGTCCACTCTACTGACGTTGCCCACAATAATGACCTGGTCCACAATATTGACACCATCCACAATACTGGCCCTGTCCACAAAACTGACCGTGTCAACAATACTGGCCCTGTCCACAATACTGACCTCACCCACAATACTGACCTGGTCCACAATACTGACCATGTCCACAAACCTGACCAGTCCACAATACTGACCGCATTCACAATACTGACCATCTCCACAATACTGACACTGTCCACTATACTGACCATGTTCACAATACTGACCCCGTCCACATTACTGACCATCTCCACAATACTGACCCTGTCCATATTCTTGACACTCTCCACAATACTGACCATGTCCACAATACTACCATGTCCACAATACTGACCCTGTCCACAATACTGAACCCGTCCAGGATACTGGCCCTGTCCACAATAATGACCGCATCTGCAATACTGACCATGTCCACAATATTGACCGCATTCACAATTCTGACCCCGTCCACAATACTGACCCTATCCACTATACTGACCCTGTCCACAATACTGACCATGTCCACAAACCTGATCCTGTCCACAATACTGACCATGTCCACAAACATGATTCTGTCCATAATACTGACCCTGTCCACAATACTGACACGGTCCACAATACTGACCATGTTCCCAATACTGACCATGTGCACAATACTGACTCCATCCACAATACTGACCCTGTCCACAATACTGGCACTGTCCACAATATGGACTCCGCCCACAATACTGACCCCATCAACAATACTGACCCAGTCCACAATACTGGCACTGTCCACAATACTGACAATGTCCACAATACTGACACCGTCCACAATACTGGCCCCATCCACAATACTGACCCTGTCCACAATACTGACCCCATCCACAATACTGACCCAGTCCACAATACTGGCACTGTCCACAATACTGACAATGTCCACAATACCGACCCTGTCCATAATACTGACACCGTCCACAATAATGACCCTGTCCACAATACTGACCCTGTCGACAATAAACTACGCCCACAATGCTAACGCTGTCCACAATACTGACCCTGTCCACAATACTGACAATGCCCACAATACTGACCCTGTCCACAATAGTGCCCCCATCCACAATATTGACCCTGTCCACAATACTGACCCTATCCACAATACTGCCCCCATCCACAATATTGAGCCTGTCCACAAGACTGACCATGTCCACAAAACTGCCCCATCCACAATACTGAACCTGTCCACAAAACTGACCATATCTAAAAACTGCCCCCGTCCACAATACTGACTCTTTCCACATCACTGACCCTGTCCACAATGCTGCCCCTATGCACAATATTGACCCTGTCCACAATACTGACCATGTCCACAATACTGCCCCCATGCACAATACTGACCCTGTCCACAATGCTGAACATTTACACAACACTGACCACGGCCACAATACTGACCCTGTCCACAATAGTGAAACTGCCCACAATACTGACCATGTGCACAATACCATCCCCATCCACAATACTGACCCTGTTCACAAAACTGACCATATCCACAAAACTGCCCCTGTCAACAATACTGACCCTGTCCACAATACTGACCCTGTTCACAATACTGCCACCAGCCACAATATTGACCCTGTCCACACTACTGACGATGTCGATAATACTGCCCCTTCCACAATACTGAACCTGTCCACAATACTGACCATGTCCACAATACTGACGATGTCCACAACACTGACGCAGTCCATAATGCTGAACATTTCCACAATACTGATCCCGTCCACAATACTGACCCCGTCCACAATAATGACCCAGTCCACAATACTGACCTGGTCCACAATACTGACCCTGTCCACAATACTGACCCCGTCCACAATACTGACACTGTCCACAACACTGACCATGTCCACAACACTGACAGCGTAACCAATACTGACCCTGTCCACAATACTGACCTTGTCCACAAGACTGAACCTGTCCACAATACTGACCCCATCGACAATACTGACCCAGTCCACAATACTGACCCTGTCCACAATACTGTCCCCGTCCACAATACTGACTTCGTCCACAACACCGACCATGTCCAGATTATTGACAATGTCCACAATACTGACCTGGTCCACAAAACTGAACTTGTCCACAAACCTGAACATTTCCACAATACTGACAGCATCCACAACATTGACCTGGTCCACAATACAGACACCGTTCACAATACCAGCCCTGTCCACAATGCTGACCATGTCAACAATACTGGCCCTGTCCACAATACTGACCTCACCCACAATACTGACCTGGTCCACAATACTGACCATGTCCACAAACCTGACTAGTCCACAATACTGACTGCGTCCACAATACTGACCATCTCCACAATTCTGACACCTGTCCACTATACTGACCATGTCCACAATACTGACTCTGTCCACATTACTGACCATTTCCACAATACTGACCCGGTCCACGTTCTTGACCCTCTCCACAATACTGACCATGCCCACAATACTACCATGTCAACAATACTGACCCTGTCCACAATACTGACCCCGTCCATGATACCGGCCCTTTCCACAATAATGACCACGTCTGCAATACTGACCGTGTCCACAATATTGACCGCATCCACAATTCTGACCCGGTCCACAGTACTGACCCTGTCCACTATACTGACCCTGTCCACAATACTGGCACTGTCCACAATACTGACAATGTCCACAATATTGACCATGTCCACAATACTGATCCCGTCCACAATACTGACCCCGTCCACAATACTGAACCTGTCCATAATACTGACCCTGTCAACAATAGACTCCACCCACAATACTAACGCTGTCCACAATACTGACCCTGTCCACAATACTGAGCCTGTCCACAATACAGACAATGTCCACAATACTGACATTGTCCACAATACTGACCATGTCCACAAAACTAGCCCTTTCCACAATACTGAAGTTGTCCACAATACTGACCGTGTCCACAAACCTGATACTGTCCACAATACTGACCATCTCCACAATACTGACACTGTCCACGATACTGACCATGTCCACAAACCTGACCCTGTCCACAATGTGGAGCATGTCCACAATATTGTCCCTGTCCACAATACTGACCCTGTCCACAATACTGATTCTTTCCACAACTTTGACCATGTCCACAAATCTTTTCCCATCCACAATACTGACCATATCCACAACCTGACCCCGTCCACAATACAGACCCTGCCTACAATATTGACGCTGTCCACAATAATGATTCCTCCACAATACTGACCGCGTCCACAATACTGAACCGGTCCACAATACTGACCGCATCCACAATACTGAGCCCACCCACAATACTGACCCTGTCCACAATACTGACCATTTCCACCATACTGGCCCCGTCCACAATACTGACTGCGTCCACAATACTGACCCTGTCCACAATACTGAGCCAGTCCACAATACTGACCATGTCCCCAATACAGAACCTGTCAACAATACGGACCCTGTCCACATTACTGACCCCATCCTCAATACAGACACCGTGCACAATACTGAACCTGTCTACAATACTGTCCCCATCCACAATACTGACCCCGTCCACAAAACTGACGCTGTCCACAATACTGACCCTGCACACAATACTGACACCATCCACAATAATGACGCTGCCCACAATACTGATCATGTCCACAATAATGACCATGTCCAAAATACTGAACCTGTCCACAAAACCGTCCATGTCCACAAACCTGACCCTGTCCACAACACTGGCACCGCCAATAATACTGACCTGGACCACAATACCGGCCTTCTCCACAATACTGACACCGCCCACAATACTGACACTGACCACAAAACTGACACTGTCCACAATACTGAAGTTGTCCACAATACTGACCGTGTCCACAAACCTAATCCTGTCCACAGTACTCACCATGTCCACAAGCCTGACCCTCTCCACAATACTGAGAATGTCCACAATACTGACCCTGTCCACAATACTGACCCTTTCCACAATTTTGAACATGTCCACAAATCTTTACCCATCCACAATACTGACCATGTCCACAAACCTGACACCGTCCACAATACAGACCCTGCCTACAATATTGACCCTGTCCACAATAATGATTCCTCCACAATACTGACTCCGTCCACAATACTGACCCCGTCCACAATACTGACTCCATCCACAATACTGAGCCTGCCCACAATACTGACCCTGTCCACAATACTGACCATGTCCACAATACTGGCCCCGTCCACAATACTGACCATGTCCACAATACTGACCCTGTCCACAATACTGACCCAGTCCACAATACTGACCATGTCCCCAATACAGAACCCATCTACAATACTGACCCTTTCCACAATACTGACACCGCCAACAATACTGATCTGGTCCACAATACTGGCCTTCTCCACAGTACTGACCCCGTCCACAATACTGACCATGACCACAAAACTAACCCTGTCCACAATATTGACCATGACCACAATACTGACCCTGTCCACAATACTGACCCTGTCCACAATATTGACCATGTCCACAAACCTGACCACCATCTAAAGGGCACAAGTCAGGAGTGCGATGGAATACTCTCCAATTGCCTGGATGAGTGCAGCTCCAACAACACTCAAGAAGCTCGACACCATTCAGGATAAAGCAGCCCGCTTGATTGGCACTCCAACCACCACCTTCAACATTCACTCCCTCCACCACCGGCGCACTGTGGCTGCAGTGTATGCCATCTACAAGATGCACTGCAGCAACTCGCCAAAGCTCCTTCAACAGCACCTTCCAAACCCGCGACCTCTACCACTTAGAAGGACAAGGGCAGCAGACGCATGGGAACATCACGACCTACAAGTTCCCCTCCAAGCCACACACCATCCTGACTTGGACCTGTATCGCCGTTCCTTCACTGTCGCTGGGCCAAAATCCTGGAACTCCCTTCCTAACAGCATTGTGGGTGTACCTACACCATATGGACTGCGGCGATTCAAAAAGGCGGCTCACCACCATCTTCTCAAGGGCAATTAGGGATGGGCACTAAATGCAGGCCTAGCCAGCGACGCCCACATCCCATCAATGAATTAAAAAATAAAATTTCCACAAAACTGACCCTGTCCACAATACTGACCCGGTCCACAAAACTAACCCTGTCCACAATACTGCCACCATCCAGAATATCGACCCTGTCCACAATACTGACGATGTCCACAATACTGATGATGTCCACAATACTGACCATGTCCACAATACTGACTCCGACCACAATATTGACCCTGTGCACAATAATGAGCCCGTCCACAATACTGACCCTGTCCACAATACTGACCCTGTTCACAATAATGACGCCATCCACAATACTGAACCCGTCCACAATACTGACCCTCTCCACCAAACTGACCATGCCCACAATACTGACACCGTCGACAATACTGACCCTGTCCATAATATTGACGCTGCCCACAATACTGACCATGTCCACAGTTCTGACCATGTCCACAATACTGACGCCGTCCACAATACTGACAAGGTCCACAATACTGACACTGGCCACAATACCGAGCCTGTCCACAAAACTGACCATGTCCACAATACTGACCATGTCCACAATACTGAGCCTGTCCACAATACTGACCCCGTCCACAATACTGACACCGAACACAATGCTGACACTGTCCACATTACTGACTATGTCCATAATACTGACCCCACCCACAATACTGTCCCTGTCCACAATACTGACCATGTCCATAATACTGATCCTGTCCACAATACTGGCCATGTCCACAATACTGACCCCATCCACAATAATGACACTTCCCAGAATACTGACCCTGTCCACAATGCTGACCCACTCCACAATGCTAACCCCTTTCACTCTACTGACCCTGTCCACAATACTGACCCAGTCCACTATACTGACTTGTCCAGAATAGACTCAGCCAACAATACTGACAATATACACAATATTGACTCTGCCCACAATACTGACCCTGTCCACAATACTGACACCGTCCTCAATACTGACCCTGTCCACAATACTGACCCTGTCCTCAATACTGACCCCGTCCACAACACTGACCATGTGCACAACACTGACACCGTAACCAATACTGACTCTGTCCACAATACTGACCTTGTTCACAATACTGAAGTTGTCCACAATACTGACCCCGTCCACAATACTGACCCAGTCCACAATACTGTCCCCGTCCACAATACTGACCATGTCCAGATTACTGACAGTGTCCACAATACTGACCTGGTCCACAATATTGAACCTGTCAACAAACCTGAACCTGTCCACAATACTGACCGCGTCCACAACACTGTCCTGGTCCACAATACAGAAACCGTCCACAATACCAGCCCTGTCCACAATACTGAACCTCTCCACAACACTGACCATGTACACTAACCTGATGCTTTCCACAATACTGACCCCATCCACAATACTGACCCCGTCCACAACACTGACCTTGCCCACAATAATGACCTGGTCCACAATATTGACACCAACCACAATACCGGCCCTGTCCACAAAACTGACCATGTCAACCATACCGGCCCTGTCCACAATACTGACCCCACCCACAATACTGACCTGGTCCACAATACTGACCATATCCACAAACCTGACCAGTCCACAATACTGACCATGTCCACAATACTGACCATCTCGACAATACTGACACTGTCCACTATACTGATCATATCCACAATACTGACCCCGTCCACATTACTGACCATTTCCACAATACTGACCCTGTCGACGTTCTTGACCCTCTCCACAATACTGACCATGTCCACAATACTACCATGTCCACAATACTGATCCTGTCGACAATACTGTCCCCGTCCACAATACTACCATGTCCACAATACTGACCCTGTCGACAATACTGACCCAGTCCACAATACTGACCCTGTCCACAATACTGACCCTGTCCACAATACTGACCATGTCCAGATTACTGACAATGTCCACAAACCTGAACCTGTCCACAATACTGACCGCGTCCACAACACTGACCTGCTCCACAATACAGACACCGTCCACAATTCCAGCCCTTTCCACAGTACTGAACCTCTCCACAACACTGGCCATGTACATTAACCTAATGCTTTCCACAATACTGACACCATCCACAATACTGACCCCATCCACAATACTGACCTTGCCCACAATAATCACCTGGTCCACAATATTGACACCGTCCACAATACCGGCCCTTTCCACAATACTGACCGTGTCAACAATACCGGCCCTGTCCACAATACTGAATTCGCCCACAGCACTGACCCGGTCCACAATAATGACGCTGTCCACAATACAGAACCTGTCCACAATACTGACCATGCCCAAAATACTGACCCTGTTCACAATACTGACACCATCCACAATACTGACCCCGTCCACAATACTGGCCCTGTCCATAATACTGACCATGTCCACAATACTGACCCTGTCCACAATACTGACCCTGTCCACAATACTTACCTGTCCACAATACTGATCCCTCCACAAGGTGAGGCCACACCTGGAATACTGCGTGCAGTTTTGGTTTCCATACTTAAGAAAAGATATACTTGCTCTCGAGGCGGTTCAGAGAAGGTTCACTCGGTTGATTCTGGAGATGAGGGGGTTGACGTATGAGGAAAGGTTGAGTAGGTTGGGACTCTACTCATTGGAGTTCAGAAGAGTGAGAGGCGTTCTTATCGACACATATAAGATTGTGAGGGGGCTTGATCGGGTGGATGCGGTGAGGATGTTTCCACTGATGGGTGAGATTAGAACTAGGGGGCATAATCTTAGAATAAGGGGCTGCCCTTTGAAAACTGAGATAAGTAGAAACTTCTTCACTCAGGAGGGTAGTAAATCTATGGAATTTGCTACCCCAGAGAGCTGTGGAAGCTGCAACATTAAATAAATTTAAAATGGAGATAGACATTTTCCTAGCAGATAAGGGAATTAAGGGTTACGGGGAGAGGGCAGGGAAGTGGACGTGAGTCTAGATTCAGATCAGCCATGATCCTATTGAATGGCGGAGCAGGCCCGAGGGGCCGTATGGCCTACTCCTGCTCCTATTTCTTATGTTCTTACGCTCTATACTGACCCCGTCCACAATACTGAACCTGTCCACAATACTGACCCTGTCGACAATAGACTCCACCCACAATACTAACACTGTCCACAATACTGACCCTGTCCACAATACTGACAATGTCCACAATGCTCCCCCCGTTCACAATACTGACCCTGTCCACAATGCTGAACATTTCCACAATACTGACCCCAGCCACAATACTGACCCTTTCCACAATAGTGAAACTGCCCACAATACTGACCATGTCCACAATTCCATCCCCATCCACAATACTGACCCTGTTCACAAAACTGACCATATCCACAAAACTGCCCCGACAACAATACTGACCCTGTCCACGAAACTGACCCTGTCCACAATACTGCCACCATCCACAATATTGACCCTGTCCACAATACTTACCATGTCCACAACACTGCCCCATCCACAATACTGAAACTGTCCACAATACTGACCATGGCCACAATACTGATGATGTCCACAACACTGACCCAGTCCACAATGCTGAACATTTCCACAATACTGATCCCGTCCACAATAGTGACCCTGTCCACAATACTGACCCCGTCCACAATACTGACCGTGTCCACAATACTGACCCTGTTCACAAAATGACACCATCCACAATACTGATGCCGTCCACAATACTGACCCTGTCCACCAAACTGACCATGTCCACAATACTGACACCGTCCACAATACTGACCCTGTCCATAATAGTGACACTGCCCACAATACTGACCATGTCCACAGTACTGACAAGGTCCACAATACTCACACTGTCCAAAATACTGACCCTCTCCACAAAACTGACCATGTCCACAATACTGACCATGTCCGCAATACTGAGCCTGTCCACAATACTGACCCCGTCCATAATACTGACCACGAACACAATGCTGACACTTTCCACATTACTGACCATGTCCATAATTCTGACCCCGCCCACAATACTGACCCTGTCCAAAATACTGACCATGTCCATAATACTGATCCTGTCCACAATACTGATCCTGTCCACAATACTAAACCCTTTCACTATACTGACACTGTCCACAATACTGACCCAGTCAACAATGCTGACTTGTCCAGAATACTGACACTTAACACAATATCGACTCCGTCCACAATACTGACCCCATCCACAATATTGACCCTGTCCACAACACTGACCCTCTCCACAATACTGACCCCGTCCACTATACTGATGCTGTCCACAACACTGACCATGTCCACAACACTGACCCCATAACCAATACTGACCCAGTCCACAATACTGACCTTGTCCACAATACTGAACCTGTCCACAATACTGACACTGTCCACAATACTGACTTGTCCACAATACTGACCCCATCCACAATACTGACCATGTCCACATTACTGACCATGTCCACAATATTTACCCCATCCACAATACTGACCCCGTCTACAACACTGACCTGGTCCACAATACTGACCATGTCCACAAACCTGACCATGTACACTAAGCTGACGCTTTCCACAATACTGACACCATCCACAATACTGACTCCGTCCACAATACTGATCTCACCCACAACACTGTCCTGGTCCACAATACTGACCTCACCCACAATACTGACCTGGTCCACAATATTGACCATGTCCACAAACCTGACCAGTCCACAATACTGACCATGTCCACAATGCTGACCTCGCCCACACCACTGACCATGTCCACAATACTGACCATGTCCACATTACTGACCATGTCCACAATATTTACCCCATCCACAATACTGACCCCGTCTACAAAACTGACCTGGTCCACAATACTGACCCCGTCCACAACACTGACCATTTCCACAACACAGACCCTGTCCACATTCTTGTCCCTCTCCACAATACTGACCCCGTCCACAATACTGACCATGTCCACATTACGGACCATGTCCACAATATTTACCCCATCCACAATACTGACCCCGTCTACAAAACTGACCTGGTCCACAATACTGACCATGTCCACAAACCTGAACCTGTCCACAATACTGACCGCGTCCACAACACTGACCTGGTCCACTATACAGACACCGACCACAATACCAGCCCTGTCCACAATCCTGACCTCTCCACAACACTGACCATGTACACTAACCTGATGGTTTCCAACATACTGACCCCATCCACAATACTGACCCCTTCCAAAATACTGACCTTGCCCACAATAATGACCCGGTCCACAATATTGACACCGTCCAGAATACCGGCCCTGATCACAATACTGACCGTGTCAACAATACCGGCCCTATCCACAATACTGACCTCACCCACAATACTGACCTGGTCCACAATACTGACTATGTCCATAAACCTGACCCCTTCCACAATACTGACCGCGTCCACAATACTGACCAGCTCCACAATACTGACACTGTCCACATTACTGACCATCTCCACAATACTGACCCTGTCCACGTTCTTGACCCTCTCCACAATACTGACCATGTCCACAATACTACCATGTCCACAATACTGACCCTGTCCACAATACTGACCCCGTCCACGATACTGGCCCTGTCCACAATAATGACCGCATCTGCAATACTGACCATATCCACAATATTGACCGCATCCACAATTCTGACCCTGTCCACAATACTGACCCTGTCCACTATACTGACCCTGTCCACTATACTGACCATGTCCACAAACCTGATCCTGTCCACATCACTGGCCATGTCCACAAACATGACCCTGTCCATAATGCTAACCCTGTCCACAATACTGACCCGGTCCACAATAATGACCACGTTCCCAGTACTGACCATGTGCACAATACTGACTCCATCCACAAAACTGACCCTGTCCACAATACTGCCCCCGTCCACAATACTGACCCTGTCCACAATGCTGAACATTTCCACAATTATGACCCTGTCCACAATACTGATCATGTCCACAATACTGACGATGTCCACAATACTGACCCAGTCCACAATACTGACCCTGTCCACAATAGACTCTGCCCACAATACTGACCCTGCACACAATACTGGCTCCGCCCACAATACTGACCCTGACCACATTAATGAACCTGTCCACAATACTGACCGTGTCCACAATACTGACCCTGTTCACAAAATGACACCATCCACAATACTGACCCCGTCGACAATACTGACCCTGTCCACCAAACTGACCATGTCCACAATACTGACACCGTCCACAATACTGACCCTGTCCATAATAGTGACACTGCCCACAATACTGACCATGTCCACAATACTGACACCATCCACAATACTGACAAGGTCCACAATACTGACACTGTCCAAAATACTGACAATCTCCACAAAAGTGACCATGTCCACAATACTGACCA
This sequence comes from Somniosus microcephalus, assembly GCF_052327205.1. Taxonomy (NCBI): domain Eukaryota; kingdom Metazoa; phylum Chordata; class Chondrichthyes; order Squaliformes; family Somniosidae; genus Somniosus; species Somniosus microcephalus. Next base: position 70,032,333 of record NC_140995.1, on the reverse strand, counting down.
TGTCCACAATACTGAGCCTGTCCACAATACTGACCCCGTCCAAAATACTGACACCGAACACAATGCTGACACTTTCCACATTACTGACCATGTCCATAATTCTGCCCCTGCCCACAATACTGTCCCTGTCCACGATACTGACCATGTCCATAATACTGATCCTGTCCACAATACTGACCATGTCCACAATACTGACCCCATCCACAATACTGACATTGCCCAGAATACTGACCCTGTCCACAATGCTGACCCAGTCCACAATGCTAATCCCTTTCACTATACTGACCCTGTCCACAATACTGACACCGTCCACAATACTGACCCTGTCCACAATACTGACCCTGTCCACAATACTGACCCCGTCCACAATACTGACACTGTCCACAACACTGACCATGTCCACAACACTGACACTGTAACCAATGCTGACCCTGTCCAGAATACTGACTTTTTCCACAATACTGAACCTGTCCACAATGCTGATCCCCTCCGCAATACTGACCCAGTCCACAATACTGACCCTGTCCACAATACTGTCCCCGTCCACAATACTGACTCCATCCACAATACTGACCATGTCCACAATACTGACCATGTCCACAATACTGGCCCTGTCCATAATACTGACACCGAACACAATGCTGACACTTTCCACATTACTGACCATGTCCATAATTCTGACCCCGCCCACAATACTGTCCCTGTCCACAATAGTGACCAAGTCCATAATACTGACCCTGTCCACAATACTGACCATGTCCATAATACTGATCCTGTCCACAATACTGACCCTGTCCACAATACTGACCCCGTCCACAATACTGACTCTGTCCACAACACTGACCAGGTCCACAACATTGACACTGTAACCAATGCTGACCATGTCCAGAATACTGACATTTTCCACAATACTGAACCTGTCCACAAACCTGAACCTGTCTACAATACTGACCGCGTCCACAACACTGACATGGTCCACAATACAGACACCGTCCACAATACCAGCTGTGTCCACAATACTGAACCTCTCCACAACACTGACCATGTACACTAACCTGATGCTTTCTACAATACTGACCCCATCCACAATACTGACACCGTCCACAATACTGACCTTGCCCACAATAATGACCTGGTCCACAATATTGACACCGTCCACAATACCGGCCCTGTCCACAAAACTGACCGTGTCAACAATACCGGCCGCATCCACCATACTGACCATTTCCACAACACTGACACCATCCACCAAACTGACTATTTCCACAACACTGACCCTGTCCACAATTTTGACACCCTCCACAATTCTGACCATGTCCACAATCCCGACCCCAGCCACAATACTGACACTGTCCACGATACTGACCTTGACCACAATAATAAACCTGTCCACAATACTGACCCTGTCAACAATACTGACCATGTCCAAAATACTGACCCTGTTCACAACACTGACCCCGTCCACAATACTGATACCGAAAACAATGCTGACACTGTCCACATTACTGACCGTGTCCACAATACTGACCTTGACCACAATAATAAACCTGTCCACAATACTGACCCTGTCAACAATACTGACCATGTCCAAAATACTGACCCTGTTCACAATACTGACACTGTCCAGAACACTGACCATGTCCAGAATACTGACACCGTCCACAATACTGACCCCTTCCACAATAGTGACACTGCCCACAATACTGACCATGTCCACAGTACTGACCATGTCCACAATACTGTCTCCGTCCACAATACTGAAAAGGTCCACAATACTGACACTGTCTAAAATACTGACACTCTCCACAAAACTGACCATGTCCACAATACTGACCATGTCCACAATACTGAGCCTGTCCACAACACTGACCCCGTCCACAATACTGACACCGAATACAATGCTGACACTGTCCACATTACTGACCATGTCCATAAAACTGACCCCGCCCACAATACTGACCCTGTCCACAATACTGACCATGTCCATAATACTGATCCTGTCCGCAATACTGACCATGTCCACAATACTGACCCTGTCCACAATACTGACCCCGTCCACAATACTGACGCTGTCCACAACACTGACCATGTCCACAACACTGACACTGTAACCAATACTGACCCTGTCCACAATACTGACCTTGTCCACTTTACTGAACCTGTCCACAATACTGATTCCCTCCGCAATACTGACCCAGTCCACAAAACTGACCCTGTCCACTATACTGTCCCCGTCCACAATACTGACTCCATCCACAATATTGACCATGTCCAGATTACTGACAATGTCCACAATACTGACCTGGTCCACAACACTGAACCTGTCCACAAACCTGAACCTGTCCACAATACTGACCGCATCCACAAAACTGACCTGGTCCACAATACAGACACCGTCCACAATACCAGCCCTGTCCACAATATTGAACCTCTCCACAACACTGACCATGTACACTAACCTGATGCTTTCCACAATACTGACCAAATCCACAATACTGACCATGTCCACTCTACTGACGTTGCCCACAATAATGACCTGGTCCACAATATTGACACCATCCACAATACTGGCCCTGTCCACAAAACTGACCGTGTCAACAATACTGGCCCTGCCCACAATGCTGACCTCACCCACAATACTGACCTGGTCCACAATACTGACCATGACCACAAACCTGACCAGTCCACAATACTGACCGCATCCACAATGCTGACCATCTCCACAATACTGACACTGTCCACTATACTGACCATGTTCACAATACTGACCCCGTCCACATTACTGACCATCTCCACAATACTGACCCTGTCCATATTCTTGACACTCTCCACAATACTGACCATGTCCACAATACTACCATGTCCACAATACTGACCCTGTCCACAATACTGACCCCGTCCAGGATACTGGCCCTGTCCACAATAATGACCGCATCTGCAATACTGACCATGTCCACAATATTGACCGCATTCACAATTCTGACCCCGTCCACAATACTGACCCTATCCACTATACTGACCCTGTCCACAATACTGACCATGTCCACAAACCTGATCCTGTCCACAATACTGACCATGTCCACAAACATGATTCTGTCCATAATACTGACCCTGTCCACAATACTGACACGGTCCACAATACTGACCATGTTCCCAATACTGACCATGTGCACAATACTGACTCCATCCACAATACTGACCCTGTCCACAATACTGGCACTGTCCACAATATGGACTCCGCCCACAATACTGACCCCATCAACAATACTGACTGATGCGCTATCAATTACTCATAAAAGACTGAGAGTTAGAAGAGTAACCAAAGGCTTTTATTAACAACAGAATGGAGGTCTACCTCGAGTGGTCGACCGGTCCAGGATACAAGGGCTGGGGAGCAGTCACCTTTATACTAGGACCTGTGGGAGGAGTCAGCCGAGGCATGTCCAGGCATGTACACAGTGGAATACAAACAGGACAAACAGGAATACAAACAGTGGTTTACCACATTCACCCCTTGTTTAAAATTGAGTCCGGCGGGGTGAAGTGTATTAAAAGTTAGTGTATTGGAGTCTCTCCGGAGGTCTTGTCTGCCGCTGTGATCGGCGTGGCGACGGCAGGGGTAGTGAAGCTTCCGGCGTCGAGTCCAGCGTAGGCTGTGGCACAGGCGTGTCGTCCTCGTAGATGTCGAGCGGGTCGCGGGGCCCAGGCCTGCCGTCTGCTGGGGCTGGATATCGGATCGTGGGGGGGGGTGGTAGTGGGTAGTGGGTTACTGCGGCCCCCGAGGGTGCAAGGTCTCTTATGGAGACTGTGTCCTCCCGCCCATCCGGGTATGCGATGTAAGCATACTGGGGGTTGGCGTGGAGGAGGTCGACCCTCTCGACCAGGGGGTCCGTTTTATGGGTCCTCACGTGTCTTCTCAGTAGGACCGGCCCTGGGGACGTCAGCCATGGCGGTAGCGATGTCCCCGATGTGGACTTCCTTGGGAAGACAAACATTTTCTCATGAGGGGTGGCGTTAGTGGCAGTGCAGAGCAGTGACCGAATAGAGTGGAGCGCATCGGGGAACACATCCTGCCAGCGGGAGGTTGGAAGGCCCCTAGACTTTAAGGCTAGCAGGACGGCCTTCCAAACTGTCGCATTTTCTCTTTCCACCTGTCCGTTCCCCCGGGGGTTGTAACTGGTGGTCCTGCTTGTGGCAATACCCCTAGTTAGCAGGTACTGACGGAGTTCGTCGCTCATAAACGATGAGCCCCGGTCGCTATGGATATAGCTGGGGAAGCCGAACAGGGTGAAGAGGTTGTTCAGACACTTAATGACCGTGGCACTGGTCATGTCCGGGCAGGGGAAGGCGAACGGGAAACGGGAGTACTCATCAATAATGTTGAGGAAGTACACATTGCGGTCGGAGGAGGGGAGAGGCCCTTTAAAATCAACGCTCAGGCGCTCAAAGGGGCGAGTGGCTTTTATCAGGTGGGCCCTGTCTGGTCTATAAAAGTGCGGTTTGCACTCAGCGCAGACTTGGCAGTTCCTGGTCATGGTCCTGACCTCCTCAATAGAGTAAGGCAGGTTGCGGGCCTTGATGAGGTGGAAGAACCTGGTGACCCCCGGGTGGCAGAGGTCATTGTGGAGGGCCCGTAGTCTATCGATCTGCGCGCTGGCACAGGTGCCACGCGATAGCGCATCCGGGGGTTCATTTAGCTTCCCGGGCCGGTACAAGATCTCGTAGTTGTAGGTGGAAAGTTCGATTCTCCACCTCAAGATCTTGTCATTTTTGATTTTGCCCCTCTGCTTGTTGTTAAACATAAAAGCAACTGAACGCTGGTCAGTGAGCAGGGTAAATCGTTTTCCGGCCAGGCAGACCTCCATTCTGTTGTTAATAAAATTGATGCGCTATCAATTACTCATAAAAGACTGAGAGTTAGAAGAGTAACCAAAGGCTTTTATTAACAACAGAATGGAGGTCTGCCTCGAGTGGTCGACCGGTCCAGGATACAAGGGCTGGGGAGCAGTCACCTTTATACTAGGACCTGTGGGAGGAGTCAGCCGAGGCATGTCCAGGCATGTACACAGTGGAATACAAACAGGACAAACAGGAATACAAACAGTGGTTTACCACACTGACCCAGTCCACAATACTGGCACTGTCCACAATACTGACAATGTCCACAATACTGACACCGTCCACAATACTGGCCCCATCCACAATACTGACCCTGTCCACAATACTGACCCCATCCACAATACTGACCCAGTCCACAATACTGGCACTGTCCACAATACTGACAATGTCCACAATACTGACCCTGTCCATAGTACTGGCCCCATCCACAATACTGACCCTGTCCACAATACTGAACCCGTCCACAATACTGCCCTGGCCCACAATACTGACCATGTCCACAATACTGATCCCATCCACAATACTGACACCGTCCACAATAATGACCCTGTCCACAATACTGACACTGTCCACAATACTGAACCTGTCCACAATACTGACCCTGTCGACAATAAACTACGCACACAATGCTAACGCTGTCCACAATACTGACCCTGTCCACAATACCGACAATGTCCACAATACTGACCCTGTCCACAATAGTGCCCCCATCCACCATATTGACCCTGTCCACAATACTGACCCTATCCACAATACTGCCCCCATCCACAATATTGAGCCTGTCCACAAGACTGACCATGTCCACAATACTGCCCCCATCCACAATACTGACCCTGTCCACAATGCTGAACATTTACACAACACTGACCACGGCCACAATACTGACCCTGTCCACAATAGTGAAACTGCCCACAATACTGACCATGTGCACAATACCATCCCCATCCACAATACTGACCCTGTTCACAAAACTGACCATATCCACAAAACTGCCCCTGTCAACAATACTGACCCTGTCCACAATACTGACCCTGTTCACAATACTGCCACCATCCACAATATTGACCCTGTCCACACTACTGACCATGTCGATAATACTGCCCCTTCCACAATACTGAACCTGTCCACAATACTGACCATGTCCACAATACTGACGATGTCCACAACACTGACGCAGTCCATAATGCTGAACATTTCCACAATACTGATCCCGTCCACAATACTGACCCCGTCCACAATAATGACCCAGTCCACAATACTGACCTGGTCCACAATACTGACCCTGTCCACAATACTGACCCTGTCCACAATACTGACCCCGTCCACAATACTGACACTGTCCACAACACTGACCATGTCCACAACACTGACAGCGTAACCAATACTGACCCTGTCCACAATACTGACCTTGTCCACAAGACTGAACCTGTCCACAATACTGACCCCATCGACAATACTGACCCAGTCCACAATACTGACCCTGTCCACAATACTGTCCCCGTCCACAATACTGACTTCGTCCACAACACCGACCATGTCCAGGTTACTGACAATGTCCACAATACTGACCTGGTCCACAAAACTGAACTTGTCCACAAACCTGAACATTTCCACAATACTGACAGCATCCACAACATTGACCTGGTCCACAATACAGACACCGTTCACAATACCAGCCCTGTCCACAATGCTGACCGTGTCAACAATACTGGCCCTGTCCACAATACTGACCTCACCCACAATACTGACCTGGTCCACAATACTGACCATGTCCACAAACCTGACTAGTCCTCAATACTGACTGCGTCCACAATACTGACCATCTCCACAATACTGACACCTGTCCACTATACTGACCATGTCCACAATACTGACTCTGTCCACATTACTGACCATTTCCACAATACTGACCCGGTCCACGTTCTTGACCCTCTCCACAATACTGACCATGCCCACAATACTACCATGTCAACAATACTGACCCTGTCCACAATACTGACCCCGTCCATGATACTGGCCCTTTCCACAATAATGACCACGTCTGCAATACTGACCGTGTCCACAATATTGACCGCATCCACAATTCTGACCCGGTCCACAATACTGACCCTGTCCACTATACTGACCCTGTCCACAATACTGGCACTGTTCACAATACTGACAATGTCCACAATACTGACCCTGTCCACAATACTGATCCCGTCCACAATACTGAACCCGTCCACAATACTGCCCCGGTCCACAATACTGACCATGTCCACAATACTGATCCCGTCCACAATACTGACCCCGTCCACAATACTGAACCTGTCCATAATACTGACCCTGTCAACAATAGACTCCACCCACAATACTAACGCTGTCCACAATACTGACCCTGTCCACAATACTGAGCCTGTCCACAATACAGACAATGTCCACAATACTGACATTGTCCACAATACTGACCATGTCCACAAAACTAGCCCTTTCCACAATACTGAAGTTGTCCACAATACTGACCATGTCCACAAACCTGACCCTGTCCACAATGTGGAGCATGTCCACAATATTGTCCCTGTCCACAATACTGACCCTGTCCACAATACTGATCCTTTCCACAATTTTGACCATGTCCACAAATCTTTTCCCATCCACAATACTGACCATGTCCACAACCTGACCCCGTCCACAATACAGACCCTGCCTACAATATTGACGCTGTCCACAATAATGATTCCTCCACAATACTGACCGCGTCCACAATACTGAACCGGTCCACAATACTGACCGCATCCACAATACTGAGCCCACCCACAATACTGACCCTGTCCACAATACTGACCATTTCCACCATACTGGCCCCGTCCACAATACTGACTGCGTCCACAATACTGACCCTGTCCACAATACTGACCCAGTCCACAATACTGACCATGTCCCCAATACAGAACCTGTCAAAAATACGGACCCTGTCCACATTACTGACCCCATCCTCAATACAGACACTGTGCACAATACTGAACCTGTCTACAATACTGTCCCCATCCACAATACTGACCCCGTCCACAAAACTGACGCTGTCCACAATACTGACCCTGCACACAATACTGACACCATCCACAATAATGACGCTGCCCACAATACTGACCATGTCCACAATAATGACCATGTCCAAAATACTGAACCTGTCCACAAAACCGTCCATGTCCACAAACCTGACCCTGTCCACAACACTGGCACCGCCAATAATACTGACCTGGACCACAATACCGGCCTTCTCCACAATACTGACACCGCCCACAATACTGACACTGACCACAAAACTGACACTGTCCACAATACTGAAGTTGTCCACAATACTGACCGTGTCCACAAACCTAATCCTGTCCACAGTACTGACCATGTCCACAAGCCTGACCCTGTCCACAATACTGAGCATGTCCACAATACTGACCATTTCCGCAATACTGACCCTTTCCACAATTTTGACCATGTCCACAAATCTTTACCCATCCACAATACTGACCATGTCCACAAACCTGACACCGTCCACAATACAGACCCTGCCTACAATATTGACCCTGTCCACAATAATGATTCCTCCACAATACTGACTCCATCCACAATACTGACCCCGTCCACAATACTGACTCCATCCACAATACTGAGCCTGCCCACAATACTGAACCTGTCCACAATACTGACCATGTCCACAATACTGGCCCCGTCCACAATACTGACCGTGTCCACAATACTGACCCTGTCCACAATACTGACCCAGTCCACAATACTGACCATGTCCCCAATACAGAACCCATCCACAATACTGACCCTTTCCACAATACTGACACCGCCAACAATACTGACCTGGTCCAGAATACTGGCCTTCTCCACAGTACTGACACCGTCCACAATACTGACCATGACCACAAAACTAACCCTGTCCACAATAATGAACTTGTCTACAATACTGACCATGCCCACAAACCTGACCCTGTCTACAATACTGATGATGTCCACAATACTGACCCTGTCCACAATATTGACCATGACCACCATACTGACCCTGTCCACAATACTGACCCTTTCCACAATATTGACCATGTCCACAAACCTGACCACCATCTAAAAGGCACAAGTCAGGGGTGTGATGGAATACTCTCCAATTGCCTGGATGAGTGCAGCTCCAACAACACTCAAGAAGCTCAACACCATTCAGGATAAAGCAGCCCGCTTGATTGGCACTCCATCCACCACATTTAACATTCATCCCTCCACCACCGGCGCACTGTGGCTGCAGTGTGTACCATCCACAAGATGCACTGCAGCAACTCGCCAAAGCTCCTTCAACAGCACCTTCCAAACCCGCGACCTCTACCACTTAGAAGGACAAGGGCAGCAGACGTATGGGAACATCACCACCTACAAGTTCCCCTCCAAGCCACACACCATCCTGACTTGGACCTGTATCGCCGTTCCTTCACTGTCGCTGGGCCAAAATCCTGGAACTCCCTTCCTAACAGCATTGTGGGTGTACCTACACCATATGGACTGCAGCGGTTCAAAAGGCGGCTCACCACCATCTTCTCAAGGGCAATTAGGGATGGGCACTAAATGCAGGCCTAGCCAGCGACGCCCACATCCCATCAATGAATAATTAAAAAAAATGTCCACAAAACTGACCCTGTCCACAAAACTGACCATATCCACAAAACTGCCCCTGTCCACAATACTGACCCGGTCCACAATACTGACGCTGTACACAATACTGCCACCGTCCAGAATATTGACCCTGTCCACAACACTGACCATGTCCACAATACTGCCCCTGTCCACAATACTGCCCATGTCCACATTACTGACCATGTCCACAACACCTACCCCATCCACAATATTGATTATGTCCACAATATTGACCCTGTCCACAATACTGATCATGTCCACAATACTGACGCTGTCCACAACACTGACCCCGTCCACAATACTGACCTGGTCCACAATACTGATCTTTTCCACAATACTGACCCTGTCCACACTACTGACCCGCTCCACAATACTAACACCGTCCACAATATTGGTCCCGTTGATAATACTGAACCCGTCCACAATACTGACCATGTCCACAATACTGCCCCTGTCCACAATACTGAACCTGTCCACATTACTGACCATGTCCACAATACCTACCCCATCCACAATATTGATTATGTCCACAATGTTGACCCTGTCCACAATACTGATCATGTCCACAATACTGACGCTGTCCACAACACTGACCCCATCCATAACACTGACCCCGTCCACAATACTGACGCTGTCCACAATACTGACCCCATCCACAATACTGACCTGGTCCACAATACTGATCTTTTCCACAATACTGACCCTGTCCACACTACTGACCCGCTCCACAATACTAACACCGTCCACAATATTGGTCCCGTTGATAATACTGAACCCGTCCACAATCCTGACACCGTCCACAATACTGACCATGTCCACAATACTGACCCTGTCCACAATACTGACCCATCCACAAAACTGACCCCGTCCTCAATACAGACACCGTGCACAATAATGAACCCGTCTACAATACTGACCCCATCCACAATACTGACACCGTCCACAAAACTGACGCTGTCCACAATACTGACCCTGCAGACAATACTGACACCATCCACAATAATGACACTGCCCACAATACTGACCATGTCCACAATAATGACCATGTCCAAAATACTGACCCTGTCCACAATACTGAACCCATTCACAATACTGAACCTGTCCACAAAACTGTCCATATCCACAAACCTGACCCTATCCACAACACTGACACCGCCAATAATACCGACCTGGACCACAATACCGGCCTTCTCCACAATACTGACACCGCCCACAATACTGACCCTGACCACAAAACTGACACTGTCCACAATACTGAAGTTGTCCACAATACTGACCGTGTCCACAAACCTAATCCTGTCCACAGTACTGATCATGTCCACAAGCCTGACCCTGTCCACAATACTGAGCATGTCCTCAATACTGACCCTGTCCACAATACTGATCCTTTGCACAATTTTGACCATGTCCACAAATCTTTACCCCTCCACAATACTGACCATGTCCACAAACCTGACACCGTCCACAATACAGACCCTTCCTACAATATTGACCCTGTCCACAATAATGATTCCTCCACAATACTGACTCCGTCCACAATACTGACCCCGTCCACAATACTGACTCCATCCACAATACTGAGCCTGCCCACAATACTGACCATGTCCACAATACTGGCCCCGTCCACAATACTGACCGTGTCCACAATACTGACCCTGTCCACAATACTGACCCAGTCCACAATACTGACCATGTCCCTGAAATAAAGAATAGATTTGCCTTCCAACGCTAGGCTTTATTAACTTTAAAATCTGCAGCACATCTTTCCACATCCAGTCCCAACCAAAGCTGGAAAAGAACTGAATTTAAGGTGGCCACCACACATCATGTGACATCAACTACCAATGAGATTACAACATATATCCCAAGGCAGTTAACAAACAACCAATCACAATACTTTTACTAAACAAGGAATAATCACCACATTCACCCCTCCTTTTAAAATATACTCCAACCTAAATAACCTTTACAATTTATAATTAATTATTTACAACTAAAACTATGCACAACAAGAGTAAAACTGTTTACATGACACAATACTAGGTGAACAACAACAAATAATAACATTGCACATAAGTATTAAGTATCTCTCAACTAAAACAATATAATATTATATTTCAACAATTTTAAAACATTACTATCAATTTAAAAGTCCATTTTCAATCGGTCGACCGGATATCTTGTTCGTGTCGACCTTCTTAACCTTGGTGACATTCCTTGCCCTCCCACACCAGAAGGCACAGAAGTATCTTCAGCAGGAAGGCTATCCATATCCCGATTTTCAACGGTTTCCGGATTAGAAATCCCATCAGAAGGTAAACTGGGACGGTCATAAACATCCATCAAGGGCTGACTAATAGAAGTATAATTATCTGCAATCGGATTGGAGGCATTCGTAGTATCTGTAACAGCATCCACATTATCTAAATCATGACTATTGTTAATATCCTCAGACGAGGGCTGGCCACCACAAGGAGCCAAGTCTATAATTGAAACGGTACTTTCTTTCCCATCTTGGAATCGAATATGAGCATATTGGGAATTTGCCTCCAACAGCTCCACCTCCTCCACTAAAGGATCATATTTTGACAATCTAACATGGCGTCGAAGCAGCACAGGTCCCTGCATAGTAAGCCATGAAGGTACCGAATATCCTGTAGTAGATCTCTGCGGATAGTTAAAGAGCCTTTCATGGGGGGTCACATTAGTAGCGGTTGAAAGCAATGATCTAATGGAATGCAGGGCATCAGGCAGTACCATTTCCCACTGTGTATTCTTAAGGTTCCGGGATGTCAAAGCCAACATAACTGCCTTCCAGATCACCCCATTGTATCGTTCGCACTGTCCATTACCCTGGGGATTATACGGGGTAGTTCTACTAGTAGAAATTCCCCGACTCTGAAGGTATTCCTTCAACTGGGAAGACATAAAAGAACTTCCCTGATCCGAATGGATATACGCAGGCATCCCAAAGATGACAAAAAGTTGAGTCAGACATTTGATAACTGTAGCAGCTGATACATCTGCACAAGGAAAAGCAAAAGGGAACCTTGAAAACTCATCCACAACAGTAAAAATATATCGGTTTTGAGTAGTTGAAGGAAGAGGCCCCTTAAAATCGACGCTCAAACATTCAAAAGGAGAAGTAGCCTTTATAAGATGAGCTCGTTGAGGCTTAAAGAAATTCGGTTTACACCGAGCGCAAATAGAACATGATGAAGTCATCCGCTTGACGTCTTCAACTGAAAAGGGCAAATTCTTACTGCGTACGAAGTGTATCATCCTCGTAACCCCAGGATGACATAAGGCATTGTGAAGATTAATAAGCGTATCTCCATGAATCACAGAACAATAAGCCCTCGACAGTGCATCAGCAGCAACATTATCCTTCCCCGGACAATAAACTATGTCAAAATGGTAACATGCCAACTCAATCCTCCATCTCATTATTTTATCATTTTTGATCTTTCCAAAATGTTTAACATCAAACATAAAGGACACAGATTTTTGATCAGTTACCAACGTGAAATGTCGCCCCGATAAATAATGTCTCCATTTACGCAATGCTTCTACTATTGCGTATGCCTCTTTCTCTATTGAAGAATGTCTTTTTTCGCTATTGTTCAAAGTACGTGAGCAAAAGGCCACAGGTCTTCCATTTTGGTTCCGAGTAGCCCCAATTGCAAAATCAGAAGCATCCGTCTCGATCACAAAAGGAACCTGCTCATCAATAGAATGCACAACTGCTCCTAAAATATCCTTTTTAAAAATCTCAAAACATGTCCTGGCCTCCCATGATAGAGGATATGTCGTAACCCGAATAAGAGGCCGGATCTTCCGTGAAAAATTTGCAATCCAATTAGAATAATAAGAAAACAGTCCAACAACTCGTTGCAAAGCCTTAGAATTAGTAGGACAAGGTAAATCAATCAATGGTCGCAGATGTTCTGGATCTGGTTTAATCATGTTTCCTGAGATAATATACCCCAATAGATTTACCTCAGTAGTCGAAAAGATACATTTCTCTTTATTAAAAGTTCAACCAACTTTTTCCGCAGCTTGAAGGAACCTTTTTAAATTAGAATCATGCTCCACCCTTGATTTGCCACACACTGTGATGTCATTTAAGTATGAAAAGGTGTCAGAGAGGGAGTTATCACTTATAAAAGCATCCATTGCCCATTGAAAACAAGCAACACCATTAGTAACACCAAATGGTATTCGGCAAAACTGATACAGCTTTCCACCAGCCTCAAAGGCCGTATATGGTTGATCCTTCTTAACAATAGGAATCTGATGATAAGCACTCTTTAAGTCAATAGTGCTAAAAACCTTATACTGAGATACTTTATTGATAAGCTCATCAATCTTAGGCAAAGGGTACGCATCTAATTGAGTATACCTATTAATAGTTTGGGAATAGTCTATCACCATTCGTTTCTTGTGTCTCTCGTTAGTCGTGACAACTACCTGTGCTCGCCAAGGCGAACAACTAGGTTCAATGATTCCTTCCAATAAGAGACGTTGAACTTCAGAATTAATAAATTCTCTATCCTGACTACTATATCTTCTTGACTTGGTAGCAATTGGCTTACAATCCGGCATCAAATTGGAAAAAAGTGATAATGGAGAAATGGATAAAGAGGTTAATCCACAAATAGATAAAGGTGGCTTAGTCCCTCCAAATGAAAGACTAAGAGACTCGTGTAACTGAAGCACATCATGTCCAATCAAAATATCCGCACAGAGATTAGGCAAAACAGATAGGCGTATATCAGTATACGTATTACCTAGAAGAATCATTTTCACAAAGCAGCAACCAGCTATTTGTGAAGTAAGGGTCGTCTGAGCCATACACACCTGATACGTAACAGGCAAAATTTTCAAATGCTTCTCCTTCGCAAACTGAAGACTTATAAAACTCTCAGTACTGCCCGTATCTATAAGGGCCTTCACTTCCAACCCATTAACTTGAGCCGTAACTATAGCTTTGTTTAGGCCATGAGCAAATGCAGCAGAAATTGATGCAATAAACGCCCTATCTAAAGGCTGAATAGTCACAGAGGAGAAGGTGGTAGAGGAGGGCCCTCCCACACCAGGAGAGGAGGAGGTAATTGAACCTGATGATTTGCACACGCGTGCATAATGACCTCTCTTGCCACATTTACTACACACAGCCTCCCGAGCAGGACACTTCAGACGAGGGTGCCGGTTATTCCCACAAAAATAACGTTTCTGAATCCTAGAGGCAACAGCCGCCGAAGTAGAAACTGTTTCAGAATCTAGTAAACCACTCCCATTAAGTCCACATAATTCCTTTTCATCCGAAACTGCCGAAACCATAGTCGCAGGCCGATTAAAAAGAGCATAAGAATCCGAACTTCTCTGAGCCACATCCAATGTAGAAGCTTGCTCAAAAGCACTTTTAAGATCCAAAGTCTTAGTTTCTAACAACCGCTGACGAATTGATCTAGACAGTAATCCATTAATAAAAGCATCCCGTACCGATTCTTCCTTATATTCTTCAGCCGTCACGGCCTTATAATTACAGTTAACACTAAGGCACCGAAGTGCTTGTAAATAAGTATCCAAAGATTCTCCCACCTGCTGCCTACGGGCAGATAGAAGATGACGTGCAAATACCTCATTCTTTGGTTTAACAAAAATCTTTTCCAATGTAGAAATAGCCACTTCATAAGTTTTACAGTCCAAAATATATTTATATACATCCGGAGCAATGTAGTTGATCAGCATATTCAGCTTATTTAGAGACTCTTGATCCAACACGCCCAAAAAGTTTTTAAATGTACAATACCAATGTTTCCATTTATCATCCACTCCAGCAGAATTGGGGTCAGCCTTGAATCGTTCTGGTTGAAGATATCGCTCCATTCTAACATAAAGTTAATAAATTGAAATAAAGAATAGATTTGCCTTCCAAAGCTAGGCTTTATTAACTTTAAAATCTGCAGCACATCTTTCCACATCCAGTCCCAACCAAAGCTGGAAAAGAACTGAATTTAAGGTGGCCACCACACATCATGTGACATCAACTACCAATGAGATTACAACATATATCCCAAGGCAGTTAACAAACAACCAATCACAATACTTTTACTAAACAAGGAATAATCACCACATTCCCCAATACAGAACCCATCCACAATACTGACCCTTTCCACAATACTGACACCGCCAACAATACTGACCTGGTCCACAATACTGGCCTTCTCCACAGTACTGACCCCGTCCACAATACTGAACATGACCACAAAACTAACCCTGTCCACAATAATGAACTTGTCTACAATACTGACCATGCCCACAAACCTGACCCTGTCTACAATACTGACCATGTCCACAATACTGACCCTGTCCACAATATTGACCACGACCACAATACTGACCCTGTCCACAATACTGACCCTTTCCACAATATTGACCATGTCCACAAACCTGACCACCATCTAAAAGGCACAAGTCAGGAGTGTGATGGAATACTCTCCAATTGCCTGGATGAGTGCAGCTCCAACAACACTCAAGAAGCTCGACACCATTCAGGATAAAGCAGCCCACTTGATTGGCACTCCATCCACCACCTTCAACATTCACTCCCTCCACCACCGGCGCACTGTGGCTGCAGTGTGTACCATCTACAAGATGCACTGCAGCAACTCGCCAAAGCTCCTTCAACAGCACCTTCCAAACCCGCGACCTCTACCACTTAGAAGGACAAGGGCAGCAGACGCATGGGAACATCACCACCTACAAGTTCCCCTCCAAGCCACACACCATCCTGACTTGGACCTGTATCGCCGTTCCTTCACTGTCGCTGGGCCAAAATCCTGGAACTCCCTTCCTAACAGCATTGTGGGTGTACCTACACCATATGGACTGCAGCGGTTCAAGAAGGCGGCTCACCACCATCTTCTCAAGGGCAATTAGGGATGGGCACTAAATGCAGGCCTAGCCAGCGACGCCCACATCCCATCAATGAATAATAAAAAAAAAATGTCCACAAAACTGACCCTGTCCACAAAACTGACCATATCCACAAAACTGCCCCTGTCCACGATACTGACCCGGTCCACAATACTGACCCTGTCCACAATACTGCCACCATCCAGAATATTGACCCTGTCCACAATACTGACCATGTCCACAATACTGCCCCCGTCCACAATACTGAACCTGTCCACAGTACTGACCATGTCCACAAAACTGATGATGTCCACAATACTGAGCCAGTCCACAATACTGACCCCATCCACAATAGGCTCCACCCACAATACTGACCCTGCACACAATACTGGCTCCGCCCACAATACTGACCCTGACCACATTAATGAACCTGTCCACAATACCGACCCTGTCCACAATACTGACACTGTCCACAATACTGACCCTGTCCACAAAACTGATCATGCCCACAATACTGACACCGTCCACAATACTGACCCCATCCAAAATAGTGACACTGCGCACAATACTGAACCTGCACACAATACTGACCCTGTCCACAATACTGACAATGTCCATAATACTGATCCTCTTCACTATGCCGATCCTGTCCACGACACTGACCCTGTCCACAATACTGACCCCATCCACAATACTGACACTGCCCACAATACTGACCCTGTCCACAATGCTGACGCAGAGCACAATAATAACCCCTTTCACTATACTGACCCTGTCCACAATACTGACCTAGTCCACAATACTGACAGTTTAAACAATACCGGCTCCGCCCACAATACTGATCCTGTCCACAATACTGACCCCGTCCACAATACAGACCCTGTCCACAATACTGACCCGTCCACAATACTGACATTGTCCACAACACTGACCATGTCTACAAGACTGACCCCGTAACCAATTCTGACCCCGAACACAATACTGACCCTTGTCCACAAAACTGAACCTGTCCACAATACAGACTCTGTCCACAATACTGACCCCATCCACAATACTGACCCAGTCCACAATACTGACCCTGTCCACAATACTGTCCCCATCCACATTACTGACACCGTCCACAATACTGACAATGGCCACAATACTGACCCTGTCCACAATACTGTCCCCATCCACATTACTGACACCGTCCACAATACTGACCACGTCCACATTACTGACCATGTCCACAATATTTACCAATCCACAATACTGACCCCGTCCACAACACTGACCTGGTCCACAATACTGAACCTGTCCACAAACCTGAATCTGTCCACAATACTGACCGCGGCCACAACACTGACCCGGTCCAGCAATGAATTTTTAAAAATCCACAATGCTGACCATGTTCACAATACTGACTATGTCCACAATAGAGAACCTGCCTACAAAATTGACCCTGTCCACAATAATGATTCCTCCACAATACTGACCGCGTCCACAATACTGAACCTGTCCACAATACTGACTCCATCCACAATACTGGCTCTGTCCACAATACTGACCATGTACATAATACTGACCCTGTCCACAATACTGACCCTGTCCACAATACTGAACCTTTCCACAATTTTGACCATGTCCACAATTCTTTTCCCATCAACAATACTGACCATGTCCACAAACCTGACCCCGTCCATAATACAGACCCTGCCTACAATATTGACGCTGTCCACAATAATGATTCCTCCACAATACTGACCACGCCCACAATACTGAACCG
Source organism: Somniosus microcephalus (assembly GCF_052327205.1). Classification (NCBI taxonomy): domain Eukaryota; kingdom Metazoa; phylum Chordata; class Chondrichthyes; order Squaliformes; family Somniosidae; genus Somniosus; species Somniosus microcephalus. The sequence goes on along the minus strand of NC_140995.1, from coordinate 70,014,083 downwards.
GTCCACAATACTGACTCCATCCACAATACTGAGCCCACCCACAATACTGACCCTGTCAACAATACCGACCATGTCCACAATACTGAACCTGTCCATAATACTGACCCTGTCAACAATAGACATCACCCACAATATTAACGCTGTCCACAATACTGACCCTGTCCACAATACTGACCCTGTCCACAATACTGACATTGTCCACAACACTGACCATGTCTACAACACTGACCCCGTAACCAATTCTGACCCGGCCACAATACTGACACTTGTCCACAAAACTGAACCTGTCCACAATTTTGACCGTGTCCACAAATTTTTTCCCATCGACAATATTGACACTGTCCACAATAATGATTCCTCCACAATACTGACTCCATCCACAATACTGGCCCCGTCCACAATACTGACTCCATCCACAATACTGAGCCCGCCCACAATACTGATCCTGTCCATAATACTGACCCTTTCCACAATACTGACCCAGTCCACAATACTGACCATTTCCCCAATACAGAACCCATCCACAATACGAACCCTGTCCACAATACTGACCCCGTCCACAGTAATGACGCTGTCCACAATACTGACCCTGCCCACAATACTGACACCATCCACAATAATGATACTGCCCACAATACTGACCATGTCCACATTACTGACAATCCCACAATAAATACCCCGTGCACAATACAAACCCTGTCCACAATACTGACCCTGCCCACAATACTGTCCAGGTCCACATTACTGACAATGTCCACAATACTGAACCCGTCCACAATAATGACACTCTCCACAATTCTGATCCCATCCTCAATACTGACCCTGTCCACAATACTGACCCCATCCACAATACTGACCCATCCACAATGCTGACAAAGTCCACAATACTGACCACGTCCGCAATATTGACCTGGTCCACAGTACTGACCTGGTCCACAATACTGACCCTGTCCACAATACTGACCAAGTCCACAATACTGACCCCATCCACAATACTGACCATGTCCACAACACTGAACCTGTCCACAATATAGACCCTGCCTACAATATTGAGGCTGTCCACAATAATGATTCCTCCACAATACTGACCCCGTCCACAATACTGACACCATCCACAAAACTGACCATGTGCACAAAACTGACCCCGTCCACAATACTAATCCCATCCACAATACTGACACTGTCCACAATGCTGATCATGTCCACAATACTGGCCCCGTCTACAATACTGACCATGTCCACAATACTGACCATGTCCACAATACTAATCCCGTCCACAATACTGACACTTGTCCACAAAACTGAACCTGTCCACAATACTGAATCTGTCCACAATACTGACCCCATCCACAATACTGACCCAGTCCACAATACTGACCCTGTCCACAATACTGTCCCCATCCACAATACTGACACCGTCCACAATACTGACCATGTCCACATTACTGACCATGTCCACAATATTTACCAATCCACAATACTGACCCCGTCCACAACACTGACCTGGTCCACAATACTGAACCTGTCCACAAACCTGAATCTGTCCACAATACTGACCGCGGCCACAACAATGACCTGGTGCATCAATGAATTAAAAAAAATCCACAATGCTGACCACGTTCACAATACTGACAATGTCCACAACACTGACCCTGTCCACAATACAGACCCTGCCTACAATATTGACCCTGTCCACAATACTGGCCTTCTACACAATTCTGACACCGTCCACAATACTGGGCATGTCCACAAACTTGACCCTGTCCACAACACTGACACCGCCCACAATAATGACCTGGTCCACCATACTGGCCTTCTCCATAACACTGACACCGTCCACAATACTGACCCTCACCACAAAGCTGACCCTGTTCACAATACTGAACTAGTCCACAATACTAACCGTGTCCACAAACCAGATCCAGTCCACAATACTAACCAGTCCACAATACTGACACTGTCCACGATACTGACCATGTCCTCAAATCTGACCCTGTCCACAATACTGACCATGTCCACAATACTGACCCTGTCCACAATACTGACCATGTCCACATACCTGACCATTTCCACAATACTGACCATTTTCACAAAACTGACCATGTCCACAACACTGACCCTGTCCACAATGCAGACCCTGCCTACAATATTGACCCTGTCCACAATAATGATTCCTCCACAATACTGACCCCGTCCACAATACTGACTCCATCCACAATGCTGATCCCGCACACAATACTGACCCTGTCCACTATACTGACCCTGTCCACAATCAAGACGATGTACACAGTACTGACCCTGTTCACAACACTGACCCCGTCCACAATACTGATCCGGTCCACAATAATGACCCCATCCACAACACTGACCCTGCCCACAATAGTGACACTGTCCACAATAATGACTCGGTCCACAAAACAGACCCGACCCACAATACTGACCCCGCCCACAATACTGACAATTTCCACAATACTGGCCCGGTCCACAATACTGATCCTGTCCACAATACTGACAATTTCCACAATACTGGTCCTCGCCACAATATTGACCATGCCCACAATACTGAACCTGTCCACAATTCTGATCCTGTCCTCAATACTGACCATGTCCACAATACTGACCCTGTCCACAATACTGACCATGTCCACAAACCTGACCCTGTCCACAACACTGATACCACCAATAATACTGAACTGGTCCACAATATCAGCGCTCTCCACAATACTGACACTGCCCACAATATTGACCCTGACCACAAAACTGACCCTGTCCACAATACTGAAGTTGTCCTCAATACTGTCCATGTCCACAAACCTGATCCTGTCCACAATACTGACCATGTCCACAATACTGACACTGTCCACGCTACTGACCATGTCCACAAGCCTGACCCTGTCCACAATACTGAGCATGTGCTCAATACTGACCCTGTCCACAATACTGACCCTTTCCACAATTTTGACCGTGTCCACAAATCTTTTCCCATCGACAATATTGACCCTGTCCACAATAATGATTCCTCCACAATACTGACTCCATCCACAATACTGGCCCCGTCCACAATACTGACTCCATCCACAATACTGAGCCCGCCCACAATACTGATCCTGTCCATAATACTGACCCTTTCCACAATACTGACCCAGTCCACAATACTGACCATTTCCCCAATACAGAACCCATCCACAATACGAACCATGTCCACAATACTGACCATGTCCACAATACTGTCCCATCCACAAAACTGACCCCATCCACAATACAGACCCCGTCCACAATAATGATGCTGTCCACAATACTGACCCTGCCCACAATACTGACACCATCCACAATAATGATACTGCCCACAATACTGACCATGTCCACATTACTGACAATCCCACAATAAATACCCCGTGCACAATACAAACCCTGTCCACAATACTGACCCTGCCCACAATACTGTCCAGGTCCACATTACTGACAATGTCCACAATACTGAACCCGTCCACAATAATGACACTCTCCACAATTCTGATCCCATCCTCAATACTGACCCTGTCCACAATACTGACCCCATCCACAATACTGACCCATCCACAATGCTGACAAAGTCCACAATACTGACCACGTCCGCAATATTGACCTGGTCCACAGTACTGACCTGGTCCACAATACTGACCCTGTCCACAATACTGACCAAGTCCACAATACTGACCCCATCCACAATACTGACCATGTCCACAACACTGAACCTGTCCACAATATAGACCCTGCCTACAATATTGAGGTTGTCCACAATAATGATTCCTCCACAATACTGACCCCGTCCACAATACTGACACCATCCACAAAACTGACCATGTGCACAAAACTGACCCCGTCCACAATACTAATCCCGTCCACAATACTGACACTGTCCACAATGCTGATCATGTCCACAATACTGGCCCCGTCTACAATACTGACCATGTCCACAATACTGACCATGTCCACAATACTAATCCCGTCCACAATACTGACACTGTCCACAATACTGACCCTGTCCACAATACTGACCATGTCCACAATACTGACCATGTCCAAAATACTGACCCCGTTCACAATACTGAACCTGTACACAATACTGACACCGTCCACAAGACTGACCTGGTCTACAATATTGGCCTTCGCCACAATACTGACACCGTCCACAATACTGGCCATATCCACAAACCTGACCCTATCCACAACACTGACACTGCCCACAATACTGACCTAGTCCACAATACTGGCCTTCTCCATAATACTGACCCCGTCCACAATACTGACCCTAACCACAAAACTGACACTGTCCACAATACTGAACTAGTCCACAATATTGACCATGTCCACAAACAAGATCCAGTCCACAATACTGACCATGTCCACAGTACTGACAGTGTCCACGATACTGACCATGTCCACAAATCTGACCCTGTCCACAATACTGACCATGTCCACAATACTGACCATGTCCACAATACTGACCCCGCCCACAATCCTGTCCAGGTCCACAATACTGACAATGTCCACAATACTGAACCCGTCCACAATAATGACACCATCCACAATTGTGATTCTGTCCTCAATACTGACCCTGTCCACAATAGTGACCATGTCCACAAACCTGATCCCATCCACAATGCTGACCCATCCACAATACTATCAATGTCCACAATACTGACCACGTCCACAATATTGACCTGGTCCACAGTACTGACCTGGTCCACAATACTGACCCCGTCCAGAATACTGACCATGCACACAATACTGACCCTGTCCACAATACTGACCCTGTCCACAATACTGACCACTTCCACAATTCTGGCTCCACCCACAATACTGACCATGTCAACAACACTGACCCCGTCCACAATACTGACCCCATCCACAATACTGACCTGCCCATAATCCTGCCCATGTCCACATTACTGACCATGTCCACAATACCTACACCATCCACAATACTGATTATGTCCACAATATTGACCCTGTCCACAATACTGATCATGTCCATAATACTGACGCTGTCCACAACACTGACCCCGTCCATAATACTGACCCCGTCCACAATACTGATGCTGTCCACAATACTGATCCCATCCACAATACTGACCTGGTCCACAATACTGATCTTTTCCACAATACTGACCCTGTCCACAATACTGACCCGCTCCACAATACTGACACCGTCCACAATATTGGTCCCGTTGATAATACTGAACCCGTCCACAATATGGACACCGTCCACAATACTTACCCCGTCGACAAAACTGACCATGTCCACAATACTGACCATGTCCACAATACTGACCCAGTCTACAATAATGCCCTGTCCACAATTCTGGCTGCACCAACAATACTGACCATGTCCATAATAATGACCCTGTCCACAATACTGACCATGTACACTGTACTGACACTGTCCAAAGTGCTGAACCTGTCCACAATTCAGACCCCTTGCACAATACTGACAGTGTCCGCAATACTGACCCTGCCCACAATACGGAACACATCCATAAAACTGACTCCATCTGCATTGCTGATCCCGTCCACAATAATGACTCCACCCACAACACTGACCCTGCCCACAATAATGACTCGGTCCACAATACGGACTTCATCCACAATACTAACACGGTCCACAATACTGACGCCGTCCACAATACTGACCATTTCCACAATACTAGCCCTGTCCAGCATATTGACCATGTCCACAATACTGACTCTGTCCACAATACTGAACCTGTCCACAACACTGACCCCGTCCACAATTCTGACCATGACCACAAAACTGACCATGTCCACAATAATGATCTTGTCTACAATACGGACCCCGTCCACAATACTGACCCTGTCCACAATACTGACCATGTCCAAAATACTGACCCTGTCCACAATACTGACCCCGTTCACAAAACTGAACCTGTGCACAATACTGACCCTGTCCACAATACTGACCCCGTCCACAATACTGAATCAGCCCACAATACTGACACCGTCCACAATACTGACCTGGTCTACAATACTGGCCTTCTCCACAATACTGACCCTGTCCACAATACTGACCACGTCCACAAACGTGACCCTGTCCGCTACACTGACAACGCCCACAATACTGACCTGGTCCACAATACTGGCCTTCTCCATAATACGGACCCCGTCCACAATACTGACCCTGACCACAAAACTAACCCTGTCCACAATACTGAACTAGTCCACAATACTGACCATGTCCACAAACCAGATCCAGTCCACAATACTGACCATGTCCACAATACTGACACTGTCCACGATACTGACCATGTCCACAAACCTGAACCTGTCCACAATACAGACCATGTCCACAAAACTGACCCTGTCCACAATACTAACCATGTCCACAAACCTGACCCTTTCCACAATACTGACCATTTTCACAATACTGACCATGTCCCCAACACTGACCCTGTCCACAATACAGATCCTGCCTACAATATTGACACTGTCCACAATAATGATTCCTCCACAAACTGATCCCGTCCACAATACTGACTCCGTCCACAAAACTGACCATGTCCACAAAACTGACTCCATCCACAATACTGATCCCACACACAATACTGACCCTGTCCACAATACTGACCCTGTCCACAATCCTGACGATGTACACAGAACTGACCCTGTCCACAATACTGACCCCCATCCACAATACCGATCCCGTCCACAATAATGACCCCATCCACAACACTGACCCTGCCCACAATAGTGACCATGTCAACAATACAGACTCCGTCGACAATACTGACCCGGTCCACAATACTGACTCTTCCACAATACTGACAATTTCCACAATACTGGCACTGTCCACAATATTGACCATGTCCACAAGACTGAACTTGTCCAGAATACTGACCCCGTCCATAATACTGACCCTGTCCACTATACTGACCAGGTCCAACATACTGACCGCATCCACCATACTGACCATTTCCACAATACTGCCACCATCCACCATACTGACTATTTCCACAATACTGACCCTGTCAACAATTTTGATACTCTCCACAATTCTGACCATATCCACAGTCCCGACCCCAGCCACAATACTGACACTGTCCACGAGACTGACCCTGTCCACAATAGTAAAACTGCTCCCACAATACTGGCCATGTCCACAATACAGACCATGTCCACAAAACTGACCCTGTCCACGAACCTGACCATATCCACAAAACTGCACCTGTCCACAATACTGACCCTGTCAACAATACTCTCCCTGTCCACAATAGCGCCCCATCCACAATATTGACACTGTCCACAATACTGCCCCCGTCCACAATACTGACCCGGTCCACAATACTGGCCATGTCCACAATACTGACGATGTCCACAATACTGACCCAGTCCACAATACTGACCCTGTCCACAATAGACTCTGCCCACAATAATGACCCTGCACACAATACTGACTTCACCCACAATACTGACACTATCCACAATAATGACCCTGTCCACAATACTGACCCTGTCAATTGTTCAAAATACTGACCCTGTTCACAATACTGACACTGTCCAGAATACTGACCCCGTCCACAATACTGACCCTGTCCACAATACTGACCATGTCCACAATAGTGACACGGTCCACAATACTCGGGTGACTGTCTGTGTGGAGTTTGCACATTCTCCCCGTGTTTGCGTGGGTTTCCTCCGGGTGCTCCGGTTTCCTCCCACAGTCCAAAGATGTGCGGGTTAGGTTGATTGGCTATGATAAATTGACCCTTAGTGTTAGGGGGATTAAATACGTGGGGTTACGGGGATAGGGTGGGATATGTGTTGGTGTAGGGGTTACAGGGATCGGGTGGGATATGTGTCGGTGCAGGCTCGATGGGCCGAAATGGCCTCTATCTGCACTGTGGGGTTTCTGTGATTCTGTGATTCTGTGAATACTGACTCCACCCACAATACTGACCACGTCCACAATACTGACCACATCGCCAATACTGAGCCGGTCCACAATACTGACCCTGTCCACAATACTGACCCTGTCCACAATAATGACCCTGTCCACAATACTTACCCTGTCCACAATACTGCACTCATCCACAATATTGACACTGTCCACAATACTGACAATGTCCACAATACTGCGCCCGTCCACAAAACTGACCCTGTCCACAATACTGATCATGTCCACAATACTGATGATGTCCACAATGCTGACCCAGCCCACAATACTGATCCAGTCCACAATAGACTCCGCCCACAATACTGACATGGCACACAATACTGGCTCTGGCCACAATACTGACCCTGTCCACAATAATATGCCAGTCCACAATACTGACCCTGTCCACAATACTGACCCTGTTCACAAAAGTGACGCCTTCCACAATACTGACCACATCCACAATACAGACCCTGTCCTCAAAACTGACCATGTCCACAATACTGACACCGTCCACAATTCTGACCCCGTCCATAATATTGACACTGCCCACAATACTGATCATGTCCTCAGTACTGACCATGTCCACAATACTGACACCGTCCACAATTCTGACCCCGTCCATAATATTGACACTGCCCACAATACTGATCATGTCCTCAGTACTGACCATGTCCACAATACTGACTCCGTCCACAATAGTGACAAGGTCCACAATACTGACACTGTCCAAAATACTGACACTCTCCACAAAACTGACCATGTCCACAATACTGACCATGTCCACAATACTGAGCCTGTCCACAATACTGACCCCGTCCACAATACTGACACCGAACACAATGCTGACACTGTCCACATTACTGATCATGTCCATAAAACTGACCCCGCCCACAATACTGACACTGTCCACAATACTGACCATGTCCATAATACCGATCCTGTCCACAATACTGACCATGTCCACAATACTGACCCCATCCACAATACTGACACTGACCAGAATACTGACCCTGTCCGCAATGCTGACCCAGTCCACAATGCTAACCCCTTTCACTATACTGACCCTGTCCTACAATACTGACCCTGTCCACAATACTGATCCCGTCCATAATATTTACACTGCCCACTATACTGACCATGTCCACAGTACTGACCATGTCCACATTACTGACTCCGTCCACAATACTGATCTTGTCCACAACACTGAGCCTGTCCACAATACTGACCCTGTCCATAACACTGACACTGAACACAATGCTGACACTGTCCACATTACTGACCATGTCCATAATACTGACCCCGCCCACAATACTGACCCCGCCCACAATACTGACCATGTCCATAATACTGACCATGTCTATAACACTGATCCTGTCCACAATACTGACCATGTCCACATTACTGACCCCATCCACAATACTGACAGTGCCCAGAATACTGACCCTGTCCACAATGCTGACCCAGTCCACAATGCTAACCCCTTTCACTACACTGGCCCTGTCCACAATACTGACCCCGTCCACAATACTGACCCTGTCCACAATACTGACCCTGTCCACAATACTGACCCCGTCCACAATACTGACGCTGTCCACAACACTGACCATGTCCACAACACTGACACTGTAACCAATGCTGACCCTGTCCACAATACTGACCTTATCCACAATACTGAACCTGTCCACAATACTGATCCCCTCCGCAATACTGACCCAGTCCACAATACTGACCCTGTCCACAATACTGGCACTGTCCACAATATGGACTCTGCCCACAATACTGACCCCATCAACAATACTGACCCAGTCCACAATACTGGCACTGTCAACAATACTGACAATGTCATAGAGTCATAGAATCATAGAGTCATAGAGTTATACAGCACAGAAAGAGGCCCTTCGGCCCATCAAGCCCTGTCCAATCTAATCCCATTTTCCAGCATTTGGTCCATAGCCTTGTATGCAATGGCATTTCAAGTGCTCATCCAAATGCTTCTTGAATGTTGTGAGGGTTCCTTCCTCTACCACCCTTTCAGGCAGCGAGTTCCAGACTCCAACCACCCTCCTCAAATCCCCTCTAAACCTCCTGCCCCTTACCTTGAATCTATGCCCCCTTGTTATTGACCCCCCTTCTAAGGGGAAAAGTTTCTCTTTATCTACCCTATCCATGCCCCTCATCATTTTGTACACCTCAATCAGGTCCCCCCTCAGCCTTCTTTGCTCCAAGGAAAAAAATGTCCACAATACTGACCCTGTCCACAATACTGGCCCCATCCACAATACTGACCCTGTCCACAATACTGACCCCATCCACAATACTGACCCAGTCCACAATACTGGCACTGTCCACAACACTGACAATGTCCACAATACTGACCCCGTCCATAATACTGGCCCCATCCACAATACTGAACCCGTCCACAATACTGCCCCGGCCCACAACACTGACCATGTCCACAATACTGATCCTGTCCACAATACTGACACCGTCCACAATAATGACCCTGTCCACAATGCTGACACCGTCCACAATACTGAACCTGTCCACAATGCTGACACTGTGCACAGTACAGACCCTGTCCACAATAGTGCCCCATCCACAATATTGACCCTGTCCACAATACTGACCCTGTCCACAATACTGCCCCCATCCACAATATTGACCCTGTCCACAAGACTGACCATGTCCACAATACTGCCCCATCCACAGCACTGAACCTGTCCACAAAACTGACTCTTTCCACATCACTGACCCTGTCCACAATGCTGCCCCCATGCACAATATTGACCCTGTCCACAATACTGAACATTTCCACAATACTGACCACGGCCACAATACTGACCCTGTCCACAATAGTGAAACTGCCCACAATACTGACCATGTCCACAATACCATCCCCATCCACAATACTGACCCTGTTCACAAAACTGACCATATCCACAAAACTGCCCCTGTCAACAATGCTGACACTGTCCACAATACTGACCCTGTTCTCAATACTGCCACCATCCACAATAATGACCCAGTCCACAATACTGACCCCGTCCACAATACTGAACCTGTCCACAATACTGACCCTGTCCACAATACTAACTGTGGTAAACCACTGTTTGTATTCCACTGTGTACATGCCTGGACATGCCTCGGCTGACTCCTCCCACAAGTCCTACTATAAAGGTGACTGCTCCCCAGCCCCTTTGTATTTCTGGACCGGTCGACCACTCGAGGCAGACCTTCATTCTTTTGTTAATAAAAGCCTTTAGTTACTCTCTTAACTCTCAGTCTTTTATGAGTAATTGATAGCGCATCAATTTTATGAACAAAATTTTTATAATGGAGAAGATCCTCACACCAGCATGCCTGGACTTAGATCATCGGGAGGCGGACTCAGCCACCAAGTTTACTCACTGGCTTAAGTGTTTCGAAAAATTCCTGACCGCCTCCGCAGCAATCAAATCGGACGAGGACAAACTGGATGTCCTGACCTCCAAAGTGAACCACCGAGTGTACTCGGTCATCCAAGACGCGACCTCGTACGTGGACGCTATCAAGCTCCTCAAGGACCAGTACACGCGCCCAGTGAACGAAGTGTACGCCAGGCACCTTCTGGGGAGTCGTAAACAACAACCTGGGGAATCGACCGTGGAATACCTTCAGGCACTGTCTGTGCTTGGCCGGGCCTGTGGTTGTAAGGATGTAAAGGCTGCCGTGTACACAGAGGAACGTATCCGGGACGCTTTTGTAGCGGGCCGCAGATCCAATTACACCCGACAGCGACTGTTGGAGCAGAGTGACCTCGACCTCAACAAGGCCTCTGAACTCGCACTATCATTGGATGCAGCCTACCGGGGCATGGATGCCTACTCCTCTGCACCGCGGACGCCGCGGGGAACGACAGCCTGGGACACGGTAGGACCGCCTCATAGCGCCGTGCCACCCCAGCCACACCCCAGCAACGGCCCAACTACCGCAGCAGTGTCCCAAGGCCAGACAGCAGTGCCCCAAGGCCAGAAATGCTACTTCCGTGGCCAGGCAAAACACCCCAGAGCGCGCTGCCCGGCGAAAAACGCGATCTGCTCGGGCTGCGGGAAGAAGGGACACTACGCTAACGTCTGCAGGGCCAAAGCCACCCCGAACCCCAGCAGCGCCACGTGTGGGCCATGCGGGCCGCCATCTTGGGCCTCCCCAGCCATGTGCGAACCACCGGTACAGCAGCCATTTTGGACGCCTCCAGCCACATGGGGATCATGGACGCCGCCATCTTGGACGACAGCCGGAACGCAGCAGGCCCCCAACACCGCCTCATCTGATACCCGCAGCGACACACCGACCCCTACACTGGCATCCGTTACACTGGACCAAGCGAGACCGCACCAGCTGGCCAGTTCCACAATGGACATTAAGGTAAATGGCCACGATACAATCTGCCTTTTTGACTCTGGGAGCACGGAGAGCTTCATCCACCCCGACACGGTGCGGCGTTGCTCTCTCCCAGTCCTGCCTGCGCACCAGCGGATTTCTATGGCCTCCGAGTCCCAGTCGGCGGACATCGGCGGCTACTGCGTAGTGACACTCGTAGTAGACGGGACCGTGTACGATCATTTTAAACTTCTGGTCCTGCCCGACCTCTGCGCTGCCGTCCTGCTGGGGTTAGATTTTGAGTGCAACCTTAAAAGCGTTACGATGGCATATGGTGGACCCCTACCCCCACTCACAGTCCGCAGCCAGCAGCTTCCAAATTGCCCGCCGCGCACCAGGTGCAACCTCTCCACACTCAGAGTCACCCCCCCCCAACTGTTTGCTAACCTCACCCCCGACTGTAAGCCCATCGCCACAAAGAGCAGGCGATACAGTGCCGGGGACAGGGTTTTCATTAAAACCGAAGTGGAGCGGCTCCTGAAGGAAGGGATTATTGAGGGCAGCACCAGCCCCTGGCGAGCCCAGGTTGTGGTCGTTAAGACCGGCGAGAAGCAGCGCCTGGTCATCGACTACAGCCAGACAATAAATCGCTACACCCTGCTGGACGCCTACCCACTGCCCCGCATAGCTGATATGGTCAACCAGATCGCGCAGTACCGCGTCTTCTCGACCATTGACCTGAAATCAGCGTACCACCAGCTCCCTATCCGCCCTGAGGACCGCCAGTATACTGCCTTTGAGGCAAACGGCCGCCTCTATCACTTCCTTAGGGTTCCCTTTGGCGTCACCAACGGGGTGGGGTCTCCGTCTTCCAAAGGGAGATGGACCGGATGGTAGATCAAAATGCGTTGCAGGCCACTTTCCCATATCTGGACAATGTGACCATCTGCGGCCGTGACTTGCAGGACCATGACGCAAACCTCGAAAAATTCCTCCGCACCGCCCAACTCCTGAACCTGACATATAACAAGGAGAAGTGCATATTCCGCACAAACCGCCTCGCCATCCTTGGCTGTGTTGTGGAACACGGGGTCATCGGCCCTGACCCCGACCGGATGCATCCCCTTATGGAACTCCCACTCCCCCACTGCCTCAAGGCCCTGAAGAGGTGCCTAGGGTTTTTCTCCTATTATGCCCAGTGGGTCCCCTACTATGCGGACAAGGCCCATCCGCTGATCAAGTCCACCTCTTTTCCCTTGATGGCAGAGGCCCGCTTAGCCTTCCACCGTATCAAGGAAGACATTGCCAAAGCCACCATGCACGCAGTGGACGAATCCATCCCCTTCCAGGTGGAAAGCGACGCGTCCGACTTTGCCCTGGCCGCTACCCTCAATCAGGTGGGGAGACCCGTGGCCTTCTTTTCACGAACCCTCCAAGGCCCGGAGACCAGACACTCCGCTGTTGAGAAGGAGGCCCAGGCGATAGTGGAGGCTGTGCGTCATTGGAGGCACTACCTGGCCGGAAAACGATTTACCCTGCTCACTGACCAACGTTCAGTTGCTTTCATGTTTAACAACAAGCAGAGGGGCAAAATCAAAAATGACAAGATCTTGAGGTGGAGAATCGAACTTTCCACCTACAATTACGAGATCTTGTACCAGCCCGGGAAGCTCAATGAACCCCCGGATGCGCTATCGCGTGGCACCTGCGCCAGCGCGCAGATCGATAGACTGCGGGCCCTCCACAATGACCTCTGCCACCCGGGGGTCACCAGGTTCTTCCATTTCATCAAGGCCCGCAACCTGCCTTACTCTATTGAGGAGGTCAGGACCATGACCAGGAACTGCCAAGTCTGCGCTGAGTGCAAACCGCACTTTTATAGACCAGACAGGGCCCACCTGATAAAAGCCACTCGCCCCTTCGAGCGCCTGAGCGTTGATTTTAAAGGGCCTCTCCCCTCCTCCGACCGCAATGTGTACTTCCTCAATATTATTGATGAGTACTCCCGTTTCCCGTTCGCCATCCCCTGCCCGGACATGACCAGTGCCACGGTCATTAAATGTCTGAACGACCTCTTCACCCTGTTCGGTTTCCCCAGCTATATCCATAGCCACCAGGGCTCATCGTTTATGAGCGACGAACTCCGTCAGTACCTGCTAACTAGGGGTATTGCCACAAGCAGGACCACCAGTTACAACCCCCGGGGGAACGGACAGGTGGAAAGAGAAAATGCGACAGTTTGGAAGGCCGCCCTGCTAGCCTTAAAGTCTAGGGGCCTTCCAACCTCCCGCTGGCAGGATGTGCTCCCCGATGCGCTCCACTCTATTCGGTCACTGCTCTGCACTGCCACTAACGCCACTCCTCATGAGAAAATGTTTGTCTTCCCAAGGAAGTCCACATCGGGGACATCGCTACCGCCATGGCTGACGTCCCCAGGGCCGGTCCTACTGAGAAGGCACGTGAGGGCCCATAAAATGGACCCCCTGGTCGAGAGGGTCGACCTCCTCCACGCCAACCCCCAGTATGCTTACATTGCATACCCGGACGGGCGGGAGGACACAGTCTCCATAAGAGACCTTGTACCCTCGGGGGCCGCAGTAACCCAGTACTCACTACCACCCCCCCCCCACGATCCGATATCCAGCCCCAGCAGACGGCAGGCCTGGGCCCAGCGACCCGCTCGACATCTACGAGGACGACACGCCTGTGCCACAGCCTACGCGGGACTCGACGCCGGAAGCTCCACTACCCCTGCCGTCACCACGCCGATCACAGCGGCAGACAAGACCTCCGGAGAGACTCCAATACACTAACTTTTAATACACTTCACCCCGCCGGACTCAATTTTAAACAAGGGGTGAATGTGGTAAACCACTGTTTGTATTCCACTGTGTACATGCCTGGACATGCCTCGGCTGACTCCTCCCACAAGTCCTACTATAAAGGTGACTGCTCCCCAGCCCCTTTGTATTTCTGCACCGGTCGACCACTCGAGGCAGACCTTCATTCTTTTGTTAATAAAAGCCTTTAGTTACTCTCTTAACTCTCAGTCTTTTATGAGTAATTGATAGCGCATCACTAACCCCGTCCACAATACTGACACTGTCCACAACACTGACCATGTCCACAACACTGACACCGTAACCAATACTGACCCTGTCCAAAATACTGACCTTGTCCACAATACTGAACCTGTCCACAATACTGACCCCATCCACAATACTGAACTTGTCCACAAACCTGAAGCTTTCCACAATACTGACAGCGTCCACAACACTGACCTGGTCCACAATACAGACACCGTCCACAATACCAGCCCTGTCCACAATCCTGACCTCTCCACAACACTGACCATGTAAACTAACCTGATGCTTTCCACAATACTGACACCATCCACAATACTGGCCCCGTCCACAATACTGACCGTGCCCACAATAATGACCTGGTCCACAATATTGACACTGTCCACAATACCAGCCCTGTCCACAATGCTGACCGTGTCAACAATACCGGTCCTGTCCACAATACTGGCCTCACCCACAATACTGACTTGGTCCACAATACTGACCTTGTCCACAAACCTGACTAGTCCACAATACTGACCGCGTCCACAATACTGACCATCTCCACAATACTGACACTGTCCACGATACTGACCATGTCCACAAACCTGACCCTGTCCACAATACTGAGCATGTCCACAATATTGTCCCTGTCCACAATACTGACCCTGTCCACAATACTGACCCTTTCCACAATTTTGACCATGTCCACAAATCTTTTCCCATCCACAATACTGACCATGTCCACAAACCTGACCCCTTCCACAATACAGATCCTGCCTACAATATTGACCCTGTCCACAATAATGATTCCTCCACAATACTGACCGCGCCCACAATACTGAACCTGTCCACAATACTGACACCATCCACAATACTGAGCCACCCCACAATACTGACCCTGACCACAATACTGACCATGTCCACAATACTGAGCATGTCCACAATATTGTCCCTGTCCACAATACTGACCCTGTCCACAATACTGACCCTTTCCACAATATTGACCATGTCCACAAATCTTTTCCCATCCACAATACTGACGATGTCCACAAACCTGACCCTTTCCACAATACAGACCCTGCCTACAATATTGACCCTGTACACAATAATGATTCCTCCACAATACTGACCGCGTCCACAATGCTGAACCTGTCCACAATACTGACTCCATCCACAATACTGGCTCTGTCCACAATACTGACCGTGTACATAATACTGACCCTGTCCACAATACTGACTCTGTCCACAATACTGACCCTTTCCACAATTTTGACCATGTCCACAATTCTTTTCCCATCCACAATACTGACCATGTCCACAAACCTGACCCCGTCCACAATACAGACCGTGCCTACAATATTGACCCTGTCCACAATAATGATTCCTCCACAATACTGACCGCGTCCACAATACTGAACCAGTCCACAATACCGACTCCATCCACAATACTGAGCCTACCCACAATACTGACCCTGTCCACAATACTGACCATGTCCACCATACTGGACCTGTCCACAATACTGACCGTATCCACAATACTGACCCTGTCCACAATACTGACCCAGACCACAATACTGACCATGTCCCCAATACAGAACCTGTCCACAATACTGACCCTGTCTACAATATTGACCCCGTCCACAATACTGACCCCGTCCACAAAACTGACGCTGTCCACAATACTGACCCTGCACACAATACTGACACCATCTACAATAATGACACTGCCCACAATACTGACCATGTCCACAATATTGATCATGTCCACAAACTTGACCACCATCTAAAAGGCACAAGTCAGGAGTGTGATGGAATACTCTCCAATTGCCTGGATGAGTGCAGCTCCAACAACACTCAAGAAGCTCGACACCATTCAGGATAAAGCAGCCCGCTTGATTGGCACTCCATCCACCACCTTCAACATTCACTCCCTCCACCACCGGCGCACTGTGGCTGCTGTGTGTACCATCTACAAGATACACTGCAGCAACTCGCCAAAGGTCCTTCAACAGCACCTTCCAAAGCTGCGACCTCTACCACTTAGAAGAACAAGGGCAGCAGACGCATGGGAACATCACCACCTACAAGTTCCCCTCCAAGCCACACACCATCCTGACTTGGACCTGTATCGCCGTTCCTTCACTGTCGCTGGGCCAAAATCCTGGAACTCCCTTCCTAACAGCATTGTGGGTGTACCTACACCATGTGGACTGCAGCGGTTCAAGAAGGCGGCTCACCACCATCTCCTCAAGGGCAATTAGGGATGGGCACTAAATGCAGGCCTAGCCAGCGACGCCCACATCCCATCAATGAATTAAAAAAAAAAATGTCCACAAAACTGACCCTGTCCACAAAACTGACCATATCCACAAAACTGCCCTTGTCCACAACACTGACCCTGTCCACAATACTGCCACCATCCCGAATATTGACCCTGTCCACAATACTGAACCTATCCACAATTCCGACCATGTCCACAATACTGATGATGTCCACAATACTGACCCAGTCCACAATACTGACCCTGTCCACAAGAGACTCCGCCCACAATACTGACCCTGACCACATTAAGGAACCTGTCCACAATACTGACGCTGTCCACAGTACTGACACTGTCCACAATACTGACCCTGTTCACAAAATGACACCATCCACAATACTGACCATGTCCACAATACTGACACCGTCCACAATACTGACCCCATCCATAATAGTGACACTGCACACAATACTGACCCTGCACACAATACTGACCCTGTCCACAATACTGACCATGTCCATAATACTGATACTGTCCACCATACTGACTCTGTCCACAATACTGACCCCATCCACAATACTGACACTGCCCACAATACTGACCCTGTCCACAGTGCTGACCCAGTGCACAATACTAACCACTTTCACTATACTGACCCTGTCCACAATACTGACTCTGTCCACAATACTGACCCTTTCCACAATTTTGACCATGTCCACAAATCTTATCCCATCCACAATACTGACCATGTCCACAAACCTGACCCCTTCCACAATACAGACCCTGCCTACAATGTTGTCCCTGTCCACAATAATGATTCCTCCACAATACTGACCACGTCCACAATACTGAACCTGTCCACAATACTGACTCCATCCACAATACTGAGCCACCCCACAATACTGACCCTGACCACAATACTGACCATGTCCACAATACTGGCTCTGTCCACAATACTGACCATGTACATAATACTGACCCTGTCCACAATACTGACCCTGTCCACAATACTGACCCTTTCCACAATTTTGACCATGTCCACAAATCTTTTCCCATCCACAATACTGACCATGTCCACAAACCTGACCCCTTCCACAATACAGACCCTGCCTACAATGTTGACCCTGTCCACAATAATGATTCCTCCACAATACTGACCACGTCCACAATACTGAACCTGTCCACAATACTGACTCCATCCACAATACTGAGCCACCCCACAATACTGACCCTGACCACAATACTGACCATGTCCACAATACTGGCTCTGTCCACAATACTGACCATGTACATAATACTGACCCTGTCCACAATACTGACCCTGTCCACAATACTGACCCTTTCCACAATTTTGACCATGTCCACAATTCTTTTCCCATCCACAATACTGACCATGTCCACAAACCTGACCCCGTCCACAATACAGACCCTGCCTACAATATTGACCCTGTCCACAATAATGATTCCTCCGCAATACTCACCGCGTCCACAATACTGAATCGGTCCACAATACTGGCTCCATCCACAATACTGAGCCCACCCACAATACTGACCCTGTCCACAATACTGACCATGTCCACCATACTGGCCCCATCCACAATACTGACCGTGTCCACAATACTGACCATGTCCCCAATACAGAACCCGTCCACAATACTGACCCTGTCTACAATACTGACCCCATCCACAATACTGACCCCGTCCACAAAACTGACGCTGTCCACAATACTGCCCCTGCACACAATACTGACACCATCTACAATAATGACACTGCCCACAATACTGACCATGTCCACAATATTGACCATGTCCACAAACTTGACCACCATCTAAAAGGCACAAGTCAGGAGTGTGATGGATACTCTCCAATTGCCTGGATGAGTGCAGCTCCAACAACACTCAAGAAGCTCGACACCATTCAGGATAAAGCAGCCTGCTTGATTGGCACTCCATCCACCACCTTCAACATTCACTCCCTCCACCACCGGCGCACTGTGGCTGCAGTGTGTAACATCTACAAGATGCACTGCAGCAACTCGCCAAAGCTCCTTCAACAGCAGCTTCCAAACCCGTGACCTCTACCACTTAGAAGAACAAGGGCAGCAGACGCATGGGAACATCACCACCTACAAGTTCCCCTCCAAGCCACACACCATCCTGACTTGGACCTGTATCGCCGTTCCTTCACTGTCGCTGGGCCAAAATCCTGGAACTCCCTTCCTAACAGCATTGTGGGTGTACGTACACCATATGGACTGCAGCGGTTCAAGAAGGCGGCTCACCACCATCTTCTCAAGGGCAATTAGGGATCGGCACTAAATGCAGGCCTAGCCAGCGACGCCCACATCCCATCAATGAATTAAAAAAAAAAATGTCCACAAAACTGACCCTGTCCTCAAAACTGCCACCATCCAGAATGTTGACCCTGTCCACAATACTGACCATGTCCACAATACTGCCCCTGTCCACAATACTGAACCTGTCCACAATTGCGACCATGTCCACAATACTGATGATGTCCACAATACTGACCCAGTCCACAATACTGACCCTGTCCACAATAAACTCCGTCCACAATACTGACCCTGCACACAATACTGGCTCCGCCCACAATACTGACCCTGACCACATTAAGGAACCTTTCCACAATACTGACGCTGTCCACAGAACTGACACTGTCCACAATACTGACCCTGTTCACAAAATGACACCATCCACAACACTGACCCTGTCCACAAAACTGACCATGTCCACAATACTGACCCCATCCACAATACTGACCCTGTCCACAAAACTGACCATGTCCACAATACTGACACCGTCCACAATACTGACCCCGTCCATAATAGTGACACTGCACACAATACTGACCCTGCACACAATACTGACCCCACCCACAACACTGATCCTGTCCACAATACTGACCATATCCATAATAATGATCCTGTCCACCATACTGACCCTGTCCACAATACTGACCCCATCCACAATACTGACACTGCCCACAATACTGACCCTGTCCACAGTGCTGACCCAGTGCACAATACTAACTACTTTCACGATACTGACCCTGTCCACAATACTGATCTAGTCCACAATACTGATTTTTCCAGAATAGACTCCGCCCACAATACTGACACTATATACAATACCGGCTCCGCCCACAATACTGACCCTGTCCACAATACTTACCCCGTCCACAATACTGACCCTGTCCACAATACTGACCCGTCCACAATACTGACATTGTGCACAACACTGACCATGTCCACAACACTGAGCACGTAACCAATTCTGACCCCGTCCACAATACTGACTCTGTCCACAATACTGACCCCATCCACAATACTGACCCAGTCCACAATACTGACCCTGTCCAGAATACTGTCCGCAACCACAACACTGACACAATCCACAATACTGACCACGTCCACATTACTGACCATGTCCACAATATTTACCAATCCACAATACTGACCCCGTCCACAACACTGACCTGGTCCACAATACTGAACCTGTCCACAAACCTGAATCTGTCCACAATACTGACCGCGTCCACAACACTGACCTGGTCCATCAATGAATTTTAAAAAATCCACATTACTGACCATGTTCACAATACTGACCATGTCCACAACACTGACCCTGTCCACAATACTGACCCCATTCACAATACTGAGCCTGTACACAATACTGACACCGTCCACAATACTGACCTCGTCTACAATACTGGCCTTCTACACAATACTGACACCATGCACAATACTGGCCATGTCCACAAACCTGACCCTGTCCACAACACTGACAACGCCCACTATAATGACCTGGTCCACAATACAGGCCTTCTCCATAACACTGACCCCGTCCACAAGACTGACCCTAACCACAAAACTGACCCTGTCCACAATACTGAACTAGTCCACAATACTGACCGTGTCCACAAACCAGATCCAGTCCACAATACTGGCCATGTCCACAATACTGACACTGTCTACAATACCGGCCTTCTCCACAATACTGACACCACCCACAATACTGATCCTGAACACAAAACTAAGCCTGTCCACAATACTGAAGTTGTCCACAATACTGACCATGTCCACAAACCTGATCCTGTCCACAATAATGACCACGTCCACAAACATGATCCTGTCCATAATACTGACCATGTCCACAATACTGACCTGGTCCACAATACTGACCCTGTCCACAATACTGATCCTGTCCACAATACTGAACCCGTCCACAATACTGCCCCGGTCCACAATACTGACCATGTCCACAATACTGATCCCGTCCACAATACTGACCCCGTCCAAAATAATGACCCTGTCTACAATACTGACCCCGTCCACAATATTGAACCTGTCCATAATACTGACCCTGTCAACAATAGACTCCACCCACAATACTAACGCTGTCCACAATACTGACCCTGTCCACAATACTGACCCTGTCCACAATACTGACAATGTCCACAATACTGGCACTGTCCACAATACTGACACTGTCCACAATACTGACAATGTCCACAATACTGACACTGTCCACAATACTGACCATGTCCACAAAATTGAACCTCTCCACAAAACTGACCATATCCACAAAACTGCCCCCGTCTACAATACCGTCCTTCTCCACAATAGTGACACCACCCACAATACTGACCCTGACCACAAAACTAACCCTGTCCACAATACTGAAGTTGTCCACAATACTGACCGTGTCCATAAACCTGATACTGTCCACAATACTGACCATCTCCACAATACTGACACTGTCCACGATACTGACCATGCCCACAACCCTGACAATATCCACAATGCTGAGCATGTCCACAATATTGTCCCTGTCCACAATACTGACCCTGTCCACAATACTGACCCTTTCCACAATTTTGACCATGTCCACAAATCTTTTCCCATCCACAATACTGACCATGTCCACAAACCTGACCCCTTCCACAATACAGACCCTGCCTACAATATTGACCCTGTCCACAATAATGATTCCTCCACAATACTGACCGCGTCCACAATACTGACCCTGACCACAATACTGACCATGTCCACAATACTGGCTCTGTCCACAATACTGACCATGTACATAAAACTGACCCTGTCCACAATACTGACCCTGTCCACAATACTGACCCTTTCCACAATTTTGACCATGTCCACAATTCTTTTCCCATCCACAATACTGACCATGTCCACAAACCTGACCCCGTCCACAATACAGACCCTGCCTACAATATTGACCCTGTCCACAATAATGATTCCTCCACAATACTGACCGCGTCCACAATACTGAACCGGTCCACAATACTGACTCCATCCACAATACTGAGCCCACCCACAATACTGACCCTGTCCACAATACTGACCATGTCCACCATACTGACCCCATCCACAATACTGACCGTTTCCACAATACTGACCCTGTCTACAATACTGACCCCATCCACAATACTGACCCCGTCCACAAAACTGACGCTGTCCACAACACTGACCCTGCACACAATACTGACACCATCTCCAATAATGACACTGCCCACAATACTGACCATGTCCACAATACTGCCCCTGTCCACAATACTGAACCTGTCCACAATTCCGACCATGTCCACAATATTGATGATGTCCACAATACTGACCCTGTCCACAATAAACTCCGCCCACAATACTGACCCTGCACACAATACTGGCTCCGCACACAATACTGACCCTGACCACATTAAGGAACCTTTCCACAATACTGATGCTGTCCACAGCACTGACACTGTCCACAATACTGACCCTGTTCACAAAATGACACCATCCACAATACTGACCCCGTCCACAATACTGACCCTGTCCACAAAACTGACCATGTCCACAATACTGACACCATCCACAATACTGACCCCGTCCATAATAGTGACACTGCACACAATACTGACCCTGCACACAATACTGACCCCACCCACAATACTGACCCTGTCCACAATACTGACCATGTCCATAATAATGATCCTGTCCACCATACTGACCCTGTCCACAATACTGACCTAGTCCACAATACTGACTTGTCCAGAATAGACTCCGCCCACAATACTGACACTTTATACAATACCGGCTCCGCCCACAATACTGACCCTGTCCACAATACTTACCCCGTCCACAATACTGACCCTGTCCACAATACTGACCCGTCCACAATACTGACATTGTCCACAACACTGACCATGTCCAGAACACTGACCACGTAACCAATTCTGACCCCGTCCACAATACTGACCTTGTCCACAATACTGAACCTGTCCACAATACTGACTCTGTCCACAATACTGACCCCATCCACAATACTGACCCAGTCCACAATACTGACCCTGTCCAGAATACTGTCTGCATCCACAATACTGACACAATCCACAATACTGACCACGTCCACATTACTGACCACGTCCACATTACTGACCATGTCCACAATATTTACCATTCCACAATACTGACCCCGTCCACAACACTAACCTGGTCCACAATACTGAACCTGTCCACAAACCTGAATCTGTCCACAATACTGACCGCGTCCACGACACTGACCTGGTCCATCAATGAATTTTTAAAAATCCACATTACTGACCATGTTCACAATACTGACCATGTCCACAACACTGACCCTGTCCACAATACAGACCCTGCCTACATTATTGACCGTGTCCACAATAATGATTCCTCCACAATACTGACCCCGTCCACAATACCGACACCATCCACAAAACTGACCATGTCCACAAAACTGAGCCCGTCCACAATACTGACTCCATCCACAATTCTTATTCCGCCCACAATACTGACCCTGTCCACAATACTGACCATGTCCACAATACTGGCCCCGTCTACAATACTAATCCCGTCCACAACACTGACACTGTCCACAATACTGACCCTGTCCACAATACTGACCATGTCCACAATACTGACAATGTCCAGCATACTGACCCTGTCCACAATACTGACCCCGTTCACAATACTGAACCTGTACACAATACTGACACCGTCCACAATACTGACCTCGTCTACAATACTGGCCTTCTACACAATACTGACACCATCCACAATACTGGCCATGTCCACAAACCTGACCCTGTCCACAACACTGACAACGCCCACTATAATGACCTGGTCCACAATACAGGCCTTCTCCATAACACTGACCCCGTCCACAAGACTGACCCTAACCACAAAACTGACACTGTCCACAATACCGAACTAGTCCACAATACTGACCGTGTCCACAAACCAGATCCAATCCACAATACTGGCCATGTCCACAATACTGACACTGTCTACAATACCGGCCTTCTCCACAATACTGACACCACCCACAATACAGACCCTGAACACAAAACTAAGCCTGTCCACAATACTGAAGTTGTCCACAATACTGACCATGTCCACAAACCTGATCCTGTCCACAATAATGACCATGTCCACAAACATGATCCTGTCCATAATACTGACCATGTCCACAATACTGACCCGGTCCACAATATTGACCACGTTCCCAATACTGACCACGTGCACAATACTGACTCCGTCCACAATACTGACCCTGTCCACAATACTGGCACTGTCCACAATACTGACAGGCCTATAAATTCAGTGGATAGCGCCAGCCGTTAACGCCATAAGAGGGGTCTACTTCCAGCGCTAGGCACTTTGCACCCGGGCGCAGCGCGATCCGCGCCGACGCCCAAATTCAGTTGACATTTAGCGCCGGCGCAAAGTGTTTGCGCCCGCTCAGGTGCGCGCGCAGCTTATGACGTCATATCGTCGCACAACGCTGTTTGTGCGCCCCAAACCGGAAATTCAGTGGCGCCCGCCCAATGTGGGCGTGGCGCTGCTAAGAACTGTGAAGTGGAACGCAACAGAGGCCCTGTGGGCCTCGGGGAGCGCTAATTAAAGGGCACTTACACTGACCTATAAAGCCCAGCCATTTTGCTGCAATGACTTTACTGCTTTGGATTTCTGGACAGAGACCAAGGGACAGAGCTTACTGATTTGGGACAACATAGGAGAGGTACTTTTGGCTTCTGGCCAGTGCTTTGACATTTGACTCATTGTGATTTCACTGTTTTCAACTTCATTATGGGGGCTGTATGGGGGTGCAACCCTGAGTTGCAGCATTATGTGCGAAGGGCTCGCAGACGCTGTGAGAGAGGGCCAGCCATGCCTAGACGCAGAGGGGCCATCAGGCGTCGGCAACGTAGGCCTTACACACTCAGGCAATACCGGCAGCAGGTTTCCTATCTCACCATGACTGCGGCGCATTGTGTTAAGAGGCTGCGCTTCAGAAGGGAGGTGGTTGCAGAGATCTGCCAGCTGCTTCACAGAGACCTGCGTCCACAGCTGATGTGCAGGACGTCTCTCTCGGTGGAAGTGAAGGTCACGGTGGCTCTGAGCTTTTATGCAAGCGGCTCCTTCCAAGCCGCTGCTGGGGACATAGCGAACATCTCCCAGTTTGCCGCGCATCGCTGCATCCGGCAGGTCACCGATGCACTTTTCGCGAGGAGACACCAATTCATCTCCTTCCCCATGACCCGACAGAGGCAGGAGCAGCGTGCAGTTGGATTTGGCAGGTTCGCGGGCTTCCCCATGGTGCAGGGCGCCATTGACTGCACACATGTGGCTATGCGGGCACCTATCCACAATGCCGAGGATTACCGCAACCGGAAGGGCTACCATTCCCTCAATGTACAGCTGGTGTGTGACCACAGGCAGCGCATCCTAGCTGTCAATGCCCGCTTCCCAGGAAGCAGCCACAATGCATTCATCCTGCGCCAGACTACTGTGGCTGACATGTTCGAGGCACAGCCTCCACCAAGGGGATGGCTTATTGGGGACAAGGGCTACCCTTTGTGTACATGGCTCATGACCCCGCTCCGCGCGCCCAGGACCCCAGCGGAGGAGGCATACAACGAAAGCCATCAAGCCACAAGGAACATCATAGAGCAAACGATAGGCATCCTCAAGCAACGGTTCCGCTGCCTGGATCATTCCGGTGGCTCTCTACAGTACTCGCCGGATAGTGTCTCCCAGTTCGTCGTCGTGTGCTGCATGCTGCACAACCTGGCTATCCGCAGGACTCAGGCACTGCCACCTGACATTGCACCACCACCTCAGGAGGACGAGCAGGAGGACCATGAGGAGGAGGAGGAGGAGGAGGAGGAGGAGTACCAGCCCAGGAGGGAGCCACAAGGTCCAAGGGCCGTCCACCGGGGGCTTATTGCTCGACACTTCTAGGCCCCCTGTCAGGGAATGGGCTGTGGAAATGTACGCACCTGAAGGTAGCCGCTCCGCAAGCCCTCAGCCGGTTAACGCAACAACCACTTGCAACATGACACCTGGACATGCTGAATAAATAAAACGCTTTATTTCACAAACTCAGGGCCCTTCCCACATGAAACAGAAAAACAGACAAGAGCCCCAAAAAACAGTCAAAAACATCTGTTGCTCCCAAAACCTGGGGAGGACTTACAAAACTTGGCCATCCAAATGGCCTTCAACATCGGCCTTACAAAAATAAGGGCCCCCCTCCACAACACAAACACCCCCATAAAAACAAACAAGGCCTTGATCTTCGGCCTTCCCAAAATAATCCCCCCCAAAACACAAGCCCCCCCATATATAAAAAACCGCTCTCACCACACTCTAGTGGGTGTGCCGAGAGGGCGAGTCCTTAGACAGCCTTCCCCGGCCCCTGCCCGACCTGCTGCTCCGCCTCAACCTGGGCCCTGTGGCTGGGACAAGGCTGGGGGAAGGCTCATGAGGGCCCCGAGGCGTGTCGGCAGATGCCCTTGGGGGTCGGCCGAGACGACGCACGTCCCGGGAGGGGCCGGCTGCTGGCTGCTGCAGCTGTCGCTGGCCAGCATCAGTGCCAGCAGCAGCTCGTCGCACCTTGGCTGGGGGAGTGGCAGTGTCGGCTGCACCAAGGGGGGCAACCTGGCTGATGGCAGGCGCGCGATGTTCGCCAGAGACACTGGCACTCGGCCGGCCTGGCAGTGCAGCAGGCGCAGCTATCTGGTGGAGGCCAGACCGCTGTGCTGCAGCAGGGCGGCGGGTGCCGTGGCGAAGCCTCTGCGCCACAGCGAGTGTGGCAGAAGTGAGTGCCCGAACTGCCCTGGTATGTGGCCGCATCAGCTGTGCCAGTGTCTGGACGGCACCACTCATCTCGCGAGTCGCGTCCTGCACTGCCGCGAGATGCTGGACACCCCTGTCATTGGCTGCCGCGAGTTGTTCCACCCCCCTGGCCTGTGATTCCCCGAATGCGACCACACTCTGAGCCAGGGACTGAATGGCCTGAGGCATCTGGTCCACAACCCCCATGAACTCCTGGTGGCGCCGCTCAGAGGCCGCCGAGATCTCTTCGAGGAGGCGCACCTCCTGGGCGAGGACCCTCTCCGGACTGGAGGGAGGACTCTCCCTCTGGGGAGAAGGCGGCCAAGCTGGCCGAACCCTCCCGCGTGCCTCAACCCCACTGGGCCCAGGATCTGCCCTCCCCTGCAACACCTCCCCCCTCTGGGGAGCAGGCCGGCGTGCTGCCGGACCCTTCCCGCGTGCCTCAACCCCACTGCGCCCAGGATCTGCCCTCCCCTGCAACACCTCCCCCCTCTGGGGAGCAGGCCGGCGTGCTGCCGGACCCTTCCCGCATGCCTCAACCCCACTGGCCACAGGATCTGCCCTCCCCTGCAACACTTCCCCCTGGCTCTCCTGCAGGCCAGACGTCCCCCCTCCATTGCCATCCCCTGGCGTGGCTGAGGGTTCCCCCGATGTGCCGCCTTCCTCCTGGTCCTCGTCGTCCTCCTCCTCCAAGGGCCTGGCACTCGGAGCTTCAGGGACCACCTCCTCCTCAGCAGCTGAAAGCAGGAAGGCATAAGAGTAGCTTTAGAGTCAGGACACGGCGTCAGCGAGGGAGGCCTGAGTGGTGGCATTATGCGCATTTGTCGGTCAGTGGGAAAGGATCTAGATCTGAAGCGCTAGGGCAACGAGAGAGGTCCAACCGGTCATGTCCTTACCAGTGGCTTCCAGTACAGGGTCCGCATCTCCGATCGCAACAGGGCCAGTCACCCGGGAACGCATGAGTCCAGCCACGCTCTCCTCCAGATCAGTGAGCGCCTGGTACTGGGGACGGCCTCCACCGGTGACAGTCTGGCTCCTCAAATTCCTTGCCAGCTTGGCCTGCAAGAGAAAGGACGGACTCTAAGTAAAGTGTGGTGCCCTGTTGCTGTGTGCACTGCCTCCCATGGTGGAATAGCTTGGCCAGTGTGGTGCCCTGTTGCTGTGTGCACTGCCTCCCATGGTGGAATAGCTTGGCCAGTGTGGTAAGTGCAGAAAGTGCTATTGATGATCATGCCAGTGCCATTGCTGCGGGAGGAGGGCTGCCCATTAGGCCTTTGAGGTCCCTTTGTCCATAATGTGAGGTTCACATGCAAGGATGAGGAGGACACTGGAAAGGGTACTCACCTTCACCAACCGAGTGAGGTCGTTGAACTTCTTGCGGCATTGGTCCGCACTCCTGGGGACATCGCAGGTGGATGACACCCTGCGGGCGATTCTCCTCCAGGCTTTCCTGTACTCGCTCCTGGGAGCCTTGTTGCCACTGGCCGGGCACAAGATCTGTCTTTTGTCCTCCACACCATTAATGAGCACCCTCAGAGCATGCTCGGAGAAGCGCTGCGCTCGTTCACGGGCCCTCTCCATGTCTCCTGGCGCTATTTTGGCCCACCAGCAGTGTTGATGCCTAGCTGCAGGGCTCCAGTATGCAGGGCGTGGCAGCAGTCAAAGTCGACCCTTCCCCCTTTAAGAGCAGGCCGGCGTCAGGGTGTCTGCTGTCAATCAAAACATGACCGCACCTGCGCTGCGCCCGGCCTCGGCGTTATCAGGCCGCATCGCCGGATTAGCGCCTGAACAGAGCATTGCAACGCCAGTTTCAGCGCTCGGCCAAACTCTTGGCCAACTCTACTGAATTTCGGCGAGGTGGCCTGCACTTTCCGGTGGGCGCTAACTTTAGCGAGCGCCCGACTTTAGCGCCCCAAAAGTGTCCAGACTGAATTTCTAGGCCACAATGTCCACAATACTGACCCTGTCCACAATACTGATCCCGTCCACAATACTGAACCCGTCCACAATACTGCCCCAGTCCACAATACTGACCATGTCCACAATACAGATCCCGTCCACAATACTGACCCCGTCCACAATAATGACCCTGTCCACAATACTGACCCCGTCCACAATATTGAACCTGTCCATAATACTGACCCTGTCAACAATAGACTCCACCCACAATACTAACGCTGTCCACAATACTGACCCTGTCCACAATACTGACAATGTCCACAATACTGACACTGTCCACAATACTGACCATGTCCACAAAATTGAACCTCTCCACAAAACTGACCATATCCACAAAACTGCCCCCATCTACAAAACCGTCCTTCCCCACAATACTGACACCATCCACAATACTGACCATGGCCACAAAACTAACCCTGTCCACAATACTGAAGTTGTCCACAATACTGACCGTGTCCATAAACCTGATACTGTCCACAATACTGACCATCTCCACAATACTGACACTGTCCACGATACTGACCATGCCCACAACCCTGACCCTGTCCACAATGCTGAGCATGACCACAATATTGTCCCTGTCCACAATACTGACCCTGTCCACAATACTGACCCTTTCCACAATTTTGACCATGTCCACAAATCTTTTCCCATCCACAATACAGGCCATGTCCACAAAACTGACCCCTTCCACAATACAGACCCTGCCTACAATATTGACCCTGTCCACAATAATGATTCCTCCACAATACTGTCCGCGTCCACAATACTGACCCTGACCACAATACTGACTATGTCCACAATACTGGCTCTGTCCACAATACTGACCCTGACCACAATACTGACCCTTTCCACAATTTTGACCATGTCCACAAACCTGACCCCGTCCACAATACAGACCCTGCCTACAATATTGACCCTGTCCACAATAATGATTCCTCCACAATACTGACCGCGTCCACAATACTGAACCGGTCCACAATACTGACTCCATCCACAATACTGAGCCCACCCACAATGCTGACCCTGTCCACAATACTGACCATGTCCACCATACTGGCCCCATCCACAATACTGACCGTGTCCACAATACTGACCCTGTCCACAATACTGACCCAGACCACAATACTGACCATGTGCCCAGTACAGAACCCGTCCACAATACTGACCCTGTCTACAATACTGACCCCATCCTCAATACTGACCCTGTCCACAAAACTGACGCTGTCCACAATACTGACCCTGCACACAATACTGACACCATCTACAATAATGACACTGCCCACAATACTAACCATGTCCACAATATTGACCATGTCCACAAACTTGACCACCATCTAAAAGGCACAAGTCAGGAGTGTGATGGAATACTCTCCAATTGCCTGGATGAGTGCAGCTCCAACAACACTCAAGAAGCTCGACACCATTCAGGATAAAGCAGCCTGCTTGATTGGCACTCTATCCACCACCTTCAACATTCACTCCCTCCACCACCGGCGCACTGTGGCTGCAGTGTGTACCATCTACAAGATGCACTGCAGCAACTCGCCAAAGCTACTTCAACAGCACCTTCCAAAGCCGCGACCTCTACCACTTAGAAGAACAAGGGCAGCAAACGCATGGGAACATCACCACTAACAAGTTCCCCTCCAAGCCACACAACATCCTGACTTGGACCTGTATTGCCGTTCCTTCACTGTCGCTGGGCCAAATTCCTGGAACTCCCTTCCTAACAGCATTGTTGGTGTACCTACACCATTTGGACTGCAGCGGTTCAAGAAGGCGGCTCACCACCATCTTCTCAAGGGCAATTAGGGATGGGCACTAAATGCAGGCCTAGCCAGCGATGCCCACATCCCATCAATGGATTAAAAAAAAAAAATGTCCACAAAACTGACCCTGTCCACAAATCTGACCATATCCACAAAACTGCCCCTGTCCACAATACTGACCCGGTCCACAATACTGACCCTGTCCACAATACTGCCACCATCCAGAATATTGACCCTGTCCACAATACTGACCATGTCCACAATACTGCCCCTGTCCACAATACTGAACCTGTCCACAATTCCGACCATGTCCACAATACTGATGATGTCCAAACTACTGGCCCAGTCCACAATACTGAACCTGTCCACAATAAACTCCGCCCACAATACTGACCCTGCACACAATAATGGCTCCGCCCACAATACTGACCCTGACCACATGAAGGAACCTGTCCACAATACTGACGCTGTCCACAGTACTGACACTGTCCACAATACTGACCCTGTTCACAAAATGACACCATCCACAATACTGACCCCGTCCACAATACTGACCCTGTCCACAAAACTGACCATGTCCACAATACTGACACCATCCACAATACTGACCCCGTCCATAATAGTGACACTGCACACTATACTGACCCTGCACACAATACTGACCCCACCCACAATACTGACCCTGTCCACAATATTGACCATGTCCATAATAATGATCCTGTCCACCATACTGACCCTGTCCACAATACTGACCCCATCCACAATACTGACACTGCCCACAATACTGACCCTGTCCACAGTGCTGACCCAGTGCACAATACTAACCACTTTCACGATACTGGCCCTGTCCACAGTACTGACCTAGTCCACAATACTGACTTGTCCAGAATAGACTCCGCCCACAATACTGACACTTTATACAATACCGGCTCCGCCCAAAATACTGACCCTGTCCACAATACTTACCCCGTCCACAATACTTACCGTGTCCACAATACTGACCCGTCCACAATACTGACATTGTCCACAACACTGACCATGTCCACAACACTGACCACGTAATCAATTCTGACCCCGTCCACAATACTGACCTTGTCCACAATACTGAACCTGTCCACAATACTGACTCTGTCCACAATACTGACCCCATCCACAATACTGACCCAGTCCACAATACTGACCCTGTCCAGAATACTGTCCGCATCCACAATACTGACACAATCCACAATACTGACCACGTCCACATTACTGACCATGTCCACAATATTTACCAATCCACAATACTGACCCCGTTCACAACACTGACCTGGTCCACAATACTGAACCTGTCCACAAACCTGAATCTGTCCACAATACAGACCCTGCCTACATTATTGACCGTGTCCACAATAATGATTCCTCCACAATACTGACCCCGTCCACAATACTGACTCCATCCACAATACTTATTCCGCCCACAATACTGACCCTGTCCACAGTACTGACCATGTCCACAATACTCGCCCCGTCTACAATACTAATCCCATCCACAACACTGACACTGTCCACAATACTGACCCTGTCCACAATACTGACCATGTCCACAATACTGACCATGTCCAAAATACTGAACTAGTCCACAATACTGACCATGTCCACAAACCAGATCCAGTCCACAATACTGACCATGTCCACAATACTGACACTGTCTACAATACTGACCTGGTCTACAATGCTGGCCTTCTACACAATACTGACACCATCCACAATACTGGCCATGTCCACAAACCTGACCCTGTCCACAACACTGACAACGCCCACTATAATGACCTGGTCCACAATACAGGCCTTCTCCATAACACTGACCCCGTCCACAAGACTGACCCTAAACACAAAACTGACCCTGTCCACAATACTGAACTAGTCCACAATACTGACCGTGTCCACAAACCAGATCCAATCCACAATACTGGCCATGTCCACAATACTGACACTGTCTACAATACCGGCCTTCTCCACAATACTGGCACCACCCACAATACTGACCCTGAACACAAAACTAAGCCTGTCCACAATACTGAAGTTGTCCACAATACTGACCATGTCCACAAACCTGATCCTGTCCACAATAATGACCATGTCCACAAACATGATCCTGTCCATAATACTGACCATGTCCACAATACTGACTCTGTCCACAATACTGACCCTGTCCATAATACTGACCATGTCCACAATACTGACCTGGTCCACAATATTGACCACGTTCCCAATACTGACCATGTGCACAATACTGACTCTGTCCACAATACTGACCCTGTCCACAATACTGGCACTGTCCACAATACTGACAATGTCCACAATACTGACCCTGTCCACAATACTGATCCCGTCCACAATACTGAACCCGTCCACAATACTGCCCCAGTCCACAATACTGACCATGTCTACAATACTGATCCCGTCCACAATACTGACCCCGTCCACACTAATGACCCTGTCCACAATACTGACCCCGTCCACAATACTGAACCTTTCCATAATACTGACCCTGTCAACAATAGACTCCACCCACAATACTAACGCTGTCCACAATACTGACCCTGTCCACAATACTGACCCTGTCCACAATACTGACAATGTCCACAATACTGACACTGTCCACAATACTGACCATATCCACAAAACTGCCCCCGTCTACAATACCGTCCTTCTCCACAATACTGACACCACCCACAATACTGACCCTGACCACAAAACTAACCCTGTCCACAATACTGAAGTTGTCCACAATACTGATCGTGTCCATAAACCTGATACTGTCCACATTACTGACCATCTCCACAATACTGACACTGTCCACGATACTGACCATGCCCACAACCCTGACCCTGTCCACAATGCTGAGCATGTCCACAATATTGTCCCTGTCCACAATACTGACACTGTCCACAATACTGACCTTTCCACAATTTTGACCATGTCCACAAATCTTTTCCCATCCACAATACTGACCATGTCCACAAACCTGACCCCTTCCAGAATACAGACCCTGCCTACAATCTTGACCCTGTCCACAATAATGATTCCTCCACAATACTGACCACGTCCACAATACTGAACCTGTCCACAATACTGACTCCATCCACAATACTGAGCCACCCCACAATACTGACCCTGACCACAATACTGACCATGTCCACAATACTGACCCTATCCACAATACTGACCACGTCCACAATTCTGGCTGCACCCAAAATACTGACCATGTCAACAATACTGACCCCGTCCACAATACTGACCCCATCCACAATACTGACCTGCCCATAATGCTGCCCATGTCCACATTACTGACCATGTACACAATACCTACCCCATCCACAATACTGATCATGTCCACAATATTGGCGCTGTCCACAATACTGATCATGTCCACAATAATGATGCTGTCCACAACACTGACCCCATCCATAACACTGGCCCCATCCACAATACTGACTCTGTCCACAATACTGACCCCATCCACAATACCGACCTGGTCCACAATAGTGATCTTTTCCACAATACTGACCCTGTCCACAATATTGACCCGCTCCACAATACTGACACCGTCCACGATATTGGTCCCGTTGATAATACTGAATCCGTCCACAATACTGACACCGTCCACAATACTGACCCATCGACAAAACTGACCATGGCAACAATAATGACAATGTCCACAATATTGATACTGTCCACAATACTAAAGCTGTCCACAATACTGACCCCATCCACAATACTGATGCCATCCACAATACGGACCTGGTCCACAATACTGATCATGTCCACAATACTGACACCGTCCACAATACTGACCATGTCCACAATACTGACCCTGTCCACAATACTGACCCTTTCCACAATATTGACCACACCCACAATACTGTCCCTATCCACAATACTGACCATGTCCACAATGCTGACCATGTCCACATTACTTATCCCGTCCACAATACTGACACTGCCCACAATACTGACCCCGTCCACAATACTGACCCTGTCCACAATAGTGACCCCGTTCACAATACTGAACCTGTACACAATACTGACACAGTCCACAATACTGACCCCTTCCACAATACTGAATCAGCCCACAATACTGACACCGTCCACAAAACTGACCTGGTCTACAATACTGGGATTCTCCACAATACTGACACCGTCCACATTGCTGACCATGTCCACAACACTGAAACTGCCCACAATACTGATCTGGTCCACAATACTGGCCTTCTCCATATTACTGACCCCGTCCACAATACTGACCCTTACCACAAAACTGATCCTATCCACAATACTGACCATGTCCACATACCTGACTCTTTCCACAATACTGACCATTTTCACAATACTGACCATGTCCACAAAACTGACCCTGTCCACCAGCCAGACCCTGCCTACAATACT
Source organism: Somniosus microcephalus (assembly GCF_052327205.1). Lineage (NCBI taxonomy): Eukaryota > Metazoa > Chordata > Chondrichthyes > Squaliformes > Somniosidae > Somniosus > Somniosus microcephalus. Next base: position 69,978,144 of record NC_140995.1, on the reverse strand, counting down.
GACCATGTCCACAATACTGACCATGTCCACAATACTGACACCGTCCACAATACTGACCCGGTCCACAATACTGACACCTTCCACAATACTGACCTGGTCCACAATACTGATCATGTCCACAATACTGACACCGTCCACAATACTGACCATGTCCACAATACTGACCCTGTCCACAATACTGAACATGTACACTGTACTGACCCTGTCCACAATACTGAACGTCCACAATTCAGGCCCCGTGCACAATACTGACACTGTCCACACTACTGACCCTGCCCACAATACAGACCCCATCCATAAAACTGACTCCGTCTACAATACTGATCCCGTCCGCAATAATGACTCCATCCACAACACTGACCCTGCCCACAACAGTGAATCGGTCCAAAATACGGACTTCATCCATAATACTGACATGGTCCACAATACTGACCCCATCCACAATACTGACCATTTCCACAATACTGGCCCCGTCCACAATATTGACCATGTCCTCAATACTGACACTGCCCACAATAATGACACTGTCCACAACACTGACACCGCCAACAATACTGACCTGGTCCATAATACTGGCCTTCTCCACAGTACTGACCCCGTCCACAATACTGACCATGTCCACAAATCTGACTCTGTCTACAATACTGACCATGTCCACAATACTGACCCTGTCCACAATATTGACCATGTCCACAATACTGACTTTGTCCACAATACTGACCGTTTCCACAATATTGACCATGCCCACAACACTGTCCCTATCGACAATACTGACCAGGTCCACAATACTGACACCATCCACAAAACTGACCATGTACACAAAACTGACACCGTCCACAATACTGACTCCATCCACAATACTTATTTCGCCCACAATACTGACCATGTCCACAATACTGACCATGTCCACATTACTAATCCCGTCCACAATGCTGACACTGTCCACAATACTGACCCCGTCCACAATACTGACCCTGTCCACAATAGTGACCCCGTTCACAATACTGAACCTGTACACAATACTGACCCAGTCCACAATACTGACCCCTTCCACAATACTGAATCAGCTCACAATACTGACACCGTCCACAAAACTGACCTGGTCTACAATACTGGCATTCTCCACAATACGGACACCGTCCACAACACTGACCATGTCCACAAACCTGACCCTTTCCACAACACTGAAACCGCCCACAATACTGACCTGGTCCACAATACTGCCCTTCTCCATAATACTGGCCCCGTCCACAATACTGACCCTAACCACAATACTGATCCTATCCACAATACTGACCATGTGCACAAACCTGACCCTTTCCACAATACTGACCATTTTCACAATACTGACCATGTCCACAACACTGACTCTGTCCACAATACAGACCCTGCCTACAACATTGACCCTGTCCACAATAATGATTCCTCCACAATACTGACCCCGTCCACAATACTGACCCTGTCCACAATACTGACTCCGTCCACAAAACTGACCATGTCCACAAAAGTGGCCATGTCCACAATACTGATCCCGTCCACAATACTGATCCCGTCCACAATACTGATCCCATCCACAATACTGACACCGTCCACAAAACTGACGATGTCCACAATAGTGACCATGTCCACAATACTGACCATGTCCCCAAACCTGACCCTGTCCACAGCACTGAGACCGCCAACAATACTGACCTGGTCCATAATACTGATCATTTCCACAATACTGGCCCTGTCCACAATATTGACCATGTCCACAAGACTGAACTTGTCCACAATACTGACCGGTCCACAAACCTGATCCTGTCCACAAGACTGACCATGTCCACAATACTGACACTGTCCACGATACTGAACATGTCCACAAACTGACCCTGTCCACAATACTGACCATGTCCACAATACTGACACTTTCCACAATATTGACCATGTCCACAAAACTGACCCTGCCCACAATAGTGACCCTGTCCACAATACTGACCACGTCCACAATTCTGGCTCCACCCACAATACTGCCCATGTCAACAATACTGACCCCGTCCACAATACTGACCCAATCCACAATACTGACCTGCCCATAATCCTGCCCATGTCCACATTACTGACCATGTCCACAATACCTACCCCATCCACAATACTGATTATGTCCACAATATTGACGCTGTCCACAATACTGATCATGTCCACAATACTGACGCTGTCCAAAACACTGACCCCATCCATAACACTGACCCCATCCACAATACTGACTCTGTTCACAATACTGACCCCATCCACAATACTGACCTCGTCCACAATAGTGATCTTTACCACAATACTGACCCTGTCCACAAAACTGACACCGTCCACAATATTGGTCCCGTTGATAATACTGAACCCATTACAATACTGACACTGTCCACAATACTGACCCCGTCGACAAAACTGACCATGTCCACAATAATGACAATGTCCACAATATTGATACTGTCCACAATACTGACGCTGTCCACAATACTGACCACATCCACAATACTGACCTGGTCCACAATACTGATGCCATCCACAATACTGAACTGGTCCACAATACTGGCATTCTCCACAATACTGACACCGTCCACAATACTGACCATGTCCACAAACCTGACCCTGTCCACAACACTGAAACCACCCACAATACTGACCTGGTCCACAATACTGGCCTTCTCCATAATACTGACCCCGTCCACAATACTGACCCTAACCACAAAACTGATCCTATCCACAATACTGACCATGTGCACAAACCTGACCCTTTCCACAATACTGACCATTTTCACAATACTGACCATGTCCACAACACTGACTCTGTCCACAATACAGACCCTGCCTACAACATTGACCCTGTCCACAATAATGATTCCTCCACAATACTGACCACGTCCACAATACTGACCCTGTCCACAATACTGAGTCCGTCCACAAAACTGACCATGTCCACAAAAGTGGCCATGTCCACAATACTGATCCCGTCCACAATACTGATCCCATCCACAATACTGACACCATCCACAAAATTGACGATGTCCACAATAATGACCATGTCCACAATACTGACCATGTCCACAAACCTGACCCTGTCCACAGCACTGACACCGCCAACAATACTGACCTGGTCCATAATACGGACCCGGTCCACAATACTGACCCCGTCCACAATACTGATCATTTCCACAATACTGGCCCTGTCCACAATATTGACCATGTCCACAAGACTGAACTTGTCCACAATACTGACCGGTCCACAAACCTGATCCTGTCCACAAGACTGACCATGTCCACAATACTGACACTGTCCACGATACTGAACATGTCCACAAACTGACCCTGTCCACAATACTGACCATGTCCACAATACTGACACTTTCCACAATATTGACCATGTCCACAAAACTGACCCTGCCCACAATAGTGACCCTGTCCACAATACTGACCACGTCCACAATTCTGGCTCCACCCACAATACTGCCCATGTCAACAATACTGACCCCGTCCACAATACTGACCCAATCCACAATACTGACCTGCCCATAATCCTGCCCATGTCCACATTACTGACCATGTCCACAATACCTACCCCATCCACAATACTGATTATGTCCACAATATTGACGCTGTCCACAATACTGATCATGTCCACAATACTGACGCTGTCCAAAACACTGACCCCATCCATAACACTGACCCCATCCACAATACTGACTCTGTCCACAATACCGACCCCATCCACAATACTGACCTCGTCCACAATAGTGATCTTTTCCACAATACTGACCCTGTCCACAAAACTGACACCGTCCACAATATTGGTCCCGTTGATAATACTGAACCCATTACAATACTGACACTGTCCACAATACTGACCCCGTCGACAAAACTGACCATGTCCACAATAATGACAATGTCCACAATATTGATACTGTCCACAATACTGACGCTGTCCACAATACTGACCACATCCACAATACTGACCTGGTCCACAATACTGATGCCATCCACAATACTGAACTGGTCCACAATACTGGCATTCTCCACAATACTGACACCGTCCACAATACTGACCATGTCCACAAACCTGACCCTGTCCACAACACTGAAACCGCCCACAATACTGACCTGGTCCACAATACTGGCCTTCTCCATAATACTGACCCCGTCCACAATACTGACCCTAACCACAAAACTGATCCTATCCACAATACTGACCATGTGCACAAACCTGACCCTTTCCACAATACTGACCATTTTCACAATACTGACCATGTCCACAACACTGACTCTGTCCACAATACAGACCCTGCCTACAACATTGACCCTGTCCACAATAATGATTCCTCCACAATACTGACCACGTCCACAATACTGACCCTGTCCACAATACTGAGTCCGTCCACAAAACTGACCATGTCCACAAAAGTGGCCATGTCCACAATACTGATCCCGTCCACAATACTGATCCCATCCACAATACTGACACCATCCACAAAACTGACGATGTCCACAATAATGACCATGTCCACAATACTGACCATGTCCACAAACCTGACCCTGTCCACAGCACTGACACCGCCAACAATACTGACCTGGTCCATAATACAGACCCGGTCCACAATACTGACCCCGTCCACAATACTGATCATTTCCACAATACTGGCCCTGTCCACAATATTGACCATGTCCACAAGACTGAACTTGTCCACAATACTGACCGGTCCACAAACCTGACCCTGTCCACAGCACTGACACCGCCAACAATACTGACCTGGTCCATAATACTGACCCGGTCCACAATACTGACCCCGTCCACAATACTGACACCATCCGCAAAACTGACGATGTCCACAAATCTGACCATGTTCACAAAACTGACCCCGTGCACAATATTGACCCCGTCCACAATACTGATCCCGTCCACAATAATGACCCCATCCACAACACTGACCCTGCCCACAATAGTGACCCTGTCCACAATACTGACCATGTCCACAAACCTGACCCTGTCCACAGCACTGACACCGCCAAGAATACTGACCTGGTCCATAATACTGACCCGGTCCACAATACTGACACCGTCCACAATACTGATAACTTCCACAATACTGGCCCTGTCCACAATATTGACCATGTCTACAAGACTGAACTTGTCCACAATACAGACCGGTCCACAAACCTGATACTGTCCACAATACTGACCATGTCCACAATACTGACCCTTTCCACAATATTGACCATGTCCACAAAACTGACCCTGCCCACAAAAGTGACCCTGTCCACAATACTGACCATGTCCACAAACCTGACACTGTCCACTGCACTGACACCACCAACAATACTGACCTGGTCCATAATACTGACCCGGTCCACAATACTGACCCCGTCCACAATACTGATAATTTCCACAATACTGGCCCTGTCCACAATATTGACCATGTCCACAAGACTGAACTTGTCCACAATACTGACCGGTCCACAAACCTGATCCTGTCCACAAGACTGACCATGTCCACAATACTGACACTGTCCACGATACTGACCATGTCCACAAACCTGAAACTGTCCACAATACTGACCATGTCAACAACACTGATACTGACCACAATACTGACGCTGTCCACAATACTGACCCCATCCACAATACTGACCGCGTCCACAATACTGACCGTGTCCACAATACTGACCAGGTCCACAATGCTGACCTGATCCAAAATAATGGCCCCTTCCACAATACTGACCATGTCCACAATACTGACCCCGTCCACAATACTGACCTGCTCCACAATACTGACCCTGTCCACAATACTGATCATGTCCACTATACTGACGCTGTCCACAACACTGACCCCGTCCATAACACTGACCCTGTCCAGAATACTGACGCTGTCCACAATACTGACCCCATCTACAATACCGACCTAGTGCACAATACTGATCTTTTCCACAATACTGACCCTGTCCACAATACTGACACCGTCCACAACACTGACCCCGTCGATAATACTGAACCCATCCACAATACTGACACCGTCCACAATACTGACCCCGTCGACAAAACTGACCATGTCCACAATACTGACAATGTCCACAATACTAATACTGTCCACAATACTGACGCTGTCCACAATACTGACCCCGTCCACAATACTGACCTGGTGCATAATACTGATGCCGTCCACAATACTGAACTGGTCCACAATACTGACAATGTCCACAATACTGACCGCGACCACAATACTGACCATGTCCACAAAACTGACCATGTCCACAATACTGACCCCATCCACAATACTGACCTGGTCCACAAAACTGACACTTTCCACAATACTGACCCCATCCACAATACTGACCTGGTCCACAATACTGACCATCTCCACAATACTGACCCAGTCTACAATAATGCCCTGTCCACAATTCTGGCTCCACCAACAATACTGACCATATCCATAATAATGACCCTGTCCACAATACTTACCATGTACACTGTACTGACCCTGTCCACAATACTGAACCTGTCCACAATTCAGACCCCGTGCACAATACTGACACAGTCCACAATACTAACCCTGCCCACAATACGGAACCCATCCATCAAACTGACTCCGTCTGCAATGCTGATCCCGTCCACAATAATGACTCCACCCACAACACTGACCCTGCCCACAATAGTGACTCGGTCCACAATACGGACTTCATCCACAATACGAACACGGTCCACAATATAGACGCCGTCCACAATACTGACCATTTCCACAACACTGGCCTTGTCCACAATATTGACCATGTCCACAATACTGACTCTGTCCACGATACTGAACATGTCCACAAACCTGACCCCGTCCACAATACTGACCATGTCCACAATACTGACCCTTACCACAATATTGACCATGTCCACAAAACTGACCCTGTCCACAATACTGGCCCTTTCCACAATATTGAACATGTCCACAATACTGATCCTATCCACAATACTGACCCTGTCCACAAATCTGAAACTGTCCACAATACTGACCATGTTCACAATACTGTCCATGTCCACAAAACTGGCCACGTCCACAATACTGAGCAGTATGTAGCTGAATCGACCAGGGGGCAAGCAACCTTAGATCTGGTCCTGTGTAATGAGACAGGATTAATTAAAAATGTCCAAGTAAAGGATCCCCTTGGAATGAGTGACCATAACATGGTTGAATTCCATATTCAATTAGAGGGTGAGAAGTTTGGATTTCAAACAAGCGTGCTAAGCTTGAATAAAGGAGACTATGAAGGTATGAGAACGGAATTGAGTAGAGTGGATTGGGAAAATAGATTAAAGGGTAAGACGATACATGATCAGTGGTGTACATTTAAGGAGTTACTTTACAACTTCTCAAAAAAATATATACCACTGAGAAGAAAAGGGTGTAAAAGAAAAGACAGCCATCCGTGGCTAAGTAAAGAAATTAAGGATAGTATTCGACTAAAAACAAGGGCATATAAGGTAGCCAAATCTAGTGGGAGGATAGAGAATTGGGAAAACTTTAAAAGACAGCAAAAAATAACAAAAAGATTGATTAAGAAAGGGAAGATAGATTATGAAAGTAAATTAGCAAAAAATATAAAAACAGATAGTAAGAGTTTTTATAGTTATATAAAAAGAAAAAGGGTGGCTAAAGTAAATGTTGGTCCCTTAGAGGATGAGACCGGGAAATTAATGGTGGGAAATATGGAGATGGCAAAAACACTGAATGAATATTTTGTATCACTCTTTACAGTAGAAGACACTAAGAATATCCCAACACTGGACAAACAGGGGGCTATAGGGGGGGGAGGAGCTAAACACGATCAAAATCACTAAGGAAGTGGTACTCGGTAAAATAATGGGACTCAAGGCAAATAAATCACCTGGACCTGATGGCTTACATCCTAAAGTCTTGAGGGACGTGGCGGTAGGGATTGTGGATGCATTGGTAATAATTTTCAAAAACTCCCTGGAATCAGCAAAGGTCCCGGCAGACTGGAAAACTGCTAATCTAACACCCTTATTTAAAAAGGGCAGTAGACAGAAGGCTGGAAACTATAGACCGGTTAGCCTAACATCTGTGGTAGGTAAAATATTGGATTCTATTATTAAGGAGACAGTAACAGGACATTTGGATAATCATAATTTAATAGGACAAAGTCAGCATGGTTTTATGAAGGGGAAGTCATGTTTGACAAATTTGCTAGAGTTCTTTGAGGAAGTAACATATAGGGTGGATAAAGGGGAACCAGTGGACGTAGTGTATTTAGACTTCCAAAAGGCATTTGACAAGGTGCCACACAAAAGATTATTGCTTAAGATAAAAAATCACGGGATTGGGGGTAATATTTTGGCATGGATAGAGGATTGGCTATCTAACAGAAAGCAGAGAGTTGGGATAAATGGTTCATTCTCAGACTGGCAATCAGTAACTAGTGGTGTTCCACAGGGGTCAGTGTTGGGTCCCCAACTCTTTACAATCTATATTAACGATTTGGAGGAGGGGACCGAGTGTAACATATCAAAGTTTGCAGATGATACTAAGATGGGAGGGAAAGTAGTGAGTGAGGAGGACATAAAAAACCTGCAAGGGGACATAGACAGGCTAAGTAAGTGGGCAGAGATTTGGCAGATGGAATACAATCCTGGAAAGTGTGAGGTTATGCAATTTGGCAGGAAAAATCGTACAGCAAGTTATTATCTTAATGGCAAGAAACTGGAAAGTACTGAAGTACAAAGGGATCTGGGGGTCCTGGTGCACAAAACTCAAAAGGTTAGTATGCAGGTGCAGCAAGTGATTAAGAAGGCCAATGGAATGTTGGCTTTCATTGCTAGGGGGATAGAATATAAAAATAGGGAGGTATTGCTTCAGTTGTACAAGGTATTGGTGAGACCGCACCTGGAATACTGCATACAGTTTTGGTGTCCATACTTAAGAAAAGACATACTTGCTCTCGAGTCAGTACAAAGAAGGTTCACTCAATTAATCCCGGGGATGAGGGGATGGACATATGAGGAGAGGTTGAGTAGATTGGGACTCTACTCATTGGAGTTCAGAAGAATGAGATGCGATCTTATTGAAACATATAAGATTGTGAAGGGGTTGGATCGGGTGGATGCGGGGAGGATGTTCCCGATAATGGGTGAAACTAGAACTAGGGGGCATAGACTTAGGATAAGGGGCTGCTCTTTCAGAACTGAGATGAGGAGGAACTACTTCACTCAGAGGGTGGTAGGTCCATGGAATATGCTGCCCCAAAAAGCTGTAGAAGCTACATCATTACATAAATTTAAAACAGAAATAGACAGTTTCCTAGAAGTAAAGGGAATAAAGGGTTATGGGGAACAGGCAGGAATTTGGATATGAGTCTAGGTTCGGATCGGTCATGGCCCTGTGGGTAGCGGAGCGGGCCCAGGGGCCATGTAGCCTGATCCTGCTCCTATTTCGTGTGTCTAATTCTGTTAGATTCAGGAGATGGTTCAGTGATAGTAGATTGGCGGTTAGGATCAGTCAGCCATGATATTATTGAATGGCGGAGCAGGCTCGAGGTGCTGATTGGCCTACTCCTGCTCCTATTTCTTATGTTCTTATGTAATGTCCACAATACTGATACTGACCACAATACTGATGCTGTCCACAATACTGACCGCGTCCACAATACTGACTGCGTCCACAATACTGACCAGGTCCACAACGCTGACCTGGTCCAAAATACTGACCCCATCCACAATACTGACCATGTCCACAATACTGACCCCGTCCACAATACTGACCTGGGCCACAATACTGACCCTGTCCACAATACTGATCATGTCCACAATACTGACGCTGTCCACAACACTGACCCCGTCCATAACACTGACCCCGTCCACAATACTGACGCTGACCCCATCTACAATACTGACCTGGTCCACAATACTGATCTTTTCCACAATACTGACACTGTCCACAATACTGACCCGCTCCACAATACTGACACCGTCCACAATACTGACCCCGTCGATAATACTGAAACAATCCACAATACTGACACCGTCCATAATACTGACCCCGTCGACAAAACTGACCATGTCCACAACACTGACAATGTCCACAAAACTAAAACTGTCCACAATACTGACGCTGTCCACAATACTGACCCCGTCCACAATACTGACCTGGTGCACAATACTGATGCCGTCCACAATACTGAACTGGTCCACAATACTGACAATGTCCACAATACTGACCGTGACCACAATACTGACCATGTCCACAATACTGACCATGTCCACAATACTGACCCCATTCACAATACTGACCTGGTCCACAATACTGACCCTTTCCACCATACTGACCCCATCCACAATACTGACCTGGCCCACAATACTGACCATGTCCACAATACTGACCCAGTCTACAATAATGCCCTTTCCACAATTCTGGCTCCACCAACAATACTGACCATATCCATAATAATGACCCTGTCCACAATACTGACCATGTACACTGTACTGACCCTGTCCACAATACTGACCCTGTCCACAATTCAGACCCCGTGCACAACACTGACACTGTCCACAATACTGACCCTGCCCACAATACAGAACCCATCCATAAAACTGACTCCGTCTGCAATGCTGATCTCGTCCACAATAATGACTCCACCCACAACACTGACCCTGCCCACAACAGTGACTCGGTCCACAATACGGACTTCATCCACAATACTAACACGGTCCACAATACTAACGCCGTCCACAATACTGACCATTTCCACAATGCTGGCCTTGTCCACAATATTGACCATGTCCACAATATTGACTCTGTCCACAATACTGAACCTGTCCACAACACTGACACCGCCAACAATACTGAACTGGTCCACAATACTGGCCTTCTCCACAGTACTGACCCCGTCCACAATACTGACCATGACCACAAAACTGACCCTGTCTACAATAATGATCATGTCTACAATACTGACTCTGTCCACAATACTGACCCTGTCCACAATACTGACCCTTTCCACAATATTGACCATGTCCACAATACTGATCCTATCCACAATACTGACCATGTCCACAAACCTGACCTTGTCCACAATACAGACTCTGCCTACAATATTGACCCTGTCCACAATAATGATTCCTCCACAATAATGACCCCGTCCACAATACTGACACAATCCACAAAGCTGACCCGGTCCACAATACTGACTCCATCCACAATAATTATCCCGCCCACAATACTGACCCTGTCCACAATGCAGACCATGTCCAGATACTGGCCCCGTCCACAATATTGATCATGTCCACAATACTGACCATGTCCACAATACTAATCCCATCGACAATACTGACTGTCCACAATACTGAACCCGTCCACAATACTGACCATGTCCACAATACTGACCATGTCCAAAATACTGACCCTGTCCACAATACTGACCCCGTTCACAATGCTGAACCTGTGCACAATACTGACCCTGTCCACAATACTGACCCCGTCCACAATACTGAATCAGCCCACAATACTGACACCGTCCACAATACTGACCTGGTCTACAATACTGGCCTTCTCCACAATACTGACCCCATCCACAATACTGACCACGTCCACAAACCTGACCCTGTCTACTACACTGACAACGCCCACAATACTGACCTGGTCCACAATACTGATCTTTTCCACAATACTGACCCTGTCCACAATACTGACCTGCTCCACAATACTAAGAACATAAGAAATAGGAGCAGGAGTAGGCCAATCGGCCCCTCTAGCCTGCTCCGCCATTCAACAAGATCATGGCTGATCTGATCCTAACCGCCAATCCACTATCACAGAACCGTCTCCTGAATCTAACAGAATTAGACACACGAAATAGCAGCAGGATCAGGCTACACGGCCCCTGGGCCCACTCCGCTTCCCACAGGGCCATGACCGATCCGAACCCAGACTCATGTCCAAATTCCTGCCCGCTCCCCGTAACCCTTAATTCCCTTTACTTCTAGGAAACTGTCTATTTCTGTTTTAAATTTATGTAATGATGTAGCTTCTACAGCTTTTTGGGGCAGCATATTCCATGGACCTACCACCCTCTGAGTGAAGTAGTTCCTCCTCATCTCAGTTTTGAAAGAGCAGCCCCTCATTCTAAGACTATGCCCCCTAGTTCTAGTTTCACCCATCATCGGGAACATCCTCCCCGCATCCACCCGATCCAACCTCTTCACAATCTTATATGTTTCAATAAGATCGCATCTCATTCTTCTGAACTCCAATGAGTAGAGTCCCAATCTACTCAACCTCTCCTCATATGTCCATCCCCTCATCCCCGGGATTAACCGAGTGAACATTCTTTGTACTGACTCGAGAGCAAGTATGTCTTTTCTTAAGTATGGACACCAAAACTGTACGCAGTATTCCAGGTGCGGTCTCACCAATACCTTGTACAACTGCAGCAATACCTCCCTATTTTTATATTCTATCCCCCTAGCAATGAAAGCCAACATTCCATTGGCCTTCTTAATCACTTGCTGCACCTGCATACTAACCTTATGAGTTTCGTGCACCAGGACCCCAGATCCCTTTGCACTTCAGTACTTTCCAGTTTCTTGCCATTAAGATAATAACTTGCTCTATGATTTTTCCTGCCAAATTGCATAACCTCACACTTTCCAGTATTGTATTCCATCTGCCAAATCGCTGCCCACTTACTTAACCTGTCTATGTCCCCTTGCAGGTTTTTTATGTCCCCCTCACTCACTACTTTCCCTCCCATTTTAGTATCATCTGCAAACTTTGATATGTTACACTCGGTCCCCTCCTCCAAATCGTTAATATAGATTGTAAAGAGTTGGGGACCCAGCACTGACCCCTGCGGAACACCACTAGTTACTGATTGCCAGTCTGAGAATGAACCATTTATCCCAACTCTCTGCCTTCTGTTAGATAGCCAATCCTCTATCCATGCCAGAATATTACCCCCAATCCCGTGATTTTTTATCTTAAGCAATAATCTTTTGTGTGGCACCTTGTCAAATGCCTTTTGGAAGTCTAAATACACTACGTCCACTGGTTCCCCTTTATCCACCCTATATGTTACTTCCTCAAAGAACTCCAGCAAATTTGTCAAACATGACTTCCCCTTCATAAAACCATGCTGACTTTGTCCTATTAAATTATGATTATCCAAATGTCCTGTTACTGTCTCCTTAATAATGGACTCCAAAATTTTACCTGCCACAGATGTTTCCAGCCTTCTGTCTACTGCCCTTTTTAAATAAGGGTGTTACATTAGCAGTTTTCCAGTCTGCCGGGACCTTTGCTGAGTCCAGGGAGTTTTGGAAAATTATTACCAATGCATCCACAATCCCTACCGCCACTTCCCTCAAGACCCTAGGATGTAAGTCATCAGGTCCAGGTGATTTATTCACCTTGAGTCCCATTATTTTACAGAGTACCACTTCCTTAGTGATTTTGATCGTGTTTAGCCCCTCCCCCCACTATAGCCCCCTGTTTGTCCAGTGTTGGGATATTCTTAGTGTCTTCTACTGTAAAGACTGATACAAAATATTCATTCAGTGTTTTTGCCATCTCCATATTTCCCACCATTAATTTCCCGGTCTCATCCTCTAAGGGACCAACATTTACTTTAGCCACCCTTTTTCTTCTTATATAACTATAAAAACTCTTACTATCTGTTTTTATATTTTTTGCTCATTTACTTTCATAATCTATCTTCCCTTTCTTAATGAATCTTATTGTTATTTTTTGCTGTCTTTTAAAGTTTTCCCAATCCTCTATCCTCCCACTAGATTTGGCTACCTTATATGCCCTTGTTTTTAGTCGAATACTATCCTTAATTTCTTTACTTAGCCACGGATGGCTGTCTTTTCTTTTACACCCTTTTCTTCTCAGTGGAATATATATTTTTTGGAAGTTGTAAAATAACTCCTTAAATGTACACCACTGATCATGTATCGTCTTACCCTTTAATCTATTTTCCCAATCCACTCTACTCAATTCCGCTCTCATACCTTCATAGTCTCCTTTATTCAAGCTTAGCATGCTTGTTTGAGATCCAACCTTCTCACCCTCTAATTGAATATGGAATTCAACCATGTTATGGTCACTCATTCCAAGGGGATCCTTTACTAGGACATTTTTAATTAATCCTGTCTCGTTACACAGGGCCAGATCTAAGGTTGCTTGCCCCCTGGTCGGTTCAGTTACATACTGCTCAAGAAACCCATCCCTAATACACTCAATGAACTCATCCTCAAGGCAGCCCTGCCCAATTTGATTTGTCCAATTAATATGATAGTTAAAATCCCCCATAATTATAGATGTTCCCTTATTACAAGCCTCAACTATTTCCTGATTGATACTCCGTCCAACAGAGTTGCCACTGTTCGGAGGCCTATAGACTACGCCCACTAGTGTTTTTTTCCCCTTATTATTCCTTACCTCCACCCAAACTGTTTCATTATCCTGATCTTTTGACCCAATATCATTTCTCTGTATTACAGTGATTCCTTCCTTTATTAACATAGCCACCCCACCTCCCCTTCCTTCCTGCCTGTCCTTCCTGATCGTTAAATAACCTGGTATGTTTAATTCCCAGGCATTGTCGCCCTGCAGCCATGTTTCTGTAATGGCCACAAGATCATACCCATATGTAATTATTTGTGCCATTAACTCGTCTATTTTGTTACGAATGCTACGTGCATTCAGATAGAGAACTTTCAAATATGTTTTGTGACACTTAGTTCCTGCTTTTGCTTTTTTTATTACTTTACCTTTTACTCCATACCTTCTGCCCCTTCCTGACACGCTCTGGTTTTTAATTTCCCCACTGCTACCTAAGTCTATGACCTTCTCTGTTGTCATTTTCATTATTTGCTCTATAGGAACCTCCCCCCCACTAGTTAGTTTAAAGCCCTCTCTACAGCCCTAGTTACATGATCCGCCAGGACTCTAGTCCCAGCACTGGCCAAGTGAAGCCCGTCCCAACGGAACAGCTGCCTCCTGCCCCAGTACTGGTGCCAGTGTCCCAGGAAGCAAAACCCATTTCTCCCACACCAGTCTTTGACCCACGCATTTAACTCTCTAATTTTATTTGTCCTAGCCAAATTCGCTCGTGGCTCAGGTAATAATCCAGAGATTATTACCCTTGTGGTTCTGCTTTTTAATTTGGACCTGAGCTGCTCAAGCTCCCTCAGCAGAACCTCCTTCCTTGTCCTATCTATGTCGTTGGTACCAACATGGACCACGACAACTGGATCCTCCCCCTCCCACTCCAAGTTTCTCTCCAGTCCAGAGGAGATGTCCTTAACCCTGGCACCGGGCAGGCAACACAGCCTTTGGGACTCTCGCTCTCAGCTGCAAAGAACTCTATCTATCCCCCTAACAATACTATCCCCTACCACTACAACATTTCTTTTAACTCCCCCCACTTGAATGGCCCCCCACTCCACGGTGCTGTGGCCAGGTTGCTCAGCCTCCCCGCAGTCCCTGTTCCCATCCTCACAGGGAGTAAGAGCCTCGAACCTGTTGGACAAGTGCAAGGGCTGCGGCTCCTCCAACACTCCCTCCTGGATCCCCGTACCTGCCTCACTTGTAGTCACACCATCCTGACCCTGGCCACGGACTACATCTGAATTAATTAATCTAATTGGTGTGAATACCTTGTGATACACAGAGTCCAGGTAACTCTCCCCCTCCCTGATGTGTCTCAGTGTTTGAAGCTCGGTCTCCAGCTCTTCAACACGGAGCCGGAATTCCTCGAGCAGCCAACACTTACTGCAAATGTGATCACCGTGTACATCAATGGTGTCCTCCAGCTCCCACATATTGCAGCAGCAACACATCACCTGATCTCCCATTCTATGTAATTAATTAAATTTATTAATATTTTTAAATACCCTCTGCCGCGATTCTAGATGGTGAATATCAAAGCTTAGAAACTATAAACCAAAGAGATTTAAGCTTAAAAAGGGAGAAATACTCACCAACCAATCACTTACCTGCTTTCTGGTGACGTCACAATTGGGTTACTTTTTACCTCTCTCCTTCCCTCCGAGTTCCCAGACTGGAGACTGGTAGGCCTTACCTGGTCTCTGGGACTTTTATAGCCCCGCTGCTGCCGCTGAAACACCCGCCGACGCACTGAGGCCTTACCTGGTCTCTGGGGACTTTTATAGCCCCGCTGCTGCCGCTGAAACACCCGCCGACGCACTGAGGCCTTACCTGGTCTCTGGGGACTTTTATAGCCCCGCTGCTGCCGCTGAAACACCCGCCGACGCACTGAGGCCTTACCTGGTCTCTGGGGACTTTTATAGCCCCGCTGCTGCCGCTGAAACACCCGCCGACGCACTGAGGCCTTACCTGGTCTCTGGGACTTTTATAGCCCCGCTGCTGCTGCTGAAACACCCACCGACGCACTGAGGCCTTACCTGGTCTCTGGGGACTTTTATAGCCCCGCTGCTGCTGCTGAAACACCCACCGACGCACTGAGGCCTTACCTGGTCTCTGGGGACTTTTATAGCCCCGCTGCTGCTGCTGAAACACCCGCCGACGCACTGAGGCCTTACCTGGCCTCTGGGGCTTTTATAGCCCTGCTGCTGCCGCTGAAACACACGCCGATGCACTGAGGCCTTACCTGGTCTCTGGGGCTTTTATAGCCCCGCTGCTGCCGCTGAAACACCCGCCGACACCGTCCACAATATTGGTCCCGTTGATAATACTGAACCCGTCCACAATACTGACACCGTCCACAATACTGACCCCGTCGACAAAACTGACCACGTCCACAATACTGACAATGTCCACAATATTGATACTGTCCACAATACTGACGCTGTCCACAATACTGACCCCATCCACAATACTGACCTGGTCCACAATACTGACGCCGTCCACAATACTGAACTGGTCCACAATACTGACAATGTCCACAATACTGACTGCGTCCACAACACTGACCAGGTCCACAATACTGACCTGGTCGACAATACTGACCCCATCCACAATACTGACCATGTCCACAATTCTGACCATGTCCACAATACTGACCCCATCCACAACACTGACCCCACCACAATACTGACCTGGTCCACAATACTGATCCTGTCAACAATACTGACACCGTCCACAATACTGACCATGTCCACAATACTGACACCGTCCACAATACTGACCATGTCCACAATACTGACCCTGTCCACAATACTGACCATGTACACTGTACTGACCTTGTCCACAATACTGAACCTGTCCACAATTCAGACCCCGTGCACAATACTGACAGTGTCCACAATACTGACACTGCCCACAATACAGACGCCATCCATAAAACTGACTCCATCTACAATACTGATCCTGTCCACAATAATGACTCCATCCACAACACTGACCCTGCCCACAATAGTGACTCGGTCCACAATACGGACTTCATCCACAATACTGAAATGGTCCACAATACTGACCCCATCCACAACACTGACCATTTCCACAATACTGGCCCTGTCCACAATATTGACCATGTCCTCAATACTGACACTGTCCACAATAATGACCCTGTCCACAACACTGACACCGCCAACAATACTGACCTGGTCCATAATACTGGCTTTCTCCACAGTACTGAACCCGTCCACAATACTGACCATATCCACAAATCTGACGCTGTCTACAATACTGACCATGTCCACAATACTGACCCTGTCCACAATATTGACCATGTCCACAATATTGACCATGTCCAGAATACTGACCTTGTCCACAATACTGACCCTTTCCACAATATTGACCATGCCCACAATACTGTCCCTATCCACAATACTGACCATGTTCACAATACTGACACCATCCACAAAACTGACCATGCACACAAAACTGACACCGTCCACAATACTGACTCATAGAAACATAGAAACATAGAAGATAGGAGCAGGAGTAGGCCATTCGGCCCTTCGAGCCTGCTCCGCCATTCAATGAGATCATGGCTGATCATCCAAATTCAGTACCCTGTCCCTGCCTTCTCACCATATTCCTTGAGTTGCAAGGTGAGGCCCGATCAGAGCATCGGACCTGTGAGGGGGCAGTGACCGGCGGCAGTTAAAAGCGGCGGCAGTTTCAAACCGGCGGCAGTTGCGAGGTGAGGCCCGATCAATTCAACAGCAGAGGAGAGAGGTAAAAAGTAATCCAAGTGTGACGTCACCAGGAAGCAGGTAAGTGATTGGTTGGTGAGTATCTCTTTTATTACAAGCTTAAATTCTGCAGTTTATATTTTCTTGGGTCTCTGTGGTGTAGTGGGGACAGTTGGTAAATAAGCGCCCTAGAGTATATCTTTAACTGGTGGTATTGAATTAATTTAATTTAATTAAAGGGGTAAGTCATGCCAGGAGAGCCCAGCCCCGTGTTATGCTCCTCTTGCTCTATGTGGGAATTCAGGGACGCTGCCAGTGTCCCTGATGACCACGTGTGCCAGAAATGCATCCAGCTGCAGCTACTAACGGGCCGTATTGAGGCGCTGGAGCTGCGGATGGATGGGTTGTGGAGCATTCACAATGCTGAGAGGGTCGTGGATTACACGTTTGATGAGTTGGTCACGCCACAGGGTAGGGCTGCACAGGCAGGAGGGAAATGGGTGACCACCAGGCGCAGCAGTAGAAGCAGGCAAGTAGTGCAGGAGACCCCTGTGGCCATCCCCTTTCAAACAGGTATACCAATTTGGATACTGTTGAGGGGGATGACTCACCAGAGGAAGGCAGCAGCAGCCAACTTCCTGGCGCCGGGGGTGTGGCTGCTGCTCAGGAAGGGAGGAAAAAGAGTGGGAGAGCAATAGTGGTAGGGGATTCTATCGTAAGGGGAACAGATAGACGGTTCTGTGGCCGTAGACGGGACGCCAGGATGGTTTGTTGCCTCCCTGGTGCCAGGGTCAAGGATGTCACTGAACGGCTGCAGGGCATTCTGAAGGGGGAGGGGGAACAGGCAGAGGTCGTGGTTCACATTGGGACCAACGACATAGGTAGGAAGAGGGATGAGGTACCTGCAACAAGAATTTAGGGAGCTAGGTAGCAGATTAAAGAGAAGGACCTCAAAGGTTGTAATCTCTGGATTACTCCCGGTGCCACGTGCTAGTGAGTATAGGAATAGGAGGATAGAGCAGATGAATGCGTGGCTAAAGAGTTGGTGCAGGAGGGAGGGCTTTAGTTTCCTGGATCACTGGGCCTGCTTCTGGGAAAGGTGGGACTTGTACAAGTCGGACGGGTTGCACCTGAACCAGAGCGGGATAAATATCCTTGCGGGGAGGTTTGCTAGCACTGTTCGGGGGGGTTTAAACTAAAATGGCAGGGGGTTGGGAACCTGAGCAGGGAGACAGAGGAAAGGGAAACAGGGATAAAAGCAAAAGATAGGAAGGAGAAAAAAAAAAGTGGCAATCTGAGAAATCAACGGTTTAAATCAAACGTGGCCACAGTAAATAATAATTCTAATAGGGCTAAGAGCGTTAAAAAAACAAGCCTGAAGGCTTTGTGTTTTAATGCGAGGAGCATTTGTAATAAGGTGGATGAATTGGCTGTGCAAATAGAGGTAAACGAATACGATTTGGTTGGGATTACAGAACCGTGGCTCAAGGATGGCCAAGACTGGGAACTCAACATCCAGGGTATTCGATATTGAGGAAAGATAGGCAAAAAGGAAAGGGAGGTGGGGTAGCATTACTGGTTAAAGAAGGGATTAATACAATTGTAATGAAGGATATTAGCTCTGATGATGTGGAATCTGTATGGGTAGAATTGAGAAATACTAAGGGGAAAAAAACATTAGTGGGATGGTATATAGACCTCCAAACAGTAAGGTGGAGATTGGGGATGGCATTAAAAGGGAAATTAAAGAAGCGTGCAATAAGGGCACAGCAGTCATCATGGGTGACTTTAACCTACATATAGATTGGGCCAACCAAATTAGTAACAATACTGTGGAGGAGGAATTCCTGGAGTGTTTACGGGATGGTTTCCTGGACCAATATGTCGAGGAACCAACCAGAGATCAGGCCATCTTAGACTGGGTATTATGCAACGAGAAAGGATTAATTAGCAATCTTGTTGTACGAGGCCCCTTGGGTCGGAGCGATCATAATATGATGGAATTCTTCATTAAGATGGAGAATGAAGTAGTTGACTCAGAGACAAGGGTCCTCAACTTAAATAAAGGAAACTACGATGGTCTGAGGAGCGAGTTGGGTAGGATTGAGTGGGGAATGGCGCTCAAAGGGTTGACGGTGGATAGGCAATGGCAAACATTCAAAGACCGAATGGATGAGCTACAGAATTTGTTCATCCCAGTTTGGCGTAAAAATAAAACAAAAAAGGTGACTCAACCATGGCTAACAAGGGAAATTAGGGATAGCATAAGATCCAAGGAGAGGACATATAAATTGGCTAGAAAAATCAATAATCCTGAGGATTGGGAGCAGTTTAGGAGTCAACAAAGGAGGACAAAGGGATTAATTAAGAAAGGGAAAATAGAATATGAGAGTAAGCTATCAGGGAACATAAAAACTGACTGTAAAAGCTTTTATAGATATGTGAAGAGAAAAAGATTAGTGAAGTCAAGCGTAGGTCCCTTACAGTCAGAATCGGGGAAATTTATAATGGGAAACAAGGAAATGGCAGACCAACTAAATGCATACTTTGGTTCTGTCTTCACAAAGGAGGACACAAATATCCTCCCAGAGATGCCGGGGAACATAGGGTCTGATGAAAGCGAGGAACTGAAAGAAATCAGTATTTGTAGGAAAATGGTGTTAGGAAAATTGATGGGACTGAAGGCCGATAAATCCCCAGGGCCTGATGGTCTACATCCCAGGGTACTTAAGGAAGTGGCCCTAGAAATAGTAGATGCACTACTGATCATCTTCCAGAACTCGATAGACTCTGGAACGGTACCCATGGATTGGAGGGTAGCTAACGTTACCCCACTATTCAAAAAAGGTGGTAGAGAAAAAGCGAGGAATTTCTTGATCCAGAGAGTGGTGAACCTGTGGAATTCTCTGCCACAGAGGGCGGTGGAGGCCAGTTCATTAAATATATTCAAGAAAGAGTTGGATATGTTTCTTGAGGCTGAAGGGATCAAGGGATATGGGGACAAGGCGGGGACAGGGTACTGAGTTTGGATGATCAGCCATGATCACATTGAATGGCGGAGCAGGCTCGAAGGGCCGAATGACCTACTCCTGCTCCTATCTTCTAAGTTTCTATGTTTGATCCCTTCAGCCTCAAGAAATGTATCCAACTCTTTTTTGAATATATTTAATGAACTGGCCTCCACCGCCCTCTGTGGCAGAGAATTCCACAGGTTCACCACTCCCTGGGTGAAGAAATTCCTCCTCATTTCAGTCCTAAATGGCTTACCCCTTATCCTTAGACTATGACCCCTGGTTCTGGACACCCCAGCCATCATAAACATCCTTCCTGCATCTAGTCTGTCCAGGCCTGACAGAATTTTATAAGTTTCGATGAGATCCCCTCTCAATCTTCTAAACGCCAGTGAGTATAAGCCCAATCGACACAATCTCTCCTCATACGTCATTCCTGCCATCCCAGGTATCAGCCTGGTGAATCTTCGCTGCACTCCTTCCATGGCAAAAACGTCCTTCCTCAGGTAAGGCGACCAAAACTGCACACAATACTCAAGGTGCGGTCTCACCAAGGCCCTGTACAACTGTAGCAAGACATCCTTGTTCCTGTACTCGAACCCTCTTGCTACGAAGGCCAACATACCATTTGCCTTCTTAACCGCCTGCTGCACCTGCATGCTTACCTTCAGCGACTGGTGCACAAGAACACCCAGGTCTCTTTGCACTTCCCCTTCTCCCAATCTATTGCCATTCAAATAATAATCTGCCTTCCTGTTTTTGCCACCAAAGTGAATAACCTCACATTTATCCACATTATAGTGCATTTGCCATGTTTCTGCCCAATCACCCAATCTTTCCAAATCGTACTGCAGTTTCACGACATCCTCCTCACAGCTTACCCTCCCACCCAGCTTTGTGTTGTCTGCAAATTTGGAGATATTACATCCAATTCCCTCGTCCAGATCATTAATATATATTGTGAACAGCTGGGGTCCTAGGACCGATCCTTGCGGTACCCCACTAGTCACTGCCTGCCACTCGGAAAACGACCCGTTTATTCCAACTCTTTGCTTTCTGTCCGCCAACCAGTTCTCTATCCAAGTCAATACCTTGCCCCCAATCCCATGTGCCTTAATTTTGCACGCTAATCTCTTATGTGGGACCTTATCGAAAGCCTTCTGAAAGTCCAAATACACCACATCCACTGGTTCTCCCTTATCTATTTTACCAGTTACATCCTCAAAAATTTCCAGTAGATTAGTCAAGCATGATTTACCTTTTGTAAATCCATGTTGACTTTGTCCGATCCTGTCACTGCTTACCAAGTGCTCTGCTATTACATCTTTTATAATAGATTCTAGCATTTTCCCCACTACCGATGTCAGACTTACCGGTCTATAATTCCCTGCTTTTTCTCTACCACCTTTTTTGAATAGTGGGGTAACATTAGCTACCCTCCAATCCATGGGTACTGTTCCAGAGTCTATCGAGTCCTGGAAGATGACCAGCAATGCATCTGCTATTTCTAGGGCCACTTCCTTAAGTACCCTGGGATGTAGATTATCAGGCCCTGGGGATTTATCGGCCTTTAATCCCATCAATTTTCCTAACACCATTTCCCGACAAATACAGATTTCTTTCAGTTCCACCCTTTCATCAGGCCCTATGTTCCCCAGCATCTCTGGGAGGTTATTTGTGTCTTCCTTTTTGAAGACAGAACCAAAGTCTGAATTTAGTTGGCCTGCCATTTCTTTGTTTCCCATTATAAATTCCCCTGATTCTGACTGTAATGGACCTACGCTTGACTTCACCAATCTTTTTCTCTTCACATATCTATAAAAGCTTTTACAGTCAGTTTTTATGTTCCCTGAAAGCTTACTCTCATATTCTATTTTCCCTTTCTTAATTAATCCCTTTGTCCTCCTTTGTTGAATCCGAAACTGCTCCCAATCCTCAGGATTATTGCTTTTTCTGGCCAATTTATATGTCGTCTCCTTGGATCTTGCGCTATCCCTAATTTCCCTTGTTAGCCACGGTTGAGTCACCTTTTTTGTTTTATTTTTATGCCAAACTGGGATGAACAAATTCTGTAGCTCATCCATTCGGTGTTTGAACGTTTGCCATTGCCTATCCACCGTCAACCCTTTGAGTGCCATTCCCCAATCAATCCTACCCAACTCGCTCCTCAGACCATCGTAGTTTCCTTTATTTAAATTGAGGACCCTAGTCTCTGAGTCAACTACTTCATTCTCCATCTTAATGAAGAATTCGATCATATTATGATCGCTCAGACCCAAGGGGCCTCGTACAACAAGATTGCTAATTAATCCTTTGTCGTTTCATAATACCCAGCCTAAGATGGCCTGATCTCTTGTTGGTTCCTCGACATATTGGTCCAGGAAACCATCCCGTAAACACTCCAGGAATTCCTCCTCCACGGTATTGTTACTAATTTGGTTGGCCCAATCTATATGTAGATTAAAGTCACCCATGATGACTGCTGTGCCCTTATTGCACGCTTCTTTAATTTCCCTTTTAATGCCATCCCCAACCTCCGTCTTACTTTTGGGAGGTCTATATACCACTCCCACTAATGCTTTTTTCCCCTTAGTATTTCTCAATTCTACCCATACAGATTCCACATCATCAGAGCTAATATCCTTCATTAGAATTGTATTAATCCCTTCTTTAACCAGTAATGCTACCCCACCTCCCTTTCCTTTTTGCCTATCTTTCCTCAATATCGAATACCCCTGGATGTTGAGTTCCCAGTCTTGGCCATCCTTGAGCCACGTTTCCGTAATCCCAAACAAGTCATATTCGTTTACCTCTATTTGCACAGCCAATTCATCCACCTCATTACAAATGCTCCTCGCATTAAGACACAAAGCCTTCAGGCTTGTTTTTTTAACGCTCTTAGACCTATTAGAATTATTATTTACTGTGGCAACGTTTGATTTAAACCGTTGATTTCTCTGACTGCCACTTTTGTTTTTCTCCTTCCTATCTTTTGCTTTTATCCCTGTTTCCCTTTCCTCTGTCTCCCTGCTCAGGTTCCCAACCCCCTACCATTTTAGTTTAAACCCCCCCGAACAGTGCTAGCAAACCTCCCCACAAGGATATTTGTCCCGCTCTGGTTCAGGTGCAACCCGTCCGACTTGTACAAGTCCCACCTTCCCCAGAAGCAAGCCCAGTGATCCAGGAAACTAAAGCCCTCCCTCCTGCACCAACTCTTTAGCCACGCATTCATCTGCTCTATCCTCCTATTCCTATACTCACTAGCACGTGGCACCGGGAGTAATCCAGAGATTACAACCTTTGAGGTCCTGCTCTTTAATCTGCTACCTAGCTCCCTAAATTCTTGCTGCAGGACCTCATCCCTCTTCCTACCCATGTCATTGGTCCCAATGTGTACCACGACCTCTGACTGTTCACCCTCCCCCTTCAGAATGCACTCCATCCACAATACTTATTCCGCCCACAATACTGACCATGTCCACAATACTGACCATGTCCACATTACTAATACCGTCCACAATACTGACACTGTCCACAATACTGACCCTGTCCACAATACTGACCCCGTCCACAATACTGACACTGTCCACAATAGTGACCCCGTTCACAATACTGAACCTGTACACAATACTGACCCAGTAATACTGACCCCTTCCACAATACTGAATCAGCCCACAATACTGACACCGTCCACAAAACTGACCTGGTCTACAATACTGGCATTCTCCACAATACTGACACCGTCCACAATACTGACCATGTCCACAAACCTGACCCTGTCCACAACACTGACACCGCCCACAATACTGACCTGGTCCACAATACTGGCCTTCTCCATAATACTGACCCCGTCCACAATACTGACCCTAACCACAAAACTGATCCTATCCACAATACTGACCATGTCCACAAACCTGACCCTTTCCACAATACTGACCATTTTCACAATACTGACCATGTCCACAACACTGACCCTGTCTACAATACAGACCCTGCCTACAATGTTGACCCTGTCCACAATAATGATTCCTCCACAATACTGACCCCGTCCACAAAACTGACCCCGTCCACAATACTGATCCCACCCACAATACTGACACCGTCCACAAAACTGACCATGTCCACAAAACTGACCATGTCCACAAAACTGACCCCGTCCACAATACTGACCCCATCCACGATACTGAACCCGTCCACAATAATGACCTCATCCACAACACTGACCCTGCCCACAATAGTGACCCTGTCCACAATACTGACCATGTCCACAAATCTGACCCTGTCCACAGCACTGACACCGCCAACAATACTGACCAGGTCCACAAAACTGACCCGGTCCACAATACTGATCCCGTCCACAATACCGATAATTTCCACAATACTGGCCCTGTCCACAATATTGACCATGTCCACAAGGCTGAATTGTCCACAATACTCACCGGTCCAAAAACCTGATCCTGTCCACAAGACTGACCATGTCCACAATACTGACACTGTCCACGATACTGAACATGTCCACAAACCTGACCCTGTCCACAATACTGACCATGTCCACAATACTGACCCTTTCCACAATATTGACCATGTCCACAAAACTGACCATGTCCACAAACCTGAAACTGTGCACAATACTGACCATGTTCACAATACTGTCCCCGTCCACAAAACTGACCACGTCCGCAACACTGACAATGTCCACAATACTGATACTGTCCACATTACTGACGCTGTCCACAATACTGATACTGACCACAATACTGATGCTGTCCACAATACTGACCCCATCCACAATAGTGACCTGGTCCACAATACAGACGCTGGCCACAATACTGAACTGGTCCACAACATTGACAATGTCCACAATACTGACCGCGTCCACAATACTGACCATGTCCACAATACTGACCCCGTCCACAATACTGACCTGGTCCACAATACTGACCCTGTCCACAATACTGATCATATCCACAATACTGACGCTGTCCACAACACTGACCCCGTCCATAACACTGACCCCGTCCACAATACTGACGCTGTCCACAATACTGACCCCATCTACAATACTGACCTGGTCCACAATACTGATCTTATCCACAATACTGACCCTGTCCACAATACTGACCCGCTCCACAATACTGACACCGTCCACAATACTGACCCAGTCGATAATACTGAACCCATCCACAATACTGACACCGTCCACATATACTGACCCCGTTGACAAAACTGACTATGTCCACAATACTGACAATGTCCACAATACTAATACTGACCACAATACTGACGCTGTCCACAATACTGACCCCATCCACAATACTGACCTGGTGCACAATACTGATGCTGTCCACAATCCTGAACTGGTCCACAATACTGACAATGTCCACAATACTGAACTTGTCCACGATACTGACCGGTCCACAAACCTGATCCTGTCAACAAGACTGACCATGTCCACAACACTGACACTGTCCACGATACTGAACATGTCCACAAACCTGACCCTGTCCACAATACTGACCCTGTCCACAATACTGACCATGTCCACAATACTGACCCTTTCCACAATATTGACCATTTACACAAAACTGACCATGTCCACAAACCTGAAACTGTCCACAATACTGACCATGTTCACAATACTGTCCCCGTCCACAAAACTGACCACGTCCACAATACTGACAATGTCCACAATACTGATACTGTCCACAATACTGACGCTGTCCACAATACTGACCCCAACCACAATACTGACCTGGTCCCCAATACAGACGCTGTCCACAATACTGAACTCGTCCACAATATTGACAATGTCCACAATACTGACCGCATCCACAATACTGACCGCATCCACAATACTGACCAGATCCACAATGCTGCCCTGGTCCAAAATACTGACCCCATCCACAATTCTCACCATGTCCACAATACTGACCCCGTCCACAATACTGACCTGGTCCACAATACTGACCCTGTCCACAATACTGATCCCATCTACAATACTGACCTGGTCCACAATACTGATCTTTTCCACAATACTGACTCTGTCCACAATACTGACCCGCTCCACAATACTGACACCGTCCACAATACTGACCCCGTCGATAATACTGAACCCATCCACAATACTAATACTGTCCACAATACTGACGCTGTCCACAATACTGACCCCATCCACAATACTGACCTGGTGCACAATACTGACAATATCCACAATACTGACCGCGACCACAATACTGACCATGTCCACAATACTGACCATGTCCACAATACTGACCCCATCCACAATACTGACCTGGTCCACAATACTGACCCTTTCCACAATACTGACCCCATCCACAATACTGAACTGGTCCACAATACTGACCATGTCCACAATACTGACCCAATCTACAATAATGCCCTGTCCACAATTCTGGCTCCACCAACACTACTGACCATGTCCATAATAATGACTCTGTCCACAATACTGACCATGTACACTGTACTGACCTTGTCCACAATACTGAACCTGTCCACAATTCAGACCCTGTGCACAATACTGACACTGTCCACAATACTGACCCTGCCCACAATACGGAACCCATCCATAAAACTGACTCCGTCTGCAATGCTGATCCCGTCCACAATAATGACTACACCCACAACACTGACCCTGCCCACAATAGTGACTCGGTCCACAATACGGACTTCATCCACAATACTAACACGGTCCACAATACGGACGCCGTCCACAATACTGACCATTTCCACAATACTGGCCCTGTCTACAATATTGACCATGTCCACAATACTGACTCTGTCCACAATACTGAACCTGTCCACAACACTGACACTGCCAACAATACTGACCTGGTCCACAATACTGGCCTTCTCCACAATAATGATCTTGTCTACAATACTGACCCCGTCCACAATACTGACCCTGTCCACAATACTGACCCTTTCCACAATATTGACCATGTCTACAATACTGACCCTGTCCACAATACTGACGCTTTCCACAATATTGACCATTACCACAATACTGATCCTATCCACAATACTTACCATGTCCACAAACCTGACCCTGTCCACAATAATGATTCCTCCACAATACTAACCCCATCCACAATACTGACACAATCCACAAACTGACACCGTCCACAATACTGACTCCATCCACAATACATATCCCGCCCACAATACTGAGCCTGTCCACAATACAGACCATGTCCAGATACTGGCCCCGTCCACAATACTGACCATGTCCACAATACTGTCCATGTCCACAATACTGACCATGTCCACAATACTAATCCCATCCACAATACTGACTGTCCACAATACTGACCCCGTCCACAATACATATCCCGCCCACAATACTGAGCCTGTCCACAATACAGACCATGTCCAGATGCTGGCCCCGTCCACAATACTGACCATGTCCACAACACTGACCATGTCCAAAATACTGACCCTGTCCACAATACTGACCCCGTTCAGAATACTGAACCTGTGCACTATAAATCATAATCATAATCATAATCAACTTTATTGTCATTGTTAGTGCACAAGTGCAGTGCAACGAAATGTAGGCTTGCGGCTCCCGAGATTGTACATTTAGATTAAGACATTTAAACATTCAACATACATTTGGCTTGTAATACATTAACATAACCATAACCATAATAAAGTGCATTGGCAGATGTGCAGGCTTTAGAGTTTATTTGTGGAGTTCAGTAGGATGACAGCCCTGGGAAAGAAGCTGTTCCTAAATCTGGTCGTACGTGTGCGAATGCATCTGTAGCGTCTCCCAGATGGCAGGAGGGCGAACAGACTGTGGCTGGGGTGGGTAGGGTCTTTGATGATGGACCGTGACCTCCGTAAACAGCATTTCTGGTATATGTGCTCTATGGTCGGTAGCCGGGTGCCGGTAATGCGTTGGGCAGTTTTGACTACCCGCTGCAGGGCTTTCCGGTTATAGTAGCTACAGCTGCCATACCATACTGTGATACAGTTCATCAGGATGCTCTCTATTGTGCAGTGGTAAAAGTTAGAGAGGGTCAGGGGTGACAGGTTACATCCCTTCAGCCTCCTTAGGAAATATAGGCGCTGCTGGGCCTTCTTCACCAGAGAGGAGGTGTTGAGGGACCAGGAGAGGTCTTCCGTGATGTGGACTCTGAGGAACTTAAAGCTGTCCACCCTTTCCACCACAGCCCCATTGATGTGGATGGGGGTGTGACTTCCGCCTTTAGACTTCCTGAAGTCTACAATGATTTCTTTGGTTTTCTTGATGTTAAGGGCCAGGTTGTTATCGGCGCACCACTTCACGAGATGCTGGACCTCCTCCCTGTCGGCTGACTCATCGTTGTTGGTGATCTGGCCTACTACTGTGGTATCATCCGCAAACTTGATGATGGTGTTGGAACCATGAACAGCCACACAGTCGTGGGTGAAGAGGGAGTAGAGGAGGGGGCTCAGCACACATCCTTGTGGGGCCCCCGTGTTCAGGGTCAGGGGGGGCGGAGGTGTGGTTACCTAATTTGACAGACTGGGGTCTGTTTGTTAGGAAGTCCAGGGTCCAGTTGCAGAGGGAAGTGTTCAGGCCAAGAGTGTGGAGTTTGGTGGCCAGCTTGTTGGGGACGATAGTGTTGAATGCTGAGCTGTAGTCTATGAACAGCATTCTGATGTAGGTTTGTCCACAATACTGACCCCGTCCACAATACTGAATCAGCCCACAATACTGACACCGTCCACAATACTGACCTGGTCTACAATACTGGCCTTCTCCACAATACTGACCCTGTCCACAATAATGACCACGTCCACAAACCTGATCCTGTCCACTACACTGACAACGCCCACAATACTGACCTGGTCCACAATACTGGCCTCCTCCATAATACTGACCCCGTCCACAGTACTGACCCTGACCACAAAACTGAACCTGTCCACAATACTGAACTAGTCCACAATACTGACCGTGTCCACAAACCAGATCCAGTCCACAATACTGACACTGTCCACGATACTGACAATGTCCACAAACCTGAGCCTGTCCATAATGCAGACCATGTCCACAATACTGACCCTGTCCACAATACTAATCATGTCCACAAACCTGACCCTTTCCACAATACTGACCATTTTCACAATATTGACCATGGGCTTTTTCTTTCACAGCTGGTGCAGTCGGGAGAGCAGGAGGCCAGTAACTGCTGGTGCAGTCGGGAGAGCAGGAGGCCAGTAACTGCTGGTGCAGTCAGGAGAGCAGGAGGCCAGTAACTGGTGAGTTTAAAAGCTCACCTTTCGCGGGCTTTTTCTTTCACAGCTGGTGCAGTCGGGAGAGCAGGAGGCCAGTAACTGGTGAGTTTAAAAGCTCACCTTTCGGGGGCTTTTTCTTTCACAGCTGGGGCAGTCGGGAGAGCAGGAGGCCAGTAACTGGTGAGTTTAAAAGCTCACCTTTCGCGGGCTTTTTCTTTCACAGCTGGTGCAGTCGGGAGAGCAGGAGGCCAGTAACTCTTATATAGGTGGAGCTGTTGCTAAACCCGAAACACTACAGTGTAGTGTCTCCCACCCTTCCACCTCCTCTAACCTTTTAGGGGTTAGGGGAAGTTGAAAAGGTAGGTTCAATTTATTTTATTTCAGGAGCCTAACCTAGGTGGAAAAGGTTCCAGGACAGGAGGCGGCAGTGAAAATACAACACCAGAAAACAGGTAGGTGACTGGTTGGTGAGTACTTTCACAAACTTATTCTAAGTAGAATTCAATAATTAAGCTAAATCGTAGTAAATAAAAGGGTATTGTAAGGGTTAAGTCATGGAAGGGCAGCTCGGACCCGTGTCATGCTCCTCCTGTGCCATGTGGGAAATCAGGGACACTGTCCCTGACAACTATGTGTGCAGGAAGTGTGTCCAGCTGCAGCTCCTAGCGGACCGCATGGCGGCGCTGGAGCTGCGAATGGACTCACTCTGGAGCATACGCGATGCTGAGGATGTTGTGGATAGCACATTCAGTGAGTTGGTCACACCGCAGGTAAAGGCTAGCTCAGACAGTAAATGGGTGACCAAAAGGCAGGGTAAAGGCAGGAAGGTAGTGCAGGAGTCACCTGCGGTCATCTCCCTCCAAAACAGGTTTACCGTTTTGGGTACTGTTGGGGGAGATGACTTATCAGGGGAAGGCACCAGCAGCCAGGTTCAGGGCACCATGACTGGCTCTGCTGCACAGAAGGGCGGGAAAAAGAGGGATAGGGCTATAGTGATAGGGGATTCAATTGTAAGGGGGATAGATAGGAGTTTCTGTGGCCGAGACCGAGACTCCAAGATGGTATGTTGCCTCCCTGGTGCAAGGGTCAAGGATGTCTCGGAGCGGGTGCAGAGCATTCTGAAGGGGGAGGGGGATCAGCCAGTTGTCGTGGTACATGTAGGTACCAACGATGTAGGTAAAAAGAGGGAGGAGGTCCTACAAGCTGAATTTAGGGAGTTAGGAGCTAAATTGAAAAGTAGGACCTCAAAGGTAGTAATCTCTGGATTGCTACCAGTGCCACGAGCTAATAAGTTTAGAGAGAGTAAGATAGATAAGCTAAATACGTGGCTTGAGCAGTGGTGCAAGGGAGAGGGATTTAAATTCTTGAGGCATTGGAACCAGTTCTTGGGGAGGAGTGACCTGTACCAAGGGGAGGGTCTACACCTGAACTGTGAGGGAGCCGATGTCCTCGGGGTAATATTTTCTAGGGCGGTTCGGGAGGATTTAAACTAATTTGGCAGGGGGATGGGAACCTAGGTAGTGGAAAAGAGGGAAGTCATATGAAGTCAGAAATAGATGGTAGAAAGGTGAGAAGCAATAAGCAAAGGAGAGAAACACAAAGGGCCAAACTAATTCATAATGAGAGTGTGAAAAAAGCAAGCCTGAAGGCTTTGTATCTTAATGCTAGAAGCATTAGGAACAAGGTGGATGAATTAGTTGTGGAAATAGAGGTAAACAAGTATGATTTGATTGGGATTACAGAAACGTGGCTGCAGGGTGGGCAAGGCTGGGAACTTAACATCCAGGGATATACAATATTTAGGAAGGATCGGCAAAAAGGTAGGGGAGGTGGGGTAGCATTGCTGGTAAAGGAGGGGATTAATGCAATGGAAAGGAAGGATATTAACTCGGATGAAACGGAATCTGTATGGGTAGAAATGAGAAATAGCAAGGGGAGGAAAACGTTAGTGGGTGTGATATATAGGCCTCCAAATAGTAATATGGAGGTGAGGGAAGGCATAAAAAGGGAAATTAGAGAAGCGTGCGATAAGAGCACAGCTGTCATCATGGGTGACTTTAATTTACATATTGATTGGACTACCCAAATTAGTAAAAATTCTGAGGAGGAGGAATTCCTGGAATGTTTTCGGGACGGTTATCTGGACCAATATGTCGAGGAGCCGACTCGAGATCAGGCCATTTTAGACTGGGTATTGTGCAATGAGAAGGGACTTATCAGCAATCTTCTTGTACGAGGCCCCTTGGGTCAGAGCGATCATAATATGATCGAGCTCTCAGTCGAGATGGAGAGTGAGGAAATTGAATCAGAGACTAAGGTCCAGAACTTAAATAAAGGGAATTACGAGGGTATGAGACAGGAATTGGGTAAGATTGATTGGGTGGTGTTTCTGGGGGGATTGACAGTGGATAGACAATGGCAAGCATTCAAAGATAGAATGGAAGAATTCCAGAACATGTTTATACCGGTTTGGCATAAAAATAAACCTAAAAAGGTGACTCAACCGTGGATAACGAGGGAAATTAGGGACAGCATAAAATCAAAAAAAAGGGCATATCAACTGGCAAAAAAAAGCACCAGACCGGAAGATTGGGGGCAGTACAGGATACAGCAAAAGAGGACAAAGGGATTAATCAGGAAGGGGAAAATAGAATACGAAAGTAAACTTGCAGCAAACATAAAGACAGACTGCAAAAGCTTTTATCGGTATATCAGGAGGAAAAGACTGGTAAAATCCCAAGTCGGTCCCTTGCAGTCCGATTCGGGAGAATATATAATGGAGAATAAGGAAATGGCAGACCAATTAAACTCATACATTGGTTCTGTATTCACAAAGGAGGACACAAATAACCTCCCAGGAATATCGGCAAACATAGGGACTAATGAGAGGGAGGAGCTGACAGAAATTAGTATCTCTAGGGATATGGTGTTGGGTAAGTTGAGGGGACTGAAGGCCGACAAATCCCCGGGGCCTGATAAACTACATCCTAGGGTACTTAAGGAGGTGGCCCTGGAGATAGCAGATGCTCTAAGGATCATCTTCCGGAACTCCATTGACTCAGGAACAGTACCCGTGGATTGGAGGGTAGCTAATGTTACCCCAATATTTAAAAAGGGGGGTAGAGAGAAAGCATGGAATTATAGACCAGTAAGCCTTACATCGGTTGTGGGCAAAATGCTAGAGTCCATTATTAAGGATAAAATAGCGGAGCACTTGACAAATGGGGAAAGGATCGGACAGAGTCAACATGGATTTACAAAGGGTAAATCGTGTTTGACTAATCTGCTGGAATTTTTTGAGGAAGTAACTGGTAAAATAGATGGGGGAGAGCCAGTGGATGTGGTGTACCTTGACTTTCAGAAAGCCTTCGATAAGGTTCCACACAAAAGATTATCATGCAAAAT
Source organism: Somniosus microcephalus (assembly GCF_052327205.1). Classification (NCBI taxonomy): domain Eukaryota; kingdom Metazoa; phylum Chordata; class Chondrichthyes; order Squaliformes; family Somniosidae; genus Somniosus; species Somniosus microcephalus. The sequence continues at coordinate 69,944,340 of NC_140995.1, read as the reverse complement.
TAAGGCTCATGGGATTGGGGGCAAAGTATTAACGTGGATAGAGAACTGGCTGGCGGATAGAAAACAGAGAGTTGGAATAAACGGCTCGTTTTCGGAGTGGCAGGCAGTGACCAGCGGGGTGCCGCAAGGATCTGTCCTGGGACCCCAGCTGTTCACAATATATATAAATGATCTGGATCAGGGAATTGGATGCAATATTTCCAAATTCGCTGACGACACTAAACTAGGAGGAGGGGTGGGCTCTGATGAGGATGTCAGGAGGCTACAGTGCGATTTGGACAGGTTGGGGGAATGGGCGGATACGTGGCAGATGCACTATAATGTGGATAAATGCGAGGTTATCCACTTTGGGGGTAAAAACAGGAGGGTAGATTATTATCTAAATGGCAATAGATTGGGAGATGGGGAAGTGCAGAGGGACCTGGGTGTTCTTGTGCACCAGTCACTGAAGGAGAGCATGCAGGTGCAACAGGCGATTAAGAAGGCAAATGGTATGTTGGCCTTCATATCAAGGGGGTTCGAGTATAGGAATAGGGATACCTTACTACAGCTGTACAAGGTGCTGGTGAGACCGCATCTGGAGTATTGTGTACAGTTTTGGTCGCCCCATCTGCGGAAGGATGTTCTTGCCATGGAAAGAGTGCAACGGCGATTCACCAGGCTGATACCTGGAATGGCGGGAATGACCTACGAAGAGAGATTAAATAGTTTGGGCTTGTACTCACTGGAGTTTAGAAGATTGAGAGGGGATCTCATCGAAACATATAAAATTATGGCAGGCCTGGACAGGCTGAATTCAGAGAGAATGTTTCCAATGGCCGGGGAGCACAGAACCAGGGGCCACAGCCTAAAAATAGCGGGCAAATCATTTAAAACAGAGATGAGGAAGAATTTCTTCACTCAAAGAGTGGTGAGCCTGTGGAATTCCCTGCCACAGAGGGCTGTGAAGGCTAATTCAATAAATATTTTCAAGAGGGAATTGGATATATTTCTGAAGGCTAAGGGGATTAAGGGTTACGGAGAAAAGGCAGGGACGGGGTACTGAACTGGTAAGATCAGCTATGATCTCAGACGAAGATCAGCCATGATCTCATTGAATGGCGGAGCAGGCTCGAAGGGCCGAATGGCCTACTCCTGTTCCTATCTCTATGTTTCTATGTCCACAACACTGACCCTGACCACAATACAGATCCTGCCGACAATATTGACCCTGTCCACAATAATGATTCCTCCACAAACTGACACCGTCCACAATACTGACCCCGTCCACAATACTGACACCTTCCACAAAACTGACCATGTCCACAGAACTGACCCCATCCACAATACTGACTCCATCCACAATACTGATCCCACACACAATACTGACCCTGTCCACAATACTGACCCTGTCCACAATCCTGATGATGTACACAGTACTGACCCTGTCCACAATACTGACCCCCATCCACAATACTGATCCCGTCTACAATAATGACCCCATCCACAACACTGGCCCTGCCCACAATAGTGACCATGTCAACAATACAGACTCCGTCCACAATACTGACCCGGTCCACAATACTGACTCTTCCACAATACTGACAATTACAACAATACTGGCCCTGTCCACAATATTGACCATGTCCACAAGACTGAACTTGTCCACAAAACTGACCCCATCCATAATACTGACCCTGTCAACTATACTGAACAGGTCCACAATACTGACCGCATCCACCATACTGACCATTTCCACAATACTGACACCATCCACCATACTGACTATTTCCACAATACTGACACCATCCACCATACTGACTATTTCCACAATACTGACCCTGTCCACAATTTTGAAACTCTCCACAATTCTGACCATGTCCACAATACCGACCCCAGCCACAATACTGACACTGTCCACGATACTGACCCTGTCCACAATAGTAAAACTGCCCACAATACTGACCATGTCCACAATACAGACAATGTCCACAAAACTGAACCTGTCCACAAAACTGACCATATCCACAAAACTGCCCCTGTCCACAATACGACACTGTCAACAATACTCTCCCTGTCAACAATACTCTCCCTGTCCACAATACCGACCCCATCCACAATATTGACCATGTCCACAATACTGCCCCCGTCCACAATACCGACCCGGTCCAAAATACTGACCGTGTCCACAATACTGACGATGTCCACAATACTGACCCAGTCCACAATACTGACCCTGTCCACAATAGACTCTGCCCACAATACTGTCCCTGCACACAACACTGATTTCATCCACAATACTGACCCTGTCCACAATAATGACCCTGTCCACAATACTGACACTGTCAACAACACTGATTTCATCCACAATACTGACCCTGTCCACAATAATGACCCTGTTCACAATACTGACACTGTCCAGAATACTGGCCCCGTCCACAATACTGACCCTGTCCACAAAACTGACCATGTCCACAATACTGACACCATCCACAATACTGACCCCTTCCACAATAGTGACACGGCCCACAATACTGACCCTGTTGACAATACTGACCCTGTCCACAATACTGACCCAGTCCACAATATTGACAATGTTGCCAATACTGACCATATCCACAATACTGACTCCGTCCACAACACTGACCCTCTCCACAATACTGGCTCCGTCCACAATACTGATCATGTCCACAATACTGACCCTGTCCACAATACTGACCCTGTCCACAATACTGACTCCACCCACAATACTGACCCCGTCCACAATACTGACCACATCGCCAATACTGAGCCGGTCCACAATACTGACCCTGTCCAAGATACTGACAATGTCCACAATACTGACCCTGTCCACAATACTGGCCCCATCCACAGTACTGACCCTGTCCACAATACTGACCCTGTCCATAATACTGACCCTGTCCACAATACTTACCCTGTCCACAATACTGCACCCACCCACAATATTGACCCTGTCCACAATACTGACAATGTCCACAATACTGCCCCCGTCCACAAAACTGACCCTGTCCACAATACTGATCATATCCACAATACTGATGATGTCCACAATACTGACCCAGTCCACAATACTGACCCGGGCCACAATAGGCTCCGCCCACAATACTGATGCTGCACACAATACTGGCTCCACCCACAATACTGACCCTGTCCACAATAATGAGCCCGTCCACAATACTAACACTGTCCACAATACTGACCCTGTTCACAATAATGACGCCTTCCACAATACTGACCCCGTCCACAATACAGACCCTGTCCTCAAAACTGACCATGTCCACAATACTGACACCGTCCACAATAATGACCCCATCCATAATATTGACTCTGCCCACAATACTGACCATGTGCACAGTACTGACCATGTCCACAATACTGACTCCATTCACAATACGGAGCCTGTCCACAATACTGACCCCGTCCACAACACTGACACCGAACACAATGCTGACACTGTCCACATTACTGACCATGTCCATAAAACTGACCCCGCCCACAATACTGACCCTGTCCACAATACTGACCATGTCCATAATACTGACCAAATCCACAATACTGACACTGCCCAGAATACTGACCCTGTCCACAATGCTGAGCCAGTCCACAATGCTAACCCCTTTCACTATACTGGCCCTGTCCACAATACTGACCCCGTCCACAATACTGACCCTGTCCACAATACTGACCCTGTCCACAATATTGACCCCATCTACAATACTGACTCTGTCCACAACACTGACCATGTCCACAACACTAACACTGTAACCAATGCTGACCCTGTCCACAATACTGACCTTGTCCACAATACTGAACCTGTCCACAATACTGATCCCCTCCGCAATACTGACCCAGTCCACAATACTGACCCTGTCCACAATACTGTCCCCGTCCACAATACTGACTCCATCCACAATACTGACCATGTCCAGATTACTGACAATGTCCATAATACTGACCCTGTCCACAATACTTACCCTGTCCACAATACTGCACCCACCCACAATATTGACCCTGTCCACAATACTGACAATGTCCACAATACTGCCCCCGTCCACAAAACTGACCCTGTCCACAATACTGATCATATCCACAATACTGATTATGTCCACAATACTGACCCAGTCCACAATACTGACCCGGGCCACAATAGGCTCCGCCCACAATACTGATGCTGCACACAATACTGGCTCCACCCACAATACTGACCCTGTCCACAATAATGAGCCCGTCCACAATACTAACACTGTCCACAATACTGACCCTGTTCATGAGACGGGAACTGAGTAGGTCTGAGTGGACAACGTTCCTGGGAGGACTGGAGGTAGATAAACAATGGCAAACATTTAAAGATAGAATGACAAAATTGCAAAAATTGTTTATACCAATCTGGCATAAAAGGAAATCTAAAAAGGTGACTCAACCGTGGATAACAGGGGAAATTAGAGACAGCATAAAATCCAAAGATAGGGCGTATAAAATAGCCAAAAAAAGCGCCAGAGTGGAAGATTGGGAACAGTTTAAGATAGAGCAAAGGAGGGCAAAGGGCATAATCAAGAGGGGCAAAATAGCTTACGAAAACAAGCTGGCGGAAAATATAAAAACTAACTCCAAAAGCTTTTATAAGTATATCAAAAGGAAAAGACTGGTGAAAACCAAAGTTGGTCCATTGCAGTCAGATACGGGGGAATATATAATGGGAAATAAGGAAATGGCAGATCAACTAAATGCATACTTTGGGTCAGTCTTTACGAAGGAAGACACAAAAAACCTCCCTGGGATATCGGGAAAAATAGGGACATTGGCAAAGGAGGAACTGACGCAAATCAATATCTCTAAGGATATGGTGTTAAGGAAGCTAAAGGGATTGAAGGTGGACAAATCCCCAGGGCCTGATAACATGCATCCTAGGGTACTGAAGGAGGTGGCCCTAGAGATAGCGGATGCACTAAGGATGATTTTTCAGAATTCATTAGACTCGGGAACAGTACCGATGGATTGGAGGGTAGCTAACGTTACCCCACTATTCAAAAAGGGGGGTAGGGAAAAAGCAGGTAATTACAGACCTGTAAGCCTTACATCAGTTGTGGGCAAAATGCTGGAGTCCATCATTAAGGATGAAATAGCGGAGCACTTAGCAAATGGGGACAGGATAGGACAGAGTCAACATGGATTTACAAAGGGTAAATCGTGCTTGACTAATCTATTGGAATTTTTTGAGGGAGTAACTGGTAGAATAGATGGGGGAGAGCCAGTAGATGTGGTGTACCTGGACTTCCAAAAGGCCTTCGATAAGATCCCACATAAAAGATTAGCATGGAAAATTGAGGCTCATGGGATAAAGGGGAAAGTTTTGGCGTGGATAGGGAACTGGCTGTCAGATAGAAAACAGAGAGTTGGAATAAACGGCTCATTTTCTGAATGGCAGGCAGTAACAAGTGGGGTACCACAGGGATCTGTCCTGGGCCCCCAGCTGTTCACAATTTACATTAATGACCTGGATCAGGGAGTCGGATGCAGCATTTCCAAATTTGCAGACGACACTAAACTAGGAGGGGGGGTGGGCTCAGAGGAAGAGACCAGGAAGCTCCAGAGCGATTTGGACAGACTGGGCGATTGGGCGGATAAATGGCAGATGCACTATAATGTGGACAAGTGCGAAGTTATCCACCTTGGGTGCAGGAACGGGAGGGCAAATTATTATTTAAATGGCAATAGATTGGGAGAGGGGGAAGTACAGAGAGACCTGGGTGTTCTTGTACACCAGTCACTGAAGGCGAGCATGCAGGTGCAACAGGCGGTCAAGAAGGCAAACGGTATGCTGGCCTTCATAGCAAAAGGGTTAGAATACAGGAACAGGGATACCTTGCTGCAGCTGTACAGGGCACTGGTGAGACCACACCTCGAGTACTGTGTACAGTTTTGGTCGCCTCATCTGAGGAAGGATGTTCTTGCCATGGAGGGGGTGCAGCGGCGATTCACCAGGCTGATACCAGGAATGGCGGGAATGACCTATGAGGAGAGACTATGTAGTTTAGGGATGTACACACTGGAGTTTAGAAGATTGAGAGGGGACCTCATAGAAGTGTATAAAATTCTGACAGGTCTAGACAGACTGGATGCAGAAGGAATGTTTCCCTTGGCGGGTGAGAACAGAACTAGAGGACATAAGTTAAGGATAAGGGCTAAACCATTTAGGACAGAGATGAGGGGGAATTTCTTCACTCAGAGAGTGGTGAACCTGTGGAACTCATTGCCACAGAGGGCAGTGTACGCCAGCTCATTAAATATATTTAAGAGGGAATTAGATATATTTCTACGGGCAAAAGGGGTTAAGGGTTACGGAGAGAAGGCGGGGACGGGATACTGAATTAAAGGATCAGCCATGATCTCATCGAATGGCGGAGCAGGCACGAAGGGCCGAATGGCCTACTCCTGCTCCTATCTTCTATGTATCTATGTATCTATGTATCCTGACCTGGTCCACAATACTGAACCTGTACACAAACCTGAAGCTGTCTACAATACTGACCGCGTCCACAACACTGACCTGGTCCACAATACAGACACTGTCCACAATACCAGCCCTGTCCACAATACTGAACCTCTCCACAACACTGACCATGTACACTAACCTGATGCTTTCCACAATACTGACCCCATCCACAATACTGACCCCATCCAAAATAAAGACCTTGCCCATAATAATGACCTGGTCCACAATATTGACATCGTCCACAATACCGGCCCTGTCCACAAACTGACATTGTCAACAATATCGGCCCTGTCCACAATACTGACCTCACCCACAATACTGACCTGGTCCACAATACTGACCGCATCCACCATACTGACTATTTCCACAATACTGACCCTGTCCACAATTTTGACACTCTCCACAATTCTGACCATGTCCACAATCCCGACCCCAGCCACAATACTGACACTGTCCACGATACTGACCCTGTCCACAATAGTAAAACTGCCCACAATACTGACCATGTCCACAATACAGACCATGTCCACAAAACTGACCCTGTCCACGAAACTGACCATATCCACAAAACTGCCCCTGTCCACAATACTGACTCTGTCAACAATACTCTCCCTGTCCACAATACTGCCCCATCCACAATATTGACCCTGTCCACAATACTGCCCCCGTCCACAATACTGCCCCCGTCCACAATACCACAAACCAAATGAGTAACAACACTGTGGAGGAGGAATTCCTGGAGTGTTTACGGGATGGTTTCCTGGACCAGTATGTCGAGGAACCAATCAGAGATCAGGCCATCTTAGATTGGGTATTATATAACGAGAAAGGATTAATTAGCAATCTTGTTGTACGAGGCCCCTTGGGTCGGAGCGATCATAATATGATCGAATTCTTCATTAAGATGGATAATGAAGTAGTTGACTCGGAGACAAGGGTCCTCAATGTAAATAAAGGAAACTATGATGGTCTGAGCAGCGAGTTGGGTAGGATTGATTGGGGAATGGCACTCAAAGGGTTGACGGTGGATAGGCAATGGCAAACATTCAAAGACCGAATGGATGAACTACAGAATTTGTTCATCCCAGTTTGGCATAAAAATAAAACAAAAAAGGTGACCCAACCGTGGCTAACAAGGGAAATTAGGGATAGCATAAGGTCCAAGGAAAGGACATATAAATTGGCCAGAAAAAGCAATAACCCTGAGGATTGCGAGCAGTTAAGGATTCAACAAAGGAGGGCAAAGGGATTAATTAAGAAAGGGAAAATAGAATATGAGAGTAAGCTTGCAGAGAACATAAAAACTGACTGTAAAAGCTTTTATAGATATGTGAAGAGAAAAAGATTGGTGAAGTCAAGCGTAGGTCCCTTGCAGTCAGAATCGGGGGAATTTATAATGGGGAACAAAGAAATGGCAGACCAACTAAATACATATTTTGGTTCTGTCTTCACAAAGGAGGACACAAATAACCTCCCAGAGATGCCAGGGAACATAGGGTCTGATGAAAGGGTGGAACTGAAAGAAATCAGTATTTGTAGGGAAATGGTGTTAGGAAAATTGATGGGACTGAAGGCCGATAAATCCCCAGGGCCTGATAATCTACATCCCAGGGTACTTAAGGAAGTGGCCCTAGAAATAGTAGATGCATTGCTGGTCATCGTAGAGTCATAGAGTTATACAGCACAGAAAGAGGCCCTTCGGCCCATCGTGTCTGTGCCGTCCATCAATCCCTGTCCAGTCTAATCCCATTTTCCAGCATTTGGTCCATAGCCTTGTATGCAGTGGCATTTCAAGTGCTCATCCAAATGCTTCTTGAATGTTGTGAGGGTTCCTGCCTCTACCACCCTTTCAGGCAGTGAGTTCCAGATTCCAACCACCCTCTGGGTGAAAAAGTTCCTCCTCAAATCCCCTCTAAATCTCCTGCCCCTTACCCTGAATCTATGCCCCCTTGTTATTGACCCCCCTACTAAGGGGAAAAGTTCCTCTTTATCTACCCTATCTATGCCCCTCATCATTTTGTACACCTCAATCAGGACCCCCCTCAGCCTTCTTTGCTCCAAGGAAAACAACCCCAGCCTGTTTAGTCTTTCTTCATAGCTGAGGCGCTCCACCCCAGGTAACATCCTGGTGAATCTTCTCTGCACCCTCTCCAAAGCAATCACATCCTTCCTATAGTGAGGCGACCAGAACTGCACACAGTACTCCAGCTGTGGCCTCACCAGCGTTTTGTACAGCTCCATCATAACCTCCCTGCTCTTATATTCTATTGTAAGAAATCACACAACACCAGGTTATAGTCCAACAGCTTTATTTGAAATCACAAGCTTTCGGAGCGCTGCTCCTTCTTCAGGTGAAGTGGAGAAATGCATAAAGACACAGCTTATATAGTCAGAGAATCATGTCAGGTGTTTACAGGTAACCTTTCCAACTGCCATTTATCACACCTCGGCAGAGAGATAATCTCAGCAGTCAAAGGTGTGAATGGTGTCCAAACAGGTCAGTCAGGGAAACATTACATCAAAGAACAATGAGGTGGGGTCACAAGGGGTCAAATATTGCAGATGCTGGGGTCTGTATGAAAAACAAAAAAACAGACAAAAAACATTTTTTTTGGCTGGAAATCACAGCAGGTCCAGCCGCATCTGTGTAGAGAGAACAAGCCAATGTCGACTCGAGTCTGGATGACCCTGCATCAGGTGGGGTTACATGTAGCGTGACATGAACCCAAGATCTCGGTTAAGGCCATCCTCATGGGTGCGGAACTTGGCTATCAGTTTCTGCTCGACGATTTTGCGTTGTCGTGTGTCTCGAAGGCCACCTTGGAGAATGCTTACCCGAAGATCGGAGGCCGATTAATCCTTGCCTCTCCAAGTGGAGACTAATTTTGTCCCTCAGAATTTTTTCCAATAATTTCCCTACCACAGATGTTAGGCTCACTGGCCTGTAATTCCCTGGTTTATCCCTGCTACCGTTCTTGTGTAATGGTACTACGTTAGCTGTTCTCCAGTCCTCTGGTACATCCCCTGTGGCCAGAGAGGTTCTGAAAATTTGTGTCAGAGCCCCTGCAATCTCCTCCTTTGCCTCATACAACAGCCTGGGATACATCTCGTCCGGCCCTGGGGATTTATCCACTTTTTGGCCTGCTAAAACCGCTAGTACCTCCTCCCTCTCGATGCGACTATGTTCAAGTATGTCACAGTCCCCTTGCCCGATTTCTATGTCTACATCGTCTTTCTCCATAGTGAACACAGATGCAAAAAATTCATTTAAAACCCCGCCTACATCATCTGGCTCTACACACAGATTGCCACTTTGGTCCCTAATGGGCCCTACCCTTTCCCTGGTTATCCTCTTGCCCTTAATATACTTATAAAACATCTTAGGATTTTCCTTTATTTTGCTCGCCAGTGTTATTTCATGGCCCCTCCTCGCCCTCCTAATTTCTTTTTTAAGTATGCCCCTGCACTTTTTATACTCCTCTAGGGCTTCCTCCATCTTTAGTCTTTTGTAACTGCCAAAAGCCCCCCTTTTTTTCCTAATGCATTTTTGTATATCCCTTGTCATCCAAGGTTCCCTTTGCTTGTTGGTCCCACCCTTGACCTTTACAGGAACGTGTTGGCGTTGTACTCTCTCTATTTCCCTTCTGAAAGTCTCCCACTGTTTTGATGTGGATTTTCCTATAAGTAGCTGCTCCCAGTCCACTTTGGCCAGATCCTGCCTTATCATATTAAAATCGGCCTGCCCCCAATTTAGAACCCTTATTTCCGGGCCGTCTTTGTCTTTTTCCATGACCACCTTAAATCTCACCGAATTATGGTCAATGTCGCCAAAATGCTCTCCTACTGACACTTCCACCCCTTGCCCGGCTACATTCCCTAGAATTAGGTCCAGTACCGCCCCCTCTCTTGTAGGACTTTCTACATGTTGGCTCAAAAAGCTCTCCTGGATGCACTTTAAGAATTCTGCACCCTCTAAGCCTTTCACACTCTGACTATCCCAATTAATATTGGGGAAGTTGAAATCCCCCACTATTATTACCCTATTATTTTCGCACTTCTCTGAGATTTGCCTACATATCTGATCCTCTATCTCCTCCTGACTGTTTGGGGACCTATAGTACACTCCCAGCAAAGTGCTTGCCCCCTTTTTGTTTTTAAGTTCTACCCATATGGCCTCATTAGAGGAACCCGCTAATATATCATCCCTCCTTACAGCAGTAATTGACTCCTTAATTAATATTGCAACACCCCCTCCCCTTTTACAACCCCCTCTGTCTCGCCTGAAGATTCTATACCCCGGAATATTGAGCTGCCAGTCCTGACCCTCCCTCAACCATGTCTCCGTGATAGCAACAATATCGTACTCCCATGTGTTCAACAACAACTTCAGTTCATCCACCTTGTTTGCAAGACTCCTTGCATTAAAATAAATGCCTTCCAGCCTTGCCATATTCCCTTTTGCCTTCACATATTTGCTCTGCCTTCCCAGCTGACTTGTTTTTTCCTCCGTATTTGGCTGTAAATCACCCCCTACTATAGCTCCACTCTGTATCCCATCCCCCTGCCAAGTTAGTTTAAGCCCCCCCCAGCAGTGCTAGCAAACCTCCCCGCAAGGATATTGGTCCCCCTCTGGTTCAGGTGTAAACCGTCCAACTTGTACAAGTCCCACCTTTCCCAGAAGCAGACCCAGTGATCCAGGAAACTAAAGCCCTCCCTCCTGCACCATCCCTTTAGCCACGCATTCATCTGTTCTATCTTCCTATTCCTATACTCACTAGCACGTGGCACCGGGAGTAATCCAGAGATTACAACCTTTGAGGTCCTGCTCTTTAATCTTCTACCTAGCTCCCTAAATTCTTGCTGCAGGACCTCATCCCTCTTTTTACCTATGTCGTTGGTACCAATGTGGACCACGACCTCTAGCTGTTCACCCTCCCCCTCCAGAATGCCCTGCAGCCGCTCAGTGACATCCTTGACCCTGGCACCAGGGAGGCAACAAACCATCCTGGATTCACATCTACGGCCACAGAAACGCCTATCTGTTCCCCTTACTATAGAATCCCCTACCACTATTGCTCTCCCACTCTTTTTCCTCCCTTCCTGGGCAGCAGGAGCACCCCCAGTGCCAGGAAGTTGGCTGCTGCTGCCTTCCCCTGGTGAGTCATCCCCCTCAACAGTATCCAAATCGGTATACCTGTTTGAGAGGGGAATGGTCACAGGGGTCTCCTGCACTACCTGCCTGCTTCTATTGCTCCGCCTGGTGGTCACCCATTTCCTTTCTTCCTGTGCAGCCCTTACCTGCGGTGTGACCAACTCTCTAAACGTGTTATCCACGTCCCTCTCAGCATCGTGAATGCTCCACAACCCATCCACCCGCAGCTCCAGTGCCTCAATGCGGTCTGCTAGTAGCCGCAGCTGGATGCATTTCCAGCACACGTGGTCATCAGGGACACCGGCAGTGTCCCTGAATTCCCACATAGAGCAAGAGGAGCATAACATGGGGCTGGGCTCTCCTGGCATGACTTACCCTTTAATTAATTTGAATTAATTCACTATCACCAATTAAAGATATCTCTAAGGCGCTTGTATAGTCTACCAACAGTCCCTGCTACACCAGAAAAGACCCTAGTAACTATAAACTACAGAGTTAAAGTTTAAAAAAGAGAAATACTCACCAACCAATCACTTACCTGCTCCCTGGTGACGTCACACTCTGATTACTTTTTACCTCTCTCCCCGCTGCTGAGTTGGTCGGGCCTCGCTGCTCGCTCCTGCTTTTGTACTGCCGCCTCAGTGCTCTCCTGGTCCGATCTGGTCGGGCCTCGCTGCTCGCTCCTGCTTTTGTACTCTGCCTCGGTGCTCTCCTGGTCTGATCTGGTCGGGCCTCGCTGCTCGCTCCTGCTTTTGTACTCTGCCTCGGTGCTCTCCTGGTCCGATCTGGTCGGGCCTCGCCTCTCTCCTGCTTTTGTACTGCCGCCTCGGTGCTCTCCTGGTCCGATCTGGTCGGGCCTCGCCTCTCTCCTGCTTTTGTACTCTGCCTCGGTGCTCTCCTGGTCCGATCTGGTCGGGCCTCGCCTCTCTCCTGCTTTTGTACTCTGCCTCGGTGCTCTCCTGGTCCGATCTGGTCGGGCCTCGCCTCTCTCCTGCTTTTGTACTCTGCCTCGGTGCTCTCCTGGTCCGATCTTCCAGAACTCGATAGACTCTGGAACGGTACCCATGGATTGGCGGGTAGCTAATGTTACCCCACTATTCAAAAAAGGTGGTAGAGAAAAGGCGGGGAGTTATAGACCGGTAAGCTTGACATCAGTAGTGGGGATAATGCTAGAGTCCATTATAAAAGATATAATAGCAGAGCACTTGGAAAGCAGTGACTGGATTGGACAAAGTCAACATGGATGTACAAAAGGTAAATCATGCTTGACTAATCTACTGGAATTTTTTGAGGATGTAACTGGTAAAATAGATAAGGGAGAACCAGTGGATGTGGTGTATTTGGACTTTCAGAAGGCTTTCGATAAGGTCCCGCATAAGAGATTAGCGTGCAAAATTAAGGTACATGGGATTGGGGACAAGGTATTGACTTGGATAGAGAACTGGTTGGCGGACAGAAAGCAAAGAGTTGGAATAAATGGGTCGTTTTCCGAGTGGCAGGCAGTGACTAGTGGGGTACCGCAAGGATCGGTCCTAGGACCCCAGCTGTTCACAATATATATTAATGATCTGGACGAGGGAATTGGATGTAATATCTCCAAATTTGCAGACGACACAAAGCTGGGTGGGAGGGTATGCTGTGAGGAAGATGTCGTGAAACTCCAGCATTATTTGGACAGGTTGGGTGATTGGGCAGAAACATGGCAAATGCACTATAATGTGGATAAATGTGAGATTATCCACTTTGGTGGCAAAAACAGGAAGGCAGATTATTATTTGAATGGTAATAGTTTGGGAGAAGGGGAAGTGCAAAGAGACCTGGTTGTTCTTGTACACCAGTCACTGAAGGTAAGCATGCAGGTGCATCAGGCGGTTAAGAAGGCAAATGGTATGTTGGCCTTTGTAGCAAGAGGGTTCGAGTACAAGAACAAGGATGTCTTGCTACAGTTGTACAGGGCCTTGGTGAGACCACACATTGAGTATTGTGTGCAGTTTTGGTTGCCTTACCTGAGGAAGGACGTTCTTGCCATGGAAGGAGTGCAGCGAAGATTCACCAGGCTGATACCTGGGATGGCAGGAATGACGTATGAGGAGAGATTGGGTCGATTGGGCTTATACTCACTGGAGTTTAGAAGATTGAGAGGGGATCTCATCGAAACCTATAAAATTCTGTCAGGCCTGGACAGACTAGATGCAGGAAGGATGTTTCTGATGGCCGGGGAGTCCAGAACCAGGGGTCATAGTCTAAGGGTAAGGGGTAAGCCATTTAGGACTGAAATGAGGAAGAATTTCTTCACCCAGAGAGTGGTGAACCTGTGGAATTCTCTGCCACAGAGGGCGGTGGAGGCCAGTTCATTAATTATATTCAAGAAAGAGTTGGATATATTTCTTAAGGCTTAAGGGATCAAGGGATATGGGGAGAAGACAGGGACAGGGTACTGAATTTGGATGATCAGCCATGATCTCATTGAATGGCGGAGCAGGCTCGAAGGGCCGAATGGCCTACTCCTGCTCCTATCTTCTATGTATCTATGTATCTATGACCCGGTCCACAATACTGACCGTGTCCACAATACTGACGATGTCCAAAATACTGACCCTGTCCACAATACTGACCCTGTCCACAATAGACTCTGCCCACTATACTTACCCTGCACACAGTACTGACTTCACCCACAATACTGACCTTGGCCACAATAATGACCCTGTCCACAATACTGACCCTGTCAACAATACTGACCATGTCCAAAATACTGAACCTGTTCACAATACTGACACCGTCCAGAATACTGACCCCGTCCACAATACTGAAACTGTCCACAAAACTGACCCTGTCCACAATACTGACACCGTCCACAATACTGACCCCTTCCACAATAGTGACACTGCCCACAATACTGACACTGCCCACAATACTGACCCTGTCGACAATACTGATCCTGTCCACAATACTGACCCAGTCCACAATATTGACAATGTTGCCAATACTGACCATGTCCACAATACTGACTCCGTCTACAAAGCTGACCCTGTCCACAAGACTGGCTCCATCCACAATACTGATCCCGTCCACAATACTGACCCCGTCCACAATACTGACCCCATCGACAATACTGAGCCGGCCCACAATACTGATCCTGTCCAAGATACTGACAATGTCCACAATACTGACCCTTTCCACAAGACTGGCCCCATCCACAATACTGACCCTGTCCACAATACTGACCCTGTCCAAAATACTGACCCTGTCCACAATACTCACCTTGTCCACAATACTGCACCCATCCACAATATTGACCCTGTCTACAATACTGACAATGTCCACAATACTGCCTCCGTCCACAAAACTGACCCTGTCTACAATACTGATCATGTTCACAATACTGATGATGTCCACAATACTGACCCAGTCCACAATACTGACCCGGTCCACAATAGACTCCGCCCACAATACTGACGCTGCACACAATACTGGCTCCGCCCACAATACTGACCCTGTCCACAATAATCAGCCCGTCCACAATACTGACCGCGTCCACAACACTGACCTGGTCCACAATACAGGCACCGTCCACAATACCAGCCCTGTCCACAATACTGAACCTCTCCACAACACTGACCATGTACACTAACCTGATGCTTTCCACAATACTGACCCCATCCACAATACTGACCCCGTCCACAATAATGACCTTGCCCACAATAATGACCTGGTCCACAATATTGACACCGTCCACAATACCGGCCCTGTCCACAAAACTGACCGTGTCAACAATACCGGCCCTGTCCACAATACTGACCTCACCCACAATACTGACCTGGTCCACAATACTGACCGATTCCACCATACTGACCATTTCCACAATACTGACACCATCCACCATACTGACTATTTCCATAATATTGACCCTATCCACAATTTTGACACTCTCCACAATTCTGACCATCTCCACAATCCCGACCCCAGCCACAATACTGACACTCTCCACGATACTGACCCTGTCCACAATAGTAAAACTGCCCACAATACTGACCCTGTCCACAATACTGACCCTGTCCACAATACTGACCCTGTCCACAATACTTACCTTGTCCACAATACTGCACCCATCCACAATAGTGGCCCTGTCTACAATACTGACAATGTCCACAATACTGCCTCCGTCCACAAAACTGACCCTGTCCACAATACTGATCATGTCCACAATACTGATGATGTCCACAATACTGACCCAGTCCACAATACTGACCCGGGCCACAATAGTCTCCCTGTCCACAATTCTGCCCCCATCCACAATATTGACCCTGACAAAATACTGACCCCGCCCACAATACTGCCCCCGTCCACAATACTGACCCGGTCCACAATACTGACCGTGTCCACAATATTGACGATGTCCAAAATACTGACCCAGTCCACAATACTGACCCTGTCCATAATAGACTCTGCCCAATATACTGACCCTGCACACAATACTGACTTCACCCACAATACTGACCCCGTCCACAATAATGACCCTGTCCACAATACTGACACCGTCCACAATACTGACCCCATCGACAATACTGAGCCGGCCCACAATACTGACCCTGTCCAAGATACTGACAATGTCCACAATACTGACCCTTTCCACAATACTGGCCCCATCCACAATACTGACCCTGTCCATAATACTTACCCTGTCCACAATACTGCACCAATCCACAATATTGAATGTCCACAATACTGACAATGTCCACAATACTGCCCCGTCCACAAAACTGACCCTGTCCACAATACTGATCATGTCCACAATACTGATGATGTCCACAATACTGACCCTGTTCACAATAATGACGCCTCCCACAATACTGACCCCGTCAACAATACAGACCCTGTCCTCACAACTGACCATGTCCACAATGCTGACACCGTCCACAATACTGACCCTGTCCACAATATTGACACTGCCCACAATACTGACCATGTCCACAGTACTGACCATGTCCACATTACTGACCATGTCCATAAAACTGACCCCACCCACAATACTGACCCTGTCCACAATACTGACCCTGTCCATAATATTGACACTGCCCACAATACTGACCATGTCCACAGTACTGACCATGTCCACAATACTAACCATGTCCACAATACTGAGCCTGTCCACAATACTGACCCCGTCCACAATACTGACACCGAACACAATGCTGACACTCTCCACATTACTGACCATGTCCATAAAACTGACCCCGCCCACAATACTGACCCTGTCCACAATACTGACCATGTCCACAATACTGACCCTGTCCACAATACTGACCCTGTCCACAACACTGACCCCGTCCACAATACTGACACCGAACACAATGCTGACGCTGTCCACATTACTGACCATGTCCATAACACTGACCCCGCCCACAATACTGTCCCTGTCCACAATACTGACCCCATCCTCAATACTGACACTGCCCAGAATACTGACCCTGTCCACAATACTGACCGTGTCCACAATGCTGACCCTGTCCACAATACTGACCCAGTCCACAATACTGACCATGTCCCCAATACAGAACCCATTCACAATACTGACCCTTTCCACAATACTGACACCGCCAACAATACTGACCTGGTCCACAATACTGGCCTTCTCCACAGTACTGACCCCGTCCACTATACTGACCATGACCACAAAACTAACCCTGTCCACAATAATGAACTTGTCTACAATACTGACCATGCCCACAAACCTGACCCTGTCTACAATACTGACCACGTCCACAATACTGACCCTGTCCACAATATTGACCATGTCCACAATACTGACCCTATCCACAATACTGACCCTTTCCACAATATTGACCATGTCCACAAACCTGACCACCATCTAAAAGGCACAAGTCAGGAGTGTGATGGAATACTCTCCACTTGCCTGGATGAGTGCAGCTCCAACAACACTCAAGAAGCTCGACACCATTCAGGATAAAGCAGCCCGCTTGATTGGCACTCCATCCACCACCATCAACATTCACTCCCTCCACCACCGGCACACTGCAGCAACTCACCAAAGCTCCTTCAACAGCACCTTCCAAACCCGCAACCTCTACCACTTAGAAGGACAAGGGCAGCAGACGCATAGGAACATCACCACCTACAAGTTCCCCTCCAAGCCACACACCATCCTGACTTGGACCTGTATCGCCGTTCCTTCACTGTCGCTGGGCCAAAATCCTGGAACTCCCTTCCTAACCGCATTGTGGGTGTACCTACACCATATGGACTGCAGCGGTTCAAGAAGGCGGCTCACCACCATCTTCTCAAGGGCAATTAGGGATGGGCACTAAATGCAGGCCTAGCCAGCGACGCCCACATCCCATCAATTAATTTTTTTTTTAAATGTCCACAAAACTGACCCTGTCCACAAAACTGACCATATCAACAAAACTGCCCCTGTCCACAATACTGCCACCATCCAGAATATTGACCTTGTACACAATACTGACCATGTCCACAATACTGCCCCTGTCCACAACACTGAACCTGTCCATAATACTGACCATGTCCACAATACTGATGATGTCAACAATACTGACCCAGTCCACAATACTGACCCTGTCCACAATAGACTCCGCCCACAATACTGACCCTGCACACAATACTGGCTCCGCCCACAATACTGACCCTGACCACATTAATGAACCTGTCCACAATACTGACCCTGTCCACAATACTGACCCTGTTAACAATACTGACCCTGTTCACAATACTGACCCTGCACACAATACTGGCTCCGCCCACAATACTGACCCTGACCACATTAATGAACCTGTCCACAATACTGACCCTGACCACATTAATGAACCTGTCCACAATACTGACCCTGTTCACAAAATGACACCATCCACAAAACTGACCCCATCCACAATACTGACCCTGTCCACAATACTGACCATGTCCACAATACTGACCCTGTCCACAATACTCACCCCGTCCATAATAGTGACACAGCACACAATACTGACCCTGCACACAATACTGACCCCACCCACAATACTGACCCTGTCCACAATACTGACCATGTCCATAATACTGATCCTGTCCACTACACTGACCCTGTCCACAATACTGACCCCATCCACAATTCTGACACTGCCCACAATATTGACCCTGTCCACAATGCTGACCCAGTGCAAAATACTAACCCCTTTCACTATACTGACCCTGTCCACAATACTGACCTAGTCCACAATACTGACTTGTCCAGAATAGACTCCGCCCACAACACTGACACTTTATACAATACCGGCTCCGCCCACAATTCTGACCCAGTCCACAATACTGACCCATCCACAATACTGACCATGTCCACAACACTGACCCTGTAACCAATTCTGACCCCGCCGCAATACTGACCTTGTCCACAATACTAAACCTGTCCACAATCCTGACTCTGTCCACAATACTGACCCCATCCACAATACTGACCCAGTCCACAATACTGACCCTGTCCACAATACTGTCACCATCCACAATACTGACATCGTCCACAATACTGACCACATCCGCATTACTGAGCATGTCCACAATATTTACCAATCCACAATACTGACCCCGTCCACAACACTGACCTGGTCCACAATACTGAACCTGTCCACAAACCTGAATCTGTCCACAATACTGACCGCGTCCACAGCACTGACCTGGTCCATCAATGAATTAAAAAAATCCACAATACTGACCATGTTCACAATACTGACCATGTCCACAACACAGACCCTGTCCACAATACTGAACCTGTCCACTATACTGACCCTGTCCACAAAACTGACCATGTCCACAAACCTGATCCTGTCCACAATACTGACCATGTCCACAAGCATGAGCCTGTCCATAATACTGATCATGTCCACAATACTGACCTGGTCCACAATATTGACCACGTTCCCAAAACTGCCATGTGCACAATACTGACTCCGTCCACAATACTGACCCTGTCCACAATACTGGCACTGTCCACAATACTGACAATGTCCACAATACTGACCCTGTCCACAATACTGATCCCGTCCACAATACTGAACCCGTCCACAATACTGCCCCGGTCCACAATACTGACCATGTCCACAATACTGATCCCGTCCACAATACTGACCCCGTCCACAATAATGACCCTGTCCACAATACTGACCCTGTCCACAATAATCAGCCCGTCCACAATACTGACCGCGTCCACAACACTGACCTGGTCCACAATACAGGCACCGTCCACAATACCAGCCCTGTCCACAATACTGAACCTCTCCACAACACTGACCATGTACACTAACCTGATGCTTTCCACAATACTGACCCCATCCACAATACTGACCCCGTCCACAATAATGACCTTGCCCACAATAATGACCTGGTCCACAATATTGACACCGTCCACAATACCGGCCCTGTCCACAAAACTGACCGTGTCAACAATACCGGCCCTGTCCACAATACTGACCTCACCCACAATACTGACCTGGTCCACAATACTGACCGATTCCACCATACTGACCATTTCCACAATACTGACACCATCCACCATACTGACTATTTCCATAATATTGACCCTATCCACAATTTTGACACTCTCCACAATTCTGACCATCTCCACAATCCCGACCCCAGCCACAATACTGACACTCTCCACGATACTGACCCTGTCCACAATAGTAAAACTGCCCACAATACTGACCCTGTCCACAATACTGACCCTGTCCACAATACTGACCCTGTCCACAATACTTACCTTGTCCACAATACTGCACCCATCCACAATAGTGGCCCTGTCTACAATACTGACAATGTCCACAATACTGCCTCCGTCCACAAAACTGACCCTGTCCACAATACTGATCATGTCCACAATACTGATGATGTCCACAATACTGACCCAGTCCACAATACTGACCCGGGCCACAATAGTCTCCCTGTCCACAATTCTGCCCCCATCCACAATATTGACCCTGACAAAATACTGACCCCGCCCACAATACTGCCCCCGTCCACAATACTGACCCGGTCCACAATACTGACCGTGTCCACAATATTGACGATGTCCAAAATACTGACCCAGTCCACAATACTGACCCTGTCCATAATAGACTCTGCCCAATATACTGACCCTGCACACAATACTGACTTCACCCACAATACTGACCCCGTCCACAATAATGACCCTGTCCACAATACTGACACCGTCCACAATACTGACCCCATCGACAATACTGAGCCGGCCCACAATACTGACCCTGTCCAAGATACTGACAATGTCCACAATACTGACCCTTTCCACAATACTGGCCCCATCCACAATACTGACCCTGTCCATAATACTTACCCTGTCCACAATACTGCACCAATCCACAATATTGAATGTCCACAATACTGACAATGTCCACAATACTGCCCCGTCCACAAAACTGACCCTGTCCACAATACTGATCATGTCCACAATACTGATGATGTCCACAATACTGACCCTGTTCACAATAATGACGCCTCCCACAATACTGACCCCGTCAACAATACAGACCCTGTCCTCACAACTGACCATGTCCACAATGCTGACACCGTCCACAATACTGACCCTGTCCACAATATTGACACTGCCCACAATACTGACCATGTCCACAGTACTGACCATGTCCACATTACTGACCATGTCCATAAAACTGACCCCACCCACAATACTGACCCTGTCCACAATACTGACCCTGTCCATAATATTGACACTGCCCACAATACTGACCATGTCCACAGTACTGACCATGTCCACAATACTAACCATGTCCACAATACTGAGCCTGTCCACAATACTGACCCCGTCCACAATACTGACACCGAACACAATGCTGACACTCTCCACATTACTGACCATGTCCATAAAACTGACCCCGCCCACAATACTGACCCTGTCCACAATACTGACCATGTCCACAATACTGACCCTGTCCACAATACTGACCCTGTCCACAACACTGACCCCGTCCACAATACTGACACCGAACACAATGCTGACGCTGTCCACATTACTGACCATGTCCATAACACTGACCCCGCCCACAATACTGTCCCTGTCCACAATACTGACCCCATCCTCAATACTGACACTGCCCAGAATACTGACCCTGTCCACAATACTGACCGTGTCCACAATGCTGACCCTGTCCACAATACTGACCCAGTCCACAATACTGACCATGTCCCCAATACAGAACCCATTCACAATACTGACCCTTTCCACAATACTGACACCGCCAACAATACTGACCTGGTCCACAATACTGGCCTTCTCCACAGTACTGACCCCGTCCACTATACTGACCATGACCACAAAACTAACCCTGTCCACAATAATGAACTTGTCTACAATACTGACCATGCCCACAAACCTGACCCTGTCTACAATACTGACCACGTCCACAATACTGACCCTGTCCACAATATTGACCATGTCCACAATACTGACCCTATCCACAATACTGACCCTTTCCACAATATTGACCATGTCCACAAACCTGACCACCATCTAAAAGGCACAAGTCAGGAGTGTGATGGAATACTCTCCACTTGCCTGGATGAGTGCAGCTCCAACAACACTCAAGAAGCTCGACACCATTCAGGATAAAGCAGCCCGCTTGATTGGCACTCCATCCACCACCATCAACATTCACTCCCTCCACCACCGGCACACTGCAGCAACTCACCAAAGCTCCTTCAACAGCACCTTCCAAACCCGCAACCTCTACCACTTAGAAGGACAAGGGCAGCAGACGCATAGGAACATCACCACCTACAAGTTCCCCTCCAAGCCACACACCATCCTGACTTGGACCTGTATCGCCGTTCCTTCACTGTCGCTGGGCCAAAATCCTGGAACTCCCTTCCTAACCGCATTGTGGGTGTACCTACACCATATGGACTGCAGCGGTTCAAGAAGGCGGCTCACCACCATCTTCTCAAGGGCAATTAGGGATGGGCACTAAATGCAGGCCTAGCCAGCGACGCCCACATCCCATCAATTAATTTTTTTTTTAAATGTCCACAAAACTGACCCTGTCCACAAAACTGACCATATCAACAAAACTGCCCCTGTCCACAATACTGCCACCATCCAGAATATTGACCTTGTACACAATACTGACCATGTCCACAATACTGCCCCTGTCCACAACACTGAACCTGTCCATAATACTGACCATGTCCACAATACTGATGATGTCAACAATACTGACCCAGTCCACAATACTGACCCTGTCCACAATAGACTCCGCCCACAATACTGACCCTGCACACAATACTGGCTCCGCCCACAATACTGACCCTGACCACATTAATGAACCTGTCCACAATACTGACCCTGTCCACAATACTGACCCTGTTAACAATACTGACCCTGTTCACAATACTGACCCTGCACACAATACTGGCTCCGCCCACAATACTGACCCTGACCACATTAATGAACCTGTCCACAATACTGACCCTGACCACATTAATGAACCTGTCCACAATACTGACCCTGTTCACAAAATGACACCATCCACAAAACTGACCCCATCCACAATACTGACCCTGTCCACAATACTGACCATGTCCACAATACTGACCCTGTCCACAATACTCACCCCGTCCATAATAGTGACACAGCACACAATACTGACCCTGCACACAATACTGACCCCACCCACAATACTGACCCTGTCCACAATACTGACCATGTCCATAATACTGATCCTGTCCACTACACTGACCCTGTCCACAATACTGACCCCATCCACAATTCTGACACTGCCCACAATATTGACCCTGTCCACAATGCTGACCCAGTGCAAAATACTAACCCCTTTCACTATACTGACCCTGTCCACAATACTGACCTAGTCCACAATACTGACTTGTCCAGAATAGACTCCGCCCACAACACTGACACTTTATACAATACCGGCTCCGCCCACAATTCTGACCCAGTCCACAATACTGACCCATCCACAATACTGACCATGTCCACAACACTGACCCTGTAACCAATTCTGACCCCGCCGCAATACTGACCTTGTCCACAATACTAAACCTGTCCACAATCCTGACTCTGTCCACAATACTGACCCCATCCACAATACTGACCCAGTCCACAATACTGACCCTGTCCACAATACTGTCACCATCCACAATACTGACATCGTCCACAATACTGACCACATCCGCATTACTGAGCATGTCCACAATATTTACCAATCCACAATACTGACCCCGTCCACAACACTGACCTGGTCCACAATACTGAACCTGTCCACAAACCTGAATCTGTCCACAATACTGACCGCGTCCACAGCACTGACCTGGTCCATCAATGAATTAAAAAAATCCACAATACTGACCATGTTCACAATACTGACCATGTCCACAACACAGACCCTGTCCACAATACTGAACCTGTCCACTATACTGACCCTGTCCACAAAACTGACCATGTCCACAAACCTGATCCTGTCCACAATACTGACCATGTCCACAAGCATGAGCCTGTCCATAATACTGATCATGTCCACAATACTGACCTGGTCCACAATATTGACCACGTTCCCAAAACTGCCATGTGCACAATACTGACTCCGTCCACAATACTGACCCTGTCCACAATACTGGCACTGTCCACAATACTGACAATGTCCACAATACTGACCCTGTCCACAATACTGATCCCGTCCACAATACTGAACCCGTCCACAATACTGCCCCGGTCCACAATACTGACCATGTCCACAATACTGATCCCGTCCACAATACTGACCCCGTCCACAATAATGACCCTGTCCACAATACTGACCCCGTCCACAATACTGAACCTGTCCATAATACTGACCCTGTCAACAATAGACTCCACCCACAATACTAACGCCATCCACAATACTGACCCTGTCCACAATACGGACCCTGTCCACAATACTGACAATGTACACATTACTGACACTGTCCACAACACTGACCATGTCCACAAAATTGAACCTCTCCACAAAACTGACTATATCCACAAAACTACCCCCGTCTACAATACCGGCCTTCTCCACAATACTGACACCACCCACAATACAGACCCTGACCACAAAACTATCCCTGTCCACGATACTGAAGTTGTCCACAATACTGACCGTGTCCACAAACCTGATACTGTCCACAATACTGACCATCTCCACAAGACTGACACTATCCACGATACTGACCATGTCCACAAACCTGAACCTGTCCACAGTACTGAGCATGTCCACAATATTGTCCCTGTCCACAATACTGACCCTGTCCACAATACTGACCCTTTCCACAATTTTGACCATGCCCACAAATCTTATCCCATCCACAATACTGACAATGTCCACAAACCTGACCCCTTCCACAATACAGACCCTGCCTACAATATTGACCCTGCCCACAATAATGATTCCTCCACAATACTGACCCAGTCCACAATACTGACCCTGTCCACAATACTGTCCCCATCCACAATACTGACATCATCCACAATGCTGACCACATCCACATTACTGACCATGTCCACAATATTTACCAATCCACAATACTGAACCCGTCCACAACACTGACCTGGTCCACAATACTGAAACTGTCCACAAACCTGAATCTGTCCACAATACTGACCGCGTCCACAACACTGACCTGGTCCATCAATGAATTAAAAAAAATCCACAATACTGACCATGTTCACAATACTGACCATGTCCACAACACTGACCCTGTCCACAATACAGACCCTGCCCACAATATTGACCCTGTCCACAATAATGATTCCTCTACAATATTGACCCCGTCCACAATACTGACACCATCCACAAAACTGACCATGTCCGCAGAACTGACCCCGTCCACAATACTGACTCCATCCACAATACTTATTCCGCCCACAATACTGACCCTGTCCACAATACTGACCATGTCCACAATACTGGCCCCGTCTACAATACTAATCCCGTCCACAATACTTACACTGTCCACAATACTGACCCTGTCCACAATACTGACCATGTCCACAATACTGACCATTTCCAAAGTACTGACCCTGTCCACAATACTGGCCCCGTTCACAATACTGAACCTGTACACAATACTGACACCGTCCACAATACTGGCCATGTCCACAAACCTGACCCTGTCCACAACACTGACACTGCCCACAATAATGACCTGGTCCACAATACTGGCCTTCTCCATAACACTGACCCGGTCCACAATACTGACCCTAACCACAAAACTAACCCTGTCCACAATACTGACCATGTCCACAATACTGACACAGTCCACGATACTGACCATGTCCACAATACTGACCACGTCCACAAACCTGACCCTTTCCACAATACTGACCATTTTCACAATACTTACCATGTCCACAACACTGACGCTGTCCACAATACAGACCCTGCCAACAATATTGACCCTGTCCACAATAATGATTCCTCCACAATACTGACCCCGTCCACAATACTGACCCCGTCAACAATACTGACACTGTCCACAATACTGGCCCCGTCCACAATACTGATCCCGTCCGCAATAATAAACCCATCCACAACACTGACCCTGCCAACAATAGTGACACTGTCCACAATACTGACTCCGTCCACAATATTGATCCCATCCACAATAATGAACCATTCCACAATACGGACCCTGTCCACAATACTGACCATCTCCACAAGACTGACACTATCCACGATACTGACCATGTCCACAAACCTGAACCTGTCCACAGTACTGAGCATGTCTACAATATTGTCCCTGTCCACAATACTGACCCTGTCCACAATACTGACCCTTTCCACAATTTTGACCATGCCCACAAATCTTATCCCATCCACAATACTGACAATGTCCACAAACCTGACCCCTTCCACAATACAGACCCTGCCTACAATATTGACCCTGCCCACAATAATGATTCCTCCACAATGCTGACTCCGTCCACAATACTGAACCTGTCCACAATACTGACTCCATCCACAATACTGAGCCTGCCCACAATACTGACCCTGTCCACAATACTGACCATGTCCACAACACTGGCCTCGTCCACAATACTGACCGTGTCCACAATGCTGACCCTGTCCACAATACTGACCCAGTCCACAATACTGACCATGTCCCCAATACAGAACCCATTCACAATACTGACCCTTTCCACAATACTGACACCGCCAACAATACTGACCTGGTCCACAATACTGGCCTTCTCCACAGTACTGACCCCGTCCACTATACTGACCATGACCACAAAACTAACCCTGTCCACAATAATGAACTTGTCTACAATACTGACCATGCCCACAAACCTGACCCTGTCTACAATACTGACCACGTCCACAATACTGACCCTGTCCACAATATTGACCATGTCCACAATACTGACCCTATCCGCAATACTGACCCTTTCCACAATATTGACCATGTCCACAAACCTGACCACCATCTAAAAGGCACAAGTCAGGAGTGTGATGGAATACTCTCCACTTGCCTGGATGAATGCAGCTCCAACAACACTCAAGAAGCTCGACACCATTCAGGATAAAGCAGCCCGCTTGATTGGCACTCCATCCACCACCATCAACATTCACTCCCTCCACCACCGGCGCACTGCAGCAACTCACCAAAGCTCCTTCAACAGCACCTTCCAAACCCGCGACCTCTACCACTTAGAAGGACAAGGGCAGCAGACGCATAGGAACATCACCACCTACAAGTTCCCCTCCAAGCCACACACCATCCTGACTTGGACCTGTATCGCCGTTCCTTCACTGTCGCTGGGCCAAAATCCTGGAACTCCCTTCCTAACCGCATTGTGGGTGTACCTACACCATATGGACTGCAGCGGTTCAAGAAGGCGGCTCAACACCGTCATCTCAAGGGCAATTAGGGATGGGCACTAAATGCAGGCCTAGCCAGCGACGCCCACATCCCATCAATTAATTTTTTTTTTAAATGTCCACTAAACTGACCCTGTCCACAAAACTGACCATATCAACAAAACTGCCCCTGTCCACAATACTGACCCGGTCCACAATACTGACCCTGTCCACAATACTGCCACCATCCAGAATATTGACCTTGTACACAATACTGACCATGTCCACAATACTGCCCCTGTCCACAACACTGAACCTGTCCATAATACTGACCATGTCCACAATACTGATGATGTCAACAATACTGACCCAGTCCACAATACTGACCCTGTCCACAATAGACTCCGCCCACAATACTGACCCTGCACACAATACTGGCTCCGCCCACAATACTGACCCTGACCACATTAATGAACCTGTCCACAATACTGACCCTGTCCACAATACTGACCCTGTTCACAATACTGACACCGTCCACAATAGTGACCTGGTCTACGATACTGGCCTTCTACACAATACTGACACCGTCCACAATCCTGGCCATGTCCACAAAACTGACCCTTTCCACAACACTGACACCGCCCACAATAATGACCTGGTCCACAATACTGGCCTTCTCCATAACACTGACCCCGTCCACAATACTGACCCTAACCACAAAACTGACCCTGTCCACAATACTGAACTAGTTCACAATACTGACCGTGTCCACAAACCAGATCCAGTCCACAATACTGACCATGTCCACAATACTGACACTGTCCACGATACTGACCATGGCCACAAATCTGACCCTGTCCACAATACTGCCCATGTCCACAATACTGACCCTGTCCAAAATACTGACCATGTCCACAAACCTAACACTTTCCACAATACTGACCATTTTCACAATACTTACCATGTCCACAACACTGACCCTGTCCACAATACAGACCCTGCCTACAATATTGACCCTGTCCACAATAATGATTCCTTCACAATACAGACCCCGTCCACAATACTGACCCCGTCAACAATACTGTCACCGTCCACAAAACTAAATTTGTCCACAAAACTGACCCCGTCCACAATACTGACTCCATCCACAATACTGATCCCGCACACAATACTGACCCTGTCCACAATACTGACCCTGTCCACAATAGTGACACTGTCCACAATACTGACTCCATCCACAATACAGACCCGGTCCACAATACTGACCCCGTCCACAATACTGACCCCGTCCACAATACTGACAATTTCCACAATACTGACCCGGTCCACAATACTGACCCTGTGCACAATACTGACAATTTCCACAATACTGGTCCTGTCCACAATATTGACCATGTCCAAATTACTGAACCTGTCCACAATACTGACCCCGTCCACAATTCTGATCCTGTCCTCAATACTGACCCTGTCCACAATACTGACCCTGTCCACAATACTGACCATGTCCACAAACCTGACCCTGTCCACAACACTGACACCGCCAATAATACTGACCTGGTCCACAATACCGGCCCTCTCCACAATACTGACACCGCCCACAATACTGACCCTGACCACAAAACTGACCCTGTCCACAATACTGAAATTATCCACAATACTGTCCATGTCCACAAACCTGATCCTGTCCACAATACTGACCATGTCCACAATACTGACACTGTCCACACTACTGACCATGTCCACAAGCCTGACCCTGTCCACAATACTGAGCATGTCCACAATACTGACCCTATCCACAATACTGATCCTTTCCACAATTTTGACCATGTCCACAAATCTTTTCCCATCCACAATATTGACCCTGTCCACAATAATGATTCCTCCACAATACTGACTCCGTCCACAATACTGACCCCGTCCACAATACTGATCCAGTCCACAATACTGACCATGTCCCCAATACAGAACCCATCCACAATATGGACCCTGTCTACAATACTGACCATGTCCACAATACTGACCCGTCCACAAAACTGACCCCATCCACAATATAGACCCCATCCACAATACTGACGCTGTCCACAATACTGACCCTGCCCACAATACTGACACCATCCACAATAATAACACCGCCCACAATTCTGACCATGTCCACATTACTGACAATCCCACAATATATACCCCGTGCACAATACTGACCATATCCACAATACTGAACCCGTCCACAATAATGACAGCGTCCACAATTCTGATCCCGTCCTCATTACTGACCCTGTCCACAATACTGACCCCGTCCACAATACTGACCTCTTCCACAATACTGACCCCGTCCACAATACTGACCCATCCACAATACTGACAATGTCCACAATACTGACCACGTCCGCAATATTGACCTGGTCCACAGTACTGACCTGGTCCACAATACTGACCCCGTCCACAATACTGACCATGTCCACAACACTGACCCCGTCATCAATACAGACACAGCGCACAATACTGACCCTGTCTACAATACTGATCCCATCCACAATACTGACCCCGTCCACAAAACTGACGCTGTCCACAATACTGACCCTGCACACAATACTGACGCCATCCACAATAATGACACTGCCCACAATACTAACCATGTCCACAATAATGACCATGTCCAAAATACTGACAATACCACAATAAATACCCCATGCACAATACAGACCCTGTCCACAATACCGACCCCATTCACAATACTGTCCAGGTCCACATTACTGACAATGTCCAAAATACTGAACCCATCCACAATAATTGCACCGTCCACAATTCTGATCCTGTCCTCAATACTGACACTGTCCACAATACTGACCCTGTCCACAATACTGAACATGTCCACAAACCTGACCCTGTCCACAACACTGACACCGCCAATAATACTGACCTGGACCACAATACCGGCCTTCTCCACAATACTGACACCGCCCACAATACTGACCCTGACCACAAAACTGACCCTGTCCACAATACTGAAGTTGTCCACAATACTGACCTTGTCCACAAACCTAATCCTGTCCACAGTACTGACCATGTCCACAAGCCTGACCCTGTCCACAATACTGAGCATGTCCACAATACTGACCCTGTCCACAATACTGACCATGTCCACAAACCTGACACCGTCCACAATACAGACCCTGCCTACAATATTGACCCTGTGCACAATAATGATTCCTCCACAATACTGACTCCGTCCACAATACTGACCCCATCCACAATACTGATTCCATCCACAATACTGAGCCTGCCCACAATACTGACCGTGTCCACAATACTGACCATGTCCACAATACTGGCCCCGTCCACAATACTGACCGTGTCCACAATACTGACCCTGTCCACAATACTGACATAGTCCACAATACTGACCATGTCCCCAATACAGAACCCATCCACAATACTGACCCTTTCCACAATACTGACACCGCCAACAATACTGACCTGGTCCACAACACTGGCCTTCTCCACAGTACTGACCCCGTCCACTATACTGACCATGACCACAAAACTAACCCTGTCCACAATAATGAACTTGTCTACAATACTGACCATGCCCACAAAGCTGACCCTGTCTACAATACTGACCATGTCCACATTACTGAACCTGTCCACAATATTGACCATGTCCACAATACTGACCCTGTCCACAATACTGACCCTTTCCACAATATTGACCATGTCCACAAACCTGACCACCATCTAAAAGGCACAAGTCAGGAGTGTGATGGAATACTCTCCAATTGCCTGGATGAGTGCAGCTCCAACAACACTCAAGAAGTTCAACACCATTCAGGATAAAGCAGCCCGCTTGATTGGCACTCCATCCACCACCTTCAACATTCACTCCCTCCACCACCAGCGCACTGTGGCTGCAGTGTGTACCATCTACAAGATGCACTGCAGCAACTCGCCAAAGCTCCTTCAACAGCACCTTCCAAACCCGCGACCTCTACCACTTAGAAGGACAAGGGCAGCAGACGCATGGGAACATCACCACCTACAAGATACCCTCCAAGACACACACCATCCTGACTTGGACCTGTATCGCCGTTCCTTCACTGTCGCTGGGCCAAAATCCTGGAACTCCCTTCCTAACAGCATTGTGAGTGTACCTACACCATATGGACTGCAGTGGTTCAAGAAGGCGGCTCACCACCATCTTCTCAAGGGCAATTAGGGATGGGCACTAAATGCAGGCCTAGCCAGCGACGCCCACATCCCATCAATGAATTAAAAAAAAAATGTCCACAAAACTGACCCTGTCCACAAAACTGACCATATCCACAAAACTGCCCCTGTCCACAATACTGACCCGGTCCACAATAATGACCCTGTCCACAATACTGCCACCATCCAGAATATTGACCTTGTCCACAATACTGACCATGTCCACAATACTGCCCCTGTCCACAACACTGAACCTGTCCATAATACTGACCATGTCCACAATACTGATGATGTCGACAATACTGACCCAGTCCACAATACTGACCCTGTCCACAATAGACTCCGCCCACAATACTGACCCTGCACAAAATACTGGCTCCGGCCACAATATTGACCCTGACCACATTAATGAACCTGTCCACAATACTGAACCTGTCCACAATACTGACACTGTCCACAATACTGACCCTGTTCACAAAATGACACCATCCACAATACTGACCCCATCCACAATACTGACCCTGTCCACAAAACTGACCATGTCCACAGTACTGACACTGTCCACAATACTGACCCCGTCCATAATAGTGACATCAGTGGTAGGAAAATTATTGGAAAAAATTCTGAGGGACAAAATTAGTCTCCACTTGGAGAGACAAGGATTAATCAGGGATAGTCAACATGGCTTTGTCAAGGGAAGATCATGTCTGACTAATTTGATTGAATTTTTTGAGGGGGTGACTAGGTGTGTGGATGAGGGTAACGCAGTGGATGTGGTATACATGGATTTCAGTAAGGCCTTCGATGAAGTCCCGCACAGGAGACTGGTCAAGAAGGTAAGAGCCCATGGAATCCAGGGTGCCTTGGCACATTGGATACAAAACTGGCTTAGTGGCAGAAGGCAGAGGGTGATGGTCAAAGGTTGTTTTTGTGACTGGAAGCCTGTGGCCAGTGGGGTGCCACAGGGATCGGTGCTGGGTCCCTTGCTGTTTGTGGTCCACATTAATGACTTGGATATGAATGTAAAAGGTATGATCAGTAAGTTCGCGGATGATACAAAAATTGGTAGGGTGGTAAATAGCGAGGAGGGTAGCCTCAGTCTGCAGGACGATATAGATGGGTTGGTCAGATGGGCGGAACAGTGGCAAATGGAATTTAACCCGGAAAAGTGCGAGGTGATGCACTTTGGGGGGACTAACAAGGCAAGGGAATACACAATGAATGGTAAGACCCTAGTCAAGACGGAGGTGCAGAGGGATCTGGGTGTGCAAGTACACAGATCCCTGAAGGCGGCTGAACAGGTGGAAAAGGTGGTAAAAAAGGCATATGGGATACTTGCCTTCATTAGCCGAGGCATAGAATATAAGAGCAAGGAGGTTATGATGGAGCTGTATAAAACACTGGTTAGGCCACAGCTGGAATACTGTGTGCAGTTCTGGTCGCCACACTATAGGAAGGATGTGATCGCTTTGGAGAGGGTGCAGAGGAGATTCACCAGGCTGATACCAGGAATGGCGGGAATGACCTATGAGGAGAGACTATGTAGTTTAGGGATGTACACACTGGAGTTTAGAAGATTGAGAGGGGACCTCATAGAAGTGTATAAAATTCTGACAGGTCTAGACAGACTGGATGCAGAAGGAATGTTTCCCTTGGCGGGTGAGAACAGAACTAGAGGACATAATTTAAGGATAAGGGCTAAACCATTTAGGACAGAGATGAGGGGGAATTTCTTCACTCAGAGAGTGGTGAACCTGTGGAACTCATTGCCACAGAGGGCAGTGTACGCCAGCTCATTAAATATATTTAAGAGGGAATTAGATATATTTCTACGGGCAAAAGGGGTTAAGGGTTACGGAGAGAAGGCGGGGACGGGATACTGAATTAAAGGATCAGCCATGACCTCATCGAATGGCGGAGCAGGCACGAAGGGCCGAATGGCCTACTCCTGCTCCTATCTTCTATGTATCTATGTATCTATGTTACCAGGGCTGGAGCGCTTCAGCTATGAAGAAAGACTGGGCAGATTGGGTTTGTTTTCCTTGGAGCAGAGGAGGCTGAGGGGGGACATGATTGAGGTGTACAAAATTATGAGGGGCATAGATAGAATGGATACTGAGGAGCTTTTTCCCTTAGTAGAAGGGTCAATAACTAGGGGGCATAGATTCAAGGTAAAGGGCGGGAGGTTTAGAGGGGTTTTGAGAAAGAACTTTTTCACCCAGAGGGTGGTTGGAGTCTGGAACTCACTGCCTGAAAGGGTTGTGGAGGCAGGAACCCTCACAACATTGAAGAAGCATTTGGATGAGCACTTGAAATGCCATAACATACAAGGCTACGGACCGAATGCTGGAATATGGGATTAGATTAGACAGGGCTTGATGGCCGGCACGGACACGATGGGCCGAAGGGCCTCTATCCGTGCTGTATAGCTCTATGACTCTATGACTCTAATACTGACCCTGCACACAATACTGACCCCACCCACAATACTGACCCTGTCCACAATACTGACCATGTCCATAATACTGATCCTGTCCACTATACTGACCCTGTCCACAATACTGACCCCATCCACAATACTGACACTGCCCACAATACTGACCCTGTCCACAATGCTGACCCAGTGCACAGTACTAACCCCTTTCACTTTACTGACCCTGTCCACAATACTGACCTAGTCCACAATACTGACTTGTCCAGAATAGACTCCGCCCACAACACTGACACTTTATACAATACCGGCTCCGCTTACAATGCTGGCCCCGTCCACAATACTGACCCCGTCCACAATACTGACACTGTCCACAATACTGACCCGTCCACAATATTGACCATGTCCACAATACTGACCCTGTCCACAATACTGACCCTTTCCACAATATTGACCATGTCCACAAACCTGACCACCATCTAAAAGGCACAAGTCAGGAGTGTGATGGAATACTCTCCAATTGCCTGGATGAGTGCAGCTCCAACAACACTCAAGAAGTTCAACACCATTCAGGATAAAGCAGCCCGCTTGATTGGCACTCCATCCACCACCTTCAACATTCACTCCCTCCACCACCAGCGCACTGTGGCTGCAGTGTGTACCATCTACAAGATGCACTGCAGCAACTCGCCAAAGCTCCTTCAACAGCACCTTCCAAACCCGCGACCTCTACCACTTAGAAGGACAAGGGCAGCAGACGCATGGGAACATCACCACCTACAAGATACCCTCCAAGACACACACCATCCTGACTTGGACCTGTATCGCCGTTCCTTCACTGTCGCTGGGCCAAAATCCTGGAACTCCCTTCCTAACAGCATTGTGAGTGTACCTACACCATATGGACTGCAGTGGTTCAAGAAGGCGGCTCACCACCATCTTCTCAAGGGCAATTAGGGATGGGCACTAAATGCAGGCCTAGCCAGCGACGCCCACATCCCATCAATGAATTTTAAAAAAAATGTCCACAAAACTGACCCTGTCCACAAAACTGACCATATCCACAAAACTGCCCCTGTCCACAATACTGACCCGGTCCACAATAATGACCCTGTCCACAATACTGCCACCATCCAGAATATTGACCTTGTCCACAATACTGACCATGTCCACAATACTGCCCCTGTCCACAACACTGAACCTGTCCATAATACTGACCATGTCCACAATACTGATGATGTCGACAATACTGACCCAGTCCACAATACTGACCCTGTCCACAATAGACTCCGCCCACAATACTGACCCTGCACAAAATACTGGCTCCGGCCACAATATTGACCCTGACCACATTAATGAACCTGTCCACAATACTGAACCTGTCCACAATACTGACACTGTCCACAATACTGACCCTGTTCACAAAATGACACCATCCACAATACTGACCCCATCCACAATACTGACCCTGTCCACAAAACTGACCATGTCCACAGTACTGACACTGTCCACAATACTGACCCCGTCCATAATAGTGACATCAGTGGTAGGAAAATTATTGGAAAAAATTCTGAGGGACAAAATTAGTCTCCACTTGGAGAGACAAGGATTAATCAGGGATAGTCAACATGGCTTTGTCAAGGGAAGATCATGTCTGACTAATTTGATTGAATTTTTTGAGGGGGTGACTAGGTGTGTGGATGAGGGTAACGCAGTGGATGTGGTATACATGGATTTCAGTAAGGCCTTCGATGAAGTCCCGCACAGGAGACTGGTCAAGAAGGTAAGAGCCCATGGAATCCAGGGTGCCTTGGCACATTGGATACAAAACTGGCTTAGTGGCAGAAGGCAGAGGGTGATGGTCGAAGGTTGTTTTTGTGACTGGAAGCCTGTGGCCAGTGGGGTGCCACAGGGATCGGTGCTGGGTCCCTTGCTGTTTGTGGTCCACATTAATGACTTGGATATGAATGTAAAAGGTATGATCAGTAAGTTCGCGGATGATACAAAAATTGGTAGGGTGGTAAATAGCGAGGAGGGTAGCCTCAGTCTGCAGGACGATATAGATGGGTTGGTCAGATGGGCGGAACAGTGGCAAATGGAATTTAACCCGGAAAAGTGCGAGGTGATGCACTTTGGGGGGACTAACAAGGCAAGGGAATACACAATGAATGGTAAGACCCTAGTCAAGACGGAGGTGCAGAGGGATCTGGGTGTGCAAGTACACAGATCCCTGAAGGCGGCTGAACAGGTGGAAAAGGTGGTAAAAAAGGCATATGGGATACTTGCCTTCATTAGCCGAGGCATAGAATATAAGAGCAAGGAGGTTATGATGGAGCTGTATAAAACACTGGTTAGGCCACAGCTGGAATACTGTGTGCAGTTCTGGTCGCCACACTATAGGAAGGATGTGATCGCTTTGGAGAGGGTGCAGAGGAGATTCACCAGGATGTTACCAGGGCTGGAGCGCTTCAGCTATGAAGAAAGACTGGGCAGATTGGGTTTGTTTTCCTTGGAGCAGAGGAGGCTGAGGGGGGACATGATTGAGGTGTACAAAATTATGAGGGGCATAGATAGAATGGATACTGAGGAGCTTTTTCCCTTAGTAGAAGGGTCAATAACTAGGGGGCATAGATTCAAGGTAAAGGGCGGGAGGTTTAGAGGGGTTTTGAGAAAGAACTTTTTCACCCAGAGGGTGGTTGGAGTCTGGAACTCACTGCCTGAAAGGGTTGTGGAGGCAGGAACCCTCACAACATTGAAGAAGCATTTGGATGAGCACTTGAAATGCCATAACATACAAGGCTACGGACCGAATGCTGGAATATGGGATTAGATTAGACAGGGCTTGATGGCCGGCATGGACACGATGGGCCGAAGGGCCTCTATCCGTGCTGTATAGCTCTATGACTCTATGACTCTAATACTGACCCTGCACACAATACTGACCCCACCCACAATACTGACCCTGTCCACAATACTGACCATGTCCATAATACTGATCCTGTCCACTATACTGACCCTGTCCACAATACTGACCCCATCCACAATACTGACACTGCCCACAATACTGACCCTGTCCACAATGCTGACCCAGTGCACAGTACTAACCCCTTTCACTTTACTGACCCTGTCCACAATACTGACCTAGTCCACAATACTGACTTGTCCAGAATAGACTCCGCCCACAACACTGACACTTTATACAATACCGGCTCCGCTTACAATGCTGGCCCCGTCCACAATACTGACCCCGTCCACAATACTGACCCGTCCACAATACTGACCATGTCCACAACACTGACCCCGTAACCAATTCTGACCCCGTCCGCAATACTGACCTTGTCCACAATACTGACCCAGTCCACAATACTGACCCTGTCCACAATACTGTCCCCATCCACAATACTGACATCATCCACAATGCTGACCACATCCACATTACTGACCATGTCCACAATATTTACCAATCCACAATACTGAACCCGTCCACAACAATGACCTGGTCCACAATACTGAAACTGTCCACAAACCTGAATCTGTCCACAATACTGACCGCGTCCACAACACTGACCTGGTCCATCAATGAATAAAAACAAATCCACAATACTGACCATGTTCACAATACTGACCATGTCCACAACACTGACCCTGTCCACAATACAGACCCTGCCCACAATATTGACCCTGTCCACAATAATGATTCCTCTGCAATATTGACCCCGTCCACAATACTGACACCATCCACAAAACTGACCATGTCCACAGAACTGACCCCGTCCACAATACTGACTCCATCCACAATACTTATTCCGCCCACAATACTGACCCTGTCCACAATACTGACCATGTCCACAATACTGGCCCCGTCTACAATACTAATCCCGTCCACAATACTTACACTGTCCACAATACTGACCCTGTCCACAATACTGACCATGTCCACAATACTGACCATTTCCAAAATACTGACCCTGTCCACAATACTGGCCCCGTTCACAATACTGAACCTGTACACAATACTGACACCGTCCACAATACTGGCCATGTCCACAAACCTGACCCTGTCCACAATGCTGACACTGCCCACAATAATGACCTGGTCCACAATACTGGCCTTCTCCATAACACTGACCCCGTCCACAATACTGATCCTAACCACAAAACTAACACTGTCCACAATACTGACCATGTCCACAATACTGACACTGTCCACGATACTGACCATGTCCACAATACTGACCACGTCCACAAACCTGACCCTTTCCACAATACTGACCATTTTCACAATACTTACCATGTCCACAACACTGACGCTGTCCACAATACAGACCCTGCCTACAATATTGACCCTGTCCACAATAATGATTCCTCCACAATACTGACCCCGTCCACAATACTGACCCCGTCCACAATACTGACCCCGTCAACAATACTGACACCATCCACAATACTGATCCCGCACACAATACTGACCCTGTCCACAATACTGGCCCCGTCCACAATACTGATCCCGTCCGCAATAATAAACCCATCCACAACACTGACCCTGCCAACAATAGTGACACTGTCCACAATACTGACTCCGTCCACAATATTGATCCCATCCACAATAATGAACCATTCCACAATACGGACCCTGTCCACAATACTGACCATCTCCACAAGACTGACACTATCCACGATACTGACCATGTCCACAAACCTGAACCTGTCCACAGTACTGAGCATGTCCACAATATTGTCCCTGTCCACAATACTGACCCTGTCCACAATACTGACCCTGTCCACAATTTTGACCATGCCCACAAATCTTATCCCATCCACAATACTGACAATGTCCACAAACCTGACCCCTTCCACAATACAGACCCTGCCTACAATATTGACCCTGTCCACAATAATGATTCCTCCACAATACTGACTCCGTCCACAATACTGAACCTGTCCACAATACTGACTCCATCCACAATACTGAGCCTGCCCACAATACTGACCCTGTCCACAATACTGACCATGTCCACAACACTGGCCTCGTCCACAATACTGACCGTGTCCACAATGCTGACCCTGTCCACAATACTGACCCAGTCCACAATACTGACCATGTCCCCAATACAGAACCCATTCACAATACTGACCCTTTCCACAATACTGACACCGCCAACAATACTGACCTGGTCCACAATACTGGCCTTCTCCACAGTACTGACCCCGTCCACTATACTGACCATGACCACAAAACTAACCCTGTCCACAATAATGAACTTGTCTACAATACTGACCATGCCCACAAACCTGACCCTGTCTACAATACTGACCACGTCCACAATACTGACCCTGTCCACAATATTGACCATGTCCACAATACTGACCCTATCCACAATACTGACCCTTTCCACAATATTGACCATGTCCACAAACCTGACCACCATCTAAAAGGCACAAGTCAGGAGTGTGATGGAATACTCTCCACTTGCCTGGATGAATGCAGCTCCAACAACACTCAAGAAGCTCGACACCATTCAGGATAAAGCAGCACGCTTGATTGGCACTCCATCCACCACCATCAACATTCACTCCCTCCACCACCGGCGCACTGCAGCAACTCACCAAAGCTCCTTCAACAGCACCTTCCAAACCCGCGACCTCTACCACTTAGAAGGACAAGGGCAGCAGACGCATAGGAACATCACCACCTACAAGTTCCCCTCCAAGCCACACACCATCCTGACTTGGACCTGTATCGCCGTTCCTTCACTGTCGCTGGGCCAAAATCCTGGAACTCCCTTCCTAACCGCATTGTGGGTGTACCTACACCATATGGACTGCAGCGGTTCAAGAAGGCGGCTCACCACCGTCATCTCAAGGGCAATTAGGGATGGGCACTAAATGCAGGCCTAGCCAGCGACGCCCACATCCCATCAATTATTTTTTTTTTTAAATGTCCACTAAACTGACCCTGTCCACAAAACTGACCATATCAACAAAACTGCCACTGTCCACAATACTGCCACCATCCAGAATATTGACCTTGTACACAATACTGACCATGTCCACAATACTGCCCCTGTCCACAACACTGAACCTGTCCATAA
Source organism: Somniosus microcephalus (assembly GCF_052327205.1). Classification (NCBI taxonomy): domain Eukaryota; kingdom Metazoa; phylum Chordata; class Chondrichthyes; order Squaliformes; family Somniosidae; genus Somniosus; species Somniosus microcephalus. The sequence goes on along the minus strand of NC_140995.1, from coordinate 69,904,103 downwards.
TACTGACCATGTCCACAATACTGATGATGTCAACAATACTGACCCAGTCCACAATACTGACCCTGTCCACAATAGACTCCGCCCACAATACTGACCCTGCACACAATATGGCTCCGCCCACAATACTGACCCTGACCACATTAATGAACCTGTCCACAATACTGACCCTGTCCACAATACTGACCCTGTTCACAATACTGACACCGTCCACAATAGTGACCTGGTCTACGATACTGGCCTTCTACACAATACTGACACCGTCCACAATCCTGGCCATGTCCACAAAACTGACCCTGTCCACAACACTGACACCGCCCACAATAATGACCTGGTCCACAATACTGGCCTTCTCCATAACACTGACCCCGTCCACAATACTGACCCTAACCACAAAACTGACCCTGTCCACAATACTGAACTAGTTCACAATACTGACCGTGTCCACAAACCAGATCCAGTCCACAATACTGACCATGTCCACAATACTGACACTGTCCACGATACTGACCATGGCCACAAATCTGACCCTGTCCACAATACTGACCATGTCCACAATACTGACCCTGTCCAAAATACTGACCATGTCCACAAACCTAACACTTTCCACAATACTGACCATTTTCACAATACTTACCATGTCCACAACACTGACCCTGTCCACAATACAGACCCTGCCTACAATATTGACCCTGTCCACAATAATGATTCCTTCACAATACGGACCCCGTCCACAATACTGACCCCGTCAACAATACTGTCACCGTCCACAAAACTAAATTTGTCCACAAAACTGACCCCGTCCACAATACTGACTCCATCCACAATACTGATCCCGCACACAATACTGACCCTGTCCACAATACTGACCCTGTCCACAATAGTGACACTGTCCACAATACTGACTCCGTCCACAATACAGACCCCGTCCACAATACTGACAATTTCCACAATACTGACCCGGTCCACAATACTGACCCTGTGCACAATACTGACAATTTCCACAATACTGGTCCTGTCCACAATATTGACCATGTCCAAATTACTGAACCTGTCCACAATACTGACCCCGTCCACAATTCTGATCCTGTCCTCAATACTGACCCTGTCCACAATACTGACCCTGTCCACAATACTGACCCTGTCCACAATACTGACCATGTCCACAAACCTGAACCTGTCCACAACACTGACACCGCCAATAATACTGACCTGGTCCACAATACCGGCCCTCTCCACAATACTGACACTGCCCACAATACTGACCCTGACCACAAAACTGACCCTGTCCACAATACTGAAATTATCCACAATACTGTCCATGTCCACAAACCTGATCCTGTCCACAAAACTGACCCTGTCCACAATACTGACACTGTCCACACTACTGACCATGTCCACAAGCCTGACCCTGTCCACAATACTGAGCATGTCCACAATACTGACCCTATCCACAATACTGATCCTTTCCACAATTTTGACCATGTCCACAAATCTTTTCCCATCCACAATATTGACCCTGTCCACAACAATGATTCCCCCACAATACTGACTCCGTCCACAATACTGACCCCGTCCACAATACTGATCCAGTCCACAATACTGACCATGTCCCCAATACAGAACCCATCCACAATACGGACCCTGTCTACAATACTGACCATGTCCACAATACTGACCCGTCCACAAAACTGACACCATCCACAATATAGACCCCATCCACAATACTGACGCTGTCCACAATACTGACCCTGCCCACAATACTGACACCATCCACAATAATAACACCGCCCACAATTCTGACCATGTCCACATTACTGACAATCCCACAATATATACCCCGTGCACAATACTGACCATATCCACAATACTGAACCCGTCCACAATAATGACAGCGTCCACAATTCTGATCCCGTCCTCATTACTGACCCTGTCCACAATACTGACCCCGTCCACAATACTGACCTCTTCCACAATACTGACCCCGTCCACAATACTGACCCATCCACAATACTGACAATGTCCACAATACTGACCACGTCCGCAATATTGACCTGGTCCACAGTACTGACCTGGTCCACAATACTGACCCCGTCCACAATACTGACCATGTCCACAACACTGACCCCGTCCACAATACTGACCATGTCCACAACACTGACCCTGTCCACAATACAGACACTGCCTACAATATTGAACCTGTCCACAATAATGATTCCTCCATATTACTGACCCCGTCCACAATACTGACACCATCCACAAAACTGACCATGTCCACAAAACTGACCCCGTCCACAATACTGACTCCATCCACAATACTTATTCCGCCCACAATACTGACCCTGTCGACAATGCTGATCATGACCACAATACTGGCCCCGTCTACAATACTGACCATGTCCACAATACTGACCATGTCCACAATACTAATCCCGTCCACAATACTGACACTTTCCACAATACTGACCCTGTCCACAATACTGACCATGTCCACAATACTGAGCATTTCCAAAATACTGACCCTGTCCACAATACTGACCCCGTTCACAATACTGAACCTGTACACAATACTGACACCATCCACAATACTGACCTAGTCTACAATACTGGCGTTCTCCACAATACTGACACTGTCCACAATACTGGCCATATCCACAAACCTGACCCTGTCCACAACACTGACACCGCCCACAATACTGACCAGGCAGGAGTGTTCCCTCCCAGTCGGGGAACACTTCAGCAGTCAAGGACATTCAGCCTCCGATCTTCGGGTAAGCATTCTCCAAGGCGGCCTTCGAGACACACGACAACGCAAAATTGTCGAGCAGAAACTGATAGCCAAGTTCCGCACCCATGAGGACGGCCTCAACCGAGATCTTGGGATCATGTCACGCTACATTTAACCCCACCTGATGCAGGGTCATCCAGACTCGAGTCGACATTGGCTTGTTCTCTCTACACAGATGCGGCCGGACCTGCTGTGATTTCCAGCAAAAAAAAATTTTTTAGTCTGTTTTTTTGTTTTTCATACAGACCCCAGCATCTGCAATATTTGACCCCTTGTGACCACACCTCATTCTTCTTTGATGTAATGTTTTCCTGACTGACCTGTTTGGACACCATTCACACCTTTGATTGCTGTGATTATCTCTCTGCCGAGGTGTGATAAATGGCTGTTGGAATCATTACCTGTAAACATCTGACATGATTCTCTGACTATATAAGCTGTGTCTTTATGCATTTCTCCACTTCACCTGACGAAGGAGCAGCGCTCCGAAAGCTTGTGATTTCAAATAAAGCTGTTGGACTATAACCTGGTGTTGTGTGACTTCTTACACTAGTCCACAATACTGGCCTTCTCCACAATACTGACACCACCCACAATACTGACCCTGACCACAAAACTAACCCTGTCCACAATACTGAAGTTGTCCACAATACTGACTGTGTCCACAAACCTGATACTGTCCACAATACTGACCATCTCCACAATACTGACCCTGTCCACAATACTGACCATGTCCACAAACCTGACCCTGTCCACAATACTGACCCTGTCCACAATACTGACCCTTTCCACAATTTTGACCATGTCCACAAATCTTTTCCCATCCACAATACTGACCATGTCCACAAACCTGACCCTGTCCACAATACTGAGCATGTCCACAATATAGTGCCTGTCCACAATACTGACCCTGTCCACAATACTGACCCTTTCCACAATTTTGACCATGTCCACAAATCTTTTCCCATCCACAATACTGACCATGTCCACAAACCTGACCCATTCCACAATACAGACCCTGCCTACAATGTTGACCCTGTCCACAATAATGATTCCTCCACAATACTGACCGCGTCCACAATACTGAACCTGTCCACAATACTGACTCCATCCACAATACTGAGCCCCCCCACAACACTGACCCTGTCCGCAATACTGACTATGTCCACAATACTGGCTCTGTCCACAATACTGACCATATACATTATACTGACCCTGTCCACAATACTGACCCTGTCCACAATACTGACCCTTTCCACAATTTTGACCATGTCCACAATTCTTTTCCCATCCACAATACTGACCATGTCCACAAATCTGACCCCGTCCACAATACAGACCCTGCCTACAATACTGAAACGGTCCACAATACTGACTCCATTCACAATACTGAGCCCACCCACAATACTGACCCTGTCCACAATACTGACCATGTCCACCATACTGGCCCCATCCACAATACTGACCGTGTCCACAATACTGACCCTGTCCACAATACTGACCCAGTCCACAATACTGACCATGTCCCCAATAAAGAACCCGTCCACAATACGGACCCTGTCCACATTACTGACCATGTCTACAATACTGACCCATCCACAAAACTGACCCCGTCATCAATACAGACACAGCGCACAATACTGACCCTGTCTACAATACTGACCCCATCCACAATACTGACCCCGTCCACAAAACTGACGCTGTCCACAATACTGACCCTGCACACAATACTGACGCCATCCACAATAATGACACTGCCCACAATACTAACCATGTCCACAATAATGACCATGTCCAAAATACTGACAATTCCACAATAAATGCCCCATGCACAATACAGACCCTGTCCACAATACCGACCCCATTCACAATACTGTCCAGGTCCACATTACTGACAATGTCCAAAATACTGAACCCATCCACAATAATTACACCGTCCACAATTCTGATCCTGTCCTCAATACTGACACTGTCCACAATACTGACCCTGTCCACAATACTGACCATGTCCACAAACCTGACCCTGTCCACAACACTGACACCACCAATAATACTGACCTGGACCACAATACCGGCCTTCTCCACAATACTCACTCCGCCCACAATACTGACCCTGACCACAAAACTGACCCTGTCCACAATACTGAAGTTGTCCACAATACTGACCTTGTCCACAAACCTAATCCTGTCCACAGTACTGACCATGTCCACAAGCCTGACCCTGTCCACAATACTGAGCATGTCCACAATACTGACCCTGTCCACAATACTGACCATGTCCACAAACCTGACACCGTCCTCAATACAGACCCTGCCTACAATATTGACCCTGTGCACAATAATGATTCCTCCACAATACTGACTCCGTCCACAATACTGACCCCGTCCACAATACTGATTCCATCCACAATACTGAGCCTGCCCACAATACTGACCGTGTCCACAATACTGACCATGTCCACAATACTGGCCCCGTCCACAATACTGACCGTGTCCACAATACTGACCCTGTCCACAATACTGACATAGTCCACAATACTGACCATGTCCCCAATACAGAACCCATCCACAATACTGACCCTTTCCACAATACTGACACCGCCAACAATACTGACCTGGTCCACAACACTGGCCTTCTCCACAGTACTGACCCCGTCCACTATACTGACCATGACCACAAAACTAACCCTGTCCACAATAATGAACTTGTCTACAATACTGACCATGCCCACAAAGCTGACCCTGTCTACAATACTGACCATGTCCACATTACTGAACCTGTCCACAATATTGACCATGTCCACAATACTGACCCTGTCCACAATACTGACCCTTTCCACAATATTGACCATGTCCACAAACCTGACCACCATCTAAAAGGCACAAGTCAGGAGTGTGATGGAATACTCTCCAATTGCCTGGATGAGTGCAGCTCCAACAACACTCAAGAAGTTCAACACCATTCAGGATAAAGCAGCCCGCTTGATTGGCACTCCATCCACCACCTTCAACATTCACTCCCTCCACCACCAGCGCACTGTGGCTGCAGTGTGTACCATCTACAAGATGCACTGCAGCAACTCGCCAAAGCTCCTTCAACAGCACCTTCCAAACCCGCGACCTCTACCACTTAGAAGGACAAGGGCAGCAGACGCATGGGAACATCACCACCTACAAGATACCCTCCAAGACACACACCATCCTGACTTGGACCTGTATCGCCGTTCCTTCACTGTCGCTGGGCCAAAATCCTGGAACTCCCTTCCTAACAGCATTGTGAGTGTACCTACACCATATGGACTGCAGTGGTTCAAGAAGGCGGCTCACCACCATCTTCTCTAGGGCAATTAGGGATGGGCACTAAATGCAGGCCTAGCCAGCGACGCCCACAGCCCATCAATGAATTTAAAAAAAAATGTCCACAAAACTGACCCTGTCCACAAAACTGACCATATCCACAAAACTGCCCCTGTCCACAATACTGACCCGGTCCACAATAATGACCCTGTCCACAATACTGCCACCATCCAGAATATTGACCTTGTCCACAATACTGACCATGTCCACAATACTGCCCCTGTCCACAACACTGAACCTGTCCATAATACTGACCATGTCCACAATACTGATGATGTCGACAATACTGACCCAGTCCACAATACTGACCCTGTCCACAATAGACTCCGCCCACAATACTGACCCTGCACAAAATACTGGCTCCGGCCACAATATTGACCCTGACCACATTAATGAACCTGTCCACAATACTGAACCTGTCCACAATACTGACACTGTCCACAATACTGACCCTGTTCACAAAATGACACCATCCACAATACTGACCCCATCCACAATACTGACCCTGTCCACAAAACTGACCATGTCCACAGTACTGACACTGTCCACAATACTGACCCCATCCATAATAGTGACATCAGTGGTAGGAAAATTATTGGAAAAAATTCTGAGGGACAAAATTAGTCTCCACTTGGAGAGACAAGGATTAATCAGGGATAGTCAACATGGCTTTGACAAGGGAAGATCATGTCTGACTAATTTGATTGAATTTTTTGAGGGGGTGACTAGGTGTGTGGATGAGGGTAACGCAGTGGATGTGGTATACATGGATTTCAGTAAGGCCTTCGATGAAGTCCCGCACAGGAGACTGGTCAAGAAGGTAAGAGCCCATGGAATCCAGGGTGCCTTGGCACATTGGATACAAAACTGGCTTAGTGGCAGAAGGCAGAGGGTGATGGTCGAAGGTTGTTTTTGTGACTGGAAGCCTGTGGCCAGTGGGGTGCCACAGGGATTGGTGCTGGGTCCCTTGTTGTTTGTGGTCCACATTAATGACTTGGATATGAATGTAAAAGGTATGATCAGTAAGTTCGCGGATGATACAAAAATTGGTAGGGTGGTAAATAGCGAGGAGGGTAGCCTCAGTCTGCAGGACGATATAGATGGGTTGGTCAGATGGGCGGAACAGTGGCAAATGGAATTTAACCCGGAAAAGTGCGAGGTGATGCACTTTGGGGGGACTAACAAGGCAAGGGAATACACAATGAATGGTAAGACCCTAGTCAAGACGGAGGTGCAGAGGGATCTGGGTGTGCAAGTACACAGATCCCTGAAGGCGGCTGAACAGGTGGAAAAGGTGGTAAAAAAGGCATATGGGATACTTGCCTTCATTAGCCGAGGCATAGAATATAAGAGCAAGGAGGTTATGATGGAGCTGTATAAAACACTGGTTAGGCCACAGCTGGAATACTGTGTGCAGTTCTGGTCGCCACACTATAGGAAGGATGTGATCGCTTTGGAGAGGGTGCAGAGGAGATTCACCAGGATGTTACCAGGGCTGGAGCGCTTCAGCTATGAAGAAAGACTGGGCAGATTGGGTTTGTTTTCCTTGGAGCAGAGGAGGCTGAGGGGGGACATGATTGAGGTGTACAAAATTATGAGGGGCATAGATAGAATGGATACTGAGGAGCTTTTTCCCTTAGTAGAAGGGTCAATAACTAGGGGGCATAGATTCAAGGTAAAGGGCGGGAGGTTTAGAGGGGTTTTGAGAAAGAACTTTTTCACCCAGAGGGTGGTTGGAGTCTGGAACTCACTGCCTGAAAGGGTTGTGGAGGCAGGAACCCTCACAACATTGAAGAAGCATTTGGATGAGCACTTGAAATGCCATAACATACAAGGCTACGGACCGAATGCTGGAATATGGGATTAGATTAGACAGGGCTTGATGGCCGGCATGGACACGATGGGCCGAAGGGCCTCTATCCGTGCTGTATAGCTCTATGACTCTATGACTCTAATACTGACCCTGCACACAATACTGACCCCACCCACAATACTGACCCTGTCCACAATACTGACCATGTCCATAATACTGATCCTGTCCACTATACTGACCCTGTCCACAATACTGACCCCATCCACAATACTGACACTGCCCACAATACTGACCCTGTCCACAATGCTGACCCAGTGCACAGTACTAACCCCTTTCACTTTACTGACCCTGTCCACAATACTGACCTAGTCCACAATACTGACTTGTCCAGAATAGACTCCGCCCACAACACTGACACTTTATACAATACCGGCTCCGCTTACAATGCTGGCCCCATCCACAATACTGACCCCGTCCACAATACTGACACTGTCCACAATACTGACCCGTCCACAATACTGACCATGTCCACAACACTGACCCTGTAACCAATTCTGACCCCGTCCGCAATACTGACCTTGTCCACAATACTGAACCTGTCCACAATACTGACTCTGTCCAAAATACTGACCCCATCCACAATACTGACCCAGTCCACAATACTGACCCTGTCCACAATACTGTCCCCATCCACAATACTGACATCATCCACAATGCTGACCACATCCACATTACTGACCATGTCCACAATATTTACCAATCCACAATACTGAACCCGTCCACAACACTGACCTGGTCCACAATACTGAAACTGTCCACAAACCTGAATCTGTCCACAATACTGACCGCGTCCACAACACTGACCTGGTCCATCAATGAATAAAAAAAAATCCACAATACTGACCATGTTCACAATACTGACCATGTCCACAACACTGACCCTGTCCACAATACAGACCCTGCCCACAATATTGACCCTGTCCACAATAATGATTCCTCTACAATATTGACCCCGTCCACAATACTGACACCATCCACAAAACTGACCATGTCCACAGAACTGACCCCGTCCACAATACTGACTCCATCCACAATACTTATTCCGCCCACAATACTGACCCTGTCCACAATACTGACCATGTCCACAATACTGACCATTTCCAAAATACTGACCCTGTCCACAATACTGGCCCCGTTCACAATACTGAACCTGTACACAATACTGACACCGTCCACAATACTGGCCATGTCCACAAAACTGACCCTGTCCACAATACTGACCATGTCCACAATACTGACACTGTCCACGATACTGACCATGTCCACAATACTGACCACGTCCACAAACCTGACCCTTTCCACAATACTGACCATTTTCACAATACTTACCATGTCCACAACACTGACGCTGTCCACAATACAGACCCTGCCTACAATATTGACCCTGTCCACAATAATGATTCTTCCACAATACTGACCCCGTCCACAATACTGACCCCGTCAACAATACTGACACCATCCACAATACTGATCCCGCACACAATACTGACCCTGTCCACAATACTGGCCCCGTCCACAATACTGACCCAGTCCACAATACTGACCCTGTCCACAATACTGTCCCCATCCACAATACTGACATCATCCACAATGCTGACCACATCCACATTACTGACCATGTCCACACTATTTACCAATCCACAATACTGAACCCGTCCACAACACTGACCTGGTCCACAATACTGAAACTGTCCACAAACCTGAATCTGTCCACAATACTGACCGCGTCCACAACACTGACCTGGTCCATCAATGAATAAAAAAAAATCCACAATACTGACCATGTTCACAATACTGACCATGTCCACAACACTGACCCTGTCCACAATACAGACCCTGCCCACAATATTGACCCTGTCCACAATAATGATTCCTCTACAATATTGACCCCGTCCACAATACTGACACCATCCACAAAACTGACCATGTCCACAGAACTGACCCCGTCCACAATACTGACTCCATCCACAATACTTATTCCACCCACAATACTGACCCTGTCCACAATACTGACCATGTCCACAATACTGACCATTTCCAAAATACTGACCCTGTCCACAATACTGGCCCCGTTCACAATACTGAACCTGTACACAATACTGACACCGTCCACAATACTGGCCATGTCCACAAACCTGACCCTGTCCACAACACTGACACTGCCCACAATAATGACCTGGTCCACAATACTGGCCTTCTCCATAACACTGACCCCGTCCACAATACTGACCCTAACCACAAAACTAACCCTGTCCACAATACTGACCATGTCCACAATACTGACACTGTCCACGATACTGACCATGTCCACAATACTGACCACGTCCACAAACCTGACCCTTTCCACAATACTGACCATTTTCACAATACTTACCATGTCCACAACACTGACGCTGTCCACAATACAGACCCTGCCTACAATATTGACCCTGTCCACAATAATGATTCTTCCACAATACTGACCCCGTCCACAATACTGACCCCGTCAACAATACTGACACCATCCACAATACTGATCCCGCACACAATACTGACCCTGTCCACAATACTGGCCCCGTCCACAATACTGATCCCGTCCGCAATAATAAACCCATCCACAACACTGACCCTGCCAACAATAGTGACACTGTCCACAATACTGACTCCGTCCACAATATTGATCCCATCCACAATAATGAACCATTCCACAATACGGACCCTGTACACAATACTGACCATGTCCACAATACTGACACGTCCACAAAAATGACCCCATCCACAATACAGACCCCGTCCACAATAATGATACTGCCCACAATACTGACCATGTCCACATTACTGACAATGCCACAATAAATACCCCGTGCACAATACTGACCATGTCGACAATACTGACCCTGCCCACAATACTGTCCAGGTACACATTACTGACAATGTCCACAATACTGAACCCGTCCACAATAATGACAGTGTCCACAATTCTGATCCCGTCCTCATTACTGACCCTGTCCACAATACTGACCCCGTCCACAATACTGACCTCTTCCACAATACTGACCCCGTCCACAATACTGACCCATCCACAATACTGACAATGTCCACAATACTGACCATATCTGCAATATTGACCTGGTCCACAGTACTGACCTGGTCCACAATACTGACCCTGTCCACAAAATTGACCCTGTCCACAATAATGATTCCTCCACAATACTGACCCCGTACACAATACTGACACCATTCACAAAACTGACCATGACCACAATACTGACCCCGTCCACAATACTGACTCCATCCACAATACTTATTCCACCCACAATACTGACCCTGTCGACAATGCTGATCATGTCCACAATACTGGCCCCATCTACAATACTGACCATGTCCACAATACTGACCATTTCCACAATACTAATCCCGTCCACAATACTGACACTTTCCACAATACTGACCCTGTCCACAATACTGAACATGTCCACAATACTGACCATTTCCAAAATACTGACCCTGTCCATAATACTGACTCCGTTCACAATACTGAACCTGTACACAATACTGACACTGTCCACAATACTGACCTGGTCTACAATACTGGCCTTCTCCACAATACTGACACTGTCCACAGTACTGGTCATATCCACAAACCTGACCCTGTCCACAACACTGACACCGCCCACTATACTGACCAGGCAGGAGTGTTCCTGACTGACCTGTTTGGACACCATTCACACCTTTGATTGCTGTGATTATCTCTCTCCCGAGGTGTGATAAATGGCAGTTGGAAACATCACCTGTAAACATCTGACATGATTCTCTGCATTTCTCCACTTCACCTGACAAAGGAGCAGCGCTCCGAAAGCTTGTGATTTCAAATAAAGCTGTTGGACTATAACCTGGTGTTGTGTGACTTCTTACACTAGTCCACAATACTGGCCTTCTCCATAATACTGACCCCGTCCACAATACTGACCCTAACCACAAAACTGACCCTGTCCACAATACTGAACTAGTCCACAATAGTGACCGTGTCCACAAACAAGATCCAGTCCACAATACTGACCATGTCCACAGTACTGACACTGTCCACAATACTGACCATGTCCACAAATCTGACCCTGTCCACAATATAGACCATGTCCACAATACTGATCCCGCCCACAATACTGTCCAGGTCCACATTTCTGACAATGTCCACAATACTGAACCCATCCACAATAATGACACCGTCCACAATTCTGATTCTGTCATCAATACTGACCCTGTCCACAATAGTGACCCCGTCCACAATACTGACCATGTCCACAAACCTGATCCCGTCCACAATACTGACCTATCCACAATACTGACAATGTCCACAATACTGACCATGTCCGCAATATTGACCCAGTACACAATAATGGCCCGTCCACAATTCTGGCTCCATCCACAATACTGCCAATGTCCACAATACTGACCCCATCCACAATACTGACCCTGTCCTCAATACTGACCCAATCCACAATACTGACCATGTCCAGAATACAGAACCCGTCCACAATACGGAACCTGTCCACAATACTGACCATGTCCACAATGCTGACCCGTCCACAATACTGACCATGTCCACAATACTGACCACACCCACGATACTGTCCAGGTCCACATTACTGACAATTTCCACAATACCAAACCCGTCCACAATAATGACACCGTCCACAATTCTGATTCTGTCCTCAATATTGACCCTGTCCACAATAGTGACCCCGTCCACAATACCGACCATGTCCACAAACCTGATCCTGTCCACAATACTGACCCATCCACAATACTGACAATGTCCACAATACTGACCACGTCCACAATATTGACCTGGTCCACAGTACTGACCTGGTCCACAATACTGACTCCGTCCACAATAGTGACCATGTCCACAATACTGACCCCGTCCACAATACTGACCATGCACACAATACTGAACCTGTCCACAATACTGACCGAGTCCACAATACTGACCCCGTCCACAATACTGACCCCGTCCACAATACTGAGCTGGTCCACAATGCTGACTATGTCCACAATATTAACCATGTCCACAATACTGACCCAGTCCACAATAATGGCCCGTCCACAATATGGAACCTTTCCACAATACTGACCATGTCCACAATTCTGGCTCCACCCACAATACTGACCAGGTCAACAATACTGACTCCGTCCACAATACTGACTCCATCCACAATACTGAGCCCGCCCACAATTCTGACTATGTCCACAATACTGACCCAGTCCACAATACTGACCATGTCCCCAATACAGAACCCATCCACAATACGGACCCTGTCCACAATACTGACCATGTCCACAATACTAACCCGTCCACAAAACTGACCCCATCCACAAGACAGACCCCGTCCACAATACTGACGCTGTCCACAATACTGACCCTGCCCACAAAACTGACACCATCCACAATAATGACACTGCCCACAATACTGCCCAGGTCCACATTACTGACAATGTCCACAATACTGAACCCGTCCACAATAATGACAGCGTCCACAATTCTGATCCCGTCCTCAACACTGACCCTGTCCACAATACTGATCCCGTCCACAATACTGACCTGTTCCACAACTGACCCTGTCCACAATACTGACAAATCCACAATACTGACAATGTCCACAATACTGACCATGTCCGCAATATTGACCTGGTCCACAGTACTGACCTGGTCCAAAATACTGACCCCGTCCACAATACTGACAATGTCCACAATACTGAGCCCGTCCACAATACTGACCATGTCCACAACACTGAGCCTGTCCACAATACAGACCCTGCCTACAAGATTGACCCTGTCCACAATAATGATTCCTCCACAATACTGACCCCGTCCACAATACTGACCCCGTCCACAAAACTGACAATGTCCACAAAACTGACCCCGTCCACAATACTGACTCCATCCACAATTCTTATTCCGCCCTCAATACTGACCCTGTCGACAATGCTGATCATGTCCACAATACTGGCCCCATCTACAATACTGACCATGTCCACAATACTAATCCCGTCCACAATACTGACACTGTCCACAATACTGACCCTGTCCACAATACTGACCATGTCCACAATACTGACCATGCCCAAAATACTGACCCTGTCCACAATACTGACCGCGTTCACAATACTGACCCTGTCCACAACACTGACACCGCCCAAAATACTGACCTAGTCCACAATACTGGCCTTCTCCATAAGACTGACCCTAACCACAAAACTGAACCTGTCCACAATACTGAACTAGTCCACAATACTGACCGTTTCCACAAACAAGATCCAGTCCACAATACTGACCATGTCCACAGTAGTGACACTGTCCATGATACTGACCATGTCCACAAATCTGACCCTGTCCACAATACTGACCATGTCCACAAATCTGACCCTGTCCACAATACTGACCATGTCCACAATACTGACCATGTCCACAGTACTGACACTGTCCACGATACTGACCATGTCCACAAATCTGACCCTGTCCACAATACTGACCATGTCCACAATACTGACCCTGTCCACAATACTGACCATGTCCACAATACTGACCCCGCCCACAATACTGTCCAGGTCCACATTACTGACAATGTCCACAATACTGAACCCGTCCACAATAATGACACCGTCCACAATTCTGATTCAGTCCTCAATACTGACCCTGTCCACAATAGTGACCCCGTCCACAATACTGACCAGGTCCACAAACCTGATCCCGTCCACAATAATGAACCATCCACAATACTGACAATGTCCACAATACTGACCACGTCCGCAATATTGACCTGGTCCACAGTACTGACCTGGTCCACAATACTGACCCCGTCCACAATACTGACCATGTCCACAATACTGACCCCGTCCACAATACTGACCATGCACACAATACTGACCCTGTCCACAATACTGACCCTGTCCACAATACTGACCATGCACACAATACTGACCCTGTCCACAACACTGACCCTGTCCACAATACTGACCCTGTCCACAATACTGATCATGTCCACAATACTGACCATGTCCACAATAGTGGCCCGTCCACAATGCTGGCTCCATCCAAAATACTGCCTATGTCCACAATACTGACCCCATCCACAATACTGACCCTGTCCAAAATACTGACCCAATCCACAATACTGACAATGTCCACAATACAGAACCCGTCCACAATACGGAACCTGTCCACAACACTGACCATGTCCACAATACTGACCCATCCACAAAACTGACACCATCCTCAGTACTGACACCGTGCACAATACTGACCCTCTGCACAATAATGACCCCATCCACAATACTAACCTGGTCCACAATACTGACCCTGTCCACAATACTGACCCTGTCCACAATACTGACCATGTCCACAAACCTGACCCTGTCCACAACACTGACACCGCCAATAACACTGACCTGGTCCACAATACCGGCCCTCTCCACAATACTGACACCGCCCACAATACTGACCCTGACCACAAAACTGACCCTGTCTCCAATACTGAAGTTGTCCACAATACTGACCATGTCCACAAACCTGATCCTGTCCACAATACTGACCATGTCCACAAAACTGACACTGTCCACACTACTGAACATGTCCACAAGCCTGACCCTGTCCACAATACTGAGCAAGTCCACAATACTGACCCCGTCCACAATACTGAGCTGGTCCACAATGCTGACCATGTCCACAATACTGACCATGTCCACAATACTGACCCAGTCCACAATAATGGCCCATCCACAATGCTGGCTCCATCCACAATACTGCCCATGTCCACAATACTGACCCCATCCACAATACTGACCCTGTCCAAAATATTGACCCAATCCACAATACTGACAATGTCCACAATACAGAACCCGTCCACAATACGGAACCTGTCCACAATACTGACCATGTCCACAATACTGACCCATCCACAAAACTGACACCATCCTCAGTACTGACACCGTGCACAATACTGACCCTCTGCACAATACTGACCCCATCCACAATACTGACCACGTCCACAATTCTGGCTCCACCCACAATACTGACCATGTCAACAATACTGACCTCGTCCACAATCATGACCCCATCCACAATACTGACCTGCCCATAATCCTGCCCATGTCCACATTACTGACCATGTCCACAATACCTACCCCATCCACAATACTGATTATGTCCACAATATTGATCCTGTCCACAATACAGATCATGTCCACAATACTGACGCTGTCCACAACACTGACCCCATCCATAACACTGACCCCGTCCACAATCCTGATGCTGTCCACAATACTGACCCCATCCACAATACTGACCTGGTCCACAATACTGATCTTTTTCACTATACTGACCTGTCCACAATACTGACCCACTCCACAATACTGACACCATCCACAATATTGGTCCCGTTGATAATACTGAACCCATCCACAATACTGACAATGTCCACAATATTGATACTGTCCACAATACTGACGCTGTCCACAATACTGACCCCATCCACAATACTGACCTGGTCCACAAAACTGACATTCTCAACAATACTGAACTGGTCCACAATACTGACAATGTCCACAATACTGACCGCGTCCACAATACTGACCAGGTCCACAATACTGACCTGGTCCACAATACTGACCCCATCCACAATACTGACCATGTCCACAATACTGACCATGTCCACAATACTGACCCCATCCACAATACTGACCGGGTCCACAATACTGACCCTGTCCACAATACTGACCCTGTCCACAATACTGATCATGTCCACAAACCTGACCCTGTCCACAACACTGACACCGCCAATAATACTGACCTGGTCCACAATACCGGCCCTCTCCACAATACTGACACCGCCCACAATACTGACCCTGACCACAAAACTGACACTGTCCACAATACAGACCCAGTCCACAATACTGACGCTGTCCACAATACTGACCCTGCCCACAATACTGACACCATCCACAACAATACTGACCATGTCCACATTACTGACAATCCCACAATAAATACCCCATGCACAATACTGACCAGGTCCACAATCTTTTCCCATCCACAATATTGACCCTGTCCACAATAATGATTCCTCCACAGTACTGACTCCGTCCACAATACCGACCCCATCCACAATACTGACCCTGTCCACAATACTGACCCTTTCCACAATACTGACCCAGTCCACAATACTGACCATGTCCACAATACAGAACCCATCCACAATACGGACCCTGTATACAATACTGACCATGTCCACAATACTGACCCGTCCACAAAACTGACCCCATCCACAATACAGACCCAGTCCACAATACTGACGCTGTCCACAATACTGACCCTGCCCACAATACTGACACCATCCACAACAATACTGACCATGTCCACATTACTGACAATCCCACAATAAATACCCCGTGCACAATACTGACCAGGTCCACAATACTGACCCTGCCCACAATACTGTCCATGTCCACATTACTGACAATGTCCACAATACTGAACCCGTCCACAATAATGACAGCGTCCACAATTCTGATCCCGTCCTCATTACTGAGCCTGTCCACAATACTGACGCCGTCCACAATACTGACCTCTTCCACAATACTGACCCCGTCCACAATACTGACCCATCCACAATACTGGCAATGTCCACAACACTGACCACGTCTGCAATATTGACCTGGTCCACAGTACTGACCTGGTCCACAATACTGACCCTGTCCACAAAACTGACCATGTCCACAATACTGACCCCATCCACAATACTGACCATGTCCACAAAACTGACCCTGTCCACAATACAGACCCCGCCTACAATATTGACCCTGTCCACAATAATGATTCCTCCACAATACTGACCCCGTCCACAATACTGACACCATTCACAAAACTGACCATGTCCACAAAACTGACCCCGTCCACAATACTGACTCCATCCACAATACTTATTCCACCCACAATACTGACCCTGTCGACAATGTTGATCATGTCCACAATACTGGCCCCGTCTACAATACTGACCATGTCCACAATACTGACCATTTCCACAATACTAATCCCGTCCACAATACTGTCACTTTCCACAATACTGACCCTGTCCACAATACTGACCATGTCCACAATACTGACCATTGCCAAAATACTGACCCTGTCCACAATACTGACCCCGTTCACAATACTGAACCTGTACACAATACTGACACCGTCCACAATACTGACCTGGTCTACAATACTGGCCTTCTCCACAATACTGACACTGTCCACAATACTGGCCATATCCACAAACCTGACCCTGTCCACAACACTGACACCGCCCACAATACTGACCAGGCAGGAGTGTTCCCTCCCAGTCGGGGAACACTTCAGCAGTCAAGGACGTTCAGCCTCCGATCTTCGGGTAAGCATTCTCCAAGGTGGCCTTCGAGACACACGACAACGCAAAATTGTCAAGCAGATACTGATAGCCAAGTTCCGCACCCATGAGGACGGCCTCAACCGAGATCTTGGGTTCATGTCACGCTACATGTAACCCCACCTGACGCAGGGTCATCCAGACTTGAGTCGACATTGGCTTGTTCTCTCTACACAGATGCGGTTGGACCTGCTGTGATTTCCAGCAAAAAATGTTTTTTGTCTGTTTTTTTGTTTTTCATACAGACC
This sequence comes from Somniosus microcephalus, assembly GCF_052327205.1. NCBI lineage: Eukaryota > Metazoa > Chordata > Chondrichthyes > Squaliformes > Somniosidae > Somniosus > Somniosus microcephalus. The sequence continues at coordinate 69,885,416 of NC_140995.1, read as the reverse complement.
CCAGCACCTGCAATATTTGACCCCTTGTGACCCCACCTCATTGTTATTTGATGTAATGTTTTCCTGACTGACCTGTTTGGACACCATTCACACCTTTGATTGCTGTGATTAGCTCTCTGCCAAGGTGTGATAAATGGCAGTTGGAAACATTACCTGTAAACATCTGACATGATTCTCTGACTATAAGCTGTGTCTTTATGCATTTCTCCACTTCACCTGACGAAGGAGCAGCGCTCCGAAAGCTTGTGATTTCACATAAAACTGTTGGACTATAACCTGGTGTTGTGTGACTTCTTACACTAGTCCACAATACTGGCCTTCTCCATAATACTGACCCCGTCCACAATACTGACCCTAACCACAAAACTGACCCTGTCCACAATACTGAACTAGTCCACAATAGTGACCTTGTCCACAAACAAGATCCAGTCCACAATACTGACCATGTCCACAGTACTGACACTGTCCACGATACTGACCATGTCCACAAATCTGACCCTGTCCACAATACTGACCCCGCCCACAATACTGCCCAGGTCCACTTTACTGACAATGTCCACAATACTGAACCCGTCCACAATAATGACAGCGTCCACAATTCTGATCCTGTCCTCAATACTGACCCTGTCCACAATACTGACCCCGTCCACAATACTGACCTGTTCCACAATACTGACCCTGTCCACAATACTGAAAAATCCACAATACTGACAATGTCCACAATACAGACCATGTCCGCAATATTGACCTGGTCCACAGAACTGACCTGGTCCACAATACTGACCCCGTCCACAATACTGACAATGTTCACAATACTGACACCGTCCACAATACTGACCATGTCCACAAAACTGAACCTGTCCACAATACAGACCCTGCCTACAATATTGACCCTGTCCACAATAATGAATCCTCCACAATACTGACCCCGTCCACAATACTGACACCATCCACAAAACTGACAATGTCCACAAAACTGACCCCGTCCACAATACTGACTCCATCCACAATTCTTATTCCGCCCACAATACTGACCCTGTCGACAATGCTGATCATGTTCACAATACTGGCCCCATCTACAATACTGACCATGTCCACAATACTGACCATGTCCACAATACCAATCCCGTCCACAATACTGACACTGTCCACAATACTGACTCTGTCCAAAATACTGACCCTGTCTATAATACTGACCCCGTTCACAATACTGACCCTGTCCACTATACTGACACCGCCCAAAATACTGACCTAGTCCACAATACTGGCCTTCTCCATAATACTGACCGTGTCCACAAACAAGATACAGTCCACAATACTGATTATGTCCACAGTACTGACACTGTCCATGATACTGACCATGTCCACAAATCTGACCCTGTCCACAATACTGACCATGTCCACAAATCTGACCCTGTCCACAATACTGACCATGTCCACAATACTGACCATGTCCACAGTACTGACACTATCCACGATACTGACCATGTCCACAAATCTGACCCTGTCCACAATACTGACCATGTCCACAATACTGACACTGTCCACAATACTGACCATGTCCACAATACTGACCCCGCCCACAATACTGTCCAGGTCCACATTACTGACAATGTCCACAATACTGAACCCGTCCACACTAATGACACCGTCCACAATTCTGATTCTGTCCTCAATACTGACCCTGTCCACAATAGTGACCCCGTCCACAATACTGACCATGTCCACAAACCTGATCCCGTCCACAATACTGAACCATCCACAATACTGACAATGTCCACAATACTGACCACATCCGCAATATTGACCTGGTCCACAGTACTGACCTGGTCCACAATACTGACCCCGTCCACAATACTGACCATGTCCACAATACTGACCCAGTCCACAATACTGACCATGCACACAATACTGACCCTGTCCACAATACTGACCCTGTCCACAATACTGACCCTGTCCACAATACTGACCCTGTCCACAATACTGACCCTGTCCACAATACTGAGCTGGTCCACAATGCTGACCACGTCCTCAATACTGACCATGTCCACAATACTGACCCAGTCCACAATAATGGCCCATCCACAATGCTGGCTCCATCCACAATGCTGCCCATGTCCACAATACTGACCCCATCCACAATACTGACCCTGTCCAAAATACTGACCCAATCCACAATACTGACCATGTCCACAATACTGACCCATCCACAAAACTGACACCGTCCTCAGTACTGACACCGTGCACAATACTGACCCTGTGCACAATACTGACCCCATCCACAATACTTACCACGTCCACAATTCTGGCTCCACCCACAATACTGACCATGTCAACAATACTGACCCCGTCCACAATACTGACCCCATCCACAATACTGACCTGCCCATAATCCTGCCCAAGTCCACATTACTGACCATGTCCACAATACCTACCCCATCCACAATACTGATTATGTCCACAATATTGATCCTGTCCACAATACAGATCATGTCCACAATACTGACGCTGTCCACAACACTGACCCCGTCCATAACACTGACCCCGTCCACAATCCTGACGCTGTCCACAATACTGACCCCATCCACAATACTGACCTGGTCCACAATACTGACTTTTTCCACAATACTGACCTGTCCACAAGACTGACCCACTCCACAATACTGACACCGTCCACAATATTGGTCCCGTTGATAATACTGAACCCATCCACAATACTGACACCATCCACAATACTGACCCCGTCGACAAAACTGACCACATCCACAATACTGACAATGTCCACAATATTGATATTGTCCACAATACTGACGCTGTCCACAATACTGACCCCATCCACAATACTGACCTGGTCCACAATACTGACGCTGTCCACAATACTGAACTGGTCCACAATACTGACAATGTCCACAATACTGACCGCGTCCACAAAACTGACCAGGTCCACAATACTGAACTGGTCCACAATACTGACACCATCCACAATACTGACCATGTCCACAATACTGACCATGTCCACAATACTGACCCCATCCACAATACTGACCTGGTCCACAATACTGAACCTGTCCACAATACTGACCCCATCCACAATACTGACCTGGTCCACAATACTGACCATGTCCACAATACTGACACCGTCCACAATACTGACCATGTCCACAATACTGACCCTGTCCACAATACTGACCATGTACACTGTACTGACCCTGTCCACAATACTGAACCTGTCCACAATTCAGACCCCGTGCACAATACTGACACTGTCCACACTACTGACCCTGCCCACAATAAAGACCCCATCCAAAAAACTGACTCCGTCTACAAAACTGATCCCGTCCACAATAATGACTCCATCCACAACACTGACCCTGCCCACAATAGTGACTCGGTCCACAATACGGACTTCATCCACATACTGACATGGTCCACATTACTGACCCCATCCACAATACTGACCATTTCCACAATACTGGCCCTTTCCACAATATTGACCATGTCCTCAATACTGACACTGTCCACAATAATGACCCTGTCCACAACACTGACACCGCCAACAATACTGACCTGGTCCATAATACTGGCCTTCTCCACAGTACTGACCACGTCCACAATACTGACCATGTCCACAAACCTGACCTGTCTACAATACTGACCATGTCCACAATACTGACCCTGTCCACAATATTGACCATGTCCACAATACTGACATTGTCCACAATACTGACACTTTCCAAAATATTGACCATGCCCACAATACTGTCCCTATCCACAATACTGACCATGTTCACAAAACTGACCCCGTCCACAATACTGACCCCGTCCACAATACTGACACCATCCACAAAACTGACCATGTACACAAAACTGACACCGTCCACAATACTGACTCCATCCACAATACTTATTCCACCCACATTACTGACCATGTCCACAACACTGACCATGTCCACAATACAGAACCTGCCTACAATATTGACCCTGTCCACAATAATGATTCCTCCACAATACTGACCCCATCCACAATACTGACCCCATCCACAATACTGACACCGTCCACAAAACTGACCATGTCCACAAAACTGACCCCGTCCACAATACTGACTCCATCTACAAAACTGATCCCGCACACAATACTGACCCTGTCCACAATACTGACCCTGTCCACAAACCTGACGAGGTACACAGTACTGACCCTGTCCACAATACTGACCCCGTCCACAATACTGATCCCGTCCACAAAAATGACCCCATCCACAACACTGACAGTGCCCACAAAAGTGACCCTGTCCACAATACTGACCATGTCCACAAACCTGACCCTGTCCACAACACTGACACCGCCAACAATACTGACCTAGTCCACAATACTGGCCTTCTCCATAATACTGACCGTGTCCACAAACAAGATACAGTCCACAATACTGATTATGTCCACAGTACTGACACTGTCCACGATACTGACCATGTCCACAAATCTGACCCTGTCCACAATACTGACCATGTCCACAAATCTGACCCTGTCCACAATACTGACCATGTCCACAATACTGACCATGTCCACAGTACTGACACTATCCACGATACTGACCATGTCCACAAATCTGACCCTGTCCACAATACTGACCATGTCCACAATACTGACACTGTCCACAATACTGACCATGTCCACAATACTGACCCCGCCCACAATACTGTCCAGGTCCACATTACTGACAATGTCCACAATACTGAACCCGTCCACACTAATGACACCGTCCACAATTCTGATTCTGTCCTCAATACTGACCCTGTCCACAATAGTGACCCCGTCCACAATACTGACCATGTCCACAAACCTGATCCCGTCCACAATACTGAACCATCCACAATACTGACAATGTCCACAATACTGACCACATCCGCAATATTGACATGGTCCACAGTACTGACCTGGTCCACAATACTGACCCCGTCCACAATACTGACCATGTCCACAATACTGACCCAGTCCACAATACTGACCATGCACACAATACTGACCCTGTCCACAATACTGACCCTGTCCACAATACTGACCCTGTTCACAATACTGAGCTGGTCCACAATGCTGACCATGTCCTCAATACTGACCATGTCCACAATACTGACCCAGTCCACAATAATGGCCCGTCCACAATGCTGGCTCCATCCACAATGCTGCCCATGTCCACAATACTGACCCCATCCACAATACTGACCCTGTCCAAAATACTGACCCAATCCACAATACTGACCATGTCCACAATACTGACCCATCCACAAAACTGACACCGTCCTCAGTACTGACACCGTGCACAATACTGACCCTGTGCACAATACTGACCCCATCCACAATACTTACCATGTCCACAATTCTGGCTCCACCCACAATACTGACCATGTCAACAATACTGACCCCGTCCACAATACTGACCCCATCCACAATACTGACCTGCCCATAATCCTGCCCATGTCCACATTACTGACCATGTCCACAATACCTACCCCATCCACAATACTGATTATGTCCACAATATTGATCCTGTCCACAATACAGATCATGTCCACAATACTGACGCTGTCCACAACACTGACCCCATCCATAACACTGACCCCGTCCACAATCCTGACGCTGTCCACAATACTGACCCCATCCACAATACTGACCTGGTCCACAATACTGACCTTTTCCACAATACTGACCTGTCCACAAGACTGACCCACTCCACAATACTGACACCGTCCACAATATTGGTCCCGTTGATAATACTGAACCCATCCACAATACTGACACCATCCACAATACTGACCCCGTCGACAAAACTGACCACATCCACAATACTGACAATGTCCACAATATTGATATTGTCCACAATACTGACGCTGTCCACAATACTGACCCCATCCACAATACTGACCTGGTCCACAATACTGACGCTGTCCACAATACTGAACTGGTCCACAATACTGACCTGGTCCACAATACTGCCCCCATCCACAATACTGACCATGTCCACAATACTGACCATGTCCACAATACTGACCCCATCCACAATACTGACCTGGTCCACAATACTGAATCTGTCCACAATACTGACCCCATCCACAATACTGACCTGGTCCACAATACTGACCATGTCCACAATACTGATACCGTCCACAATACTGACCATGTCCACAACACTGACCCTGTCCACAATACTGACCATGTACACTGTACTGACCCTGTCCACAATACTGACCCTGCCCACAATACAGACCCCATCCAAAAAACTGACTCCGTCTACAAAACTGATCCCGTCCACAATAATGACTCCATCCACAACACTGACCCTGCCCACAATAGTGACTCGGTCCACAATACGGACTTCATCCACATACTGACATGGTCCACAATACTGACCCCGTCCACAATACTGACCATTTCCACAATACTGGCCCTTTCCACAATATTGACCATGTCCTCAATACTGACACTCTCCACAATAATGACCCTGTCCACAACACTGACACCGCCAACAATACTGACCTGGTCCATAATACTGGCCTTCTCCACAGTACTGACCACGTCCACAATACTGACCATGTCCACAAACCTGACCTGTCTACAATACTGACCATGTCCACAATACTGACCCTGTCCACAATATTGACCATGTCCACAATACTGACATTGTCCACAATACTGACACTTTCCAAAATATTGACCATGCCCACAATACTGTCCTTATCCACAATACTGACCATGTTCACAAAACTGACCCCGTCCACAATACTGACCCCGTCCACAATATTGACACCATCCACAAAACTGACCATGTACACAAAACTGACACCGTCCACAATACTGACTCCATCCACAATACTTATTCCACCCACATTACTGACCATGTCCACAACACTGACCATGTCCACAATACAGAACCTGCCTACAATATTGACCCTGTCCACAATAATGATTCCTCCACAATACTGACCCCATCCACAATACTGACCCCATCCACAATACTGACACCGTCCACAAAACTGACCATGTCCACAAAACTGACCCCGTCCACAATACTGACTCCATCTGCAAAACTGATCCCGCACACAATACTGACCCTGTCCACAATACTGACCCTGTCCACAAACCTGACGAGGTACACAGTCCTGACCCCGTCCACAATACTGATCCCGTCCACAAAAATGACCCCATCCACAACACTGACAGTGCCCACAAAAGTGACCCTGTCCACAATACTGACCATGTCCACAAACCTGACCCTGTCCACAACACTGACACCGCCAACAATACTGACCTGGTCCACAATACTGACCCGGTCCACAATACTGACCCCGTGCACAATACTGACAATTTCCACAATACTGGCCCTGTCCACAATATTGACCATGTCCACAATACTGACCATGTCCACAGTACTGACACTATCCACGATACTGACCATGTCCACAAATCTGACCCTGTCCACAATACTGACCATGTCCACAATACTGACACTGTCCACAATACTGACCATGTCCACAATACTGACCCCGCCCACAATACTGTCCAGGTCCACATTACTGACAATGTCCACAATACTGAACCCGTCCACACTAATGACACCGTCCACAATTCTGATTCTGTCCTCAATACTGACCCTGTCCACAATAGTGACCCCGTCCACAATACTGACCATGTCCACAAACCTGATCCCGTCCACAATACTGAACCATCCACAATACTGACAATGTCCACAATACTGACCACATCCGCAATATTGACCTGGTCCACAGTACTGACCTGGTCCACAATACTGACCCCGTCCACAATACTGACCATGTCCACAATACTGACCCAGTCCACAATACTGACCATGCACACAATACTGACCCTGTCCACAATACTGACCCTGTCCACAATACTGACCCTGTCCACAATACTGAGCTGGTCCACAATGCTGACCATGTCCTCAATACTGACCATGTCCACAATACTGACCCAGTCCACAATAATGGCCCGTCCACAATGCTGGCTCCATCCACAATGCTCCCCATGTCCACAATACTGACCCCATCCACAATACTGACCCTGTCCAAAATACTGACCCAATCCACAATACTGACCATGTCCACAATACTGACCCATCCACAAAACTGACACCGTCCTCAGTACTGACACCGTGCACAATACTGACCCTGTGCACAATACTGACCCCATCCACAATACTTACCACGTCCACAATTCTGGCTCCACCCACAATACTGACCATGTCAACAATACTGACCCCGTCCACAATACTGACCCCATCCACAATACTGACCTGCCCATAATCCTGCCCAAGTCCACATTACTGACCATGTCCACAATACCTACCCCATCCACAATACTGATTATGTCCACAATATTGATCCTGTCCACAATACAGATTATGTCCACAATACTGACGCTGTCCACAACACTGACCCCGTCCATAACACTGACCCCGTCCACAATCCTGACGCTGTCCACAATACTGACCCCATCCACAATACTGACCTGGTCCACAATACTGACTTTTTCCACAATACTGACCTGTCCACAAGACTGACCCACTCCACAATACTGACACCGTCCACAATATTGGTCCCGTTGATAATACTGAACCCATCCACAATACTGACACCATCCACAATACTGACCCCGTCGACAAAACTGACCACATCCACAATACTGACAATGTCCACAATATTGATATTGTCCACAATACTGACGCTGTCCACAATACTGACCCCATCCACAATACTGACCTGGTCCACAATACTGACGCTGTCCACAATACTGAACTGGTCCACAATACTGACAATGTCCACAATACTGACCGCGTCCACAAAACTGACCAGGTCCACAATACTGAACTGGTCCACAATACTGACCCCATCCACAATACTGACCATGTCCACAATACTGACCATGTCCACAATACTGACCCCATCCACAATACTGACCTGGTCCACAATACTGAACCTGTCCACAATACTGACCCCATCCACAATACTGACCTGGTCCACAATACTGACCATGTCCACAATACTGACACCGTCCACAATACTGACCATGTCCACAATACTGACCCTGTCCACAATACTGACCATGTACACTGTACTGACCCTGTCCACAATACTGAACCTGTCCACAATTCAGACCCCGTGCACAATACTGACACTGTCCACACTACTGACCCTGCCCACAATAAAGACCCCATCCAAAAAACTGACTCCGTCTACAAAACTGATCCCGTCCACAATAATGACTCCATCCACAACACTGACCCTGCCCACAATAGTGACTCGGTCCACAATACGGACTTCATCCACATACTGACATGGTCCACATTACTGACCCCATCCACAATACTGACCATTTCCACAATACTGGCCCTTTCCACAATATTGACCATGTCCTCAATACTGACACTGTCCACAATAATGACCCTGTCCACAACACTGACACCGCCAACAATACTGACCTGGTCCATAATACTGGCCTTCTCCACAGTACTGACCACGTCCACAATACTGACCATGTCCACAAACCTGACCTGTCTACAATACTGACCATGTCCACAATACTGACCCTGTCCACAATATTGACCATGTCCACAATACTGACATTGTCCACAATACTGACACTTTCCAAAATATTGACCATGCCCACAATACTGTCCCTATCCACAATACTGACCATGTTCACAAAACTGACCCCGTCCACAATACTGACCCCGTCCACAATACTGACACCATCCACAAAACTGACCATGTACACAAAACTGACACCGTCCACAATACTGACTCCATCCACAATACTTATTCCACCCACATTACTGACCATGTCCACAACACTGACCATGTCCACAATACAGAACCTGCCTACAATATTGACCCTGTCCACAATAATGATTCCTCCACAATACTGACACCGTCCACAAAACTGACCATGTCCACAAAACTGACCCCGTCCACAATACTGACTCCATCTACAAAACTGATCCTGCACACAATACTGACCCTGTCCACAATACTGACCCTGTCCACAAACCTGACGAGGTACACAGTACTGACCCCGTCCACAATACTGATCCCGTCCACAAAAATGACCCCATCCACAACACTGACAGTGCCCACAAAAGTGACCCTGTCCACAATACTGACCATGTCCACAAACCTGACCCTGTCCACAACACTGACACCGCCAACAATACTGACCTGGTCCACAATACTGACCCGGTCCACAATACTGACCCCATGCACAATACTGACAATTTCCACAATACTGGCCCTGTCCACAATATTGACCATGTCCACAATACTGACCATGTCCACAGTACTGACGCTATCCACGATACTGACCATGTCCACAAATCTGACCCTGTCCACAATACTGACCATGTCCACAATACTGACACTGTCCACAATACTGACCCTGTCCACAATACTGACCCCGTCCACAATACTGTCCAGGTCCACATTACTGACAATGTCCACAATACTGAACCCGTCCACACTAATGACACCGTCCACAATTCTGATTCTGTCCTCAATACTGACCCTGTCCACAATAGTGACCCCGTCCACAATACTGACCATGTCCACAAACCTGATCCCGTCCACAATACTGAACCATCCACAATACTGACAATGTCCACAATATTGACCACATCCGCAATATTGACCTGGTCCACAGTACTGACCTGGTCCACAATACTGACCCCGTCCACAATACTGACCATGTCCAAAATACTGACCCAGTCCACAATACTGACCATGCACACAATACTGACCCTGTCCACAATACTGACCCTGTCCACAATACTGACCCTGTCCACAATACTGAGCTGGTCCACAATGCTGACCATGTCCTCAATACTGACCATGTCCACAATACTGACCCAGTCCACAATAATGGCCCGTCCACAATGCTGGCTCCATCCACAATGCTGCCCATGTCCACAATACTGACCCCATCCACAATACTGACCCTGTCCAAAATACTGACCCAATCCACAATACTGACCATGTCCACAATACTGACCCATCCACAAAACTGACACCGTCCTCAGTACTGACACCGTGCACAATACTGACCCTGTGCACAATACTGACCCCATCCACAATACTTACCACGTCCACAATTCTGGCTCCACCCACAATACTGACCATGTCAACAATACTGACCCCGTCCACAATACTGATCCCATCCACAATACTGACCTGCCCATAATCCTGCCCATGTCCACAATCCTGACGCTGTCCACAATACTGACCCCATCCACAATACTGACCTGGTCCACAATACTGACCTTTTCCACAATACTGACCTGTCCACAAGACTGACCCACTCCACAATACTGACACCGTCCACAATATTGGTCCCGTTGATAATACTGAACCCATCCACAATACTGACACCATCCACAATACTGACCCCGTCGACAAAACTGACCACATCCACAATACTGACAATGTCCACAATATTGATATTGTCCACAATACTGACGCTGTCCACAATACTGACCCCATCCACAATACTGACCTGGTCCACAATACTGACGCTGTCCACAATACTGAAATGGTCCACAATACTGACAATGTCCACAATACTGACCGCGTCCACAAAACTGACCAGGTCCACAATACTGACCTGTCCACAAGACTGACCCACTCCACAATACTGACCATGTCCACAATACTGACCATGTCCACAATACTGACCCCATCCACAATACTGACCTGGTCCACAATACTGAACCTGTCCACAATACTGACCCCATCCACAATACTGACCTGGTCCACAATACTGACCATGTCCACAATACTGACACCGTCCACAATACTGACCATGTCCACAATACTGACCCTGTCCACAATACTGACCATGTACACTGTACTGACCCTGTCCACAATACTGACCCTGCCCACAATACAGACCCCATCCAAAAAACTGACTCCGTCTACAAAACTGATCCCGTCCACAATAATGACTCCATCCACAACACTGACCCTGCCCACAATAGTGACTCGGTCCACAATACGGACTTCATCCACACACTGACATGGTCCACAATACTGACCCCGTCCACAATACTGACCATTTCCACAATACTGGCCCTTTCCACAATATTGACCATGTCCTCAATACTGACACTCTCCACAATAATGACCCTGTCCACAACACTGACACCGCCAACAATACTGATCTGGTCCATAATACTGGCCTTCTCCACAGTACTGACCACGTCCACAATACTGACCATGTCCACAAACCTGACCTGTCTACAATACTGACCATGTCCACAATACTGACCCTGTCCACAATATTGACCATGTCCACAATACTGACATTGTCCACAATACTGACACTTTCCAAAATATTGACCATGCCCACAATACTGTCCCTATCCACAATACTGACCATGTTCACAAAACTGACCCCGTCCACAATACTGACCCCGTCCACAATACTGACACCATCCACAAAACTGACCATGTACACAAAACTGACACCGTCCACAATACTGACTCCATCCACAATACTTATTCCACCCACATTACTGACCATGTCCACAACACTGACCATGTCCACAATACAGAACCTGCCTACAATATTGACCCTGTCCACAATAATGATTCCTCCACAATACTGACCCCATCCACAATACTGACCCCATCCACAAGACTGACACCGTCCACAAAACTGACCATGTCCACAAAACTGACCCCGTCCACAATACTGACTCCATCTACAAAACTGATCCCGCACACAATACTGACCCTGTCCACAATACTGACCCTGTCCACAAACCTGACGAGGTACACAGTACTGACCCCGTCCACAATACTGATCCCGTCCACAAAAATGACGCCATCCACAACACTGACAGTGCCCACAAAAGTGACCCTGTCCACAATACTGACCATGTCCACAAACCTGACCCTGTCCACAACACTGACACCGCCAACAATACTGACCTGGTCCACAATACTGACCCGGTCCACAATACTGACCCCGTGCACAATACTGACAATTTCCACAATACTGGCCCTGTCCACAATATTGACCATGTCCACAAGACTGAACTTGTCCACAATACTGACCGGTCCACAAACCTGATCCTGTCCACAAGACTGACCATGTCCACAATACTGACCCTTTCCACAATATTGACCACGCCCACAATACTGTTCCTATCCACAATACTGACCATGTCCACGAACCTGAAACTGTCCACAATACTGACCATGTTCACAATACTGTCCATATCCACAAAACTGACCACGTCCACAATGCTGACAATGTCCACAATACTGATACTGTCCACAACACTGACGCTGTCCACAATACTGATACTGACCACAATACTGATGCTGTCCACAATACTGATCCCACCCACAATACTGACCTGGTCCACAATACTGATGCTGTCCACAATACTGAATTGGCCATCAATACTGACAATGTCCACAATACTGACCACATCCGCAATATTGACCTGGTCCACAGTACTGACCTGGTCCACAATACTGACCCCGTCCACAATACTGACCATGTCCACAATACTGACCCAGTCCACAATACTGACCATGCACACAATACTGACCCTGTCCACAATACTGACCCTGTCCACAATACTGACCCTGTTCACAATACTGAGCTGGTCCACAATGCTGACCATGTCCTCAATACTGACCATGTCCACAATACTGACCCAGTCCACAATAATGGCCCGTCCACAATGCTGGCTCCATCCACAATGCTGCCCATGTCCACAATACTGACCCCATCCACAATACTGACCCTGTCCAAAATACTGACCCAATCCACAATACTGACCATGTCCACAATACTGACCCATCCACAAAACTGACACCGTCCTCAGTACTGACACCGTGCACAATACTGACCCTGTGCACAATACTGACCCCATCCACAATACTTACCATGTCCACAATTCTGGCTCCACCCACAATACTGACCATGTCAACAATACTGACCCCGTCCACAATACTGACCCCATCCACAATACTGACCTGCCCATAATCCTGCCCATGTCCACATTACTGACCATGTCCACAATACCTACCCCATCCACAATACTGATTATGTCCACAATATTGATCCTGTCCACAATACAGATCATGTCCACAATACTGACGCTGTCCACAACACTGACCCCGTCCATAACACTGACCCCGTCCACAATCCTGACGCTGTCCACAATACTGACCCCATCCACAATACTGACCTGGTCCACAATACTGACCTTTTCCACAATACTGACCTGTCCACAAGACTGACCCACTCCACAATACTGACACCGTCCACAATATTGGTCCCGTTGATAATACTGAACCCATCCACAATACTGACACCATCCACAATACTGACCCCGTCGACAAAACTGACCACATCCACAATACTGACAATGTCCACAATATTGATATTGTCCACAATACTGACGCTGTCCACAATACTGACCCCATCCACAATACTGACCTGGTCCACAATACTGACGCTGTCCACAATACTGAACTGGTCCACAATACTGACCTGGTCCACAATACTGCCCCCATCCACAATACTGACCATGTCCACAATACTGACCATGTCCACAATACTGACCCCATCCACAATACTGACCTGGTCCACAATACTGAATCTGTCCACAATACTGACCCCATCCACAATACTGACCTGGTCCACAATACTGACCATGTCCACAATACTGATACCGTCCACAATACTGACCATGTCCACAACACTGACCCTGTCCACAATACTGACCATGTACACTGTACTGACCCTGTCCACAATACTGACCCTGCCCACAATACAGACCCCATCCAAAAAACTGACTCCGTCTACAAAACTGATCCCGTCCACAATAATGACTCCATCCACAACACTGACCCTGCCCACAATAGTGACTCGGTCCACAATACGGACTTCATCCACATACTGACATGGTCCACAATACTGACCCCGTCCACAATACTGACCATTTCCACAATACTGGCCCTTTCCACAATATTGACCATGTCCTCAATACTGACACTCTCCACAATAATGACCCTGTCCACAACACTGACACCGCCAACAATACTGACCTGGTCCATAATACTGGCCTTCTCCACAGTACTGACCACGTCCACAATACTGACCATGTCCACAAACCTGACCTGTCTACAATACTGACCATGTCCACAATACTGACCCTGTCCACAATATTGACCATGTCCACAATACTGACATTGTCCACAATACTGACACTTTCCAAAATATTGACCATGCCCACAATACTGTCCTTATCCACAATACTGACCATGTTCACAAAACTGACCCCGTCCACAATACTGACCCCGTCCACAATATTGACACCATCCACAAAACTGACCATGTACACAAAACTGACACCGTCCACAATACTGACTCCATCCACAATACTTATTCCACCCACATTACTGACCATGTCCACAACACTGACCATGTCCACAATACAGAACCTGCCTACAATATTGACCCTGTCCACAATAATGATTCCTCCACAATACTGACCCCATCCACAATACTGACCCCATCCACAATACTGACACCGTCCACAAAACTGACCATGTCCACAAAACTGACCCCGTCCACAATACTGACTCCATCTGCAAAACTGATCCCGCACACAATACTGACCCTGTCCACAATACTGACCCTGTCCACAAACCTGACGAGGTACACAGTCCTGACCCCGTCCACAATACTGATCCCGTCCACAAAAATGACCCCATCCACAACACTGACAGTGCCCACAAAAGTGACCCTGTCCACAATACTGACCATGTCCACAAACCTGACCCTGTCCACAACACTGACACCGCCAACAATACTGACCTGGTCCACAATACTGACCCGGTCCACAATACTGACCCCGTGCACAATACTGACAATTTCCACAATACTGGCCCTGTCCACAATATTGACCATGTCCACAATACTGACCATGTCCACAGTACTGACACTATCCACGATACTGACCATGTCCACAAATCTGACCCTGTCCACAATACTGACCATGTCCACAATACTGACACTGTCCACAATACTGACCATGTCCACAATACTGACCCCGCCCACAATACTGTCCAGGTCCACATTACTGACAATGTCCACAATACTGAACCCGTCCACACTAATGACACCGTCCACAATTCTGATTCTGTCCTCAATACTGACCCTGTCCACAATAGTGACCCCGTCCACAATACTGACCATGTCCACAAACCTGATCCCGTCCACAATACTGAACCATCCACAATACTGACAATGTCCACAATACTGACCACATCCGCAATATTGACCTGGTCCACAGTACTGACCTGGTCCACAATACTGACCCCGTCCACAATACTGACCATGTCCACAATACTGACCCAGTCCACAATACTGACCATGCACACAATACTGACCCTGTCCACAATACTGACCCTGTCCACAATACTGACCCTGTCCACAATACTGAGCTGGTCCACAATGCTGACCATGTCCTCAATACTGACCATGTCCACAATACTGACCCAGTCCACAATAATGGCCCATCCACAATGCTGGCTCCATCCACAATGCTCCCCATGTCCACAATACTGACCCCATCCACAATACTGACCCTGTCCAAAATACTGACCCAATCCACAATACTGACCATGTCCACAATACTGACCCATCCACAAAACTGACACCGTCCTCAGTACTGACACCGTGCACAATACTGACCCTGTGCACAATACTGACCCCATCCACAATACTTACCACGTCCACAATTCTGGCTCCACCCACAATACTGACCATGTCAACAATACTGACCCCGTCCACAATACTGACCCCATCCACAATACTGACCTGCCCATAATCCTGCCCAAGTCCACATTACTGACCATGTCCACAATACCTACCCCATCCACAATACTGATTATGTCCACAATATTGATCCTGTCCACAATACAGATCATGTCCACAATACTGACGCTGTCCACAACACTGACCCCATCCATAACACTGACCCCGTCCACAATCCTGACGCTGTCCACAATACTGACCCCATCCACAATACTGACCTGGTCCACAATACTGACTTTTTCCACAATACTGACCTGTCCACAAGACTGACCCACTCCACAATACTGACACCGTCCACAATATTGGTCCCGTTGATAATACTGAACCCATCCACAATACTGACACCATCCACAATACTGACCCCGTCGACAAAACTGACCACATCCACAATACTGACAATGTCCACAATATTGATATTGTCCACAATACTGACGCTGTCCACAATACTGACCCCATCCACAATACTGACCTGGTCCACAATACTGATGCTGTCCACAATACTGAACTGGTCCACAATACTGACAATGTCCACAATACTGACCGCGTCCACAAAACTGACCAGGTCCACAATACTGAACTGGTCCACAATACTGACCCCATCCACAATACTGACCATGTCCACAATACTGACCATGTCCACAATACTGACCCCATCCACAATACTGACCTGGTCCACAATACTGAACCTGTCCACAATACTGACCCCATCCACAATACTGACCTGGTCCACAATACTGACCATGTCCACAATACTGACACCGTCCACAATACTGACCATGTCCACAATACTGACCCTGTCCACAATACTGACCATGTACACTGTACTGACCCTGTCCACAATACTGAACCTGTCCACAATTCAGACCCCGTGCACAATACTGACACTGTCCACACTACTGACCCTGCCCACAATAAAGACCCCATCCAAAAAACTGACTCCGTCTACAAAACTGATCCCGTCCACAATAATGACTCCATCCACAACACTGACCCTGCCCACAATAGTGACTCGGTCCACAATACGGACTTCATCCACATACTGACATGGTCCACATTACTGACCCCATCCACAATACTGACCATTTCCACAATACTGGCCCTTTCCACAATATTGACCATGTCCTCAATACTGACACTGTCCACAATAATGACCCTGTCCACAACACTGACACCGCCAACAATACTGACCTGGTCCATAATACTGGCCTTCTCCACAGTACTGACCACGTCCACAATACTGACCATGTCCACAAACCTGACCTGTCTACAATACTGACCATGTCCACAATACTGACCCTGTCCACAATATTGACCATGTCCACAATACTGACATTGTCCACAATACTGACACTTTCCAAAATATTGACCATGCCCACAATACTGTCCCTATCCACAATACTGACCATGTTCACAAAACTGACCCCGTCCACAATACTGACCCCGTCCACAATACTGACACCATCCACAAAACTGACCATGTACACAAAACTGACACCGTCCACAATACTGACTCCATCCACAATACTTATTCCACCCACATTACTGACCATGTCCACAACACTGACCATGTCCACAATACAGAACCTGCCTACAATATTGACCCTGTCCACAATAATGATTCCTCCACAATACTGACACCGTCCACAAAACTGACCATGTCCACAAAACTGACCCCGTCCACAATACTGACTCCATCTACAAAACTGATCCTGCACACAATACTGACCCTGTCCACAATACTGACCCTGTCCACAAACCTGACGAGGTACACAGTACTGACCCCGTCCACAATACTGATCCCGTCCACAAAAATGACCCCATCCACAACACTGACAGTGCCCACAAAAGTGACCCTGTCCACAATACTGACCATGTCCACAAACCTGACCCTGTCCACAACACTGACACCGCCAACAATACTGACCTGGTCCACAATACTGACCCGGTCCACAATACTGACCCCATGCACAATACTGACAATTTCCACAATACTGGCCCTGTCCACAATATTGACCATGTCCACAATACTGACCATGTCCACAGTACTGACGCTATCCACGATACTGACCATGTCCACAAATCTGACCCTGTCCACAATACTGACCATGTCCACAATACTGACACTGTCCACAATACTGACCCTGTCCACAATACTGACCCCGCCCACAATACTGTCCAGGTCCACATTACTGACAATGTCCACAATACTGAACCCGTCCACACTAATGACACCGTCCACAATTCTGATTCTGTCCTCAATACTGACCCTGTCCACAATAGTGACCCCGTCCACAATACTGACCATGTCCACAAACCTGATCCCGTCCACAATACTGAACCATCCACAATACTGACAATGTCCACAATATTGACCACATCCGCAATATTGACCTGGTCCACAGTACTGACCTGGTCCACAATACTGACCCCGTCCACAATACTGACCATGTCCAAAATACTGACCCAGTCCACAATACTGACCATGCACACAATACTGACCCTGTCCACAATACTGACCCTGTCCACAATACTGACCCTGTCCACAATACTGAGCTGGTCCACAATGCTGACCATGTCCTCAATACTGACCATGTCCACAATACTGACCCAGTCCACAATAATGGCCCGTCCACAATGCTGGCTCCATCCACAATGCTGCCCATGTCCACAATACTGACCCCATCCACAATACTGACCCTGTCCAAAATACTGACCCAATCCACAATACTGACCATGTCCACAATACTGACCCATCCACAAAACTGACACCGTCCTCAGTACTGACACCGTGCACAATACTGACCCTGTGCACAATACTGACCCCATCCACAATACTTACCACGTCCACAATTCTGGCTCCACCCACAATACTGACCATGTCAACAATACTGACCCCGTCCACAATACTGATCCCATCCACAATACTGACCTGCCCATAATCCTGCCCATGTCCACAATCCTGACGCTGTCCACAATACTGACCCCATCCACAATACTGACCTGGTCCACAATACTGACCTTTTCCACAATACTGACCTGTCCACAAGACTGACCCACTCCACAATACTGACACCGTCCACAATATTGGTCCCGTTGATAATACTGAACCCATCCACAATACTGACACCATCCACAATACTGACCCCGTCGACAAAACTGACCACATCCACAATACTGACAATGTCCACAATATTGATATTGTCCACAATACTGACGCTGTCCACAATACTGACCCCATCCACAATACTGACCTGGTCCACAATACTGACGCTGTCCACAATACTGAAATGGTCCACAATACTGACAATGTCCACAATACTGACCGCGTCCACAAAACTGACCAGGTCCACAATACTGACCTGTCCACAAGACTGACCCACTCCACAATACTGACCATGTCCACAATACTGACCATGTCCACAATACTGACCCCATCCACAATACTGACCTGGTCCACAATACTGAACCTGTCCACAATACTGACCCCATCCACAATACTGACCTGGTCCACAATACTGACCATGTCCACAATACTGACACCGTCCACAATACTGACCATGTCCACAATACTGACCCTGTCCACAATACTGACCATGTACACTGTACTGACCCTGTCCACAATACTGACCCTGCCCACAATACAGACCCCATCCAAAAAACTGACTCCGTCTACAAAACTGATCCCGTCCACAATAATGACTCCATCCACAACACTGACCCTGCCCACAATAGTGACTCGGTCCACAATACGGACTTCATCCACACACTGACATGGTCCACAATACTGACCCCGTCCACAATACTGACCATTTCCACAATACTGGCCCTTTCCACAATATTGACCATGTCCTCAATACTGACACTCTCCACAATAATGACCCTGTCCACAACACTGACACCGCCAACAATACTGATCTGGTCCATAATACTGGCCTTCTCCACAGTACTGACCACGTCCACAATACTGACCATGTCCACAAACCTGACCTGTCTACAATACTGACCATGTCCACAATACTGACCCTGTCCACAATATTGACCATGTCCACAATACTGACATTGTCCACAATACTGACACTTTCCAAAATATTGACCATGCCCACAATACTGTCCCTATCCACAATACTGACCATGTTCACAAAACTGACCCCGTCCACAATACTGACCCCGTCCACAATACTGACACCATCCACAAAACTGACCATGTACACAAAACTGACACCGTCCACAATACTGACTCCATCCACAATACTTATTCCACCCACATTACTGACCATGTCCACAACACTGACCATGTCCACAATACAGAACCTGCCTACAATATTGACCCTGTCCACAATAATGATTCCTCCACAATACTGACCCCATCCACAATACTGACCCCATCCACAAGACTGACACCGTCCACAAAACTGACCATGTCCACAAAACTGACCCCGTCCACAATACTGACTCCATCTACAAAACTGATCCCGCACACAATACTGACCCTGTCCACAATACTGACCCTGTCCACAAACCTGACGAGGTACACAGTACTGACCCCGTCCACAATACTGATCCCGTCCACAAAAATGACGCCATCCACAACACTGACAGTGCCCACAAAAGTGACCCTGTCCACAATACTGACCATGTCCACAAACCTGACCCTGTCCACAACACTGACACCGCCAACAATACTGACCTGGTCCACAATACTGACCCGGTCCACAATACTGACCCCGTGCACAATACTGACAATTTCCACAATACTGGCCCTGTCCACAATATTGACCATGTCCACAAGACTGAACTTGTCCACAATACTGACCGGTCCACAAACCTGATCCTGTCCACAAGACTGACCATGTCCACAATACTGACCCTTTCCACAATATTGACCACGCCCACAATACTGTTCCTATCCACAATACTGACCATGTCCACGAACCTGAAACTGTCCACAATACTGACCATGTTCACAATACTGTCCATATCCACAAAACTGACCACGTCCACAATGCTGACAATGTCCACAATACTGATACTGTCCACAACACTGACGCTGTCCACAATACTGATACTGACCACAATACTGATGCTGTCCACAATACTGATCCCACCCACAATACTGACCTGGTCCACAATACTGATGCTGTCCATAATACTGAATTGGCCATCAATGCTGACAATGTCCACAATACTGACCGCGTCCACAATACTGACCGCTTCCACAATACTGACCAGGTCCACAATGCTGACCTGGTCCAAAATACTGACTCCATCCACAATACTGACCCTGTCCACAATACTGATCATCTCCACAATACTGATGCTGTCCACAACACTGACCCCGTCCATAACACTGACCCCATCCACAATCCTGACGCTGTCCACAATACTGACCCCATCCACAATACTGACCTGGTCCATAATACTGATCTTTTCCACAATACTGACCTGTCCACAATACTGACCCACTCCACAATACTGACACCGTCCACAATATTGGTCCCGTTGATAATACTGAACCCATCCACAATACTGACACCATCCAGAATACTGACCCCGTCGACAAAACTGACCACATCCACAATACTGACAATGTCCACAATATTGATATTGTCCACAATACTGACGCTGTCCACAATACTGACCCCATCCACAAAACTGACCAGGTCCACAATACTGACCTGGTCCACAATACTGACCCCATCCACAATACTGACCATGTCCACAATACTGACCATGTCCACAATACTGAGCCCATCCACAATACTGACCTGATCCACAATACTGAACCTGTCCACAATACTGACCCCATCCACAATACTGACCTGGTCCACAATACTGATCATGTCCAAAATACTGATACCGTCCACAATACTGACCATGTCCACAATACTGACCCTGTCCACAATACTGACCCTGTACACTGTACTGACCCTGTCCACAATACTGAACCTGTCCACAATTCAGGCCCCGTGCACAATACTGACACTGTACACACTACTGACCCTGCCCACAATACAGACACCATCCAAAAAACTGACTCCGTCTACAAAACTGATCCCGTCCACAATAATGACTCCATCCACAACACTGACACTGCCCACAATAGTGACTCGGTCCACAATACGGACTTCATCCACATACTGACATGGTCCACAATACTGACCCCGTCCACAATTCTGACCATTTCCACAATACTGGCCCTTTCCACAATATTGACCATGTCCTCAATTCTGACACTGTCCACAATAATGCCACTGTCCACAACACTGACACCGCCAACAATACTGACCCGGTCCATAATACTGGCCTTCTCCACAGTACTGAACACATCCACAATACTGGCCATGTCCACAATACTGACCATGTCCACAATACTGACCCTGTCCACAATATTGACCATGTCCACAATACTGACATTGTCCACAATACTGACACTTTCCAAAATATTGACCATGCCCACAATACTGTCCCTATCCACAATACTGACCATGTTCACAATACTGACCCCGTCCACAATACTGACCCCGTCCACAATACTGACACCATCCACAAAATTGACCATGTACACAAAACTGACACCGTCCACGATACTGACTCCATCCACAATACTTATTCCACCCACATTACTGACCATGTCCACAACACTGACCATGTCCACAATACAGAACCTGCCTACAATATTGACCCTGTCCACAATAATGATTCCTCCACAATACTGACCCCATCCACAATACTGACCCCATCCACAATACTGACACCGTCCACAATATTGGTCCCGTTGATAACACTGAACCCATCCACAATACTGACACCACCCACAATACTGACCCCATCGACAAAACTGACCACATCCACAATACTGACAATGTCCACAATATTGATATTGTCCACAATACTGACGCTGTCCACAATACTGACTCCATCCACAATACTGACCTGGTCCACAATACTGACGCTGTCCACAATACTGAACTGGTCCACAATACTGACAATGTCCACAATACTGACCACATCCACAAAACTGACCAGGTCCACAATACTGACCTTGTCCACAATACTGACCCCATCCACAATACTGACCATGTCCACAATACTGACCATGTCCACAATACTGACCCCATCCACAATACTGACCTGGTCCACAATACTGAACCTGTCCACAATACTGACCCCATCCACAATACTGACCTGGTCCACAATACTGATCATGTCCAAAATACTGACACCGTCCACAATACTGACCATGTCCACAATACTGACCCTGTCCACAATACTGACCATGTACACTGTACTGACCCTGTCCACAATACTGAAGCTGTCCACAATTCAGGCCCCGTGCACAATACTGACACTGTCCACACTACTGATCCTGCCCACAATACAGACCCCATCCAAAAAACTGACTCCGTCTACAAAACTGATCCCGTCCACAATAATGACTCCATCCACAACACTGACACTGCCCACAATAGTGACTCGGTCCACAATACGGACTTCATCCACATACTGACATGGTCCACAATACTGACCCCTTCCACAATTCTGACCATTTCCACAATACTGGCCCTTTCCACAATATTGACACTGTCCTCAATACTGACACTGTCCACAATAATGACCCTGTCCACAACACTGACACCGCCAACAATACTGACCTGGTCCATAATACTGGCCTTCTCCACAGTACTGAACACATCCACAATACTGACCCTGTCCACAATATTGACCATGTCCACAATACTGACATTGTCCACAATACTGACACTTTCCAAAATATTGACCATGTCCACAATACTGTCCCTATCCACAATACTGACCATGTTCACAATACTGACCTGGTCCACAATACTGACCCCGTCCACAATACTGACACCATCCACAAAACTGACCATGTACACAAAACTGACACCGTCCACAATACTGACTCCATCCACAATACTTATTCCACCCACATTACTGACCATGTCCACAGCACTGACCATGTCCACAATACTGACCCTGCCCACAATACTGCCCAGGTCCACTTTACTGACAATGTCCACAACACTGAACCCGTTCACAATAATGAAAGCGTCCACAATTCTGATCCCGTCCTCAATACTGAACCCGTCCACAATACTCACCCTGTCCACAATACTGAAAAATCCACAATACTGACAATGTCCACAATACTGACCATGTCCGCAATATTGACCTGGTCCACAGTACTGACCTGGTCCACAATACTGACCCCGTCCACAATACTGACAATGTCCACAATACTGACACCGTCCACAACACTGACCATGTCCACAAAACTGAACCCGTCCACAATACAGACCCTGCCTACAATATTGACCCTGTCCACAATAATGATTCCTCCACAATACTGACCCCGTCCACAATACTGACACCATCCACAAAACTGACAATGTCCACAAAACTGACCCCGTCCACAATGCTGACTCCATCCACAATTCTTATACCGCCCACAATACTGACCCTGTCGACAATGCTGATCATGTCCACAATACTGGCCCCATCTACAATACTGACCATGTCCACAATACTGACCATGTCCACAATACCAATCCCGTCCACAATACTGACACTGTCCACAATACTGACCCTGTCCAAAATACTGACCCTGTCTATAATACTGACCCCGTTCACAATACTGACCCTGTCCACTACACTGACACCGCCCAAAATACTGACCTAGTCCACAATACTGGCCTTCTCCATAATACTGACCGTGTCCACAAACAAGATACAGTCCACAATACTGATTATGTCCACAGCACTGACACTGTCCACGATACTGACCATGTCCACAAATCTGACCCTGTCCACAATACTGACCATGTCCACAAATCTGACCCTGTCCACAATACTGACCATGTCCACAATACTGACCCCGCCCACAATACTGTCCAGGTCCACATTACTGACAATGTCCACAATACTGAACCCGTCCACACTAATGACACCGTCCACAATTCTGATTCTGTCCTCAATACTGACCCTGTCCACAATAGTGACCCCGTCCACAATACTGACCATGTCCACAAACCTGATCCCGTCCACAATACTGAACCATCCACAATACTGACAATGTCCACAATACTGACCACACCCGCAATATTGACTTGGTCCACAGTACTAACCTTGTCCACAATACTGACCCCGTCCACAATACTGACAATGTCCACAATACTGACCCAGTCCACAATACTGACCATGCACACAATACTGACCCTGTCCACAATACTGACCCTGTCCACAATACTGACCCTGTCCACAATACTGAGCTGGTCCACAATGCTGACCATGTCCTCAATACTGACCATGTCCACAATACTGAACCAGTCCACAATAATGGCCCATCCACAATGCTGGCTCCATCCACAATACTGCCCATGTCCATAATTCTGACCCCATCCACAATACTGACCCTGTCCAAAATACTGACCCAATCCACAATACTGACCATGCACACAATACTGACACTGTCCACAATACTGACCCTGTCCACAATACTGACCCTGTCCACAATACTGACCCTGTCCACAATACTGAGCTGGTCCACAATGCAGACCATGTCCTCAATACTGACCATGTCCACAATACTGACCCAGTCCACAATAATGGCCCGTCCACAATGCTGGCTCCATCCACAATGCTGCCCATGTCCACAATACTGACCCCATCCACAATACTGACCCTGTCCAAAATACTGACCCAATCCACAATACTGACCATGTCCACAATACTGACCCATCCACAAAACTGACACCGTCCTCAGTACTGACACCGTGCACAATACTGACCCTGTGCACAATACTGACCCCATCCACAATACTTACCACGTCCACAATTCTGGCTCCACCCACAATACTGACCATGTCAACAATACTGACCCCGTCCACAATACTGATCCCATCCACAATACTGACCTGCCCATAATCCTGCCCATGTCCACATTACTGACCATGTCTACAATACCTACCCCATCCACAATACTGATTATGTCCACAATATTGATCCTGTCCACAATACAGATCATGTCCACAATACTGACGCTGTCCACAACACTGAGCCCGTCCATAACACTGACCCCATCCACAATCCTGACGCTGTCCACAATACTGACCCCATCCACAATACTGACCTGGTCCACAATACTGACCTTTTCCACAATACTGACCTGTCCACAAGACTGACCCACTCCACAATACTGACACCGTCCGCAATATTGGTCCCGTTGATAATACTGAACCCATCCACAATACTGACACCATCCACAATACTGACCCCGTCGACAAAACTGACCACATCCACAATACTGACAATGTCCACAATATTGATATTGTCCACAATACTGACGCTGTCCACAATACTGACCCCATCCACAATACTGACCTGGTCCACAATACTGACGCTGTCCACAATACTGAACTGGTCCACAATACTGACAATGTCCACAATACTGACCGCGTCCACAAAACTGACCAGGTCCACAATACTGACCTGGTCCACAATACTGACCCCATCCACAATACTGACCATGTCCACAATACTAACCATGTCCACAATACTGACCCCATCCACAATACTGACCTGGTCCACAATACTGAACCTGTCCACAATACTGACCCCATCCACAATACTGACCTGGTCCACAATACTGACCATGTCCACAATACTGACACCGTCCACAATACTGACCATGTCCACAATACTGACCCTGTCCACAATACTGACCATGTACACTGTACTGACCCTGTCCACAATACTGACCCTGCCCACAATACAGATCCCATCCAAAAAACTGACTCCGTCTACAAAACTGATCCCGTCCACAATAATGACTCCATCCACAACACTGACCCTGCCCACAATAGTGACTCGGTCCACAATACGGACTTCATCCACATACTGACATGGTCCACAATACTGACCCCGTCCACAATACTGACCATTTCCACAATACTGGCCCTTTCCACAATATTGACCATGTCCTCAATACTGACACTCTCCACAATAATGACCCTGTCCACAACACTGACACCGCCAACAATACTGACCTGGTCCATAATACTGGCCTTCTCCACAGTACTGACCACGTCCACAATACTGACCGTGTCCACAAACCTGACCTGTCTACAATACTGACCATGTCCACAATACTGACCCTGTCCACAATATTGACCATGTCCACAATACTGACCCCATCCACAATACTGACCTGGTCCACAATACTGAACCTGTCCACAATACTGACCCCATCCACAATACTGACCTGGTCCACAATACTGACCATGTCCACAATACTGACACCGTCCACAATACTGACCATGTCCACAATACTGACCCTGTCCACAATACTGACCATGTACACTGTACTGACCCTGTCCACAATACTGACCCTGCCCACAATACAGACCCCATCCAAAAAACTGACTCCGTCTACAAAACTGATCCCGTCCACAATAATGACTCCATCCACAACACTGACACTGCCCACAATAGTGACTCGGTCCACAATACGGACTTCATCCACATACTGACATGGTCCACAAAACTGATCCCGCACACAATACTGACCCTGTCCACAATACTGACCCTGTCCACAAACCTGACGAGGTACACAGTACTGACCCCGTCCACAATACTGATCCCGTCCACAAAAATGACACCATCCACAACACTGACAGTGCCCACAAAAGTGACCCTGTCCACAATACTGACCATGTCCACAAACCTGACCCTGTCCACAACACTGACACCGCCAACAATACTGACCTGGTCCACAATACTGACCCGGTCCACAATACTGACCCCATGCACAATACTGACAATTTCCACAATACTGGCCCTGTCCACAATATTGACCATGTCCACAAGACTGAACTTGTCCACAATACTGACCGGTCCACAAACCTGATCCTGTCCACAAGACTGACCATGTCCACAATACTGACCCTTTCCACAATATTGACCACGCCCACAATACTGTTCCTATCCACAATACTGACCATGTCCACGAACCTGAAACTGTCCACAATACTGACCATGTTCACAATACTGTCCATATCCACAAAACTGACCACGTCCACAATGCTGACAATGTCCACAATACTGATACTGTCCACAACACTGACGCTGTCCACAATACTGATACTGACCACAATACTGATGCTGTCCACAATACTGATCCCACCCACAATACTGACTGGGTCCACAATACTGACGCTGTCCACAATACTGAATTGGCCATCAATGCTGACAATGTCCACAATACTGACCGCGTCCACAATACTGACCGCTTCCACAATACTGACCAGGTCCACAATGCTGACCTGGTCCAAAATACTGACTCCATCCACAATACTGACCCTGTCCACAATACTGATCATCTCCACAATACTGATGCTGTCCACAACACTGACCCCGTCCATAACACTGACCCCGTCCACAATCCTGACGCTGTCCACAATACTGACCCCATCCACAATACTGACCTGGTCCATAATACTGATCTTTTCCACAATACTGACCTGTCCACAATACTGACCCACTCCACAATACTGACACCGTCCACAATATTGGTCCCGTTGATAATACTGAACCCATCCACAATACTGACACCATCCAGAATACTGACCCCGTCGACAAAACTGACCACATCCACAATACTGACAATGTCCACAATATTGATATTGTCCACAATACTGACGCTGTCCACAATACTGACCCCATCCACAAAACTGACCAGGTCCACAATACTGACCTGGTCCACAATACTGAGCCCATCCACAATACTGACCTGATCCACAATACTGAACCTGTCCACAATACTGACCCCATCCACAATACTGACCTGGTCCACAATACTGATCATGTCCAAAATACTGATACCGTCCACAGTACTGACCCTGTCCACAATACTGACCCTGTACACTGTACTGACCCTGTCCACAATACTGAACCTGTCCACAATTCAGGCCCCGTGCACAATACTGACACTGTACACACTACTGACCCTGCCCACAATACAGACCCCATCCAAAAAACTGACTCCGTCTACAAAACTGATCCCGTCCACAATAATGACTCCATCCACAACACTGACACTGCCCACAATAGTGACTCGGTCCACAATACGGACTTCATCCACATACTGACATGGTCCACAATACTGACCCCGTCCACAATTCTGACCATTTCCACAATACTGGCCCTTTCCACAATATTGACCATGTCCTCAATTCTGACACTGTCCACAATAATGCCACTGTCCACAACACTGACACCGCCAACAATACTGACCCGGTCCATAATACTGGCCTTCTCCACAGTACTGAACACATCCACAATACTGGCCATGTCCACAATACTGACCATGTCCACAATACTGACCCTGTCCACAATATTGACCATGTCCACAATACTGACATTGTCCACAATACTGACACTTTCCAAAATATTGACCATGCCCACAATACTGTCCCTATCCACAATACTGACCATGTTCACAATACTGACCCCGTCCACAATACTGACCCCGTCCACAATACTGACACCATCCACAAAATTGACCATGTACACAAAACTGACACCGTCCACGATACTGACTCCATCCACAATACTTATTCCACCCACATTACTGAACATGTCCACAACACTGACCATGTCCACAATACAGAACCTGCCTACAATATTGACCCTGTCCACAATAATGATTCCTCCACAATACTGACCCCATCCACAATACTGACCCCATCCACAATACTGACACCGTCCATAATATTGGTCCCGTTGATAATACTGAACCCATCCACAATACTGACACCACCCACAATACTGACCCCATCGACAAAACTGACCACATCCACAATACTGACAATGTCCACAATATTGATATTGTCCACAATACTGACGCTGTCCACAATACTGACCCCATCCACAATACTGACCTGGTCCACAATACTGACGCTGTCCACAATACTGAACTGGTCCACAATACTGACAATGTCCACAATACTGACCACATCCACAAAACTGACCAGGTCCACAATACTGACCTTGTCCACAATACTGACCCCATCCACAATACTGACCATGTCCACAATACTGACCATGTCCACAATACTGACCCCATCCACAATACTGACCTGGTCCACAATACTGAACCTGTCCACAATACTGACCCCATCCACAATACTGACCTGGTCCACAATACTGATCATGTCCAAAATACTGACACCGTCCACAATACTGACCATGTCCACAATACTGACCCTGTCCACAATACTGACCATGTACACTGTACTGACCCTGTCCACAATACTGAACCTGTCCACAATTCAGGCCCCGTGCACAATACTGACACTGTCCACACTACTGATCCTGCCCACAATACAGACCCCATCCAAAAAACTGACTCCGTCTACAAAACTGATCCCGTCCACAATAATGCCTCCATCCACAACACTGACACTGCCCACAATAGTGACTCGGTCCACAATACGGACTTCATCCACATACTGACATGGTCCACAATACTGACCCCGTCCACAATTCTGACCATTTCCACAATACTGGCCCTTTCCACAATATTGACCATGTCCTCAATACTGACACTGTCCACAATAATGACCCTGTCCACAACACTGACACCGCCAACAATACTGACCTGGTCCATAATACTGGCCTTCTCCACAGTACTGAACACATCCACAATACTGACCATGTCCACAAACCTGACCTGTCTACAATACTGACCATGTCCACAATACTGACCCTGTCCACAATATTGACCATGTCCACAATACTGACATTGTCCACAATACTGACACTTTCCAAAATATTGACCATGTCCACAATACTGTCCCTATCCACAATACTGACCATGTTCACAATACTGACCTGGTCCACAATACTGACCCCGTCCACAATACTGACACCATCCACAAAACTGACCATGTACACAAAACTGACACCGTCCACAATACTGACTCCATCCACAATACTTATTCCACCCACATTACTGACCATGTCCACAGCACTGACCATGTCCACAATACTGACCCTGCCCACAATACTGCCCAGGTCCACTTTACTGACAATGTCCACAACACTGAACCCGTTCACAATAATGAAAGCGTCCACAATTCTGATCCCGTCCTCAATACTGAACCCGTCCACAATACTCACCCTGTCCACAATACTGAAAAATCCACAATACTGACAATGTCCACAATACTGACCATGTCCGCAATATTGACCTGGTCCACAGTACTGACCTGGTCCACAATACTGACCCCGTCCACAATACTGACAATGTCCACAATACTGACACCGTCCACAACACTGACCATGTCCACAAAACTGAACCCGTCCACAATACAGACCCTGCCTACAATATTGACCCTGTCCACAATAATGATTCCTCCACAATACTGACCCCGTCCACAATACTGACACCATCCACAAAACTGACAATGTCCACAAAACTGACCCCGTCCACAATGCTGACTCCATCCACAATTCTTATACCGCCCACAATACTGACCCTGTCGACAATGCTGATCATGTCCACAATACTGGCCCCATCTACAATACTGACCATGTCCACAATACTGACCATGTCCACAATACCAATCCCGTCCACAATACTGACACTGTCCACAATACTGACCCTGTCCAAAATACTGACCCTGTCTATAATACTGACCCCGTTCACAATACTGACCCTGTCCACTACACTGACACCGCCCAAAATACTGACCTAGTCCACAATACTGGCCTTCTCCATAATACTGACCGTGTCCACAAACAAGATACAGTCCACAATACTGATTATGTCCACAGCACTGACACTGTCCACGATACTGACCATGTCCACAAATCTGACCCTGTCCACAATACTGACCATGTCCACAAATCTGACCCTGTCCACAATACTGACCATGTCCACAATACTGACCCCGCCCACAATACTGTCCAGGTCCACATTACTGACAATGTCCACAATACTGAACCCGTCCACACTAATGACACCGTCCACAATTCTGATTCTGTCCTCAATACTGACCCTGTCCACAATAGTGACCCCGTCCACAATACTGACCATGTCCACAAACCTGATCCCGTCCACAATACTGAACCATCCACAATACTGACAATGTCCACAATACTGACCACACCCGCAATATTGACTTGGTCCACAGTACTAACCTTGTCCACAATACTGACCCCGTCCACAATACTGACAATGTCCACAATACTGACCCAGTCCACAATACTGACCATGCACACAATACTGACCCTGTCCACAATACTGACCCTGTCCACAATACTGACCCTGTCCACAATACTGAGCTGGTCCACAATGCTGACCATGTCCTCAATACTGACCATGTCCACAATACTGAACCAGTCCACAATAATGGCCCATCCACAATGCTGGCTCCATCCACAATACTGCCCATGTCCATAATTCTGACCCCATCCACAATACTGACCCTGTCCAAAATACTGACCCAATCCACAATACTGACCATGCACACAATACTGACACTGTCCACAATACTGACCCTGTCCACAATACTGACCCTGTCCACAATACTGACCCTGTCCACAATACTGAGCTGGTCCACAATGCAGACCATGTCCTCAATACTGACCATGTCCACAATACTGACCCAGTCCACAATAATGGCCCGTCCACAATGCTGGCTCCATCCACAATGCTGCCCATGTCCACAATACTGACCCCATCCACAATACTGACCCTGTCCAAAATACTGACCCAATCCACAATACTGACCATGTCCACAATACTGACCCATCCACAAAACTGACACCGTCCTCAGTACTGACACCGTGCACAATACTGACCCTGTGCACAATACTGACCCCATCCACAATACTTACCACGTCCACAATTCTGGCTCCACCCACAATACTGACCATGTCAACAATACTGACCCCGTCCACAATACTGATCCCATCCACAATACTGACCTGCCCATAATCCTGCCCATGTCCACATTACTGACCATGTCTACAATACCTACCCCATCCACAATACTGATTATGTCCACAATATTGATCCTGTCCACAATACAGATCATGTCCACAATACTGACGCTGTCCACAACACTGAGCCCGTCCATAACACTGACCCCATCCACAATCCTGACGCTGTCCACAATACTGACCCCATCCACAATACTGACCTGGTCCACAATACTGACCTTTTCCACAATACTGACCTGTCCACAAGACTGACCCACTCCACAATACTGACACCGTCCGCAATATTGGTCCCGTTGATAATACTGAACCCATCCACAATACTGACACCATCCACAATACTGACCCCGTCGACAAAACTGACCACATCCACAATACTGACAATGTCCACAATATTGATATTGTCCACAATACTGACGCTGTCCACAATACTGACCCCATCCACAATACTGACCTGGTCCACAATACTGACGCTGTCCACAATACTGAACTGGTCCACAATACTGACAATGTCCACAATACTGACCGCGTCCACAAAACTGACCAGGTCCACAATACTGACCTGGTCCACAATACTGACCCCATCCACAATACTGACCATGTCCACAATACTAACCATGTCCACAATACTGACCCCATCCACAATACTGACCTGGTCCACAATACTGAACCTGTCCACAATACTGACCCCATCCACAATACTGACCTGGTCCACAATACTGACCATGTCCACAATACTGACACCGTCCACAATACTGACCATGTCCACAATACTGACCCTGTCCACAATACTGACCATGTACACTGTACTGACCCTGTCCACAATACTGACCCTGCCCACAATACAGATCCCATCCAAAAAACTGACTCCGTCTACAAAACTGATCCCGTCCACAATAATGACTCCATCCACAACACTGACCCTGCCCACAATAGTGACTCGGTCCACAATACGGACTTCATCCACATACTGACATGGTCCACAATACTGACCCCGTCCACAATACTGACCATTTCCACAATACTGGCCCTTTCCACAATATTGACCATGTCCTCAATACTGACACTCTCCACAATAATGACCCTGTCCACAACACTGACACCGCCAACAATACTGACCTGGTCCATAATACTGGCCTTCTCCACAGTACTGACCACGTCCACAATACTGACCATGTCCACAAACCTGACCTGTCTACAATACTGACCATGTCCACAATACTGACCCTGTCCACAATATTGACCATGTCCACAATACTGACCCCATCCACAATACTGACCTGGTCCACAATACTGAACCTGTCCACAATACTGACCCCATCCACAATACTGACCTGGTCCACAATACTGACCATGTCCACAATACTGACACCGTCCACAATACTGACCATGTCCACAATACTGACCCTGTCCACAATACTGACCATGTACACTGTACTGACCCTGTCCACAATACTGACCCTGCCCACAATACAGACCCCATCCAAAAAACTGACTCCGTCTACAAAACTGATCCCGTCCACAATAATGACTCCATCCACAACACTGACACTGCCCACAATAGTGACTCGGTCCACAATACGGACTTCATCCACATACTGACATGGTCCACAAAACTGATCCCGCACACAATACTGACCCTGTCCACAATACTGACCCTGTCCACAAACCTGACGAGGTACACAGTACTGACCCCGTCCACAATACTGATCCCGTCCACAAAAATGACACCATCCACAACACTGACAGTGCCCACAAAAGTGACCCTGTCCACAATACTGACCATGTCCACAAACCTGACCCTGTCCACAACACTGACACCGCCAACAATACTGACCTGGTCCACAATACTGACCCGGTCCACAATACTGACCCCATGCACAATACTGACAATTTCCACAATACTGGCCCTGTCCACAATATTGACCATGTCCACAAGACTGAACTTGTCCACAATACTGACCGGTCCACAAACCTGATCCTGTCCACAAGACTGACCATGTCCACAATACTGACCCTTTCCACAATATTGACCACGCCCACAATACTGTTCCTATCCACAATACTGACCATGTCCACGAACCTGAAACTGTCCACAATACTGACCATGTTCACAATACTGTCCATATCCACAAAACTGACCACGTCCACAATGCTGACAATGTCCACAATACTGATACTGTCCACAACACTGACGCTGTCCACAATACTGATACTGACCACAATACTGATGCTGTCCACAATACTGATCCCACCCACAATACTGACTGGGTCCACAATACTGACGCTGTCCACAATACTGAATTGGCCATCAATGCTGACAATGTCCACAATACTGACCGCGTCCACAATACTGACCGCTTCCACAATACTGACCAGGTCCACAATGCTGACCTGGTCCAAAATACTGACTCCATCCACAATACTGACCCTGTCCACAATACTGATCATCTCCACAATACTGATGCTGTCCACAACACTGACCCCGTCCATAACACTGACCCCGTCCACAATCCTGACGCTGTCCACAATACTGACCCCATCCACAATACTGACCTGGTCCATAATACTGATCTTTTCCACAATACTGACCTGTCCACAATACTGACCCACTCCACAATACTGACACCGTCCACAATATTGGTCCCGTTGATAATACTGAACCCATCCACAATACTGACACCATCCAGAATACTGACCCCGTCGACAAAACTGACCACATCCACAATACTGACAATGTCCACAATATTGATATTGTCCACAATACTGACGCTGTCCACAATACTGACCCCATCCACAAAACTGACCAGGTCCACAATACTGACCTGGTCCACAATACTGAGCCCATCCACAATACTGACCTGATCCACAATACTGAACCTGTCCACAATACTGACCCCATCCACAATACTGACCTGGTCCACAATACTGATCATGTCCAAAATACTGATACCGTCCACAGTACTGACCCTGTCCACAATACTGACCCTGTACACTGTACTGACCCTGTCCACAATACTGAACCTGTCCACAATTCAGGCCCCGTGCACAATACTGACACTGTACACACTACTGACCCTGCCCACAATACAGACCCCATCCAAAAAACTGACTCCGTCTACAAAACTGATCCCGTCCACAATAATGACTCCATCCACAACACTGACACTGCCCACAATAGTGACTCGGTCCACAATACGGACTTCATCCACATACTGACATGGTCCACAATACTGACCCCGTCCACAATTCTGACCATTTCCACAATACTGGCCCTTTCCACAATATTGACCATGTCCTCAATTCTGACACTGTCCACAATAATGCCACTGTCCACAACACTGACACCGCCAACAATACTGACCCGGTCCATAATACTGGCCTTCTCCACAGTACTGAACACATCCACAATACTGGCCATGTCCACAATACTGACCATGTCCACAATACTG
This sequence comes from Somniosus microcephalus, assembly GCF_052327205.1. Classification (NCBI taxonomy): domain Eukaryota; kingdom Metazoa; phylum Chordata; class Chondrichthyes; order Squaliformes; family Somniosidae; genus Somniosus; species Somniosus microcephalus. The sequence continues at coordinate 69,848,045 of NC_140995.1, read as the reverse complement.
ACCCTGTCCACAATATTGACCATGTCCACAATACTGACATTGTCCACAATACTGACACTTTCCAAAATATTGACCATGCCCACAATACTGTCCCTATCCACAATACTGACCATGTTCACAATACTGACCCCGTCCACAATACTGACCCCGTCCACAATACTGACACCATCCACAAAATTGACCATGTACACAAAACTGACACCGTCCACGATACTGACTCCATCCACAATACTTATTCCACCCACATTACTGAACATGTCCACAACACTGACCATGTCCACAATACAGAACCTGCCTACAATATTGACCCTGTCCACAATAATGATTCCTCCACAATACTGACCCCATCCACAATACTGACCCCATCCACAATACTGACACCGTCCATAATATTGGTCCCGTTGATAATACTGAACCCATCCACAATACTGACACCACCCACAATACTGACCCCATCGACAAAACTGACCACATCCACAATACTGACAATGTCCACAATATTGATATTGTCCACAATACTGACGCTGTCCACAATACTGACCCCATCCACAATACTGACCTGGTCCACAATACTGACGCTGTCCACAATACTGAACTGGTCCACAATACTGACAATGTCCACAATACTGACCACATCCACAAAACTGACCAGGTCCACAATACTGACCTTGTCCACAATACTGACCCCATCCACAATACTGACCATGTCCACAATACTGACCATGTCCACAATACTGACCCCATCCACAATACTGACCTGGTCCACAATACTGAACCTGTCCACAATACTGACCCCATCCACAATACTGACCTGGTCCACAATACTGATCATGTCCAAAATACTGACACCGTCCACAATACTGACCATGTCCACAATACTGACCCTGTCCACAATACTGACCATGTACACTGTACTGACCCTGTCCACAATACTGAACCTGTCCACAATTCAGGCCCCGTGCACAATACTGACACTGTCCACACTACTGATCCTGCCCACAATACAGACCCCATCCAAAAAACTGACTCCGTCTACAAAACTGATCCCGTCCACAATAATGCCTCCATCCACAACACTGACACTGCCCACAATAGTGACTCGGTCCACAATACGGACTTCATCCACATACTGACATGGTCCACAATACTGACCCCGTCCACAATTCTGACCATTTCCACAATACTGGCCCTTTCCACAATATTGACCATGTCCTCAATACTGACACTGTCCACAATAATGACCCTGTCCACAACACTGACACCGCCAACAATACTGACCTGGTCCATAATACTGGCCTTCTCCACAGTACTGAACACATCCACAATACTGACCATGTCCACAAACCTGACCTGTCTACAATACTGACCATGTCCACAATACTGACCCTGTCCACAATATTGACCATGTCCACAATACTGACATTGTCCACAATACTGACACTTTCCAAAATATTGACCATGTCCACAATACTGTCCCTATCCACAATACTGACCATGTTCACAATACTGACCTGGTCCACAATACTGACCCCGTCCACAAAACTGACACCATCCACAAAACTGACCATGTACACAAAACTGACACCGTCCACAATACTGACTCCATCCACAATACTTATTCCACCCACATTACTGACCATGTCCACAGCACTGACCATGTCCACAATACTGACCCTGCCCACAATACTGCCCAGGTCCACTTTACTGACAATGTCCACAACACTGAACCCGTTCACAATAATGAAAGCGTCCACAATTCTGATCCCGTCCTCAATACTGAACCCGTCCACAATACTCACCCTGTCCACAATACTGAAAAATCCACAATACTGACAATGTCCACAATACTGACCATGTCCGCAATATTGACCTGGTCCACAGTACTGACCTGGTCCACAATACTGACCCCGTCCACAATACTGACAATGTCCACAATACTGACACCGTCCACAACACTGACCATGTCCACAAAACTGAACCCGTCCACAATACAGACCCTGCCTACAATATTGACCCTGTCCACAATAATGATTCCTCCACAATACTGACCCCGTCCACAATACTGACACCATCCACAAAACTGACAATGTCCACAAAACTGACCCCGTCCACAATGCTGACTCCATCCACAATTCTTATTCCGCCCACAATACTGACCCTGTCGACAATGCTGATCATGTCCACAATACTGGCCCCATCTACAATACTGACCATGTCCACAATACTGACCATGTCCACAAATACCAATCCCGTCCACAATACTGACACTGTCCACAATACTGACCCTGTCCAAAATACTGACCCTGTCTATAATACTGACCCCGTTCACAATACTGACCCTGTCCACTGCACTGACACCGCCCAAAATACTGACCTAGTCCACAATACTGGCCTTCTCCATAATACTGACCGTGTCCACAAACAAGATACAGTCCACAATACTGATTATGTCCACAGCACTGACACTGTCCACGATACTGACCATGTCCACAAATCTGACCCTGTCCACAATACTGACCATGTCCACAAATCTGACCCTGTCCACAATACTGACCATGTCCACAATACTGACCCCGCCCACAATACTGTCCAGGTCCACATTACTGACAATGTCCACAATACTGAACCCGTCCACACTAATGACACCGTCCACAATTCTGATTCTGTCCTCAATACTGACCCTGTCCACAATAGTGACCCCGTCCACAATACTGACCATGTCCACAAACCTGATCCCGTCCACAATACTGAACCATCCACAATACTGACAATGTCCACAATACTGATCACACCCGCAATATTGACCTGGTCCACAGTACTAACCTTGTCCACAATACTGACCCCGTCCACAATACTGACCATGTCCACAATACTGACCCAGTCCACAATACTGACCATGCACACAATACTGACCCTGTCCACAATACTGACCCTGTCCACAATACTGACCCTGTCCACAATACTGAGCTGGTCCACAATGCTGACCATGTCCTCAATACTGACCATGTCCACAATACTGAACCAGTCCACAATAATGGCCCATCCACAATGCTGGCTCCATCCACAATACTGCCCATGTCCATAATTCTGACCCCATCCACAATACTGACCCTGTCCAAAATACTGACCCAATCCACAATACTGACAATGTCCATATTACAGAACCCGTCCACAATACGGAACCTCTCCACAATACTGACCATGTCCACAATACTGACCCGTGCACAAAACTGACACCGTCCTCAGTACTGACACCATGCACAATACTGACCCTGTGCACAATACTGACCCCATCCACAATACTTACCACGTCCACAATTCTGGCTCCACCCACAATACTGACCATGTCAACAATACTGACCCCGTCCACAATACTGACCCCATCCACAATACTGACCTGCCCATAATCCTGCCCATGTCCACATTACTGACCATGTCCACAATACCTACCCCATCCACAATACTGATTGTGTCCACAATATTGATCCTGTCCACAATACAGAACATGTCCACAATACTGACGCTGTCCACAACACTGACCCCGTCCATAACACTGACCCCGTCCACAATCCTGACGCTGTCCACAATACTGACCCCATCCACAATACTGACCTGGTCCACAATACTGACCTTTTCCACAATACTGACCTGTCCACAATACTGACCCACTCCACAATACTGACACCGTCCACAATATTGGTCCCGTTGATAATACTGAACCCATCCACAATACTGACACCACCCACAATACTGAACCCGTCGACAAAACTGACCACATCCACAATACTGACAATGTCCACAATATTGATATTGTCCACAATACTGACGCTGTCCACAATACTGACCCCATCCACAATACTGACCTGGTCCACAATACTGAAGCTGTCCACAATACTGAACTGGTCCACAATACTGACAATGTCCACAATACTGACCGCATCCACAAAACTGACCAGGTCCACAATACTGACCTGGTCCACAATACTGACCCCATCCACATTACTGACCATGTCCACAATACTGACCATGTCCACAATACTGACCCCATCCACAATACTGACCTGGTCCACAATACTGAACCTGTCCACAATACTGACCCCATCCACAATACTGACCTGGTCCACAATACTGATCATGTCCAAAATACTGACACCGTCCACAATACTAACCATGTCCACAATACTGACCCTGTCCACAATACTGACCATGTACACTGTACTGACCCTGTCCACAATACTGAACCTGTCCACTATTCAGGCCCCGTGCACAATACTGACCCCGTCCACAATACTGACCCCGTCCACAATACTGACACCATCCACAAAATTGACCATGTACACAAAACTGACACCGTCCACGATACTGACTCCATCCACAATACTTATTCCACCCACATTACTGAACATGTCCACAACACTGACCATGTCCACAATACAGAACCTGCCTACAATATTGACCCTGTCCACAATAATGATTCCTCCACAATACTGACCCCATCCACAATACTGACCCCATCCACAATACTGACACCGTCCATAATATTGGTCCCGTTGATAATACTGAACCCATCCACAATACTGACACCACCCACAATACTGACCCCATCGACAAAACTGACCACATCCACAATACTGACAATGTCCACAATATTGATATTGTCCACAATACTGACGCTGTCCACAATACTGACCCCATCCACAATACTGACCTGGTCCACAATACTGACGCTGTCCACAATACTGAACTGGTCCACAATACTGACAATGTCCACAATACTGACCACATCCACAAAACTGACCAGGTCCACAATACTGACCTTGTCCACAATACTGACCCCATCCACAATACTGACCATGTCCACAATACTGACCATGTCCACAATACTGACCCCATCCACAATACTGACCTGGTCCACAATACTGAACCTGTCCACAATACTGACCCCATCCACAATACTGACCTGGTCCACAATACTGATCATGTCCAAAATACTGACACCGTCCACAATACTGACCATGTCCACAATACTGACCCTGTCCACAATACTGACCATGTACACTGTACTGACCCTGTCCACAATACTGAACCTGTCCACAATTCAGGCCCCGTGCACAATACTGACACTGTCCACACTACTGATCCTGCCCACAATACAGACCCCATCCAAAAAACTGACTCCGTCTACAAAACTGATCCCGTCCACAATAATGCCTCCATCCACAACACTGACACTGCCCACAATAGTGACTCGGTCCACAATACGGACTTCATCCACATACTGACATGGTCCACAATACTGACCCCGTCCACAATTCTGACCATTTCCACAATACTGGCCCTTTCCACAATATTGACCATGTCCTCAATACTGACACTGTCCACAATAATGACCCTGTCCACAACACTGACACCGCCAACAATACTGACCTGGTCCATAATACTGGCCTTCTCCACAGTACTGAACACATCCACAATACTGACCATGTCCACAAACCTGACCTGTCTACAATACTGACCATGTCCACAATACTGACCCTGTCCACAATATTGACCATGTCCACAATACTGACATTGTCCACAATACTGACACTTTCCAAAATATTGACCATGTCCACAATACTGTCCCTATCCACAATACTGACCATGTTCACAATACTGACCTGGTCCACAATACTGACCCCGTCCACAAAACTGACACCATCCACAAAACTGACCATGTACACAAAACTGACACCGTCCACAATACTGACTCCATCCACAATACTTATTCCACCCACATTACTGACCATGTCCACAGCACTGACCATGTCCACAATACTGACCCTGCCCACAATACTGCCCAGGTCCACTTTACTGACAATGTCCACAACACTGAACCCGTTCACAATAATGAAAGCGTCCACAATTCTGATCCCGTCCTCAATACTGAACCCGTCCACAATACTCACCCTGTCCACAATACTGAAAAATCCACAATACTGACAATGTCCACAATACTGACCATGTCCGCAATATTGACCTGGTCCACAGTACTGACCTGGTCCACAATACTGACCCCGTCCACAATACTGACAATGTCCACAATACTGACACCGTCCACAACACTGACCATGTCCACAAAACTGAACCCGTCCACAATACAGACCCTGCCTACAATATTGACCCTGTCCACAATAATGATTCCTCCACAATACTGACCCCGTCCACAATACTGACACCATCCACAAAACTGACAATGTCCACAAAACTGACCCCGTCCACAATGCTGACTCCATCCACAATTCTTATTCCGCCCACAATACTGACCCTGTCGACAATGCTGATCATGTCCACAATACTGGCCCCATCTACAATACTGACCATGTCCACAATACTGACCATGTCCACAAATACCAATCCCGTCCACAATACTGACACTGTCCACAATACTGACCCTGTCCAAAATACTGACCCTGTCTATAATACTGACCCCGTTCACAATACTGACCCTGTCCACTGCACTGACACCGCCCAAAATACTGACCTAGTCCACAATACTGGCCTTCTCCATAATACTGACCGTGTCCACAAACAAGATACAGTCCACAATACTGATTATGTCCACAGCACTGACACTGTCCACGATACTGACCATGTCCACAAATCTGACCCTGTCCACAATACTGACCATGTCCACAAATCTGACCCTGTCCACAATACTGACCATGTCCACAATACTGACCCCGCCCACAATACTGTCCAGGTCCACATTACTGACAATGTCCACAATACTGAACCCGTCCACACTAATGACACCGTCCACAATTCTGATTCTGTCCTCAATACTGACCCTGTCCACAATAGTGACCCCGTCCACAATACTGACCATGTCCACAAACCTGATCCCGTCCACAATACTGAACCATCCACAATACTGACAATGTCCACAATACTGATCACACCCGCAATATTGACCTGGTCCACAGTACTAACCTTGTCCACAATACTGACCCCGTCCACAATACTGACCATGTCCACAATACTGACCCAGTCCACAATACTGACCATGCACACAATACTGACCCTGTCCACAATACTGACCCTGTCCACAATACTGACCCTGTCCACAATACTGAGCTGGTCCACAATGCTGACCATGTCCTCAATACTGACCATGTCCACAATACTGAACCAGTCCACAATAATGGCCCATCCACAATGCTGGCTCCATCCACAATACTGCCCATGTCCATAATTCTGACCCCATCCACAATACTGACCCTGTCCAAAATACTGACCCAATCCACAATACTGACAATGTCCATATTACAGAACCCGTCCACAATACGGAACCTCTCCACAATACTGACCATGTCCACAATACTGACCCGTGCACAAAACTGACACCGTCCTCAGTACTGACACCATGCACAATACTGACCCTGTGCACAATACTGACCCCATCCACAATACTTACCACGTCCACAATTCTGGCTCCACCCACAATACTGACCATGTCAACAATACTGACCCCGTCCACAATACTGACCCCATCCACAATACTGACCTGCCCATAATCCTGCCCATGTCCACATTACTGACCATGTCCACAATACCTACCCCATCCACAATACTGATTGTGTCCACAATATTGATCCTGTCCACAATACAGAACATGTCCACAATACTGACGCTGTCCACAACACTGACCCCGTCCATAACACTGACCCCGTCCACAATCCTGACGCTGTCCACAATACTGACCCCATCCACAATACTGACCTGGTCCACAATACTGACCTTTTCCACAATACTGACCTGTCCACAATACTGACCCACTCCACAATACTGACACCGTCCACAATATTGGTCCCGTTGATAATACTGAACCCATCCACAATACTGACACCACCCACAATACTGAACCCGTCGACAAAACTGACCACATCCACAATACTGACAATGTCCACAATATTGATATTGTCCACAATACTGACGCTGTCCACAATACTGACCCCATCCACAATACTGACCTGGTCCACAATACTGAAGCTGTCCACAATACTGAACTGGTCCACAATACTGACAATGTCCACAATACTGACCGCATCCACAAAACTGACCAGGTCCACAATACTGACCTGGTCCACAATACTGACCCCATCCACATTACTGACCATGTCCACAATACTGACCATGTCCACAATACTGACCCCATCCACAATACTGACCTGGTCCACAATACTGAACCTGTCCACAATACTGACCCCATCCACAATACTGACCTGGTCCACAATACTGATCATGTCCAAAATACTGACACCGTCCACAATACTAACCATGTCCACAATACTGACCCTGTCCACAATACTGACCATGTACACTGTACTGACCCTGTCCACAATACTGAACCTGTCCACTATTCAGGCCCCGTGCACAATACTGACACTGTCCACACTACTGACCCTGCCCACAATACAGACCCCATCCAAAAAACTGACTCCGTCTACAAAACTGATCCCGTCCACAATAATGACTCCATCCACAACACTGACCCTGCCCACAATAGTGACTCAGTCCACAATACGGACTTCATCCACATACTGACATGGTCCACAATACTGACCCTGTCCACAATACTGACCATTTCCACAATACTGGCCCTTTCCACAATATTGACCATGTCCTCAATACTGACACTGTCCACAATAATGACCCTGTCCACAACACTGACACCGCCAACAATACTGACCTGGTCCATAATACTGGCCTTCTCCACAGTACTGACCACGTCCACAATACTGACCATGTCCACACACCTGACCTGTCTACAATACTGACCATGTCCACAATACTGACCCTGTCCACAATATTGACCATGTCCACAATACTGACATTGTCCACAATACTGACACTTTCCAAAATATTGACCATGCCCACAATACTGTCCCTATCCACAATACTGACCATGTTCACAATACTGACCCCGTCCACAATACTGACCCCGTCCACAATACTGACACCATCCACAAAACTGACCATGTTTACAAAACTGACACCGTCCACAATACTGACTCCATCCACAATACTTATTCCACCCACATTACTGACCATGTCCACAACACTGACCATGTCCACAATACAGAACCTGCCTACAATATTGACCCTGTCCACAATAATGATTCCTCCACAATATTGACCCCATCCACAATACTGACCCCATCCACAATACTGACACCGTCCACAAAACTGACCATGTCCACAAAACTGACCCCGTCCACAACACTGACTCCATCTACAAAACTGATCCCGCACACAATACTGACCCTGTCCACAATACTGACCCTGTCCACAATCCTGACGAGGTACACAGTACTGACCCTGTCCACAATACTGACCCCATCCACAATACTGACACTGCCCACAAAAGTGACCCTGTCCACAATACTGACCATGTCCACAAACCTGAGCCTGTCCACAACACTGACACCACCAACAATATTGACCTGGTCCACAATACTGACAATTTCCACAATACTGGCCCTGTCCACAATATTGACCATGTCCACAAGACTGAACTTGTCCACAATACTGACCGGCCCACAAACCTGATCCTGTCCACAAGACTGACCATGTCCACAATACTGACTCTTTCCACAATATTGACCACGTCCACAATACTGTTCCTATCCACAATACTGACCATGTCCACGAACCTGAAACTGTCCACAATACTGACCATGTTCACAATACTGTCCATATCCACAAAACTGACCACGTCCACAATACTGACAATGTCCACAATACTGATACTGTCCACAATACTGATACTGTCCACAACACTGACGCTGTCCACAATACTGATACTGACCACAATACTGATGCTGTCCACAATACTGATCCCACCCACAATACTGACCTGGTCCACAATACTGACGCTGTCCACAATACTGAATTGGCCATCAATACTGACAATGTCCACAATACTGACTGCGTCCACAATACTGACCGCTTCCACAATACTGACCAGGTCCACAATGCTGACCTGGTCCAAAATACTGACCCCATCCACAATACTGACCATGTCCACAATACTGACCCCATCCACAATACTGACCTGGTCCACAATACTGACCCTGTCCACAATACTGATCATGTCCACAATACTGATGCTGTCCACAACACTGACCCCGTCCATAAACACTGACCCCGTCCACAATCCTGACGCTGTCCACAATACTGACCCCATCCACAATACTGACCTGGTCCATAATACTGATCTTTTCCACAATACTGACCTGTCCACAATACTGACCCACTCCACAATACTGACACCGTCCACAATATTGGTCCCGTTGATAATACTGAACCCATTCACAATACTGACACCACCCACAATACTGACCCCGTCGACAAAACTAACCACATCCACAATACTGACAATGTCCACAATATTGATATTGTCCACAATACTGACGCTGTCCACAATACTGACCCCATCCACAATACTGACCTGGTCCACAATACTGACGCTGTCCACAATACTGAACTGGTCCACAATACTGATAATGTCCACAATACTGACCACATCCACAAAACTGACCAGGTCCACAATACTGACCTGGTCCACAATACTGACCCCATCCACAATACTGACCATGTCCACAATACTGACCATGTCCACAATACTGACCCCATCCACAATACTGACCTGGTCCACAATACTGAACCTGTCCACAATACTGACCCCATCCACAATACTGACCTGGTCCACAATACTGATCATGTCCAAAATACTGACACCGTCCACTATACTGACCATGTCCACAATACTGACCCTGTCCACAATACTGACCATGTACACTGTACTGACCCTGTCCACAATACTGAAGCTGTCCACAATTCAGGCCCCGTGCACAATACTGACACTGTCCACACTACTGACCCTGCCCACAATACAGACCCCATCCAAAAAACTGACTCCGTCTACAAAACTGATCCCGTCCACAATAATGACTCCATCCACAACACTGACACTGCCCACAATAGTGACTCGGTCCACAATACGGACTTCATCCACATACTGACATGGTCCACAATACTGACCCCGTCCACAATTCTGACCATTTCCACAATACTGGCCCTTTCCACAATATTGACCATGTCCTCAATTCTGACACTGTCCACAATAATGCCCCTGTCCACAACACTGACACCGCCAACAATACTGACCCGGTCCATAATACTGGCCTTCTCCACAGTACTGAACACATCCACAATACTGGCCATGTCCACAATACTGACCATGTCCACAATACTGACCCTGTCCACAATATTGACCATGTCCACAATACTGACATTGTCCACAATACTGACACTTTCCAAAATATTGACCATGCCCACAATACTGTCCCTATCCACAATACTGACCATGTTCACAATACTGACCCCGTCCACAATACTGACCCCGTCCACAATACTGACACCATCCACAAAACTGACCATGTACACAAAACTGACACCGTCCACAATACTGACTCCATCCACAATACTTATTCCACCCACATTACTGACCATGTCCACAGCACTGACCATGTCCACAATACTGACCCTGCCCACAATACTGCCCAGGTCCACTTTACTGACAATGTCCACAATACTGAACCCGTTCACAATAATGAAAGCGTCCACAATTCTGATCCCATCCTCAATACTGACCCTGTCCACAATACTGACCCTGTCCACAATACTGAAAAATCCACAATGCTGACAATGTCCACAATACTGACCATGTCCGCAATATTGACCTGGTCCACAGTACTGACCTGGTCCACAATACTGACCCCGTCCACAATACTGACAATGTCCACAATACTGACACCGTCCACAATACTGACCATGTCCACAAAACTGAACCCGTCCACAATACAGACCCTGCCTACAATATTGACCCTGTCCACAATAATGATTCCTCCACAATACTGACCCCGTCCACAATACTGACACCATCCACAAAACTGACAATGTCCACAAAACTGACCCCGTCCACAATGCTGACTCCATCCACAATTCTTATTCCGCCCACAATACTGACCCTGTCGACAATGCTGATCATGTCCACAATACTGGCCCCATCTACAATACTGACCATGTCCACAATACTGACCATGTCCACAATACCAATCCCGTCCACAATACTGACACTGTCCACAATACTGACCCTGTCCAAAATACTGACCCTGTCTATAATACTGACCCCGTTCACAATACTGACCCTGTCCACTACACTGACACCACCCAAAATACTGACCTAGTCCACAATACTGGCCTTCTCCATAATACTGACCGTGTCCACAAACAAGATACAGTCCACAATACTGATTATGTCCACAGCACTGACACTGTCCACGATACTGACCATGTCCACAAATCTGACCCTGTCCACAATACTGACCATGTCCACAAATCTGACCCTGTCCACAATACTGACCATGTCCACAATACTGACCCCGCCCACAATACTGTCCAGGTCCACATTACTGACAATGTCCACAATACTGAACCCGTCCACACTAATGACACCGTCCACAATTCTGATTCTGTCCTCAATACTGACCCTGTCCACAATAGTGACCCCGTCCACAATACTGACCATGTCCACAAACCTGATCCCGTCCACAATACTGAACCATCCACAATACTGACAATGTCCACAATCCTGATCACACCCGCAATATTGACCTGGTCCACAGTACTAACCTTGTCCACAATACTGACCCCGTCCACAATACTGACCATGTCCACAATACTGACCCAGTCCACAATATTGACTATGCACACAATACTGACCCTGTCCACAATACTGACCCTGTCCACAATACTGACCCTGTCCACAATACTGAGCTGGTCCACAATGCTGACCATGTCCTCAATACTGACCATGTCCACAATACTGACCCAGTCCACAATAATGGCCCATCCACAATGCTGGCTCCATCCACAATACTGCCCATGTCCATAATTCTGACCCCATCCACAATACTGACCTTGTCCAAAATACTGACCCAATCCACAATACTGACAATGTCCACAATACAGAACCCGTCCACAATACGGAACCTCTCCACAATACTGACCATGTCCACAATACTGACCCATGCACAAAACTGACACCGTCCTCAGTACTGACACCATGCACAATACTGACCCTGTGCACAATACTGACCCCATCCACAATACTTACCACGTCCACAATTCTGGCTCCACCCACAATACTGACCATGTCAACAATACTGACCCCGTCCACAATACTGACCCCATCCACAATACTGACCTGCCCATAATCCTGCCCATGTCCACATTACTGACCATGTCCACAATACCTACCCCATCCACAATACTGATTATGTCCACAATATTGATCCTGTCCACAATACAGAACATGTCCACAATACTGACGCTGTCCACAACACTGACCCCGTCCATAACACTGACCCCGTCCACAATCCTGACGCTGCCCACAATACTGACCCCATCCACAATACTGACCTGGTCCACAATACTGACCTTTTCCACAATACTGACGTGTCCACAATACTGACCCACTCCACAATACTGACACCGTCCACAATATTGGTCCCGTTGATAATACTGAACCCATCCACAACACTGACACCACCCACAATACTGAACCCGTCGACAAAACTGACCACATCCACAATACTGACAATGTCCACAATATTGATATTGTCCACAATACTGACGCTGTCCACAATACTGACCCCATCCACAATACTGACCTGGTCCACAATACTGACGCTGTCCACAATACTGAACTGGTCCACAATACTGACAATGTCCACAATACTGACCGCGTCCACAAAACTGACCAGGTCAACAATACTGACCTGGTCCACAATACTGACCCCATCCACATTACTGACCATGTCCACAATACTGACCATGTCCACAATACTGACCCCATCCACAATACTGACCTGGTCCACAATACTGAACCTGTCCACAATACTGACCCCATCCACAATACTGACCTGGTCCACAATACTGATCATGTCCAAAATACTGACACCGTCCACAATACTGACCATGTCCACAATACTGACCCTGTCCACAATACTGACCATGTACACTGTACTGACCCTGTCCACAATACTGAACCTGTCCACTATTCAGGCCCCGTGCACAATACTGACACTGTCCACACTACTGACCCTGCCCACAATACAGACCCCATCCAAAAAACTGACTCCGTCTACAAAACTGATCCCGTCCACAATAATGACTCCATCCACAACACTGACCCTGCCCACAATAGTGACTCAGTCCACAATACGGACTTCATCCACATACTGACATGGTCCACAATACTGACCCCGTCCACAATTCTGACCATTTCCACAATACTGGCCCTTTCCACAATATTGACCATGTCCTCAATACTGACACTCTCCACAATAATGACCCTGTCCACAACACTGACACCGCCAACAATACTGACCTGGTCCATAATACTGGCCTTCTCCACAGTACTGACCACGTCCACAATACTGACCATGTCCACAAACCTGACCTGTCTACAATACTGACCATGTAATACTGACCCTGTCCACAATATTGACCATGTCCACAATACTGACATTGTCCACAATACTGACACTTTCCAAAATATTGACCATGTCCACAATACTGTCCCTATCCACAATACTGACCATGTTCACAATACTGACCCCGTCCACAATACTGACCCCGTCCACAATACTGACACCATCCACAAAACTGACCATGTACACAAAACTGACACCATCCACAATACTGACTCCATCCACAATACTTATTCCACCCACATTACTGACCATGTCCACAACACTGACCATGTCCACAATACAGAACCTGCCTACAATATTGACCCTGTCCACAATAATGATTCCTCCACAATATTGACCCCATCCACAATACTGACCCCATCCACAATACTGACACCGTCCGCAAAACTGACCATGTCCACAAAACTGACACCGTCCACAATACTGACTCCATCTACAAAACTGATCCCGCACACAATACTGACCCTGTCCACAATACTGACCCTGTCCACAATCCTGACGATGTACACAGTACTGACCCTGTCCACAATACTGACCCCGTCCACAATACTGATCCTGTCCACAATAATGACCCCATCCACAACACTGACACTGCCCACAAAAGTGACCCTGTCCACAATACTGACCATGTCCACAAACCTGACCCTGTCCACAACACTGACACCGCCAACAATACTGACCTGGTCCACAATACTAACAATTTCCACAATACTGGCCCTGTCCACAATATTGACCATGTCCACAAGACTGAACTTGTCCACAATACTGACCTGCCCACAAACCTGATCCTGTCCACAAGACTGACCATGTCCACAATACTGACTCTTTCTACAATATTGACCACGTCCACAATACTGTTCCTACCCACAATACTGACCATATCCACGAACCTGAAACTGTCCACAATACTGACCATGTTCACAAAACTGTCCATATCCAAAAAACTGACCACGTCCACAATACTGACAATGTCCACAATACTGATACTGTCCACAATACTGATACTGTCCACAACACTGACGCTGTCCACAATACTGATACTGACCACAATACTGATGCTGTCCACAATACTGATCCCACCCACAATACTGACCTGGTCCACAATACTGACGCTGTCCACAATACTGCATTGCCCATCAATGCTGACAATATCCACAATACTGACCGCGTCCACAATACTGACCGCTTCCACAATACTGACCAGGTCCACAATGCTGACCTGGTCCAAAATACCGACCCCATCCACAATACTGACCATGTCCACAATACTGACCCCATCCACAATACTGACCTGGTCCACAATACTGACCCTGTCCACAATACTGATCATGTCCACAATACTGATGCTGTCCACAACACTGACCCCGTCCATAACACTGACCCTGTCCACAATCCTGATGCTGTCCACAATACTGACCCCATCCACAATACTGACCTGGTCCACAATACTGATCTTTTCCACAATACTGACCTGTCCACAATACTGACCCACTCCACAATACTGACACCGTCCACAATATTGGTCCCGTTGATAATACTGAACCCATCCACAATACTGACACCATCCACAATACTGACACCGTCGACAAAACTGACCACATCCACAATACTGACAATGTCCACAATATTGATATTGTCCACAATACTGACGCTGTCCACAATACTGACCCCATCCACAATACTGACCTGGTCCACAATACTGACGCTGTCCACAATACTGAACTGGTCCACAATACTGACAATGTCCACAATACTGACCGCGTCCACAAAACTGACCAGGTCCACAATACTGACCTGGTCCACAATACTGACCCCATCCACAATACTGACCATGACCACAATACTGACCATGTCCACAATACTGACCCCATCCACAATACTGACCTGGTCCACAATACTGAACCTGTCCACAATACTGACCCCATCCACAATACTGACCTGGTCCACAATACTGATCATGTCCAAAATACTGACACCGTCCACAATACAGACCATGTCCACAATACTGACCCTGTCCACAATACTGACCATGTACACTGTACTGACCCTGTCCACAATACTGAACCTGTCCACAATTCAGGCCCCGTACACAATACTGACACTGTCCACACGACTGACCCTGCCCACAATACAGAACCCATCCAAAAAACTGACTCCGTCTACAAACCTGATCCCGTCCACAATAATGACTCCATCCACAACACTGACCCTGCCCACAATAGTGACTCGGTCCACAATACGGACTTCATCCACATACTGACATGGTCCACAATACTGACCCCGTCCACAATACTGACCATTTCCACAATACTGGCCCTTTCCATAATATTGACCATGTCCTCAATACTGACACTGTCCACAATAATGACCCTGTCCACAACACTGACACCGCCAACAATACTGACCTGGTCCATAATACTGGCCTTCTCCACAGTACTGACCACGTCCACAATACTGACCATGTCCACAAACCTGACCTGTCTACAATACTGACCATGTCCACAATACTGACCCTGTCCACAATATTGACCATGTCCACAATACTGACATTGTCCACAATACTGACACTTTCCAAAATATTGACCATGCCCACAATACTGTCCCTATCCACAATACTGACCATGTTCACAAAACTGACACCGTCCACAATACTGACTCCATCCACAATACTTATTCCACCCACATTACTGACCATGTCCACAACACTGACCATGTCCACAATACTGACCCTGCCCACAATACTGCCCAGGTCCACTTTACTGACAATGTCCACAATACTGAACCCATCCACAATAATGACAGCGTCCACAATTCTGATCCCGTCCTCAATACTGACCCTGTCCACAATACTGACCCCGTCCACAATACTGACCTGTTCCACAATACTGACCCTGTCCACAATACTGAAAAATCCACAATACTGACAATGTCCACAATACTGACCATGTCCGCAATATTGACCTGGTCCACAGTACTGACCTGGTCCACAATACTGACCCCGTCCACAATACTGACAATGTCCACAATACTGACACCGTCCACAATACTGACCATGTCCACAAAACTGAACCTGTCCACAATACAGACCCTGCCTACAATATTGACCCTGTCCACAATAATGATTCCTCCACAATACTGACCCCGTCCACAATAATGACACCATCCACAAAACTGACAATGTCCACAAAACTGACCCCGTCCACAATACTGACTCCATCCACAATTCTTATTCCGCCCACAATACTGACCCTGTCGACAATGCTGATCATGTCCACAATACTGGCCCCATCTACAATACTGACCATGTCCACAATACTGACCATGTCCACAATACCAATCCCGTCCACAATACTGACACTGTCCACAATACTGACCCTGTCCAAAATACTGACCCTGTCTATAATACTGACCCCGTTCACAATACTGACCCTGTCCACTACAGTGACACCGCCCAAAATACTGACCTCGTCCACAATACTGGCCTTCTCCATAATACTGACCATGTCCACAAACAAGATACAGTCCACAATACTGACCATGTCCACAGTACTGACACTGTCCACAATACTGACCCCATCCACAATACTGACCTTGTCCACAATACTGATCTTTTCCACAATACTGACCTGTCAACAATACTGACCCGCTCCACAATACTGACACCGTCCACAATATTGGTCCCGTTGATAATACTGAACCCATCCTCAATACAGACACCGTCCACAATACTGACCCCGTCGACAAAACCGACCATGTCCACAATACTGACAATGTTCACAATACTGATACTGTCCACAATACTGATGCTGTCCACAATACTGACCCCATCCACAATACTGACCTGGCCCACAATACTGACGCTGTCCACAATACTGAACTGGTCAACATTACTGATAATGTCCACAATACTGACCCCATCCACAATACTGACCTGGCCCATAATACTGACACTGTCCACAATACTAACCCTGTCCAAAATACTGACCCTGTCTATAATACTGACCCCGTTCACAATACTGACCCTGTCCACTACAGTGAATCCGCCCAAAATACTGACCTAGTCCACAATACTGGCCTTCTCCATAATACTGACCGTGTCCACAAACAAAATACAGTCCACAATACTGACCATGTCCACAGTACTGACACTGTCCACGATACTGACCATGTCCACAAATCTGACCCTGTCCACAATACTGACCATGTCCACAAATCTGACCCTGTCCACAATACTGACCATGTCCACAATACTGACCATGTCCACAGTACTGACACTATCCACGATACTGACCATGTGCACAAATCTGACCCTGTCCACAATACTGACCATGTCCACAATACTGACACTGTCCACAATACTGACCATGTCCACAATACTGACCCCGCCCACAATACTGTCCAGGTCCACATTACTGACAATGTCCACAATACTGAACCCGTCCACACTAATGACACCGTCCACAATTCTGATTCTGTCCTCAATACTGACCCTGTCCACAATAGTGACCCCGTCCACAATACTGACCATGTCCACAAACCTGATCCCGTCCACAATACTGAACCATCCACAATACTGACAATGTCCAAAATACTGACCACATCCGCAATATTGACCTGGTCCACAGTACTGACCTGGTCCACAATACTGATCCCGTCCACAATACTGACCATGTCCACAATACTGACCCAGTCCACAATACTGACCATGCACACAATACTGACCCTGTCCACAATACTGACCCTGTCCACAATACTGACCCTGTCCACAATACTGAGCTGGTCCACAATGCTGACCATGTCCACAATACTGACCCAGTCCACAATAATGGCCCGTCCACAATGCTGGCTCCATCCACAATACTGCCCATGTCCACAATACTGACCCCATCCACAATACTGACCCTGTCCAAAATACTGACCCAATCCACAATACTGACAATGTCCACAATACTGACCCCATCCACAATACTGACCTGGTCCACAATACTGATCTTTTCCACAATACTGACCTGTCCACAATACTGACCCACTCCACAATACTGACACCGTCCACAATATTGGTCCCATTGATAATACTGAACCCATCCACAAAACTGACACCATCCACAATACTGACCCCATCGACAAAACTGACCACATCCACAATACTGACAATGTCCACAATATTGATATTGTCCACAATTCTGACGCTGTCCACAATACTGACCTGGTCCACAATACTGACGCTGTCCACAATACTGAACTGGTCCACAATACTGACAATGTCCACAATACTGACCGCATACACAAAACTGACCAGGTCCACAATACTGACCTGGTCCACAATACTGACCCCATCCACAATACTGACCATGTCCACAATACTGACCATGTCCACAGTACTGACCCCATCCGCAATACTGACCTGGTCCACAATACTGAACCTGTCCACAATACTGACCCCATCCACAATACTGACCTGGTCCACAATACTGATCATGTCCAAAATACTGACACCGTCCACAATACTGACCATGTCCACAATACTGACCCTGTCCACAATACTGACCATGTACACTGTACGGACCCTGTCAACAATACTGAACCTGTCCACAATTCAGACCCCGTGCACAATACTGACACTGTCCACACTACTGACCCTGCCCACAATACAGACCCCATCCAAAAAACTGACTCCGTCTACAAAACTGATCCCGTCCACAATAATGACTCCATCCACAACACTGACCCTGCCCACAATAGTGACTCAGTCCACAATACGGACTTCATCCACATTCTGACATGGTCCACAATACTGACCCCATCCACAATACTGACCATTTCCACAATATTGACCATGTCCTCAATACTGACACTGTCCACAATAATGACCCTGTCCACAACACTGACACCGCCAACAATACTAACCTGGTCCATAATACTGGCCTTCTCCACAGTACTGACCACGTCCACAATACTGACCATGTCCACAAACCTGACCCTGTCCACAATACTGACCATGTCCACAATACTGACCCTGTCCACAATATTGACCATGTCCACAATACTGACATTGTCCACAATACTGACAGTTTCCAAAATATTGACCATGCCCACAATACTGTCCCTATCCACAATACTGACCCCGTCCACAATACTGACACCATCCACAAAACTGACCATGTACACAAAACTGACACCGTCCACAATACTGACTCCATCCACAATACTTATTCCACCCACATTACTGACCATGTCCACAACACTGACCATGTCCACAATACAGAACCTGCCTACAATATTGACCCTGTCCACAATAATGATTCCTCTACAATACTGACCCCATCCACAATACTGACCCCATCCACAATACTGACACCGTCCACAAAACTGACCATGTCCACAAAACTGACTCCATCTACAAAACTGATCCCGCACACAATACTGACCCTGTCCACAATACTGACCCTGTCCACAATCCTGACGAGGTACACAGTACTGACCCTGTCCACAATACTGACCCCGTCCACAATACTGATCCCGTCCACAATAATGACCCCATCCACAACATTGACACTGCCCACAAAAGTGACCCTGTCCACAATACTGACCATGTCCACAAACCTGACCCTGTCCACAACACTGACACCGCCAACAATACTGACCTGGTCCACAATACTGACCCGGTCCACAATACTGACCCCGTGCACAATACTGACAATTTCCACTCTACTGGCCCTGTCCACAATATTGACCATGTCCACAAGACTGAACTTGTCCACAATACTGACCAGTCCACAAACCTGATCCTGTCCACAAGACTGACCATGTCCACAATACTGACTCTTTCCACAATATTGACCACGTCCACAATACTGTTCCTATCCACAATACTGACCATGTCCACGAACCCTAAACTGTCCACAATACTGACCATGTTCACAATACTGTCCATATCCACAAAACTGACCATGTCCACAATACTGACAATGTCCACAATACTGATACTGTCCACAATACTGATGCTGTCCACAATACTGATCCCACCCACAATACTGACCTGGTCCACAATACTGACGCTGCCCACAATACTGAATTGGCCATCAATACTGACAATGTCCACAATACTGACCGCGTCCACAATACTGACCGCTTCCACAATACTGACCAGGTCCACAATGCTGACCTGGTCCAAAATACTGACCCCATCCACAATACTGACCATGTCCACAATACTGACCCCATCCACAATACTGACCTGGTCCACAATACTGACCCTGTCCACAATACTGATCATGTCCACAATACTGATGCTGTCCACAACACTGACCCCGTCCATAACACTGACCCCGTCCACAATACTGACGCAGTCCACAATACTGACCCCATCCACAATATTGACCTGGTCCACAAAATTGACCTTTTCCACAATACTGACCTGTCCACAATACTGACCCGCTCCACAATACTGACACCGTCCACAATAATGACCCCGTTGTTAATACTGAACCCATCCACAATACTGACACCGTCCACAATACTGACCCCGTCGACAAAACTGACCATGTCCACAATACTGACAATGTCCACAATACAAATACTGTCCACAATACTGACGCTGTCCACAATACTGACCCCGTCCACAATACTGACCTGGTGCACAATACTGATGCCGTCCACAATACTGAACTGGTCCACAATACTGACCAGGTCCACAATACTGACCCCATCCACAATACTGACCTGGTCCACAATACTGACCCTTTCCACAATACTGACCCCATCCACAATACTGACCTGGTCCACAATACTGACCATGTCCACAATACTGACCCAGTCTACAATAATGCCCTGTCCACAATTCTGGCTCCACCAACAATACTGACCATGTCCATAATAATGACCCTGTCCATAATACTGACCATGTACACTGTACTAACCCTGTCCACAATACTGACCCTGTCCACAATTCAGACCCCATGCACAATACTGACACTGTCCACAATACTGACCTTGCCCACAATACGGAACCCATCCATAAAACTGACTCCGTCTGCAATGCTGATCCCGTCCATAATAATGACTCCACCCACAACACTGACCCTGCCCACAATAGTGACTAGTTCCACAATACGGACTTCATCCACAAAACTAACACGGTCCACAATACTGACGCCGTCCACAATACTACCATTTCCACAATACTGGCCCGGTCCACAATATTGACCATATCCACAATACTGACTCTGTCCACAATGCTGAACCTGTCCACACACTGACACCGCCAACAATACTGACGTGGTCCACAATACTGGCCTTCTCCACAGTAGTGACCCCGTCCACAATACTGACCATGACCACAAAACTGACCCTGTCCACAATAATGATCTTGACTACAATACTGACCCCATCCAAAATACTGACCCTGTCCACAATACTGAACCTTTCCACAATATTGACCATGTCCACAATACTGACCTTGTCCACAATACTGACCTTTTCCACAACATTGACCATGTCCACAATACTGATCCTATCCACAATACTGACCATGTCCACAAACCTGACCCTGTCCACAATACTGTCAAAGTTCACAATACTGACCATGTCCACGAAACTGACCCTGTCCACAATACAGACCCGGCCTACAATATTGACCCTGCCCACAATAATGATTCCTCCACAATACTGACCCCGTCCACAATACTGACACAATCCACAAAACTGACCCCAACCACAATACTGACTCCTTCCACAATACTTATCCCGCCCAAAATACTGACCTTGCACAGAATACTGACCCTGTCCACAATACTGAACCTGTCCACAATACTGACCCCGTCAACAATACTGAGCTGGTCCACAATGCTGACCATGTCCACAATAGTGACCATGTCCACAATACTGACCCAGTCCACAATAATGGCCCGTCCACAATTCTGGCTCCATCCACAATACTGCCCATGTCCACAATACTGACCCCATCCACAATAGTGACCTTGTCCACAATACTGACCCAATCCACAATACTGACAATGTCCACAATACAGAACCCGTCCACAATACGGAACCTGTCCACAATACTGACCATGTCCACAATACTGACCCGTCCACAAAACTGACACCATCCTCAGTACTGACACCGTGCACAATACTGACCGTGTGCACAATACTGACCCCATCCACAATACTGACCACATCCACAATTCTGGCTCCACCCACAATACTGACAATGTCAACAATACTGACCCCGTCCACAATACTGACCCCATCCACAATACTGACCTGCCCATAATCCTGCCCATGTCCACATTACTGACCATGTCCACAATACCTACCCCATCCACAATACTGATTATGTCCACAATAGTTATCCTGTCCACAATACTGATCATGTCCACAATTCTGACACTGTCCACAACACTGACCCCGTCCATAACACTGACCCCGTCCACAATCCTGATGCTGTCCACAATACTGACCTGGTCCACAATACTGACCTGGTCCACAATACTGACTCTGTCCACAATACCGATCATGTCCACAATACTGATGCTGTCCACAACACTGACCCCGTCCATAACACTGACCCCGTCCACAATACTGACGCTGTCCACAATACTGACCCCATCCACAATATTGACCTGGTCCTCAATACTGATCTTATCCACAACACTGACCTGTCCACAATACTGACCAGCTCCACAATACTGACACCGTCCACAATACTGACCCCGTCGATAATACTGAACCCATCCACAATACTGACACCGTCCACAATACTGACCCCGTCGACAAAACTGACCATGTCCACAATACTGACAATGTCCACAATACGAATACTGTCCACAATACTGACGCTGTCCACAAAACTGACCCCGGCCACAATACTGACCTGGTGCACAATACTGATGCCGTCCACAATACTGAACTGGTCCACAATACTGACCCTTTCCACAATACTGACCCCATCCACAATACTGACCTGGTCCACAATACTGACCATGTCCACAATGCTGACCCAGTCTACAATAATGCCCTGTCCACAATTCTGGCTCCACCAACAATACTGACCATGTCCATAATAATGACCCTGTCCACAATTCAGACCCCGTGCACAATACTGACACTGTCCACAATACTGACCCTGCCCACAATACGGAACCCATCCATAAAACTGACTCCGTCTGCAATGCTGATCCCGTCCATAATAATGACTCCACCCACAACACTGACCCTGCCCACAATCGTGACTAGTTCCACAATACGAACTTCATCCACAAAACTATCACGGTCCACAATACTGACGCCGTCCACAATACTACCATTTCCACAATACTGGCCCTGTCCACAATATTGACCAGGTCCACAATACTGACTCTGTCCACAATACTGAACCTGTCCACAACACTGACACTGCCAACAATACTGACCTGGTCCACAATACTGGCCTTCTCCACAGTACTGACCCCATCCACAATACTGACCATGACCACAAAACTGACCCTGTCCACAATAATGATCTTGACTACAATACTGACCCCATCCAAAATACTGACCCTGTCCACAATACTGAACCTTTCCACAATATTGACCATGTCCACAATACTGACCTTGTCCACAATACTGACCCTTTCCACAATATTGACCATGTCCACAATACTGATCCTATCCACAATACTGACCATGTCCACAAACCTGACCCTGCCCACAATACTGTCAAAGTTCACAATACTGACCATGTCCACAAAACTGACCCTGTCCACAATACAGACCCTGCCTAAAATATTGACCCTGTCCACAATAATGATTCCTCCACAATACTGACCCCGTCCATAAGTTCCTCGGAGTCCACATCACGGAAGACCTCTCCTGGTCCCTCAACACCTCCTCTCTGGTGAAGAAGGCCCAGCAGCACCTATATTTCTTGAGGAGGCTGAAGGGATGTAATCTGTCACCCCCGATCCTCTCTAACTTCTACCGCTGCACTATAGAGAGCATCCTGACTGTGGTAAACCACTGTTATTGTATATTGTTACCTCTGGGTGGCGCTGTGTACCAAGGCATGCCTCAGCTGACTCCGCCCACATGACCAGGTATAAAGGTGGGGGTTTCACCGACTCACTTCCTTCTTGGAACCAGCCACCCACGAGAGGCATGCTCTGTTCTCTAGTTAATAAAAGCCTTTTCATCACCTTCCTGATTCATCGTCTTTTATGGGGTAATTGATAAGCGTATCAATTTTATTAACTAGAAGTAAAATGGCAACACCTGAACAGCAACAACAGCAGGCGTTGCTGCGAGCCCTCAGACCGGCATGCCTGGACCTCGACCCTCAAGCAGCGGGTTCATCAACCAATTTCGAACACTGGCTGAGCTGCTTTGAATCCTTCCTAGGAGCCTCCGCCGTGACATCGGAGGAGAACAAACTAAAAGTTTTGACCGCCCAGGTGAGCCCTCAAGTATATACGCTCATCCGGGACGCTACTATGTACACGGCGGCCCTCGAACTACTAAAAGGGCAATACACGCGCCGAGTGAACACGATTTACGCCAGACACCTCTTGGGATCCCGCAGGCAGCAACCGGGGGAATCGGTAGAGGCATTTTTACGGGCATTACAGACACTCTGCAGAGACTGCGACTGTAAGGAGGTAACGGCTGCGGGGCACGTGGAGGGACTTACTTGTGATGCCTTCGTCAGGGGCCTCCAGTCCGACTACTCCCGGCAGAGACTGCTCGAAAGCAAGGAGCTCAACCTGAAGACGGCCGTAGCCCTTGCGCTCTCGCTAGATGCGGCCCACCGAAACCTCAAAGCATACTCACGTAACGGCGCCGCGCCATGGCCATCGCGACCGTGGGACATGGGACCGCCGCCCCCGGCACCAACTGCTGCAGCGATGTCCCGAAATCAACTGGGACAGCCACCCCCGGTAAGAACCGCAGCGATGCCCCGTAACCAGGCCCAAAAATGCTATTTCTGTGGCCAGTTAAAACACCCTAGAGCGCACTGCCCGGCTAAGACCGCTACCTGCTCGGGCTGCGGGAAGAAAGGCCATTACGCCAATGCCTGCAGGGGGAAACCAGCGAACGCCAGCAGCGCCGCGTGCGAACCATGGGGGCAGCCATCTTATCCGCCATTTTGTGCACCTCCGGCCGCATGGCCGCCGCCATTTTATCCGCCGCACTCAACCGCCACTTCGTCTCCGGACTCAACCACCGTCTCGTCGGACGACCATACCGACTCACTAAGCCATACACTGGCCTCCGTTACGCTGGATCAAGCCCTCCCTCATCACCTATCCAGCTCTATGATGGATATCACGGTAAACGGCCGTGCCACCACTTGCCTAATCGACAGCGGGAGCACAGAGAGTTTTATTCACCCAGACACGGTACGTAGCCACTCCCTCACGGTCCTGCCGATGCGCCATCGGATTTCTATGGCATCCAAGTCCCAGTCAATGGACGTCGGCGGCTACTGTGTGGTGACCCTTTCGATTGGGGGCTCAGAATATAAAAATTTTAAACTTCTAGTCCTGCCCCGTCTCTGCGCTGCCGTGCTGCTAGGGTTGGATTTTCAGTGCCACCTTAAAAGTGTCACATTAGCATACGGTGGACCCCTCCCCCCACTCACAGTCTGCAACCAACACCTTTTAAATCGCCCGCCGCAAACCACCTGCAGCCTTTCCATACTAAAAGTCCCCCCCCCTCCCTTGTTCGCTAACCTCACCCACGACTGTAAACCCATCGCTACCAAGAGCAGGCGGTACAGCGCCGGGGACAGAGCTTTCATTAGCTCTGAGGTGGAGCGGCTCTTGAAGGAGGGCATTATCGAAGGGAGCACTAGCCCCTGGCGAGCCCAGGTTGTAGTCGTTAAAACCACTGATAAATGCCGCCTGGTCATTGACTACAGCCAAACCATAAACCGGTACACTCAGCTGGACGCATACCCCCTTCCTCGCATATCTGATATGGTCAACCAGATTGCGCAATACAAAGTATTCTCCACCATTGACCTTAAGTCAGCATACCACCAGCTCCCCATCCGCCATGAGGACCGCCAGTATACTGCCTTCGAGGCGAACGGCCACCTCTACCACTTCCTTAGGGTTCCCTTCGGCGTCACCAACGGGGTTTCGGTCTTCCAAAGGGAGATGGACCGGATGGTTGACGAGAACGCGCTGCAGGCCACCTTTCCCTATCTGGATAACGTCACCATCTGTGGCCACGACCAGCAGGACCATGACGTTAATCTAGAAAAATTCCTCCGTACGGTCCAACGGCTGAACCTAACGTACAATAAAGAGAAATGTATGTTTCGCACCAAACGCCTCGCCATTCTCGGCTGCGTGGTGGAGAACGGAGTCATCGGGCCCGACCCCGACAGAATGCGCCCCCTAATGGAGCTACCCCTCCCCCACTGCCAAAAAGCACTGAAGAGATGCCTGGGGTTTTTCTCCTACTATGCCCAGTGGGTGCCCCACTATGCAGACAAAGCTAGACCCCTCATCAAATCCACCTCCTTCCCCCTGACACCAGAGGCATGTGCAGCCTTCACTCTTATCAAGAGCGATATCGCGAAGGCCACAATGCACGCAGTGGATGAGTCGATCCCCTTCCAAGTGGAGAGCGATGCATCCGACTTCGCCCTAGCTGCGACCCTTAACCAGGCGGGCAGACCCGTGGCCTTTTTCTCAAGGACCCTCCAGGGCCCCGAGACCCGACACTCCTCTGTCGAAAAGGAGGCCCAGGCTATTGTGGAAGCGGTGCGTCACTGGAGGCATTACCTGGCCGGAAAACGGTTTACCCTGCTCACTGACCAGCGTTCAGTAGCTTTTATGTTTAATAATAAGCAGAGGGGCAAAATCAAGAACGACAAGATCTTGAGGTGGAGAATCGAACTCTCCACCTACAATTATGATATCTTGTACCGGCCCGGGAAACTAAATGAGCCCCCAGACGCCCTATCACGTGATACATGCGCCAACGCGCAGGTTGATAGACTGCAGACCCTCCACAATGACCTCTGCCACCCGGGGGTCACCAGGTTCTTCCATTTCATCAAATCCCGTAACCTGCCCTACTCCATCGAGGAGGTCAGGACCATGACCAGGAACTGCCAAATCTGTGCCGAGTGCAAACCGCACTTTTATAGGCCGGACAGAGCAAGCCTGATCAAGGCCACTCGCCCCTTCGAGCGCCTGAGCGTCGATTTTAAAGGGCCCCTCCCCTCCTCTGACCGCAATGTGTACTTCCTCAACATAATTGATGAGTACTCCCGTTTCCCGTTTGCCATCCCTTGCCCAGACATGACCAGTACCACGGTCATCAAATGTCTGAATGACCTCTTCGCCTTGTTCGGGTTCCCTAGCTATATACATAGCGACAGGGGCTCATCTTTCATGAGCGACGAACTTCGGCAGTACCTGCTAGCGAGAGGTATTGCTACGAGCAGAACCACCAGCTACAACCCCCGGGGGAACGGCCAGGTGGAAAGAGGGAACGTGACGGTTTGGAAGGCCGTCCTCTTAGCCTTAAAATCTAAGGGCCTTCCGACCTCTCGCTGGCAGGAGGTCCTCCCTGCGGCGCTCCACTCCATCCGGTCACTGCTTTGTACTGCCACTAATGCCACCCCTCATGAGCAAATGTTCGTTTTCCCCAGGAAGTCCACATTGGGAACCTCGCTACCGGCATGGCTGACTTCTCCTGGGCCCGTCCTACTGCAAAGGCACGTAAGGACCCATAAAACGGACCCCCTGGTCAAGAGGGTGCACCTCCTACACACCAACCCCCAGTATGCCTGGGTGACATACCCAGACGGGCGGGAGGACACGGTCTCCATACGAGATCTCGCACCCTCGGGTACCCCTGAACTACCACCGTTATCCCCCACCACCCCTCCCAATCCAACCCCTGTAGACGACATGCCGGAGCCCCAGGACCCTTCATTGACCACCCAGACACCAGATCCGACGTTGGATGCTGCAACACCGCCGCCGCCACCACGACGATCAGGACGTCAGACAAGGCCTCCTGATAGACTTAACTACACGAACTTGTAGTACCCTTCACCCCGCCGGACTTAATTTTAAATAAGGGGTGAATGTGGTAAACCACTGTTATTGTATATTGTTACCTCTGGGTGGCGCTGTGTACCAAGGCATGCCTCAGCTGGCTCCGCCCACATGACCAGGTATAAAGGTGGGGGTTTCGCCGACTCACTTCCTTCTTGGAACCAGCCACCCACGAGAGGCATGCTCTGTTCTCTAGTTAATAAAAGCCTTTTCATCACCTTCCTGATTCATCGTCTTTTATGGGGTAATTGATAAGCGTATCACTGACAAACTGTATCACGGTATGGTACGGCGGCTGTAGCTCCCATGACCGGAAAGTCCTGCAGCGGGTAGTCAAAACTGCCCAACGCATTACCGGCACCCGGCTACCGACCATAGAACATATATATCAGAAACGCTGCCTACGGAGGGCACGGACCATCATCAAAGACCCTACCCACCCCAGCCACAGTCTGTTCACCCTCCTACCATCTGGAAGACGCTACAGATGCATTCGCACCCGTACGACCAGATTTAGGAACAGCTTCTTTCCCAGGGCTGTCATCCTACTGAACTCCACAAATAAACACTAAAGCCTGCACATCTGTCGATGCACTTTATTATGGTCATATTTATGCTAATATATATGTACAAATGTATGTTGAAATGTTTAAGTGTCCTAATCCAAATTGTACACTCTTGGGAGCCGCAAGCCTACATTTCGTTGTACTGCACTTGTGCACTAACAATGACAATAAAAGTTGATTTGATTTGATTTGATTTTGATTTGAATACTGACGCAATCCACAAAACTGAACCCAACCACAATACTGACTCCATCCACAATACTTATCCCGCCCAAAATACTGACCATGCACACAATACTGACCCTGTCCACAATACTGAACCAGTCCACAATACTGACCCTGTCCACAATACTGAGCTGGTCCACAATGCTGACCATGTCCACAATACTGACCATGTCCACAATACTGACCCAGTCCACAATAATGGCCCGTCCACAATTCTGGCTCAATCCACAATACTGCCCATGTCCACAATACTGACCCCATCCACAATACTGACCTTGTCCACAATACTGACCCAATCCACAATACTGACAATGTCCACAATACAGAACCCATCCACAATAAGGACCCTGTCCACAATACTGACCATGTCCACAATACTGACCCGTCCACAAAACTGACACCGTCCTCAGTACTGACACCGTGCACAATACTGACCCTGTGCACAATACTGACCCCATCCACAATACTGACCACGTCCACAATTCTGGCTCCACCCACAATACTGACCATGTCAACAATACTGACCCCGTCCACAATACTGACCCCATCCACAATACTGACCTGCCCATAATCCTGCCCATGTCCACATTACTGACCATGTCCACAATACCTACCCCATCCACAATACTGATTATGTCCACAATATTGAACCTGTCCACAACACTGACCCCGTCCATAACACTGACCCCGTCCACAATCCTGACACTGTCCACAATACTGACCCCATCCACAATACTGACCTTGTCCACAATACTGATCTTTTCCACAATACTGACCTGTCCACAATACTGACCCGCTCCACAATACTGACACCGTCCACAATATTGGTCCCGTTGATAATACTGAACCCATCCTCAATACAGACACCGTCCACAATACTGACCCCGTCGACAAAACCGACCATGTCCACAATGCTGACCTGGTCCACAATACTGACCCCATCCACAATACTGACCAAGTCCACAATACTGACCATGTCCACAATACTGACCCCGTCCACAATACTGACCTGGTCCACAATACTGACCGTGTCCACAATACTGATCATGTCCACAATACTGACGCTGTCCACAACACTGACCCCGTCCATAACACTGATCCCGTCCACAATACTGACGCTGTCCACAATACTGACCCCATCCACAATACTGACCTGGTCCACAATACTGATCTTTTCCACAATACTGACCCCATCAATAATACTGAACCCATCCACAATACTGACACCGTCCACAATACTGACCCCGTCGACAAAGCTGACCACGTCCACAATACTGACAATGTCCACAATACTGATACTGTCCACAATACTGATGCTGTCCACAATACTGACCATGTCCACAATACTTACCGCGTCCACAATACTGACCCCATCCACAATACTTAGCTGGTCCACAATACTGACCCTGTCCACAATACTGACCCAGTCTACAATAATTCCCTGTCCACAATTCTGGCTCCAACAACAATACTGACCATGTCCATAATACTTACCCCGTCCACAATACTGATCATATCCA
This sequence comes from Somniosus microcephalus, assembly GCF_052327205.1. Classification (NCBI taxonomy): domain Eukaryota; kingdom Metazoa; phylum Chordata; class Chondrichthyes; order Squaliformes; family Somniosidae; genus Somniosus; species Somniosus microcephalus. The sequence goes on along the minus strand of NC_140995.1, from coordinate 69,816,075 downwards.
CAATACTGACACCGTCCACAATACTGACCATGTCCTCAATACTGACCCTGTCCAAAATACTGACCATGTATGCTATACTGACCCTGTCCACAATACTGACCATGTCCACAATTCAGACCCCGTGCACAATACTGACACTGTCCACAATACTGACCCTGTCCACAATACTGACCCCATCCATAAACTGACTCCATCTACAAAACTGATCCCGTCCACAATAATGACTCCATCCACAACACTGACCCTGCCCACAATAGTGACTCGGTCCACAATACGGACTTCATCCACAATACTGACACGGTCCACAATACTGACCCCGTCCACAATACTGACCATTTCCACAATACTGGCCCTGTCCACAATATTAACCAAGTCCACAACACTGACACCGCCAACAATACTTACTTGGTCCACAATACTGGCCTTCTCCACAGTACTGACCCCGTCCACAATACTGACCATGACCACAAACTGAACCTGTCCACAATAATGAACTTGTATACAATGCTGACCATGTCCACAAACCTGACCCTGTCTACAATACTGACCATGTCCACAAAACTGACCCCGTCCACAAAACTGACTCCATCCACAATACTTATCCCGCCCACAATACTGACCCTGTCCACAATACTGACCATGTCCACAATACTAATCCCGTCCACAATACTGACACTGTCCACAATACTGACCCCGTCCACAATACTGACCATGTCCACAATACTGACCATGTCCAAAATACTGACCCTGTCCACAATACTGACCCCGTTCACAATACTGAACCTGTACACAATACTGACCCTGTCCACAATACTGACCCTGTCCACAATACTGACCCCGTTCACAATACTGAACCTGTACACAATACTGACACCGTCCACAACACTGACCTGGTCTACATTACTGGTCTTCTCCACAATACTGACCCCGTCCACAATACTGACCATGTCCACAAACCTGACCCTGTCCACAACACTGACACCGCCCACAATACTGACCTGGTCCACAATACTGGCCTTCTCCATAATACTGACCTCATCCACAATACTGTCCCTGACCACATAACTGACCCTCTCCACAATACTGAACTAGTCCACAATACTGAGTGTCCACAAACCAGATCCAGTCCACAATACTGACCATGTCCACAATACTGACACTGTCCACGATACTGACCATGTCCACAAACCTGACCCTGTCCACAATACTGACCATGTCCACAATACTGACCCTGTCAACAATCCTAACCATGTCCACAAACCTGACCCTTTCCACAATACTGACCATTTTCACAATACTGACCATGTCCACAACACTGACCCTGCCCACAATACAGACCCTGCCTACAATATAGACCCTGTCCACAATAATGATTCCTCCACAAAACTGACTCCATCCACAATACTGATCCCGCACACAATACTGACCCTGTCCACAATACTGACCCCATCCACAATACTGACCCCATCCACAATAATGACCCCATCCACAACACTGACCCTGCCCACAATAGTGACCATGTACACAATACTGACTCCGTCCACAATACTGACCCGGTCCACAATACTGACCCCATCCACAATACTGACAATTTCCACAATACTGGTCCTGTCCACAATATTGACCATGTCCACAACACTGAACCTGTCCACAATACTGACTATGTCCACAAACCTGACCCTGTCCACAACACTGACACTGCCAACAATACTGACCTGGTCCACAATACTGACCCAGTCCACAATACTGACCCCTTCCACAATACTGACAATTTCCACAATACTGGCCCTGTCCACAATATTGACCATGTCCACAAGACTGAACTTGTCCACAATACTTACCGTGTCCACAAACCTGATCCTGTCCACAAGAATGACCGTGTCCACAATACTGACACTGTCCACGATACTGAATATGTCTACAAACCTGACCGTGTCCACATTACTGACCATGTCCACAAAACTGACCCTTTCCACAATATTGACCATGTCCACAATACTGACCCTGTCCACAATACTGACCCTTTCCACAATATTGACCTTGTCCACAATACTGATCCTTTCCACAATACTGACTATGTCCACAAACCTGAACCTGTCCACAATACTGACCATGTTCACAAAACTGACCATGTCCACAAAACTGACCCTGTCCACAATACAGGCCCTGCCTACAATATTGACCCTGTCCACAATAATGATTCCTCCACAATACTGACCCCGTCCACAATACTGACCCTGTCAACAACACTGACTCCATCCAGAATACTGACACCATCCACAATAATGACCCTGCCCACTATAGTGGCCCTGTCCATAATAATGACTCCAACCACAATACTGACCATGTCCACAATATTGACCATGTACACGATACTGACCCCGTTCACAATACTGACCCTTTCCACAAAACTGACCCCATCCACAATACTGACCCTGTCCACAATACTGACCCTGTCCACAATACTGACCCTGTCCACAATGCTAACCATGTCCACAAACCTGACCCTTTCCGCAATACTGACCATTTTCACAATACTGACCATGTCCACAACACTGACCCTGTCCACAATACAGACCCTGCCTACAATATTGACCCTGTCCACAATAATGATTCCTCCACAATACTGACCCCGTCCACAATACTGACCCCGTCCACAATACTGACACCGTCCACAAAACTGACCATGTCCACAAAACTGACCCCATCCACAATACTGATTCCATCCACAATACTGATCCTGCACACAACACTGACCCTGTCCACAATACTGACCCTGTCCACAACCCTGACGATGTACACAGTACTGATCCTGTCCACAATACTGACCCCGTCCACAATACTGACCCCGTCCTCAATAATGACCCCATCCACAACACTGACCCTGCCCACAATAGTAACCATGTCCACAACACTGACCCTGTCCACAATACAGACCCTGCCTACAATATTGACCCTGTCCACAATAATGATTCCTCCACAATACTGACCCCGTCCACAATACTGACACCATCCGCAAAACTGACCCCGTCCACAATACTGACTCCATCCACAATACTTATCTCGCCCACAATACTGGCCCCGTCCACCATACTGACCATGTCCACAATACTGACCATGTCCACAATACTAATCCCGTCCACAATACTGACACTGTCCACAATACTGACCCCGTCCACAATACTGACCATGTCCACAATACTGACCATGTCCAAAATATTGACCCTGTCCACAATACTGACCCCGTTCACAATACTGAACCTGTACACAATACTGACCCTGTCCAAAATACTGACCCTGTCCACAATACTGACCCCGTTCACAATACTGAACCTGTACACAATACTGACACCGTCCACAACACTGACCTGGTCTACATTACTGGTCTTCTCCACAATACTGACCCCGTCCACAATACTGACCATGTCCACAAACCTGACCCTGTCCACAACACTGACACCGCCCACAATACTGACCTGGTCCACAATACTGGCCTTCTCCATAATACTGACCTCATCCACAATACTGTCCCTGACCACATAACTGACCCTCTCCACAATACTGAACTAGTCCACAATACTGAGTGTCCACAAACCAGATCCAGTCCACAATACTGACCATGTCCACAATACTGACACTGTCCACGATACTGACCATGTCCACAAACCTGACCCTGTCCACAATACTGACCATGTCCACAATACTGACCCTGTCAACAATCCTAACCATGTCCACAAACCTGACCCTTTCCACAATACTGACCATTTTCACAATACTGACCATGTCCACAACACTGACCCTGCCCACAATACAGACCCTGCCTACAATATAGACCCTGTCCACAATAATGATTCCTCCACAAAACTGACTCCATCCACAATACTGATCCCGTACACAATACTGACCCTGTCCACAATACTGACCCCATCCACAATACTGACCCCATCCACAATAATGACCCCATCCACAACACTGACCCTGCCCACAATAGTGACCATGTACACAATACTGACTCCGTCCACAATACTGACCCGGTCCACAATACTGACCCCATCCACAATACTGACAATTTCCACAATACTGGTCCTGTCCACAATATTGACCATGTCCACAACACTGAACCTGTCCACAATACTGACTATGTCCACAAACCTGACCCTGTCCACAACACTGACACTGCCAACAATACTGACCTGGTCCACAATACTGACCCAGTCCACAATACTGACCCCTTCCACAATACTGACAATTTCCACAATACTGGCCCTGTCCACAATATTGACCATGTCCACAAGACTGAACTTGTCCACAATACTTACCGTGTCCACAAACCTGATCCTGTCCACAAGAATGACCGTGTCCACAATACTGACACTGTCCACGATACTGAATATGTCTACAAACCTGACCGTGTCCACATTACTGACCATGTCCACAAAACTGACCCTTTCCACAATATTGACCATGTCCACAATACTGACCCTGTCCACAATACTGACCCTTTCCACAATATTGACCTTGTCCACAATACTGATCCTTTCCACAATACTGACTATGTCCACAAACCTGAACCTGTCCACAATACTGACCATGTTCACAAAACTGACCATGTCCACAAAACTGACCCTGTCCACAATACAGGCCCTGCCTACAATATTGACCCTGTCCACAATAATGATTCCTCCACAATACTGACCCCGTCCACAATACTGACCCTGTCAACAACACTGACTCCATCCAGAATACTGACACCATCCACAATAATGACCCTGCCCACTATAGTGGCCCTGTCCATAATAATGACTCCAACCACAATACTGACCATGTCCACAATACTGACCATGTACACGATACTGACCCCGTTCACAATACTGACCCTTTCCACAAAACTGACCCCATCCACAATACTGACCCTGTCCACAATACTGACCCTGTCCACAATACTTACTACATTGTGGCAGAGCCACTAAGGGACTCCAATCAATTGTATATAATTCCCTTTAATAATATGTTGGCTACAGCCTGAGTCTGTATCCTTGTTTTCACTGTCTACTTGTACAGAGCGTGATCACTTTAATAGCGCGGGTAAACACGATGATGTCATGCCGTTCATCGCGTGAACCCCCACCGGCGGGAAAAACGTGATGACGTCATGACATCAGCCACGGGACCGCCCTAGCAGTCCTCGTGGAGCCTCCGAACTGACTAGACCTATATTCGATGTTGTCCTGTAGTTATCTGTTAAACTCTGTTACTGTTCATTAAATCTCGTTGATTTCATCGCCTGAGTGGACCTCAGTCTTTTGGATAGGAATTAGACATTCCTACAACATCCACAATACTGACCCTGTCCACAATACTGACTCTGCCACATTACTGATCCTGTCCACAATACTGAACCTGTCCGCAATACTGACCTCATCCATAATACTGACCTGGTCCACAATACTGACCCTGTCCAAAATATTGACCTGGTCCACAATACTGACACTGTCCATAATACTGACCCCATCCACAATTCTGACACTGTCCACAATACAGATCATGTCCACAATACTGACCATGTCCACAATACTGACTCCGTCCACAATACTGTCCCCATCCAATATACTGATCCTGTCCACAATACTAACCCTGTCCACAACATTGGCTCCATCGTCCACAATACTGACCCCGTCCACAATACTGACCATGTCCACAATGCTGACCATGTCCACAATACTGACCCGTTCCACAATAGTGACCACGGCCACAATACTGTTCATGTCCACATTACTGACAATTCCACAATACTGACCCCGTCCACAATACTAACCCTGTCCACATTACTGACCCCATCCACAATACTGACCCTGTCCACAATACTGACCTCGCCGACAATACTGACAATGTCCAAAATAGTGACCCCGTCCACAATACTGAACCCATCCACAATACTGACCCCGACCACAATACCGACCCTGCCCACAATATTGACCCTGTCCACAATACCGACTCCTTCCACAATACCGACCCCATCCACAATACTGGCCCAGTCGACAATACTGACCCCGTCCATAATACTGAAACCATCCACAATACTGACACTGTCCACAATACTAACTCCGTCCACAATACTGACTCCATCCACAAAACTGACCATGTCCACAATACTAACCATGTACACAATACTGTAGGGGGTGGCGTGTGCCCAGTCAGCTTCACCTCTGACTGTCTCTGAGTGGTTCAAATCGCTCCCACACCCCTGGGTTCTAGACACTGGACTTAGGTACAAGTGGCGATAAAGAAAATCGAGTGGACAAGTGGTTTGGTGCAAGAAAACTGCAATTTTTATTAAAGGCACAATAAAACACAATCTTACTGAGAATTACTGAAATAATTACAGGCATAAACAATTACACTTATATGGGAATGGGGAACACACAGCACATCGAGGGAAACAAATACATTAAAAATCCCCTTATTCTTATCCCACCCCCAGTACCTAACTAGATTAAGCTACGAGGGGCCAGGAATTCATGCTCACCAACTCGAAACCTGTTGATTTAACTGGTTGTGGGTTTTGAGGTTCACTCTTGTTGTCCTTTGGGGTTCGTCGTTGCCACGTGGTCACAGGTGTGGCGATGGAGTTGTTTGTGTGAAGCACCCTCCGTTTTCCTCCGTTAACGTCTTTATTGAGTACCTTGTCGCGATGGGTCTTCTTCTTCGGGCGGTTGGTCGTCGACAGGTATGCTGCTGTTGGGGCTCGGTTGGCGGTTTGTACCATTACTATGATTTTCCTACCCAAGCTTCGAACGCCAGTTTATTCTTAATTGGGCTTTACTGTCCAAGCATCAAACGCCAGCTTATAACTAGGCCGTTTGTCTTGATTTCACTGCCCATGCTTCAAACGCCAACTTATTCATCAAACGCCAGCTTATAACTAGGCTGTTTGTCCCCCAACGTGTCTTTCCGCTGCCCTTCTCTGCCTTTACTGGTTTTATTTTTCTCGTCTCATCTCGTCTGTTCGTGACCCCGTATGTCCTGTGCGTCTTTGATTCGGGTCTCATTCTCCTCCCGTGTTTGACCCCCGATGTAGTAATGGGTGTCCTTGGTGTCGAGCGGCATGGGGAGGGAGAAGAGGGCCCGCAACGAGGCATGAAGCGAGAGCGAGAGGCAAGGAGGCAAGAGAGGCAAGCGACAAGAGACGGAGGCAAAAGCGAGGGCTACCAGTGGGCCTACAATTATACTCAGTTCTTCACCCCTTATCTGCGCGCCAAATCAGGTCAGTCCTTTGTCTAACTTTTGGCGGGCTCATCTAAAATGATTACAGCCATTTACTTTAACGACTTCTGGGGCGGTTGTCTCTTGTTTAGTGGCTTCGATATCCTGGCTGTTTGTTATTTATGAAACCTAATCGTCTTTCCTGGCTTGGCAGCTACCTGTGAGCTGTTACCGATTATTTATGCGAAGAGTTGATGGCCTTCAGATTAGGGCCATCCTGACTTGATCTGTTCCAAGGTGAAGAATACATATTCTGTGTTTACCTAGCTGTCTGGCTTTACAAAGTCTTTTCACAGATCCACGCATGTTAGGTTTCATTTCAGGGCCTGCCTTTTTGCAGGGCCTTGCTTTTAAAATCCTGTCGGTTTTGGTCACAGGTTTCAGAAGCCATTTTGGGTACCCTTTTTAATAACTTGTCCATACAGGGTCCCTTTATCCAATAACTTTGGGGAATGTGGGAATTTTGAGAACCCTACATACTGACACCGTCCACAATACTGACGCTGTCCACAATATTGACACTGTCCACAATACTGACACCGTCAACAATACTGACCCTGTCCACAATACTGAACCCGCCCACAATACTGACCCCGTCTAGAATACTGACACTGTCCACAGTACTGACCCTGCCCACAATACTGACCCTGTCCACAATACTGACCTGGTCTACAATACTGACGCTGTCCACAATACTGACCTGGTCCACAACACTGACCCAGTCGACAATACTGACCATATCCACAATACTGACCATGTCCACAATACTGACCAAGTCCACAATACTGGCCCCATCCACAATACTGACACTGTCCACAACACTGACCATGTCCACAATACTGGCCCTGTCCACAATACTGACCATGTTCACAATACTGACATCATCCACAACACTGACCCTGTCCAAAATACTGACCATGTCCACAATACTGGCCACATCCACAACACTGACCTGGTCCACAATACTGACCATGTCCACTATACTGACCTGGTGCACAATACTGACCCTGTCCACAATACTGACCATATCCACAAAACTTATCATGTCCACAATGCTGACCCAGTCCACAATACTGACCCCATCCACAATACTGACACTGTCCACAATACTGTCCCTATCCACAATACTGACCTGGTCCACAATACTGACCCCGTCCACAATACTGAACCTCTCCACAATACTGAACCTCTCCACAATACTGACCCTGTCCACAATACTGACCTGATCCACAATACTGACCCTGTCCACAATACTGACCTGATCCACAATACTGACCCCGTCCACAATACTGTCCCCGTCCAATATACTGATCCTGTCCACAATACTAACCCTGTCCACAACATTGGCTCCATCGTCCACAATACTGACCCCGTCCACAATACTGACCATGTCCACAATGCTGACCATGTCCACAATACTGACCCGTTCCACAATAGTGACCACGGCCACAATGCTGTTCATGTCCACATTACTGACAATTCCACAATACTGACCCCGTCCACAATACTAACCCTGTCCACATTACTGACCCCATCCACAATACTGACCCTGTCCACAATACTGACCTCGCCGACAATACTGACAATGTCCAAAATAGTGACCCCGTCCACAATACTGAACCCATCCACAATACTGACCCCGACCACAATACCGACCCTGCCCACAATATTGACCCTGTCCACAATACCGACTCCTTCCACAATACCGACCCCATCCACAATACTGGCCCAGTCGACAATACTGACCCCGTCCATAATACTGAAACCATCCACAATACTGACACTGTCCACAATACTAACTCCGTCCACAATACTGACTCCGTCCACAAAACTGACCATGTCCACAATACTAACCATGTACACAATACTGTAGGGGGTGGCGTGTGCCCAGTCAGCTTCACCTCTGACTGTCTCTGAGTGGTTCAAATCGCTCCCACACCCCTGGGTTCTAGACACTGGACTTAGGTACAAGTGGCGATAAAGAAAATCGAATGGACAAGTGGTTTGGTGCAAGAAAACTGCAATTTTTATTAAAGGCACAATAAAACACAATCTTACTGAGAATTACTGAAATAATTACAGGCATAAACAATTACACTTATATGGGAATGGGGAACACACAGCACATCGAGGGAAACAAATACATTAAAAATCCCCTTATTCTTATCCCACCCCCAGTACCTAACTAGATTAAGCTACGAGGGGCCAGGAATTCATGCTCACCAACTCGAAACCTGTTGATTTAACTGGTTGTGGGTTTTGAGGTTCACTCTTGTTGTCCTTTGGGGTTCGTCGTTGCCACGTGGTCACAGGTGTGGCGATGGAGTTGTTTGTGTGAAGCACCCTCCGTTTTCCTCCGTTAACGTCTTTATTGAGTACCTTGTCGCGATGGGTCTTCTTCTTCGGGCGGTTGGTCGTCGACAGGTATGCTGCTGTTGGGGCTCGGTTGGCGGTTTGTACCATTACTATGATTTTCCTACCCAAGCTTCGAACGCCAGTTTATTCTTAATTGGGCTTTACTGTCCAAGCATCAAACGCCAGCTTATAACTAGGCCGTTTGTCTTGATTTCACTGCCCATGCTTCAAACGCCAACTTATTCATCAAACGCCAGCTTATAACTAGGCTGTTTGTCCCCCAACGTGTCTTTCCGTTGCCCTTCTCTGCCTTTACTGGTTTTATTTTTCTCGTCTCATCTCGTCTGTTCGTGACCCCGTATGTCCTGTGCGTCTTTGATTCGGGTCTCATTCTCCTCCCGTGTTTGACCCCCGATGTAGTAATGGGTGTCCTTGGTGTCGAGCGGCATGGGGAGGGAGAAGAGGGCCCGCAGCGAGGCATGAAGCGAGAGCGAGAGGCAAGGAGGCAAGAGAGGCAAGCGACAAGAGACGGAGGCAAAAGCGAGGGCTACCAGTGGGCCTACAATTATACTCAGTTCTTCACCCCTTATCTGCGCGCCAAATCAGGTCAGTCCTTTGTCTAACTTTTGGCGGGCTCATCTAAAATGATTACAGCCATTTACTTTAACGACTTCTGGGGCGGTTGTCTCTTGTTTAGTGGCTTCGATATCCTGGCTGTTTGTTATTTATGAAACCTAATCGTCTTTCCTGGCTTGGCAGCTACCTGTGAGCTGTTACCGATTATTTATGCGAAGAGTTGATGGCCTTCAGATTAGGGCCATCCTGACTTGATCTGTTCCAAGGTGAAGAATACATATTCTGTGTTTACCTAGCTGTCTGGCTTTACAAAGTCTTTTCACAGATCCACGCATGTTAGGTTTCATTTCAGGGCCTGCCTTTTTGCAGGGCCTTGCTTTTAAAATCCTGTCAGTTTTGGTCACAGGTTTCAGAAGCCATTTTGGGTACCCTTTTTAATAACTTGTCCATACAGGGTCCCTTTATCCAATAACTTTGGGGAATGTGGGAATTTTGAGAACCCTACATACTGACACCGTCCACAATACTGACGCTGTCCACAATATTGACACTGTCCACAATACTGACACCGTCAACAATACTGACCCTGTCCACAATACTGACCCCGCCCACAATACTGACCCCGTCTAGAATACTGACACTGTCCACAGTACTGACCCTGCCCACAATACTGACCCTGTCCACAATACTGACCTGGTCTACAATACTGACCCAGTCAACAATACTGACCATATCCACAATACTGACCATGTCCACAATACTGACCAAGTCCACAATACTGGCCCCATCCACAATACTGACACTGTCCACAACACTGACCATGTCCACAATACTGGCCCTGTCCACAATACTGACCATGTTCACAATACTGACATCATCCACAACACTGACCCTGTCCAAAATACTGACCATGTCCACAATACTGGCCACGTCCACAACACTGACCTGGTCCACAATACTGACCATGTCCACTATACTGACCTGGTGCACAATACTGACCCTGTCCACAATACTGACCATATCCACAAAACTTACCATGTCCACAATGCTGACCATGTCCACAATACTGACCCCATCCACAATACTGACACTGTCCACAATACTGTCCCTATCCACAATACTGACCTGGTCCACAATACTGACCCCGTCCACAATACTGAACCTCTCCACAATACTGAACCTCTCCACAATACTGACCCTGTCCACAATACTGACCTGATCCACAATACTGACCCTGTCCACAATACTGAAACTCTCCACAATACTGACCCTGTCCACAATACTGAACTGGTCCACAATATTGACCCTGTCAATAATACTGACCGGGTCCACAATACTGACCCAGTCCACAATACTGAACCTGTCCACAATACTGACCTGGTCCACAATACTGACCCCGTCCACAATACTGACCATGTCCACAATACTGACCCTGTCCACAATACTGACCCTGTCCACAACACTGACCTGGTCCACTGCACTGACCCCGTCCACAATACTGACCATGTCCACAATACTGACCCTGTCCAGAATTCTGACACCTTCCACAATACTGACCCCGTCCACAATACTGACCGGGTCCACAATACTGACCCCATCCATAATACTGACCCCGTCCACAATACTGACCCTGTCCAAAATACCGACCCGCCCATAATCCTGTCCATGTCCACAGTAGTGAGTGTTGCTGGTGTTACTGGTGCTAGTGTTACTGGTGCTGGTGTTATAGAAATTTACAGCACAGAGGGAGGGCAGACACGGTGGCATAGTGGTTAGCACTGTTGCCTCACAGCGCCAGGGTCCCGGGTTCGAATCCGGTCTCGGGCGACTGTCTGTGTGGAGTTTGCACATTCTCCCCGTGTTTGCGTGGGTTTCCTCCGGGTGCTCCGGTTTCCTCCCACAGTCCAAAGATGTGCGGGTTAGGTTGATTGGCTATGATAAATTGACCCTTAGTGTTAGGGGGATTAAATACGTGGAGTTACGGGGATAGGGTGGGATATGTGTTGGTGTAGGGGTTACGGGGATCGGGTGGGATATGTGTCGGTGCAGGCTCGATGGGCCGAAATGGCCTCTATCTGCACTGTGGGGTTTCTGTGTGATTCTGTGATTCGGCCCATCTTGTCCATGCTGGCCAACAAAGAGCTTTCCACCCTAATCCCACTTTCCAGCACTTGGTCCGTAGCCCTGTAGGTTACGGCACTTCAAGTGCATATCCAAGTACTTTTTAATGTGATGAGGGTTTCTGCCTCTACCACCCTTTCAGGCAGAGAGTTCCAGACCCCCACCACCCTCTGGGTGAAACAATTTCTCCTCAAGTCCCCTCTAAACTTCTGACCAATTACTTTATATCTCTACCCTCTGGTTATTGACCCTTCTGCTCAAGGAAATGGGTCCTTCCTAGCCACTCTATCTAGGCCCCTCATAATTTTATACACCTCAATTAGGTCTCCCCTCATCCTCCTCTGTTCGAAAGAAACAACCCCAGCCTATCCAATCTTTCCTCATAGCTAAAATTCCCCAGCCCAGGCAACAGCCTCGTGAATCTCCTCTGCATCCCCTTATAGTGCAATCACATCCTTCCTGTAATGTGGTGACCGTAACTGCACACAGTATTCTAGCTGCGGCCTAACTAGTGTTTTATACAGTTCAAGCATAACCTCCCTGCTCTTGTATTCTATGGCTTGGCTAATAAAGGCAAGTATACCGTATGCTTTCTTTCTGGTGTTACTGGCGCTGGTGTTACTGGTGGTGGTGTTACTGGTGCTGGTGTTACTGGTGTTACTGCTACTGGAGTTACTGGTGCTGGTGTTACTGGTTTTACTGGTTCTGGTGTTACAGGTCATGGTGTTACTGGTATTGCTGGTGCTGGTGTTACTGGTGCTGGTGTTACTGGTGCTGGTATTATTGTTGTTACTGGTGCTGGTGTTACTGGTATTACTGGTGTTGGCGTTACTGGTGCTTGTGTTACTGGTGCTGGTGTTACTTGTTCTGGTGTTACTGGTGCTGCTGTTACTGGTGTTATTGGTGCTGGTGTTACTGGTGCTGGTGTTACTGGTGCTGATGTTACTGGTGCCGGTGTTGCTGGTGCTGGTGTTACTGGTGCCAGTTTTACTGCTGCTGGTTCTACTACTGTTACTGGTGTTACAGGTGCCGGTGTTACAGTTGTGATTGGTGCCGGTGTTACTGGTGCTGGTGTTACTTGTGTTACTCGTTCTGGTGTCACTGGTGCTGGTATTACTGGTGATACTGGTGCTCGTGTTACTGGTGTTACTGGTTCTCGTGTTACTGGTGCTGGTGTTAATGGTGCTGGTGTTACTGGTGCTGGTGTTCCTAGTGTTACTGGTGCTGGAGTTACTGGTGCTGCTGTTACTGGTGCTGGTTTTAATGGTGCTGGGGTTACTGGTGCTGGTGTTACTGGTATTACTGGTGTTGGCGTTACTGGTGCTGGTATTACTGGTGCTGGTGTTACTGGTGTTACTCGTTCTGGTGTTACTGGTGCTGGTGTTACTGTTGTTACTGGAGCTGGTGTTACTGGTGCTGGAGTTACTGGAGTTACTGGTGTACTGGTGCTTGTGTTACTGGAGTTACTGATGCTGGTGTTACTGGTGCTGGTGATACTGATGCTGGTGTTACTGGTGTTACTCGTTCTGGTGTTACAGGTGCTGGTGTTCCTGGTGTTACTGGTGCTGGTGTTACTGGTGTTACTGATGCTGGTGTTATTGGTGTTACTGGTGCTGGTGTTACTGGTGCGGGTGTTACTGTTGTTACTGGAGCTGGTGTTACTGGTGCTGGTGTTACTGGTGCTGGTTTTACTGGAGTTACTGGTGTACTGGTGCTTGTGTTACTGGAGTTACTGATGCTGGTGTTACTGGTGCTGGTGTTACTGATGCTGCTGTTACTGGTGTTACTCGTTCTGGTGTTACTGGTGCTGGTGTTCCTGGTGTTACTGGTGCTGGTGTTCCTGGTGCTGGTGTTACTGGTGTTGGTGTTACTGGTGTTACTGGAGCTGGAGTTGCTGGTGCTGGTGATACTGGTTTTACTGGTTCTGGTGTTACTGGTGCTGGTGTTACTAGTGCTGGTGATACTGGTGCTGGTTTTACTGGTGCTGGTGTTACTGGTGCTGGTGTTACTGGTGTTACTGGTGCTGGTGTTACTGGTATTACTGGTGTTGGTGTTACTGGTGCTGGTGTTACTGGTGTTACTGGTGCTGGTGTTACTGGTGTTACTCGTTCTGGTGTTACTCGTGCTGGTGTTCCTGGAGTTACTGGTGTACTGGTGCTTGTGTTACTGGAGTTAATGATGCTGGTGTTACTGGTGCTGGTGTTACTGGTGCTGGTGTTACTGGTGCTGGTGATACTGGTGCTGGTGTTACTGGTGCTGGTGCTACTGGTGCTGGTGATACTGGTGCTGGTGTTACTGGTGCTGGTGCTACTGGTGCCGGTGTTACTGGTGCTGGTGTTACAGGTGCCGGTGTTACTGTTGTTACTGGTGCTGCTGTTACTGGTGTTACTGGTGCTGGTTTTACTGGTGCTGGTGTTACTGGTGCTGGTGCTACTGGTGTTACTGGTGCTGGTGTTACTGGTATTACTGGTGTTGGCGTTACTGGTGCTGGTGTTACTGGTGTTACTGGTGCAGGTGTTACTGTTGCTGGTATTACTGGTGTTACTGGTGCTGGTTTTTCTGTATTTTTGTGTTACTGGTGCTGGTGTTACTGGTGTTACTGGTGCTGGTGTTACTGTTGCTACTGGTGTTACTGCTGCTCATGTTACTTGTGTTACTTGTGCAGGTGTTAATGGTGCTGCTGTTACTGGTGCTGCTGTTCCTGGTTGTACTGGTGCTGGAGTTACTCGTGCTGGTGTTACTGCTGCTCGTTATAATGGTGCTGGTGTTACTAGTGTTACTGGTGCTGGTGTTACTGGTGTTACTGATGCTGGTGTTATTGGTGTTACTGGTGCAGGTGTTATTGGTGCTTGTGTTATTGGTGCTGCTGTTACTGGTGCTTGTGTTAATGGTGCTGGTGTTACAAGTGTTAATGGTGCTGGTGTTACTGTTGTTAATGTTGCTGTAGCTACTGATGTTTCTGGTGCTGGTGTTACTGGTGCTGGTGTTATTGTTGTTACTGGTGCTGGTGTTACTGGTATTACTGGTGTTGGCGTTACTGGTGCTGGTGTTACTGGTGCTGGTGTTACTGGTGTTACTTGTTCTGGTGTTACTGGTGCTGCTGTTACTGGTGTTATTGGTGCTGGTGTTACTGGTGCTGATGTTACTGGTGCTGGTGTTACTGGTGCTGATGTTACTGGTGCCGGTGTTGCTGGTGCTGGTGTTACTGGTGCCAGTGTTAATGCTGCTGGTTCTACTACTGTTACTGGTGTTACAGGTGCCGCTGTTACAGTTGTGACTGGTGCCGGTGTCACTGGTGCGGGTGTTACTGGTGTTACTGGTGCTCGTGTTACTGGTGCTGGTGTTAATGGTGCTGGTGTTACTGGTGCTGGTGTTCCTAGTGTTACTGGTGCTGGAGTAACTCGTGCTGGTGTTACTGGTGCTGGTTTTAATGGTGCTGGAGTTACTGGTGCTGGTGTTACTGGTATTACTGGTGTTGGCATTACAGGTGCTGGTGTTACTGGTGCTGGTGTTACTGGTGTTACTCGTTCTGGTGTTACTGGTGCTGGTGTTACTGGTGTTACTGGTGCTCGTGTTACTGGTGCTGGTGTTAATGGTGCTGGTGTTACTGGTGCTGGTGTTCCTAGTGTTACTGGTGCTGGAGTTTCTCGTGCTGGTGTTACTGGTGCTGGTTTTAATGGTGCTGGAGTTACTGGTGCTGGTTTTACTGGTATTACTGGTGTTGGCATTACTGGTGCTGGTGTTACTGGTGCTGGTGTTACTGGTGTTACTCGTTCTGGTGTTACTGGTGCTGGTGTTACTGTTGTTACTGGAGCTGGTGTTACTGGTGCTGGTGTTACTGGAGTTACTGGTGTACTGGTGCTTGTGTTACTGGAGTTACTGATGCTGGTGTTACTGGTGCTGGTGTTACTGATGCTGGTGTTACTCGTTCTGGTGTTACTGGTGCTGGTGTTCCTGGTGTTACTGGTGCTGGTGTTACTGGTGTTACTGATGCTGGTGTTATTGGTGTAACTGGTGCTGGTGTTATTGGTGCTGGTGTTATTGGTGCTGCTGTTACTGGTGCTTGTGTTACTGGTGCTGGTGTTACAGGTGTTACTGGTGCTGGTGTTACTGGTGTTAATGGTGCTGGACCTACTGGTGTTTCTACTGCTGCTGTTACTGGTGCTGCTGTTACTGGTGTTATTGGTGCTGGTGTTACTGGTGCTGGTGTTACTGGTGCTGGTGTTACTTGTGCTGGTGTTAATGGTGCTTGTGTTACTGGTGCTGGTGTTCCTGGTGTTAATGGTGCTGGGGTTACTCATGCTGATGTTACTGGTGTTACTGGTGCTGGTGTTACTGATGCTCCTGGTGCTGGTTTTACTGGTGCTGTTGTTACAGGTGCTGGTGTTACTGGTGCTGGAGTTACTGGTGTTGGTGTTACTAGTATTACTGGTGTTGGCGTTACTGGTGCTGGTGTTACTGGTGCTGGTGTTACTGGTGTTACTCGTTCTGGTGTTACTGGTGCGGGTGTTACTGTTGTTACTGGAGCTGGTGTTACTGGTGCTGGTGTTACTGGTGCTGGTTTTACTGGAGTTACTGGTGTACTGGTGCTTGTGTTACTGGAGTTACTGATGCTGGTGTTACTGGTGCTGGTGTTACTGATGCTGCTGTTACTGGTGTTACTCGTTCTGGTGTTACTGGTGCTGGTGTTCCTGGTGTTACTGGTGCTGGTGTTCCTGGTGTTGGTGTTACTGGTGTCACTGGAGCTGGAGTTGCTGGTGCTGGTGATACTGGTTTTACTGGTTCTGGTGTTACTGGTGCTGGTGTTACTGGTGCTGGTGATACTGGTGCTGGTTTTACTGGTGCTGGTGTTACTGGTGCTGGTGTTACTGGTGCTGGTGTTACTGGTATTACTGGTGTTGGTGTTATTGGTGCTGGTGTTACTGGTGTTACTGGTGCTGGTGTTACTGGTGTTACTCGTTCTGGTGTTACTCGTGCTGGTGTTCCTGGTATTACTGGTGCTGGTGTTACTGGTGCTGGTGTTACTGGTGCTTGTTTTACTGGAGTTACTGGTGTACTGGTGCTTGTGTTACTGGAGTTACTGATGCTGGTGTTACTGGTGTTACTGGTGCTGGTGATACTGGTGCTGGTGTTACTGGTGCTGGTGCTACTGGTGCCGATGTTACTGGTGCTGGTGTTACAGGTGCCGGTGTTACTGTTGTTACTGGTGCTGCTGTTAATGGTGTTACTGGTGCTGGTTTTACTGGTGCTGGTGTTACTGCTGCTGGTGTTACTGGTGTTACTGGTGCAGGTGTTACTGGTGCTGGTATTACTGGTGTCACCGGTGCTGGTTTTTCTGTATTTTTGTGTTATTGGTGCTGGTGTTACTGGTGTTACTGGTGCTGGTGTTACTGTTGCTACTGGTGTTACTGCTGCTCATGTTACTGGTGTTACTGGTGCGGGTGTTAATGGTGCTGCTGTTACTGGTGCTGCTGTTTCTGGTTGTACTGGTGCTGGAGTTACTCGTGCTGGTGTTACTGCTGCTCGTTATAATGGTGCTGGTATTACTGGTGTTACTGGTGCTGGTGTTACTGGTGTTACTGATGCTGGTGTTATTGGTGTTACTGGTGCAGGTGTTATTGGTGCTTGTGTAATTGGTGCTGCTGTTACTGGTGCTTGTTTTAATGGTGCTGGTGTTACATGTCTTAATGGTGCTGGGTGTTACTGTTGTTAATGTTGCTGTAGCTACTGATGTTTCTGGTGCTGCTGTTACTGGTGCTGCTGTTACTGGTGTTATTGGTGTTGGTGTTACTGGTGCTGGTGTTACTGGTGTTATTGGTGTTACTGGTGTTATTGGTGCTGGTGTTACTGGTGCTGGTGTTACTGGTGCTGGTGTTACTTGGTGCTGGTGTTCCTGGTGTTACTGGTGCTGGAGTTACTTGTGCTGGTGTTACTGGTGCTGGTTTTAATAGTGCTGGTGTTACTTGTCTTACTGGTGCTGGTGTTACTGATGCTCCTGGTGCTGGTTTTACTGGTGCTGTTGTTACAGGTGCTGGTGTTACTGGTGCTGGAGTTACTGGTGCTGGTGTTACTGGTATTACTGGTGTTGGCGTTACTGGTGCTGGTGTTACTGGTGCTGGTGTTACTGGTGTTACTCATTCTGGTGTTACTGGTGCTGCTGTTACTGGTGTTACTGGTGCTGTTTTTTCTGTATTCTTGTGTTACTGGTGCTGGTGTTACTGGTTTTACTGGTGCTGGTGTTACTGGTGCTGGTGTTACTGGTGTTACTGGTGCTGGTGTTATTGGTGTTACTGGTGCTGGTGCTTTGGTGCTGGTGTTACTGGTGCTTGTGTTACTGGTGCTGGTGTTACAGGTGTTACTGGTGCTGGTGTTACTTGTGTTACTGGTGCTGGAGTTACTGGTGTTTCTTGTGCTGGTGTTACTGGTGCTGATGTTACTGGTTTTACTGCAGCTGGTGTTACTGGTGCTGGTGTTACTGGTGCTGGTGTTACTGGAGTTACTAGTGGTACTGGTGCTTGTGTTACTGGTGTTACTGGTGCTGGTGTTAATGGTATTACTGGTGTTGGCGTTACTGGTGCTGGTGTTACTGGTGTTACTGGTGCTGGTGTTACTGGTGTTACTCGTTCTGGTGTTACTGGTGCTGGTGTTACTGGTGTTATTGGTGCTGGTGTTACTGGTGCTGGTATTACTGGTGCTGGTGTTTCAGGTGCCGGTGTTGCTGTTGCTGGTGTTACTGTTGCCGGTGTTACTGGTGCCGGTGTTACTGGTGCTGGTGTTACAGATGCCGGTGTTACTGCTGCTGATTTTACCAGTGTTACTGGTGTTACAGGTGTCGGTGTTACTGGTGTTACTGGTGCTGGTGTTAATGGTATTACTGGTGTTGGCGTTACTGGTGCTGGTGTTACTGGTGCTGGTGTTACTGGTGTTACTCGTTCTGGTGTTACTGGTGCTGGTGTTACTGGTGTTATTGGTGCTGGTGTTACTGGTGCTGATATTACTGGTGCTGGTGTTTCAGGTGCCGGTGTTGCTGTTGCTTGTGTTACTGTTGCCGGTGTTACTGGTGCCGGTGTTACTGGTGCTGGTGTTACAGATGCCGGTGTTACTGCTGCTGATTTTACCAGTGTTACTGGTGTTACAGGTGTCGGTGTTACTGGTGTGACTGGTGCCGGTGTTACTGGTGCTGGTGCTACTTGTGCTACTCGTTCTGGTGTTACTGGTGCTGGTATTACTGGTGTTACTGGTGCTGTTTTTTCTGTATTCTTGTGTTACTGGTGCTGGTGTTACTGGTTTTACTGGTGCTGGTGTTACTGTTGCTGGTGTTACTGGTGTTACTGCTGCTCATGTTACTGGTGTTACTGGTGCTGGTGTTAATGGTGCTAGTGTTACTGGTGCTGGTGTTCCTGGTGTTACTGGTGCTGGAGTTACTCGTGCTGGTGTTACTGGTGCTGGTTTTAATGGTGCTGGTGTTACTGGTGTTACTGATGCTGGTGTTACTGATGCTCCTGGTGCTGGTTTTATGGGTGATTGTGTTACTGGTGCTGGTGTTACTGGTGCTGGTGTTACTGGTGTTACTCGTTCTGGTGTTACTGGTGCTGGTGTTGCTGTTGTTACTGGAGCTGGTGTTCCTGGTGCTTGTGTTACTGGTGCTGGTGTTACTGGAGTTACTAGTTGTACTGGTGCTTGTGTTACTGGAGTTACTGGTGCTGGTGTTCCTGGTGTTACTGGTGCTATTGTTACTGGTGCTTGTGGTACTGTTGCTGGTGTTACTGGTGTTAATGGTGCTGGTGTTATTGGTATTACTGGTGCTGGTGTTATTGGTGCTGGTGTTACTCGTGCTTGTGTCACTGGTGCTGGTGTTAGAGGTGTTACTGGTGCTGGTGTTACTGGTGTTACTGGTGCTGGAGTTACTCATGTTTCTGGTGCTGGTGTTACTGGTGCTGGTGTTACTGGTTTTACTGGTTTTGCTTTTACTGGTGCCGGTGTGACTGGTGCTTGTTTTACTGGTGCCGGTGTTACTGATGATATTGGTGCTGGTGTTACTGATGCTGGTCTTATTGGTATTTACTGGTGCTGGTGTTACTGGTGATGGTTTTACTGAGGCCGGTAATACTGGTGCTGGTGTTACTGGTGCCGGTGTTACAGGTGATGGTGCTGCTGGTGCTGGTGTTACTGGTGCCGGTGTTACTGCTGCTGGTTTTACTGTGTTACTGGTGTTACAGATGCCGGTGTTACTGGTGTTTCTGGGGCCGGTGTTACTGGTGCTGGTGTTACTGGTGATACTGGTTCTGGTATTACTGGTGTTACTGGTGCTGGTGTTACCGGTGCCGGTGTTACTTGTGTTACTGGTGCTGGTGTTACTGGTGCTGGTGTTACTGCTGGTGGCTTTACTGGTGCTGGTGTTACTGATGTTGCTGGTGCTGGTGTTATTGGTGTTACAAGTGTGGGTGTTACTAGTGTGGGTGTTACTGGTACTGGTGTTACTGGTGCCGGTGTTACTTGTGTTACTGGTGCTGGTGTTACTGGTGCTGGTGTTACTGCTGCTGGCTTTACTGGTGCTGGTGTTACTGATGTTGCTGTTGCTGGTGTTATTGGTGTTACAAGTGTGGGTGTTACTAGTGTGGGTGTTACTGGTACTGGTGTTACTGGTGTTACTGGTGCTCGTGTTACTGATGCTGGTGTTACTGGTGTTACTGGTGCTGGTGTTAGTGGTGCTGTTGTAACTGGTGCTGGTGTTACTGTTGTTAATGGTGCTGGTGTTACTGGTGCTGGTGTTACAGGTGCCGGTATTTCTGGTGCTGGTGTTACTGGTGCTGATGTTACTTGTGCCAGTGTTACTGGTGCTGGTGTTAGAGGTGCCAGTGTTACTGCTGCTGGTTTTACCAGTGTTAATTGTGTTACTGGAGTTACTAGTGGCACTGGTGCTTGTGTTACTGCAGTTACTGGTGCTGGTGTTCCTGGTGTTACTGGTGCTATTGTTACTGGTGCTGGTGGTACTGTTGCTGGTGTTACTGGTGTTAATGGTGCTGATGTTACTGGTGCTTGTGTCACTGCTGCTGGTGTTACTGGTGTTACTGGTGGTGGAGTTACTCGTGTTTCTGGTGCTGGTGTTACTGGTGCTTGTGTTACTGGTGCTGATGTTACTGGTGTTACTGGTGCTAGAGTTACTCGTGTTTCTGGTGCTGGTGTTACTGGTGCTGGTGTTACTGGTTTTACTGGTTTTGCTTTTACTGGTGCCGGTGTGACTGGTGCTGGTGTTACTGGGGCTGGTGTTACTGGTGCTGGTGTTACTGGTGCTTGTTTTACTGGTGCCAGTGTTACTGGTGCTGGTGATACTGTTGCTGGTGTTACTGATGCTGGTCTTATTGGTATTTACTGGTTCTGGTGTTACTGGTGACGGTTTTACTGAGGCCAGTATTACTGGTGCTGGTGTTACTGGTGCCGGTTTTACTGGTGTTACTGGTGCCGGTGTTACTGGTGCTGGTGTTACAGGTGATGGTGTTGCTGGTGCTGGTGTTACTGGTGCCGGTGTTACTGGTGCTGGTTTTACTGGTGCTGGTGTTACAGGTGCCGGTGTTACTGCTGCTCGTTTTACTGTGTTACTGGTGTTACAAATGCCAGTGTTACTGGTGTTACTGGTGCTACTGGTGCTGGTGACACTGGTGCTGGTGTTACCAGTGTTACTGGTTCTGGTATTGTTGTGTATGTGCCTTTAAGAGAAGAACTGATTCTATACTGCAGTACCGGCAGTGACCACCCCTGTATATAAAGCCATAGCAGGCTTCTGTATTTCAGTCTTAAGTTACTTTCTGTTCAAGTAAATACCTGTTTTATTGTTCTCCTGCAGTCCGTGTATTATTTATACTCGGACATTACACTGGCGACGGGCAGGTTCGAACTCACCTGCAGTACTGCATCACCTCACGGGGATCTTTTCCCTGAAGCGAAGCTTCTTGGAGGTCGAAGTCAGAACAGCGGTCGTCGACCACGGGTAACCGCCCAGGGATCCATCGGAGAGTTGCAGGGGAGGCTGTGGAGAGCTGGGCCTAGCTCCCCAGTAGAGGTGTTCCAGCAAGTCGTGCTGGTAGCAGGTAGTGCGCTGACCCTTCCAGACTGCGGCGGGCTCGGGCTCGATCGAGCGGCTCTGCAAAGGGGCCGTGCAGCGTTGTCAGGTGGAAGAGAGAGAGAGAGAGGGTGGAGCGCACAGGGCATGGTCGGTGCTCAAGAACAGGGCAGCGCGGAGAGAATAGAACGTGGGGAAGGAAAAGTGATATGCGCTGAAGCCGCAGATTGCTGCCATTACCCTGTAGAATGCTAGGAGCAGTGTGGCAGCAAGGGGAAGAAGGAAAAGCGCGGGAGGCGCCATTTTATTACATTGGGGAAGAAGGAAAAGCGCGGGAGGTGCCATTTTAAATCACCCAAGATGCCGAAGAGTGGCAGTATCACTGCTTTCGACAATGAGGTAGAAGACTGGACCACATATGTGAAAAGAATTGAAGTGTACTGCAAGGCAAATGAGGTGGCCGATGGAAAGAAGGCGTCGGTATTATTAAATTTGATGGGCATGAGAATGTACGGTGTGATAATAATAATAACTTGTTATGTCATCACTTCCTGTGAACTGTGAACTATGAACTATGAACTGTGTACATACCTCACTTCCTGTCATATGTCACTTCCTGTTGGACTGGTGTAAATACTGGACTGTTCAGTATTGTAAGAGGCTTCTACCAGAGGCATGGTAAAGACCTCTCTTGTTTCTAGTGTGTTTATAAGTTACTTAAAGCTTATTTTAAAGTTACTTGATGGTAAGACTCCTTTTTCTTACATCATACGGCCTATTGCGGAATGTAATTACCCCAGCTAAACCAATGGAGAAAAGTTTTGAAGAGATTGTTAATATCTTACAGGAACACCTAAACCCTACACTGCTGCTGATAGCAGAAAGATTCAAGTTCCATAAAAGAAACCAGCACAAAGATGAGTGCAATGCTGACTATCTTACGGAGCTACACAAGTTATCGAAGCACTGCCAGTTCGGAGCAAGTCTGGCAGATACCTTGCGGGATAAGTTTGTCTGCAGGCTCCAGAGTGAAGGAACCCAGAAATGACTACTTTCGGAAAAGGACCTGACGCTAGAACAGGCTTTCAGCGTGGCAGTATCCTACGAAGCAGCAGCACAGGGAGCTGCGGAAATACAACAGAAACCACAGGAATACAGCGCTAATGAAATGGCGTATGGAGCAGAAAAGTGCTATCGCTGTGGCAGAACAACCCATGATCAGAAGGACTGCTGGGTTAAGGACAAAGTATGCAGGCAATGTGGGAAAATGCGACACATAGCAAGAGTCTGCAGGTCGGGAAAGAAAACCAACACTACAAGAACTACTAAGGAAAAGTACAAGAAAGTAAAGAAATTGACAGACAGTAGTTCGGAAGATCAGGAGAGTGATAAGGACTCCGGGAGCAGGAGACTAAGTTGTCTAAAGTTACACAACGTGATCGCAAAGGAGGATCACCGAACCATTTGGGTCACCCGCATGATAGCAGGGTCCCCAGTAAAGATGGAATTGGACACAGGATCAGCCCTAACTGTCATGAATCGACGAGACTATGAGCGGCTATTCTCACACATACCCTTGAAGGACACGTCCATTGTATTGAAGACATAGTTGGGGCAAAAAGTCTACCCCAGAGGAAAAATAAGGGTG
The DNA here is from genome assembly GCF_052327205.1 of Somniosus microcephalus. Classification (NCBI taxonomy): domain Eukaryota; kingdom Metazoa; phylum Chordata; class Chondrichthyes; order Squaliformes; family Somniosidae; genus Somniosus; species Somniosus microcephalus. The sequence goes on along the minus strand of NC_140995.1, from coordinate 69,792,052 downwards.
CCAGTTGAAAACAACGGCAAGGAAACACAGAAACTGTATCTATATATACTATCAGATGGAGGACCACCATTATTGTGATGTGAATGGATCCAAAAAATACAATTGGATTGGCATTCCATTCAGGCGCTAACTGTGACTGATAAAAAAGGATGATGACGTCACACCTGGACGACTGTCAAAAATTCTAACTGACACGAAAGAGGTGTTCCAACAAGGACTTGGGACTCTAAAAGGAGTAACGGCAATGATAAAAAATCGAAGATAACGCAAACCCAAAATTTTTTAAGGCCAGACCGGTACCTTACACAATCCACCCAGCCGTTGAAGCAGAGCTGGAGAGTCTGGAGCATTCGGGTGTGCTGTCCAAGGTGGACTGGAGCGAGTGGGCAACACCCATCGTTCCTGTAATGAAGAAATCATGGAGCAGCACGCCTGGGGAACCGAAGAAGGTTCGCATCTGTGGGGACTTCAAGGTAACTGTGAATCCAGTCCTGCACACAGTACAATATCCACTTCCACATTTAGAAGATATTTTCGCCTCACTATCTGGAGGGAAACGCTTTACAAAGATTGATCTGGCCCAAGCGTATCTACAAATGGAGGTGGAAGAAGTGTCTAGGAAATACCTCACGATGAACATTCACAAAGGCCTTTACCAGTACAATTGACTGGTATTTGGGGCAGCATCAGCCCTGGCTATTTGGCAGAGGGCGATGGAACAAGTCCTGCAAGGGATCCCGGGGACCCAGTGTTATTTGGACGACATCCTGGTTACGGGCGAAAATGACAGTGAACACCTTGCCAACCTGGAGCAGGTGCTCACAAGATTACAGGAATATGGGCTACGAGCCAACCGCCCCAAATGCGAGTTCTTCAGGAGACAAATCTCGTATTGTGGCCACATGATTGATGAGGAAGGGTTGCATAAGTCGCCGGACAAGATTGAGGCTGTAGTCAAGGCTCCAGCAATGGAAAATGTGTCGCAACTGAGGTCGTTCCTCGGGTTGGTGAACTACTACCATAAGATCTTGCCGAATTTATCCACAATTCTGCACCCACTGAACGCCCTACTGCAAATTGGAGTAACATGGAAATGGAGTGATGAGTGTAAGCGTGCCTTTCAGAAATGCAAATGCCTAATCACTTCAAAAGAAGTATTGGCCCACTACAATCCAACACTACCGATTCGGTTAGCATGTGATGCGTCTCCCTACGGCATCGGAGCGGTGCTGTCACACAAATACCCTGATGGTTCAGAGAGGCCAATAGCCTTTGCGTCACGCTCATTAACCTCAGCCGAGCGTAACTACGCCCAGATTGACAGGGAGGCCCTCAGCCTGGTTTGGGGGGTGAAGAAGTTCAATCACTATCTGCACGGGCAGAAATTTACCCTACTGACTGATCATCAGCCCCTGGTCTCCATTTTTAACCCAAAGAAGGGCGTTCCGGTGATGACGGCGCAATGGCTGCAAAGATGGTCACTTTTTCTAGTGGCACATCAGTACGACATAGAGTATAAGGGTATGAAACAGCATGGAAATGCTGATGGGCTGTTGTGCCTACTGTTGCCTATGGTGGAGGAAGCACCTGCAGTGGACCCTGTTGAGGTATTCCATGCGACCATAGTCGAATGTCTACCTGTTACAAACTTAAGTATAGAGAAGGAAACCCGAAATGACCCGACACTCTCTCGGGTCTATGATTTGACGGTGAAGGGATGGCCAGCACATGGTGACTCACTGTTGCCAGCATTCTCGCCAAGGAGAGAACAGCTGTCAGTGTGCCGGGGGACCTTGATGTGTGGATCCCGAGTGGTAATTCCACCCAAGTTGAGAGACAGAGTGCTCAATGAACTTCATGAGGGTCATCTGGGAGGGGTAAAACTGAGGAGCCTAGCCAGGGCATTTGTGTGGTGGCCGGGAATCGATAAAGAAATCAAGGATATGACCAAGAGATGCACAGGATGCCAGAAGGTCCAAAACGCTCCACCACAGGCCCCGCTACATCCATGGGAGTGGCCCTCATCTCCATGGCAACGGGTACACATTGATTTTGCTGGTCCATTTATGGACTCAATGTTCCTAATCCCTGTGGACGCCCATTTGAAATGGCCAGAGGTCATCAAAATGTCCTCCACCACCACGGAGAAAACTATTGCAGTCCTACGGACCATCTTCGCCAGGAATGACTTGCCAGAACAGATTTGCTCCGACAATGGGCCACAGTTTGTGTCAGAGGATTTCCGGAGGTTTCTGAGGAATAATGGGGTGAAGCATTACACATCTGCCCCATAGCATCCAGCCACAAATGGATTGGCTGAGAGGTTTGTTCAGACCTTTAAAAAGGCCATAAAGGCAATGCATAATGACGACATACCACTACAACACAAGGTGGATAATTTCTTGTTTGCTTACCGGAATGCGACACATGCAGTCACCAACCAAGCTCCAGCCATAATGTTCTTCAACCGAAGGCTAAGATGTCGCCTGGATTTGCTCAAACCAAACATAAGACGAGATGTTGAGGATAAGCAATTCCAGCACATAAATGAGAAGCCAACCAGGAGCTTCAAGATAGGGCAACCAGTCTTGGCCCGCGACTACCGAACAGAAAAATGGCAGCCAGGAACGATATGCACACAGCAGAGACCACTAATGTACACAGTGGACGTTGGAGAGAGCATCGTGAGACGCCATGCTGACCAGATTCTAGAGTCACAGGAACAAGCCAAACCCATACCACGAGCAGGTGCACCTGGTAATCAACCCGAAGTACAGATTGTGTCTACCTCAGAAGCAGTGGTATTGGAAGCTGACGAACCAACCAATGACAATGAGCCAGAATCAACTCCGCCGCAAGAACAGGATACTCGAGAAAGGCACTATCCAGTCAGGATCAGGAAGCCTCCTCAAAGACTGAACTTATAAATGATTATTTCAGTTGATGTATATAGTACAGAGAAAATTGTAATTGTAATTAGTTATTATTTAGTTGTTAAATGAATGTTATGTACTGTTTATCTAAAAGGGGAGGAATTGTTGTGTATGTGCCTTTAAGAGAAGAACTGATTCTATACTGCAGTACTGGTAGTGACCACCCCTGTATATAAAGCCATAGCAGGCTTCTGTATTTCAGTCTTAAGTTACACTCTGTTCAAGTAAATACCTGTTTTATTGTTCTCCTGCAGTCTGTGTATTATTTATACTCGGCCATTACAGGTATTACTGGTGTTACTGGTGCTGGTCTTACCGGTGCCAGTGTTACTTGTGTTACTGGTGCTGGTGTTGCTGGTGCTGGTGTTACTGGTGCCGGTTTTACTGGTGTTACTGCTACCGGTGTTACTGGTGCCGGTGTTACTGGTGCTGATGTTACAGGTGCCGGTGTTACTGCTGCTGGTTTTACTGGTTTTACTGATGTTACAGGTGCAGGTGTTACTGGTGTTACTGGTGCTACTTGTGCCTGTGTCACTGGTGCTGGTGTTACTGATGTTACTGTTTCTGGTATTACTGGTGTTACTGGTGCTGGTCTTACCTGTGCCAGTGATACCTGTGTTACTGGTGCTGGTGTTGCCGGTGCTGGCGTTACTGCTGCTAGTTTTACTGGTGCTGGTGTTACTGCTGTTACTGGTGCTGGTGTTATTGGTGTTACTAGTGTGGGTGTTACTGGTTTGGGTGTTACTGGTGCTGGTGTTACTGGTGTTATTGGTGCTGGTGTAACTGATGCTGGTGTTACTCATTCTGGTGTTACTGGTGCTGGTGTTACTGATGCTGGTGTTACTGGTGTTACTCATTCTGGTATTACTGGTGCTGGTGTTATTGGTGTAACTGGTGCTGGTGTTACTGTTGTTACCGGTACTGGTGTTACTGGTGCTGGTGTTACTGGTGCTTGTGTTACTGCTGCTGGTGTTACAGGTGTTACTGGTGCTGGTCATAGAGTCATAGGCCTAGAAATTCACTGGCCTTAGCGCCGCTTTTGAGGCGCTAGAGGGCCTAGCGCCGAAGTTATGGCCAGTTTAGAAATTGACAGGGGCCCTAAATCGGCGTTAGGCCGGTAGCGCTGCGCCGGCACCGATGACTTCATCGGTGTGCGCAGCGTCCCGGTTGCCATGGTAACCCGCCCGACCTCGGAAATTGAGTTGCGGCCGCCTCGCCCGTGGCAGCCGCAAGCAACGTTCTGGCAGAGGTGCCTTACAGAACTTTGCGCCGGCGCATTAAAGGCCCCGCGGCGGCCGGCCGCTTTCCCGCCGGCCGCCTGGCCGCAGCTCCCTCCCCGGACTTCCCCCCCCCCCCACCCCGGAACAGAAGCAAACTCGGCACTTGTCCGAGGTGCCGGGCTCATTTTTAAAAAGATTATCGCGGGCCGCGGCCGGGTGCAGGCAGCTCCTCCTTAACGGAAGGAGGAGGCCTGCACTTCCCGAGCCTGCCGCACCGCAGCGGGCGCCGCAGCGCCGGAATAGCGCCGCAATGCGGCGCGTGGCGCCAGTTTTGAGGCACTGAGACCCCTCAGTAGCGCCGGCAGCCGTTTGGGCGCGGCGCTACTGAATTTTTGGCGCGCGCAGGGGGACTTAGCGCCGGCACTAACTTCCGGCGCTAAAGCCCTCGCTGCGCCAAAACCGAATTTCTAGGCCATAGAGTCATAGAGTTTTACAGCACAGAAAGAGGCCCTTTGGCCCATCGTGTCTGCGCCGCCCATCCATCCCTGTCCAGTCTAATCCCATTTTCCAGCATTTGGTCCATAGCCTTGTATGCAATGGCATTTCAAGTGCTCATCCAAATGCTTCTTGAATGTTGTGAGGGTTCCTGCCTCCACCACCCTTTCAGGAATTGAGTTCCACATTCCAACCACCCTCTGGGTGAAGAAGTTCCTCCTCAAATCCCCTCTAAATCTCCTGCCCCTTACCCTGAATCTATGCCCCCTTGTTATTGACCCCCCCACTAAGGGGAAAAGTTCCTCTTTATCTACCCTATCTATGCCCCTCATTATTTTGTACACCTCAATCAGGTCCCCCCTCAGCCTTCTCTGCTCCAAGGAAAACAACTCCAGCCTGTCCAGCCTCTCTTCATAGCTGAGGCGCTCCATCCCAGGTAACATCCTGGTGAATCTTCTCTGCACCCTCTCCAAAGCAATCACATCCTTCCTATAGTGAGGCGACCAGAACTGCACACAGTACTCCAGCTGTGGCCTCACCAGCGTTTTGTACAGCTCCATCATAACCTCCCTGCTCTTATATTCTATGCCTCGGCTAATGAAGGCAAGTATCCCATATGCCTTTTTAACCACCTTATCTACCTGCTCCGCTGCCTTCAGGGATCTATGTACATGTACACCAAGGTCCCTCTGACCCTCTGTACTTCCTAGGGTCCTACCACTCATTGTGTATTCCCTTGCCTTATTTGTCCGTCCAAAATGCATCACCTCGCACTTTTCAGGGTTAAATTCCATTTGCCACTTCTCCGCCCATCTGACCAACCCGTTTATATCGTCCTGTAGCCGGAGGCTTTCCTCCTCACAATTTACCACCCCACCAATTTTCGTGTCATCTGCGAACTTACTGATCATACCTTTTACATTTTCATCCAAATCATTTATGTAGATCACAAACAACAAGGGACCCAGCACCGATCCCTGAGGTACCCCACTGGACACAGGCTTCCAGTCACAAAAGCAACCTTCGACCATCACCCTCTGCCTCCTGCCACTCAGCCAGTTTAGGATCCAACGCGCCAAGGCACCCTGGATCCCATGGGCTCTTACCTTCTTGACCAGTCTCCTATGCGGGACTTTGTCAAAAGCTTTACTGAAGTCCATGTAAACCACATCCACAGCATTTCCCTCATCCACACACCTAGTCACCCCCTCGAAAAATTCGATCAGATTTGTCAGACATGATTTACCCTTGACAAAGCCATGCTGACTATCCCCGATTAATCCTTGCCTCTCCAAGTGGAGATTAATTTTGTCCCTCAGAATTTTTTCCAATAATTTCCCCACCACAGATGTTAGACTCACTGGCCTGTAATTCCCTGGTTTATCCCTGCTACCCTTCTTGAATAATGGTACTACGTTAGCTGTTCTCCAGTCCTCTGGTACATCCCCTGTGGCCAGAGAGGTTCTGAAAATTTGTGTCAGAGCCCCTGCAATCTCCTCCCTTGCCTCCCACAGCAGCCTGGGATGCATCTCGTCCGGGCCTGGGGATTTATTCACTTTTTGGCCCGCTAAAACCACTAGCACCTCCTCCCTCTCGATGCTAATATGTTCAAGTATGTCACAGTCCCCTTGCCCGATTTCTATGTCTGCATCGTCTTTCTCCATAGTGCACACAGATGCAAAAAATTCATTTAAAACCCCGCCTACATCCTCTGGCTCTACACACAGATTGCCACTTTGGTCCCTAATGGGCCCTACCCTTTCCCTGGTTATCCTCTTGCCCTTAATATACTTATAAAACATCTTAGGATTTTCCTTTATTTTGCTCGCCAGTGTTATTTCATGGCCCCTCCTCGCCCTCCTAATTTCTTTTTTAAGTATGCCCCTGCACTTTTTATACTCCTCTAGGGCTTCTTCTGTCTTTAGTCTTTTGTAACTGCCAAAAGCCCCCCTTTTATTTCTAATGCATTTTTGTATATCCCTTGTCATCCAAGGTTCCCTTTGCTTGTTGGTCCCACCCTTGACCTTTACAGGAACATGTTGGCGTTGTACTCTCTCTATTTCCCTTCTGAAAGTCTCCCACTGTTTTGATGTGGATTTTCCTATAAGCAGCTGCTCCCAGTCCACTTTGGCCAGATCCTGCCTTATCATATTAAAATCGGCCTCCCCCCAATTTAGAACCCTTATTTCCGGGCCGTCTTTGTCTTTTTCCATGACCACCTTAAATCTCACCGAATTATGGTCACTGTCGCCAAAATGCTCTCCTACTGACACTTCCACCACTTGCCCGGCTACATTCCCCAGAATTAGGTCCAGTACCGCCCCCTCTCTTGTCGGACTTTCTACATGTTGGCTCAAAAAGCTCTCCTGGATGCACTTTAAGAATTCTGCACCCTCTAAGCCTTTCACACTCTGACTGTCCCAATTTATATTGGGGAAGTTGAAATCCCCCACTATTATTACCCTATTATTTTCGCACTTCTCTGAGATTTGCCTACATATCTGTTCCTCTATCTCCCCCTGACTGTTTGGGGGCCTATAGTACACTCCCAGCAAAGTGCTTGCCCCCTTTTTGTTTTTAAGTTCTACCCATATGGCCTCATTAGAGGAACCCGCTAATATATCATCCCTCCTTACAGCAGTAATTGACTCCTTAATTAATATTGCAACACCCCCTCCCCTTTTACACCCCCCTCTGTCTCGCCTGAAGATTCTATACCCCGGAATATTGAGCTGCCAGTCCTGACCCTCCCTCAACCATGTCTCCGTGATAGCAACAATATCGTACTCCCATGTGTTCAACAACAACTTCAGTTCATCCACCTTATTTGCAAGACTCCTTGCATTAAAATAAATGCCTTCCAGCCCTGCCATATTCTCTTTTGCCTTCACATATTTGCTCTGCCTTCCCAGCTGACTTGTTTTTCCCTCTGTATTTGGCCGTAAATCACCCCCTACTATAGCTCCACTCTGTACCCCAACCCCCTGCCAAGTTAGTTTAAACCCTCCCCAGCAGTGCTAGCAAACCTCCCCGCAAGGACATTGGTTCCCCCCTGGTTCAGGTGTAAACCGTCCGACTTGTACAAGTCCCACCTTTCCCAGAAGCAGACCCAGTGATCCAGGAAACTAAAGCCCTCCCCCCTGCACCATCCCTTTAGCCACGCATTCATCTGTTCTATCTTCCTATTCCTATACTTACTGGTGCCAGTGTTACTGGTGCTGGTGTTACTGATGTTACTGGTGCTGGAGTTACTGGTGTTTCTGGTGCTGGTGTTACTGGTTTTACTGGTTTTGGTGTTACTGCTGCTGGTGTGACTGGTGCCAGTTTTACTGGTGTTACTGTTGCCGGTGTTACTGGTGCTGGTGTTACAGGTGATGGTGTTGCTGGTGCTGGTGTTACTGGTTTTGGTGTTACTGGTGCCGGTGTGACTGGTGCCGGCTTTACTGGTGTTACTGGTTCTGGTATTACTGGTGTTACTGGTGCTGGTCTTACCGGTGCCAGTGTTACTTGTGTTACTGGTGCTGGTGTTGCTGGTGCTGGCGTTACTGCTGCTAGTTTTACTGGTGCTGGTGTTACTGCTGTTGCTGGTGCTGGTGTTATTGGTGTTACTGGTGTGGGTGTTAATTGTGTGGGTGTTACTGGTGCTGGTGTTACTGGTGTTATTGGTGCTGGTGTTACTGATGCTGGTGTTACTGGTGTTACTCATTCTGGTGTTACTGGTGCTGGTGTTATTGGTGTAACTGGTGCTGGTGTTACTGTTGTTAATGGTGCTGGTGTTACTGGTGCTGGTGTTACTGGTGCTTGTGTTCCTGCTGCTGGTGTTACAGGTGTTACTGGTGCTGGTGTTACTGATGTTACTGGTTCTGGAGTTACTGGTTTTTGTGGTGCTGGTGTTACTGGTTTTACTGGTTTTGGTGTTACTGGTGCCGGTGTGACTGGTGCTGGTGTGACTGGTGCTGGTGTTACTGAAGCTGGTGTTACTAGTGCTTGTTTTACTGGTGCAGGTGTTAATGGTGCTGGTGATACTGGTGCTGGTGTTACTGATGCAGGTCTTATTGGTATTTACTGGTGCTGGTGTTACCGGTGCTGGTGTTACTGAGGCCGGTATTACTGGTGCTGGTGTTACTGATGCAGGTCTTATTGGTATTTACTGGTGCTGGTGTTACCGGTGCCGGTGTTACTGAGGCCGGTATTACTGGTGCTGGTGTTACAGGTGACGGTGTTGCTGGTGCTGGTGTTACTGGTGTTACTGGTGTTACAGATGCCGGTGTTACTGATGCCGGTGTTACTGGTGTTACTGGCGCTGGTGTTACTGGTGCCGGTGTTACTTGTGTTACTGGTGCTGGTGTTACTGGTGCTGGTGTTACTGCTGCTGGTTTTACTGGTGCTGGTGTTACTGATGTTACTGGTGCTGTTGTTATTGGTGTTACTAGTGTGGGTGTTACTGGTGCTGGTGTTACTGGTGCTGGTGTTACTGATGCTGGTGTTACTGGTGTTACTCATTCTGGTGTTACTGGTGCTGGTGTTATTGGTGTTACTGGTGCTGGTGTTACTGGTGCTGGTGTAACTGGTGCTGGTGTTACTGTTGTTACTGGTGCTTGTGTTACTGCTGCTGGTGTTACAGGTGTTACTGGTGCTGGAGTTACTGGTGTTTCTGGTGCTGGTGTTACTCGTTTTACTGGTTTTGCTGTTACTGGTGCCAGTGTGACTGGTGCTGGTGTTACTGGTGTTGGTGTTACTGGAGATGGTGTTACTAGTGCTTGTTTTACTGGTGCAGGTGTTAATGGTGCTGGTATTACTGGTGCTGGTCTTATTTCTGTTACTGGTGCTGGTGTTACTGATGCTGGTGTTACTGGGGCCGGTATTACTGGTGCTGGTGTTACAGATGCCCATGTTACTGGTGCTACTGGTGCCGGTGTTACTGCTGCTGTTGTTACAGGTGCCCGTGTTGCTGGTGCTGGTGTTACTGGTGCCGGTGTTACTGGTGCTCGTGTTACAGGTGCCGGTGTTACTGCTGCTCTTTTTACTAGTGCTACTGGTGTTACAGGTGCCGGTGGTACAGGTGACGGTGTTGCTGCTGCTGGTGTTACTGGTGTTACTGGTTTTACAGATGCCGGTGTTACTGGTGTTACTGGCACTGGTGTTATTGGTGTTACTGGTTCTGGTATTACTGCTGTTACTGGTGCTGGTGTTACCGGTGCCGGTGTTACTTGTGTTACTGGTGCTGGTGTTACTGGTGCTGGTGTTACTGATGTTACTGGTGCTGATGTTATTGGTGTTACTAGTGTGGGTGTTACTGGTGCTGGTGTTACTGGTGCTGGTGTTAATGATGCTGGTGTTACTGGTGTTACTCATTCTGGTGTTACTGGTGCTGTTGTAACTGGTGCTGGTGTTACTGTTCTTACTGGTGCTGGTGTTACTGGTGCTGGTGTTACTGGTGCTTGCGTTACTGGTGCTGGTGTTACAGGTGTTACTGGTGCTGGTGTTACTGGTGTTACTGGTGCTGGAGTTACTGGTGTTTCTGGTGCTGGTGTTACTGGTTTTACTGGTTTTGCTGTTACTGGTGCCAGTGTGACTGGTGCTGGTGTTACTGGTGCTGGTGTTACCAGAGCTGGTGTTACTAGTGCTTGTTTTACTGGTGCAGGTGTTAATGGTGCTGGTATTACTGGTGCTGGTCTTATTTCTGTTACTGGTGCTGGTGTTACTGATGCTGGTGTTACTGGGGCTGGTATTACTGGTGCTGGTGTTAAAGATGCCCATGTTACTGGTGCTACTGGTGCCGGTGTTACTGGTGCTGGTGTTACAGGTGCCCATGTTGCTGGTGCTGGTGTTAGTGGTGCTGGAGTTACTGGTGCTGGTGTTGCTGGTGCTTGTGTTACTGGTGCTGGTGTTACTGGTGCTGGTGTTACTGGTGTTGGTGTTACTGTTGCTGGTCTCATTTGTGTTACTGGTGCTGGTGTTACTGGTGCTGGTGTTATTGGTGCTGGTGTTACTGGTGCTGCTGTTATTGGTGTTACTGGTGCTGATGTTACTTGTGCTGGTGTTACTGGTGCTGGTGTTACAGGTGCCCATGTTACTGGTTCTACTGGTGCTGGTGTTACTGGTGCTGGTGTTACTGATGCTCCTGGTGCTGGTTTTACTGGTGCTGGTGTTACTGGTGCTGGTGTTACTGGTGTTACAGATCTTGGAGCTCCGGTGCTGGTGTTACTGGTATTACTGGTGTTGGCATTACTGGTGCTGGTGTTACTGTTGTTGGTGTTACTGGTGTTACTCATTCTGGTGTTACTTGTGCTGGTGTTACTGTTGTTACTGGAGCTGGTGTTACTGGTGCTGGTGTTACAGGTGCTGGTGTTACTGGAGTTACTGTTGGTACTGCTGCTTGTGTTACTGGAGTTACTGGTGCTGGTGTTACTGATGCTGGTGTTACTGCTATTACTCGTTCTGGTGTTACTGGTGCTAGTGTTCCTGACGTTACTGGTGCCATTGTTACTGGTGCTGGTGTTACTGGTGCTGGTGTTACTGGTGTTACTGGTGCTGGTGTTATTGGTGTTACTGGTGCTGGTGTTATTGGTGCTGGTGTTATTGGTGCTGGTGTTACTAGTGCTTGTGTTACTGGTGCTGGTGTTACAGGTGTTACTGGTGCTAGTGTTACTGGTGTTACTGGTGCTGGAGATACTGATGTTTCTGATGCTGGTGTTACTGATGCTGATGTTACTGGTTTTCCTGGTTTTGCTGTTACTGGTGCTGGTGTTATTGGTGCTGGTGTTACTGGTGCTGCTGTTACTAGTGCTTGTTTTACTGGTGCTGGTGTTACTGGTGCTGGTGATACTGGTGCTGGTGTTACTGATGCTGGTCTTATTGGTATTTACTGGTGCTGGTGTTACTGGTGCCAGTGTCGCTGAGGCCAGTATTACTGGTGCTGGTGTTACAGGTGCCAGTGTTACTGGTGTTACTGATGCCGGTGTTACTGGTGCTGGTGTTACAGGTGATGGTATTGCTGGTGCTGGTGTTACTGGTGCCTGTGGTACTGGTGCCGGTGTTACTGGTACTGGTGTTACAGGTGCCGGTGTTGCTGCTGCTGGTTTTACTGGTGTTACTGGTGCTGGTGTTATTGGTGTTACTGGTTCTGGTATTACTGGTGCTGGTGTTACCAGTGCCAGTGTTACTTGTGTTACTGGTGCTGTTGTTACTGGTGCTGGTGTTACTGCTGCTGGTTTTACTGGTGCTGGTGTTACTGATTTTACTGGTGCTGGTGTTATTGGTGTTACTAGTGTGGGATTTACTGGTGCAGGTGTTCCTGGTGTTGATGTTACTGGTGCTGGTATTACTGATGCTGGTGTTACTGGTGTTACTCATTCTGGTGTTACTGGTGCTGGTGTTATTGGTGTTACTGGTGCTGGTGTTAATGGTGCTGTTGTAACTGGTGCTGGTGTTACTGATGCAGGTCTTATTGGTATTTACTGGTGCTGGTGTTACTGGTGCCGGTGTTACTGAGGCTGGTATTACTGGTGCTGGTGTTACAGGTGCCGGTGTTACTGGTGTTACTGGTGCCGGTGTTATTGGTGTTACTGGTTCTGGTATTACTGCTGTTACTGGTGCTGATGTTATTGGTGTTACAGATGCTGGTGTTACTGGTGTTACTGGCGCTGGTGCTATTGGTGTTACTGGTTCTGGTATTACTGCTGTTACTTGTGCTGGTGTTACCGGTGCTGGTGTTACTTGTGTTACTGGTGCTGGTGTTACTGGTGTTACTGCTGCTGGTTTTACTGGTGCTGGTGTTACTGATGTTACTGGTGCTGATGTTATTGGTGTTACTAGTGTGGGTGTTACTGGTGCTGGTGTTACTGGTGCTGGTGTTACTGATGCTGGTGTTACTGGTGTTACTCATTCTGGTGTTACTGGTGCTGGTGTTACTGGTGCTGTTGTAACTGGTGCTAGTGTTACTGTTGTTACTGGTGCTGGTGTTACTGGTGCTGGTGTTGCTGGTGCTTGCATTACTGGTGCTGGTGTTAAAGGTGTTACTGGTGCTGGTATTACTGGTGCTGGAGTTACTGGTGTTTCTGGTGCTGGTGTTACTGGTTTTACTGGTTTTGCTGTTACTGGTGCCAGTGTGACTGGTGCTGGTGTTACTGGTGCTGGTGTTACTGGAGCTGGTGTTACTAGTGCTTGTTTTACTGGTGCAGGTGTTAATGGTGCTGGTGTTACTGGTGCCGGTGTCCCGGTGTTACTGGTGCTGGTGTTACTGGTGCTGATGTTACTGGGGTCACTGGTTCTGGTGTTACTGGTGCTGGTGTTACAGATGCCCATGTTACTGGTGCTACTGGTGCCGGTGTTACTGGTGCTGGTGTTACAGCTGACCGTTTTGCTGGTGCTGCTGTTACTGGTGCTGGTGTTTCTGGTGCTGGTGTCCTGGTGTTACTGGTGCTGGTGTTACTGGTGCTGGTGTTACTGGGGTCACTGGTTCTGGTGTTACTGGTGCGGGTGTTACAGGTGCTGGTGTTACTGGTGTTACTGGTGCTGCTGTTACTGGTGCTGGTCTTACTGATGCTGGTGTTACTGGTGCCGGAGTTACTGGTGCTGGTGTTACTGGTGCTTGTGTTACCGGTGCTGGTGTTACTGGTGCTGGTGTTATTGGTGCTGGTGTTACTGGTGCTGCTGTTATTGGTGTTACTGGTGCTGGTGTTACTTGTGCTGGTGTTACTGGTGCTGGTGTTAGAGGTGCCCGTGTTACTGGTTCTACTGGTGCTGGTGTTACTGGTGCTGGTGTTACTGATGCTGCTGGTGCTGGTTTTACTGGTGCTGGTGTTACTGGTGTTACTGATGCTGGAGCTCCGGTGCTGGTGTTACTGGTATTACTGGTGTTGGCATTACTGGTGCTGGTGTTACTGGTGTTGGTGTTACTGGTGTTACTCGTTCTGGTGTTACTTGTGCTGGTGTTACTGTTGTTACTGGAGCTGGTGTTACTGGTGCTGGTGTTACAGGTGCTGGTGTTACTGGTGCTTGTGTTACTGGAGTTACTGGTGCTGGTGTTACTGGTGCTGGTGTTACTGATGCTGGTGTTACTGGTGTTACTCGTTCTGGTGTTACTGGTGCTAGTGTCCCTGGTGTTACTGGTGCTGGTGTTACTGGTGCTGGTGTTATTGGTGTTACTGGTGTTACTAGTGCTTGTGTTACTGGTGCTGGTGTTACAGGTGTTACTGGTGCTGGTGTTACTGGTGCTGATGTTACTGGTTTTACTGGTTTTGCTGTTACTGGTGCCGGTGTGACAGGTGCTGGTGTTATTGGTGCTGGTGTTACTGGTGCTGCTGTTACTAGTGCTTGTTTTACTGGTGCTGGTGTTACTGGTGCTGGTGATACTGGTGCTGGTGTTACTGATGCTGGTCTTACTGATGCTGGTCTTATTGGTATTTACTGGTGCTGGTGTTACTGGTGCCGGTGTCACTGAGGCCAGTATTACTGGTGCTGGTGTTACAGGTGCCGGTGTCACTGGTGTTACTGGTGCTGGTGTTACAGGTGACAGTATTGCTGGTGCTGGTTTTACTGGTGTTACCGATGCCGGTGTTACTGGTGTTACTGGCGCTGGTGTTATTGGTGTTACCGGTGCGGGTGTTACAGGTGCTGGTGTTATTGTTGCTGGTGTTACTGGTGCTGGTGTTGCTGGTTTTACCGGTGCTGGTGCTACTGGTTTTACTGGTGCTGTGCACTGTGCACTGTGCCCCGGTCCCTGTCGGTGCTTGTGTGGGTGCAGTGGTCAGGATGTTGTTTGGGGCAGGCTGGGCTGCCCTTTACACAGTGTGGTTCCTGGTGAAGTGTGTGGGGAGCGGAGGGATGTGACCCGCCCCTTGCCGTCCTGCAGTGCCTCCTTCCCTCTCCCTTTGCCTCACAGTCACTCCCAGACTCTCCGAGCTGCCAATCTTCCTGAGCTCAGCAGAGCTGTGAGTCTGTCCGGCCCCGAGGACCGTGCGGAGCTGAACCGGGGATGAGATAATGTGGCGAGGGGACCCTGGGGACACATAACTCTCACAATCCAGGACACTGCACCGGTGAGTCTGGCGTCATCCGCTTTACATTCTTATTCTCTGCCTCTGTTCATTTCGTATGGAGCACACGATCCGTGTATTTAATCCGTCAGAGAGACTCGAGCTCAAACACAATCCATCAAACAGTGTATTGGGAACGGAAGGACTCTTGCCTCCTGAGTTTATGGTATTCCTGTTTCTCCCTGAATCTACCTGAGCGCGCGCCGTCAGCGAGTGATCGGAAATGAACATTTCACGCTGTGTGGTTCACGGAACTCAAACATCAAGTTACACACCTGATGTCAGAGTTACTTTCTGTCTCTGTGTGCTTCTGTGTCTCTATGTTTCTGTGTGTGTCTCATTCCTGTGTCACTATCTCTGTGTATTCCTGTCACTATCTCTGTGTATTCCTATATCACTATCTCTGTGTATTCTTGTGTCACCATCTCTGTGTATTCCTGTGTCACTATCTCTGTGTATTCTTGTGTCACTATCTCTGTGTATTCTTGTGTCACTATCTCTGTGTATTCCTGTCACTATCTCTGTGTATTCCTGTGTCACTATCTCTGTGTATTCCTGTCACTATCTCTGTGTATTCCTGTGTCACTATCTCTGTGTATTCCTGTGTCACTATCTCTGTGTATTCCTGTCACTATCTCTGTGTATTCCTGTCACTATCTCTGTGTATTCCTGTGTCACTATCTCTGTGTATTCTTGTGTCACTATCTCTGTGTATTCCTGTCACCATCTCTGTGTATTCCTGTCACTATCTCTGTGTATTCCTATATCACTATCTCTGTGTATTCCTGTGTCACTATCTCTGTGTATTCCTGTCACTATCTCTGTGTATTCCTATATCACTATCTCTGTGTATTCTTGTGTCACTATCTCTGTGTATTCCTGTCACTATCTCTGTGTATTCTTGTGTCACTATCTCTGTGTATTCTTGTGTCACTATCTCTGTGTATTCTTGTGTCACTATCTCTGTGTATTCCTGTCACCATCTCTGTGTATTCCTGTCACTATCTCTGTGTATTCCTGTCACCATCTCTGTGTATTCTTATATCACTATCTCTGTGTATTCTTGTGTCACCATCTCTGTGTATTCCTGTCACTATCTCTGTGTATTCCTGTGTCACTATCTCTGTGTATTCCTATATCACTATCTCTGTGTATTCTTGTGTCACCATCTCTGTGTATTCCTGTGTCACTATCTCTGTGTATTCTTGTGTCACTATCTCTGTGTATTCTTGTGTCACTATCTCTGTGTATTCTTGTGTCACTATCTCTGTGTATTCCTGTCACTATCTCTGTGTATTCCTGTCACCATCTCTGTGTATTCCTGTCACTATCTCTGTGTATTCCTGTCACCATCTCTGTGTATTCCTGTCACTATCTCTGTGTATTCTTGTCACTATCTCTGTGTATTCCTGTCACCATCTCTGTGTATTCTTATATCACTATCTCTGTGTATTCTTGTGTCACCATCTCTGTGTATTCCTGTCACTATCTCTGTGTATTCCTGTGTCACTATCTCTGTGTATTCCTATATCACTATCTCTGTGTATTCTTGTGTCACCATCTCTGTGTATTCCTGTGTCACTATCTCTGTGTATTCTTGTGTCACTATCTCTGTGTATTCTTGTGTCACTATCTCTGTGTATTCTTGTGTCACTATCTCTGTGTATTCCTGTCACTATCTCTGTGTATTCCTGTCACCATCTCTGTGTATTCCTGTCACTATCTCTGTGTATTACTGTCACCATCTCTGTGTATTCCTGTCACTATCTCTGTGTATTCTTGTGTCACTATCTCTGTGTATTCTTGTGTCACCATCTCTGTGTATTCCTGTCACTATCTCTGTGTATTCCTGTCACCATCTCTGTGTATTCCTGTCACCATCTCTGTGTATTCCTGTCACTATCTCTGTGTATTCTTGTGTCACTGTCTCTGTGTATTCCTGTCACTATCTCTGTGTATTCTTGTGTCACTATCTCTGTGTATTCCTATATCACTATCTCTGTGTATTCCTGTGTCACTATCTCTGTGTATTCCTGTGTCACTATCTCTGTGTATTCTTGTGTCACCATCTCTGTGTATTCCTGTCACCATCTCTGTGTATTCCTGTCACTATCTCTGTGTATTCCTGTCACCATCTCTGTGTATTCCTGTCACCATCTCTGTGTATTCCTGTCACTATCTCTGTGTATTCTTGTGTCACTATCTCTGTGTATTCCTATATCACTATCTCTGTGTATTCCTGTGTCACTATCTCTGTGTATTCCTGTGTCACTATCTCTGTGTATTCTTGTGTCACCATCTCTGTGTATTCCTGTCACTATCTCTGTGTATTCCTATATCACTATCTCTGTGTATTCCTGTGTCACTATCTCTGTGTATTCCTGTGTCACTATCTCTGTGTATTCCTGTGTCACTATCTCTGTGTATTCCTGTCACTATCTCTGTGTATTCCTGTCACCATCTCTGTATATTCCTGTCACTATCTCTGTGTATTCTTGTGTCACTATCTCTGTGTATTCCTGTGTGACACTATCTCTGTGTATTCCTATATCACTATCTCTGTGTATTCCTGTGTCACTATCTCTGTGTATTCCTGTCACTATCTCTGTGTATTCCTATATCACTATCTCTGTGTATTCCTGTGTCACTATCTCTGTGTATTCCTGTGTCACTATCTCTGTGTATTCCTGTGTCACTATCTCTGTGTATTCTTGTGTCACTATCTCTGTGTATTCTTGTGTCACTATCTCTGTGTATTCCTGTCACTATCTCTGTGTATTCCTATATCACTATCTCTGTGTATTCCTGTCACTATCTCTGTGTATTCCTATATCACTATCTCTATGTATTCCTGTGTCACTATCTCTGTGTATTCCTGTGTCACTATCTCTGTGTATTCTTGTGTCACCATCTCTGTGTATTCTTGTGTCACCATCTCTGTGTATTCCTGTGTCACTATCTCTGTGTATTCCTGTCACTATCTCTGTGTATTCCTATATCACTATCTCTGTGTATTCCTGTCACTATCTCTGCGTATTCCTATATCACTATCTCTGTGTATTCCTGTGTCACTATCTCTGTGTATTCTTGTGTCACCATCTCTGTGTATTCCTATATCACTATCTCTGTGTATTCCTGTCACTATCTCTGTGTATTCCTATATCACTATCTCTGTGTATTCCTGTCACTATCTCTGTGTATTCCTATATCACTATGTCTGTGTATTCCTGTCACCATCTCTGTGTATTCCTGTGTCACTATCTCTGTGTATTCTTGTGTCACTATCTCTGTGTATTCTTGTGTCACTATCTCTGTGTATTCCTGTCACCATCTCTGTGTATTCCTATATCACTATCTCTGTGTATTCTTGTGTCACTATCTCTGTGTATTCCTGTCACCATCTCTGTGTATTCCTGTGTCACTATCTCTGTGTATTCTTGTGTCACTATCTCTGTGTATTCTTGTGTCACTATCTCTGTGTATTCTTGTGTCACTATCTCTGTGTATTCTTGTGTCACTATCTCTGTGTATTCCTGTCACTATCTCTGTGTATTCCTGTCACCATCTCTGTGTATTCCTGTCACTATCTCTGTGTATTCCTATATCATTATCTCTGTGTATTCCTGTGTCACTATCTCTGTGTATTCCTGTGTCACTATCTCTGTGTATTCTTGTGTCACCATCTCTGTGTATTCTTGTGTCACCATCTCTGTGTATTCCTCTGTCGCTATCTCTGTGTATTCTTGTGTCACTATCTCTGTGTATTCCTGTCACTATCTCTGTGTATTCCTATATCACTATCTCTGTGTATTCTTGTGTCACCATCTCTGTGTATTCCTGTGTCACTATCTCTGTGTATTCTTGTGTCACTATCTCTGTGTATTCTTGTGTCACTATCTCTGTGTATTCTTGTGTCACTATCTCTGTGTATTCCTGTGTCACTATGTCTGTGTATTCCTGTCACTATCTCTGTGTATTCCTGTGTCACTATCTCTGTGTATTCCTGTGTCACTATGTCTGTGTATTTCTATATCACTATCTCTGTGTATTCCTGTGTCACTATGTCTGTGTATTCCTGTCACTATCTCTGTGTATTCCTGTGTCACTATGTCTGTGTATTCCTGTCACTATCTCTGTGTATTCCTGTGTCACTATCTCTGTGTATTCCTGTCACTATCACTGTGTATTCCTACATCACTATCTCTGTGTATTCCTGTGTGTCACTATCTCTGTGTATTTCTGTGTCACTATCTCTGTGTATTCTTGTGTCACTATGTCTGTGTATTCCTGTGTCACTATCTCTGTGTATTCCTGTGTCACTATCTCTGTGTATTCCTGTGTCACTATGTCTGTGTATTCCTGTGTCACTATCTCTGTGTATTCCTGTGTCACTATGTCTGTGTATTCCTATATCACTATCTCTGTGTATTCTTGTGTCACTATCTCTGTGTATTCTTGTGTCACTATCTCTGTGTATTCCTGTGTCACTATGTCTGTGTATTCCTATATCACTATCTCTGTGTATTCCTGTGTCACTATCTCTGTGTATTCCTGTCACTATCTCTGTGTATTCCTGTGTCACTATGTCTGTGTATTCCTGTGTCACTATGTCTGTGTATTCCTGTGTCACTATGTCTGTGTATTCCTATATCACTATCTCTGTGTATTCCTGTGTCACTATCTCTGTGTATTCCTGTGTCACTATCTCTGTGTATTCCTGTGTCACTATCTCTGTGTATTCCTGTGTCACTATGTCTGTGTATTCCTGTGTCACTATCTCTGTGTATTCCTGTGTCACTATCTCTGTGTATTCCTGTGTCACTATGTCTGTGTATTCCTGTGTCACTATGTCTGTGTATTCCTGTGTCACTATGTCTGTGTATTCCTATATCACTATCTCTGTGTATTCCTGTGTCACTATCTCTGTGTATTCCTGTGTCACTATCTCTGTGTATTCCTGTGTCACTATCACTGTGTATTCCTGTGTCACTATCTCTGTGTATTCCTGTCACTATCTCTGTGTATTCCTATATCACTATCTCTGTGTATTCCTGTCACTATCTCTGTGTATTCCTGTGTCACTATCACTGTGTATTCCTGTGTCACTATGTCTGTGTATTCCTATATCACTATCTCTGTGTATTCCTGTGTCACTATCTCTGTGTATTCCTGTGTCACTATCACTGTGTATTCCTATATCACTATCTCTGTGTATTCCTGTGTGTCACTATCACTGTGTATTCCTGTGTCACTATGTCTGTGTATTCCTATATCACTATCTCTGTGTATTCCTGTGTCACTATCTCTGTGTATTCCTGTGTCACTATCACTGTGTATTCCTATATCACTATCTCTGTGTATTCCTGTGTCACTATGTCTGTGTATTCCTGTGTCACTATGTCTGTGTATTCCTGTGTCACTATCTTTGTGTATTCCTGTGTCACTATCTCTGTGTATTCCTATATCACTATCTCTGTGTATTCCTGTGTCACTATCTCTGTGTATTCCTGTGTCACTATCACTGTGTATTCCTATATCACTATCTCTGTGTATTCCTGTGTCACTATGTCTGTGTATTCCTATATCACTATCTCTGTGTATTCCTATATCACTATCTCTGTGTATTCCTGTGTGTCACTATCTCTGTGTATTCCTGTGTCACTATCTCTGTGTATTCCTGTGTCACTATCTCTGTGTATTCCTGTGTCACTATCTCTGTGTATTCCTGTGTCACTATCTCTGTGTATTCCTGTGTCACTATCTCTGTGTATTCCTGTGTCACTATGTCTGTGTATTCCTATATCACTATCTCTGTGTATTCTTGTGTCACTATCTCTGTGTATTCCTGTGTCACTATGTCTGTGTATTCCTATATCACTATCTCTGTGTATTCCTGTGTCACTATGTCTGTGTATTCCTATATCACTATCTCTGTGTATTCTTGTGTCACTATCTCTGTGTATTCCTGTGTCACTATGTCTGTGTATTCCTATATCACTATCTCTGTGTATTCCTGTGTCACTATGTCTGTGTATTCCTGTGTCACTATGTCTGTGTATTCCTATATCACTATCTCTGTGTATTCCTATATCACTATCTCTGTGTATTCCTGTGTCACTATGTCTGTGTATTCCTGTGTCACTATGTCTGTGTATTCCTATATCACTATCTCTGTGTATTCCTATATCACTATCTCTGTGTATTCCTGTGTCACTATCTCTGTGTATTCCTGTGTCACTATCTCTGTGCATTCCTGTGTGTCACTATCTCTGTGTATTCCTGTGTCACTACCTCTGTGTATTCCTGTGTCACTATCTCTGTGTATTCCTGTGTCACTATCACTGTGTATTCCTGTGTCACTATCTCTGTGTATTCCTGTGTCACTATCACTGTGTATTCCTGTGTCACTATCTCTGTGTATTCCTGTGTCACTATGTCTGTGTATTCCTGTGTCACTATCTCTGTGTATTCCTGTGTCACTATCTCTGTGTATTCCTGTGTCACTATCACTGTGTATTCCTGTGTCACTATCTCTGTGTATTCCTGTGTCACTATGTCTGTGTATTCCTGTGTCACTATCTCTGTTTATTCCTGTGTCACTATGTCTGTGTATTCCTGTGTCACTATGTCTGTGTATTCCTGTGTGTCACTATCTCTGTGTATTCCTGTGTCACTATGTCTGTGTATTCCTGTGTCACTATCACTGTGTATTCCTGCGTGTCACTATCTCTGTGTATTCCTGTGTCACTATGTCTGTGTATTCCTGTGTCACTATCACTGTGTATTCCTGCGTGTCACTATCTCTGTGTATTTCTGTGTCACTATCTCTGTGTATTCCTGTGTCACTATGTCTGTGTATTCGTGTCACTATCACTGTGTATTCCTGCGTGTCACTATCTCTGTGTATTCCTGTGTCACTATCTCTGTGTATTCCTGTGTCACTATCACTGTGTATTCCTGCGTGTCACTATCTCTGTGTATTTCTGTGTCACTATCTCTGTGTATTCCTGTGTCACTATGTCTGTGTATTCCTGTGTCACTATCACTGTGTATTCCTGCGTGTCACTATCTCTGTGTATTCCTGTGTCACTATCTCTGTGTATTCCTGTGTCACTATCTCTGTGTATTCCTTTGTCACTATCTCTGTGTATTCCTGTGTGTCACTATATCTTTGTATTCGTGTGTGTCACTATCTCTGTGTATTCCTGTGTGTCACTATATCTTTGTATTCCTGTGTCACTATCTCTGTGTATTCCTGTGTGTCACCATCTCTGTGTATTCCTGTGTCACTCTCTCTGAGTATTCCTGTGTGACACTATCTCTGTGTATTCCTGTGTGACACTATCTCTGTGTATTCCTGTGTGTCACTATCTCTGTATATTCCTGTGTCACTATCTCTGTGTATTCCTGTGTGTCACTATCTCTGTGTAGTCCTCAGTCATAGAGTCATAGAGTTTTACAGCACAGAAAGAGTCCCTTCGGCCCATCGTGTCTGCACCGCCCATCCATCCCTGTCCAGTCTAATCCCATTTTCCAGCATTTGGTCCATAGCCCTGTATGCAATGGCATTTCAAGTGCTCATCCAAATGCTTCTTGAATGTTGTGAGGGTTCCTGCCTCTACCACCCTTTTAGGCATTGAGTTCCACATTCCAACCACCCTCTGGGTGAAAAAGTTCCTCCTCAAATCCCCTCTAAATCTCCTGCCCCTTACCCTGAATCTATGCCCCCTTGTTATTGACCCCCCTACTAAGGGGAAAAGTTCCTCTTTGTCTACCCTATCTATGCCCCTCATCATTTTGTACACCTCAATCAGGTCCCCCCTCAGCCTTCTTTGCTCCAAGGAAAACAACCCCAGCCTGTTTAGTCTTTCTTCATAGCTGAGGCGCTCCATCCCAGGTAACATCCTGGTGAATCTTCTCTGGTCCCTCTCCAAAGCAATCACATCCTTCCTATAGTGAGGCGACCAGAACTGCACACAGCACTCCAGCTGTGGCCTCACCAGCATTTTGTACAGCTCCATCATAACCTCCCTGCTCTTATATTCTATGCCTCGGCTAATGAAGGCAAGTATCCCATATGCCTTTTTAACCACCTTATCTACCTGTTCCGCTGCCTTCAGAGATCTATGTACATGTACACCAAGGTCCCTCTGACCCTCTGTACTTCCTAGGGTCCTACCACTCATTGTGTATTCCCTTGCCTTATTTGTCCGTCCAAAATGCATCACCTCGCACTTTTCAGGGTTAAATTCCATTTGCCACTTTTGCGCCCAACTGACCAACCTGTCTATATCGTCCTGTAGCCTGAGGCTTTCCTCCTTGCAATTTACCACCCCACCAATTTTCGTGTCATCTGCAAACTTACTGATCATACCTTTTACATTCTCATCCAAATCATTTATGTAGATCACAAACAACAAGGGACCCAGCACCGATCCCGGAGGTACCCCACTGGACACAGGCTTCCAGTCACAAAAGCAACCTTCGACCATCACCCTCTGCCTCCTGCCACTCAGCCAGTTTAGGATCCAACGCGCCAAGGCACCCTGGATCCCATGGGCTCTTACCTTCTTGACCAGTCTCCTGTGTGTCACTCTCGCTGTGTATTTCTGTGTCACGATCTCTGTGCATTTCTGTGTGTCACTATCTCTGTATATTCCTGTGTCACTATCTCTGTGTATTTCTGTGTCACTATCTCTGTGTATTTCTGTGTCACTATCTCTGTGTATTCCTGTGTGTCACTATCTCTGTGTATTCCTGTGTCACTATCTCTGTGTATTTCTGTGTCACTATCTCTGTGTATTCCTGTGTGTCACTATCTCTGTGTAGTCCTGTGTGTCACTATCTCTGTGTATTCCTGTGTGTCACTATCTCTGTGTAGTCCTGTGTCACTATCTCTGTGTATTCCTGTGTGTCACTATCTCTGTGCATTCCTATATCACTATCTCTGTGTATTCCTGTGTCACTATCTCTGTGTATTTCTGTGTCACTATCTCTGTGTATTCCTGTGTGTCACTATCTCTGTGTAGTCCTGTGTGTCACTATCTCTGTGTATTCCTGTGTGTCACTATCTCTGTGTAGTCCTGTGTGTCACTATCTCTGTGCATTCCTGTGTGTCACTATCTCTGTGTATTCCTGTGTGTCACTATCTCTGTGTATTCCTGTGTGTCACTATCTCTGTGCATTCCTGTGTGTCACTATCTCTGTGTATTCCTGTGTGTCACTATCTCTGTGTATTCCTGTGTGTCACTATCTCTGTGCATTCCTGTGTGTCACTATCTCTGTGCATTCCTGTGTGTCACTATCTCTGTGTAGTCCTGTGTGTCACTATCTCTGTGCATTCCTGTATGTCACTATCTCTGTGTATTCCTGTGTCACTATCTCTGTGTAGTCCTGTGTGTCAGTATCTCTGTGTATTCCTGTGTGTCACTATCTCTGTGTATTCCTGTGTCACTACCTCTGTGTATTCCTGTGTGTCACTATCTCTGTGTATTCCTGTGTCACTATCTCTGTGTATTCCTGTGTGTCACTACCTCTGTGTATTCCTGTGTGTCACTACCTCTGTGTATTCCTGTGTGTCACTATCTCTGTTTATTTCTCTGTGTCACTATCTCTGTGTATTCCTGTGTGTCACTATCTCTGTGTATTCCTGTGTGTCACTATCTCTGTGTATTCCTCTGTGTCACTATCTCTGTGCATTCCTGTGTCACTACCTCTCTGTATTCCTGTGTGTCGCTATCTCTGTTTATTTCTCTGTGTCACTATCTCTGTGTATTCCTGTGTGTCACTCTCGCTGTGTATTTCTGCATCACAATCTCTGTGTATTTCTCTGGACATGATCGTGAAGAGTTTTGGAGAAAATGAGAATGTCATCCAGGTAGACAAAAACAAAGCGATTCAGCATGTCTCGGAGAACGTCATTGATGAGCGCCTGGAACACAGCAGGGGCGTTGGTCAATCCAAAAGGCATAACCAGGTACTCGTAGTGCCCAGTAGGTGTGTTGAATGCCGTCTTCCACTCGTCCCCTTCGCGAACGCGGATGAGGTTGTAGGCGTTGCGGAGGTCCAATTTTGTGAAGACCGTGGCTCCCTGAAGTAGCTCGAAGGCCGTCGACATGAGTGGAAGAGGATAACGGTTCTTTATAGTAATCTGGTTAAGGCCACGGTAGTCGATGCAGGGACGGAGACCTCCATCTTTCTTACTCACGAACAAAAAACCGGCACCAGCAGGAGAGGTGGACGGACGGATGAAGCCAGCGGCGAGGGCGTCACGGATGTACTCCTCCATGGCGGCGGTCTCAGGAGCAGAAAGGGAAAAGATCCTACCCCTAGGTGGGCATGTCCCAGGCAGGAGGTCAACGGCACAGTCATATGGCCTATGAGGGGGAAGTGATGTGGCTCGAACCTTACTGAAGACCTCTTTTAGATCCTCATACTCGGGTGGCACTCGGGACAATTCAGAGCGTGATGGGAACTCCTGGGTCTGGGAAGGAGACTTGGCGCGAAGACAGGTAGTATGGCAGGCGGAGCCCCATTCCGTAAGCCGGCCGGTGGCCCAATCCAAGCGAGGATTATGGCAGGCCAACCAAGGGTAACCCAGAATTAATGGAAACTGGGAAGAGTGGATAAGGGAGAATTGGATGGTCTCAAAATGTTGTCCTTCCACACCCAAACACAGGGGGGGCAGTATGATGGTGAATGGTTCCAGAGCCCAGGGGTCTTCCATCCAGGGCAACAACAGTGAGGGGGTGATCAGGATGGGTCAGGGGAATCTTGAGCTGTTTAGCTAACCCCAGATCTATGAAGTTACCATCAGACCCCGAATCCACCAGGGCCTTAAGATCATGTTGTTGATTGCCCCAGAAAAGGGAGGATGCCAGCAAAACCCTAGAAACAGTGGGGTCGGAAGGGATGGTTACGCTCATCTCAGGTCCCTCCGTCCTGGATGAGCCCTGGCTTTTCCCACCAACTCTGGACAGGAAGAGCGAAAGTGGCCAGCTTTCCCACAATAGAGGCAAGATCCCTCTTTCATTCGGCGATCATGTTCGGGTTGCGAGAGGCGGGTTACTCCCACCTGCATGGGCTCCTCTGGATCAGTCAAAGATGGACTCGGGATGGCTCGGAGGTTCTCAGATGGCTTCGAAGCAGGAAAAGCTCTGGTCTCTGGAAACGGAGTGAAAAAGGAGTGGCGTTCTCTTCGCCTCTCACGGAGACGATTATCCACACGAACAGAGATATCAAAAAGAGACTCCAAATCACTCACCGGATCCCTGGAAGCCAGTTCGTCCTTGATCTCATCCGTGAGACCGTGGCGAAAAGTGGCGATGAGCGCCTCCGAATTCCATTGGCTTTGTGCAGCGAGAGTGCGAAACTCAATAGCGTAGTCCGCAACGCTACGAACCCCCTGGTGAAGCCAAAGCAGTTTGTTAGATGCCTCTCTCCCACTGACAGGGTGATCAAAAACCCTTCTCATTTCTTCCGAGAAAAGTTGGTAGTTTAAACATGCCGGCGTTTGCTGTTCCCAGATGGCTGTAGCCCAGGTAAGCGCCTTGCCGGTAAGTAGCGAAATGATGTAGGCCACTCGGGAACAGTCACTGGGAAATAATGAACCCTGCAGTTGGAAAACCAGGGAACACTGGATTAGAAAACCTCGACATCCTCCTGGGTTACCGTCGTAGCGCTCGGGTGCAGGTAATCGGGGTTCTCTCAGAGGAGAAGGCGAAACCGTAGGAGCAGGTAACGGTGCAGGAGCTGCTTGGATCACCTGACTCTGTTTCTGGCTCTGATGGAAAGTGATGACGAGGCCCTCCAGCAGATTCTGGCTTCGGGAGACTGCCATGGCGAGACACTGCAGTTCGTTCAAGATCAGTTGTAGCTGTTCAGAAACTTGTCTTGGCCATTGGTCCTTCTCTGCTGGGTCCATGTTTTGGCTCAGTCTTGCTGTAAGGACTGGAACTCGGTGGACCCAACTGCAGTAAGGCAAACTGAGGCAGAGGTTAGGTTGCAAAACAAAGGTTGACTTTACTTGACATAAACAAAATAACAACAGTACAGAATACAGGCAAGCAGACCAGCAAGAGGTATCACCAGGCAGTGCAACTCAAGACTGAGCAATGAACATAAAGTGAACACCACTTAAATAGTAGGTATCTAACAATGCACAGGTGAATACAATAATGAATAAAGAAGGATACAATTAAGAGAGTACATGGAGCCCTCTGGTGGCGAGGCGAGGCAGAATCAGGGTCATTCCTCACAACTATGTCTGTGTATTCCTGTGTGTCACTATCTCTGTGCTTTCCTGTGTGTCACTATCTCTGTATATTCCCATGTCACTACCTCTGTGTATTCCTGTGTGTCACTATCTCTGTGTATTCCTGTGTCACTATCTCTGTGTAGTCCTGTGTGTCACTATCTCTGTGTATTCCTGTGTGTCACTACCTCTGTGTATTCCTGTGTGTCACTATCTCTGTGTAGTCCTGTGTGTCACTATCTCTGTGTATTCCTGTGTG
This sequence comes from Somniosus microcephalus, assembly GCF_052327205.1. Lineage (NCBI taxonomy): Eukaryota > Metazoa > Chordata > Chondrichthyes > Squaliformes > Somniosidae > Somniosus > Somniosus microcephalus. The sequence goes on along the minus strand of NC_140995.1, from coordinate 69,764,852 downwards.
TCACTACCTCTGTGTATTCCTGTGTGTCACTATCTCTGTGTATTCCCGTGTCACTACCTCTGTGTATTCCTGTGTGTCACTATCTCTGTGTAGTCCTGTGTGTCACTATCTCTGTGTATTCCTGTGTGTCACTACCTCTGTGTATTCCTGTGTGTCACTATCTCTGTGTAGTCCTGTGTGTCACTATCTCTATGTATTCCTGTGTGCCACTACCTCTGTGTATTCCTGTGTGTCACTACCTCTGTGTATTCCTGTGTGTCACTACCTCTGTGTATTCCTGTGTGTCACTATCTCTGTGTATTCCCGTGTCACTACCTCTGTGTATTCCTGTGTGTCACTACCTCTGTGTATTCCTGTGTGTCACTACCTCTGTGTATTCCTGTGTGTCACTATCTCTGTTTATTTCTCTGTGTCACTATCTCTGTGTATTCCTGTGTGTCACTACCTCTGTGTATTCCTGTGTGTCACTATCTCTGTTTATTTCTCTGTGTCACTATCTCTGTGTATTCCTGTGTGTCACTATCTCTGTTTATTTCTCTGTGTCACTACCTCTGTGTATTCCTGTGTGTCACTATCTCTGTTTATTTCTCTGTGTCACTATCTCTGTGTATTCCTGTGTGTCACTATCTCTGTGTATTCCTGTGTGTCACTATCTCTGTTTATTTCTCTGTGTCACTACCTCTGTGTATTCCTGTGTGTCACTACCTCTGTGTATTCCTGTGTGTCACTATCTCTGTTTATTTCTCTGTGTCACCATCTCTGTGTATTCCTGTGTGTCACTACCTCTGTGTATTCCTGTGTGTCACTATCTCTGTTTATTTCTCTGTGTCACTATCTCTGTGTATTCCTGTGTGACACTATCTCTGTGTATTCCTGTGTGACACTATCTCTGTGTATTCCTGTGTGACACTATCTCTGTGTATTCCTGTGTGTCACTATCTCTGTTTATTTCTCTGTGTCACTATCTCTGTGTATTCCTGTGTGACACTATCTCTGTGTATTCCTGTGTGACACTATCTCTGTGTATTCCTGTGTCACTATCTCTGTGTATTCCTGTGTGACACTATCTCTGTGTATTCCTGTGTCACTATCTCTGTGTATTCCTGTGTGACACTATCTCTGTGTATTCCTGTGTGTCACTATCTCTGTGTATTCCTGTGTGACACTATCTCTGTGTATTCCTGTGTGTCACTATCTCTGTTTATTTCTCTGTGTCACTATCTCTGTGTATTCCTGTGTCACTATCTCTGTGTAGTCTTGTGTGTCACTATCTCTGTTTATTCCTGTGTGACACTATCTCTGTGTATTCCTGTGTCACCATCTCGATGTAGTCTTGTGTGTCACTATCTCTGTGTATTCCTGTGTGTCACTATATCTGTGTATTCATGTGTGTCACTATCTCTGTGCATTCCTGTGTGTCACTATCTCTGTATATTCCCGTGTCACTACTTCTGTGTATTCCTGTGTGACACTATCTCTGTGTATTCCTGTGTGACACTATCTCTGTTTATTCCTGTGTCACTATCTCTGTGTATTCCTGTGTGTCACTCCCTCTGTGTATTCCTGTGTGTCACAATCTCTGTTTATTTCTCTGTGTCACTATCTCTGTGTATTCCTGTGTGTCACTATCTCTGTTTATTCCTGTGTCACTATCTCTGTGTATTCCTGTGTGACACTATCTCTGTGTATTCCTGTGTGACACTATCTCTGTGTATTCCTGTGTGACACTATCTCTGTGTATTCCTGTGTGTCACTACCTCTGTGTATTCCTGTGTGTCACTATCTCTGTGTATTCCTGTGTGTCACTATCTCTGTGCATTCCTGTGTGTCACTATCTCTGTGTATTCCTGTGTGTCACTATCTCTGTGTATTCCCGTGTCACTACCTCTGTGTATTCCTGTGTGTCACTATCTCTGTGTATTCCTGTGTGTCACTACCTCTGTGTATTCCTGTGTGTCACTATCTCTGTTTATTTCTCTGTGTCACTATCTCTGTGTATTCCTGTGTGTCACTATCTCTGTGTAGTCCTGTGTGTCACTATCTCTGTGTATTCCTGTGTGTCACTACCTCTGTGTATTCCTGTGTGTCACTATCTCTGTTTATTTATCTGTGTCACTATCTCTGTTTATTCCTGTGTCACTATCTCTGTGTATTCCTGTGTCACTATCTGTGTATTCCTGTGTGTCACTATCTCTGTGTATTCCTGTGTGACACTATCTCTGTGTATTCCTGTGTCACTATCTCTGTTTATTCCTGTGTCACTACCTCTGTGTATTCCTGTGTGTCACTATCTCTGTGTATTCCTGTGTGTCACTATCTCTGTGTATTTCTGTGTGTCACTACCTCTGTGTATTCCTGTGTGTCACTATCTCTGTTTATTCCTGTGTGACACTATCTCTGTGTATTCCTGTGTGTCACTATCTCTGTGTATTCCTGTGTGTCACTACCTCTGTGTATTCCTGTGTGTCACTACCTCTGTGTATTCCTGTGTGTCACTATCTCTGTGTATTCCTGTGTGTCACTATCTCTGTTTATTCCTGTGTGACACTATCTCTGTGTATTCCTGTGTGACACTATCTCTGTGTATTCCTGTGTGTCACTATCTCTGTTTATTCCTGTGTGACACTATCTCTGTTTATTCCTGTGTGACACTATCTCTGTGTATTCCTGCGTGTCACTACCTCTGTGTATTCATGTGTGTCACTATCTCTGTATATTCCTGTGTCACTACCTCTGTGTATTCTTGTGTCACTACATCTGTGTATTGCCATGTCACTACCTCTGTGTATTCCTGTGTGTCACTATCTCTGTGTATTCCTGTGTGTCACTATCTCTGTGTATTCCTGTGTCACTACCTCTCTGTATTCCTGTGTGTCACTATCTCTGTGTATTCCTGTGTGTCACTACCTCTGTGTATTCCTGTGTGTCACTATCTCTGTTTATTTCTCTGTGTCACTATCTCTGTGTATTCCTGTGTCACTACCTCTGTGTATTCCTGTGTGTCACTATCTCTGTGTATTCCTGTGTGTCACTACCTCTGTGTATTCCTGTCACTGTCTCTGTTTATTTCTCTGTGTCACTATCTCTGTGTATTTCTGTGTCACTATCTCTGTGTATTCCTGTGTCACTATCTCTGTGTATTCCTGTGTGTCACTACCTCTGTGTATTCCTGCGTGTCACTGTCTCTGTTTATTTCTCTGTGTCACTATCTCTGTGTATTCCTGTGTCACTATCTCTGTGTATTCCTGTGTCACTATCTCTGTGTATTCCTGTGTGTCACTATCTCTGTGTATTCCTGTGTCACTATCTCTGTGTATTCCTGTGTGTCACTATCTCTGTTTATTTCTCTGTGTCACTATCTCTGTGTATTCCTGTGTGTCACTATCTCTGTGTATTCCTGTGTGTCACTATCTCTGTGTATTCCTGTGTGTCACTACCTCTGTGTATTCCTGTGTGTCACTATCTCTGTGTATTCCTGTGTGTCACTATCTCTGTTTATTTCTCTGTGTCACTATCTCTGTGTATTCCTGTGTGTCACTATCGCTGTGTATTCCTGTGTGTCACTATCTCTGTTTATTTCTCTGTGTCACTATCTCTGTGTATTCCTGTGTGTCACTACCTCTGTGTATTCTTGTGTGTCACTATCTCTGTTTATTTCTCTGTGTCACTATCTCTGTTTATTTCTCTGTGTCACTATCTCTGTGTATTCCTGTGTCACTATCTCTGTGTATTCCTTTGTGTCACTACCTCTGTGTATTCCTGTGTCACTACCTCTGTGTATTCTTGTGTCACTATCTCTGTGTATTCCTGTGTGTCACTATCTCTGTGTATTCCTGTGTCACTACCTCTGTGTATTGCCATGTCACTACCTCTGTGTATTCCTGTGTGTCACTATCTCTGTGTATTCCTGTGTCACTACCTCTGTGTATTCCTGTGTCACTACCTCTGTGTATTCCTGTGTCACTATCTCTGTGTATTCCTGTGTGACACTATCTCTGTGTATTCCTTTGTGTCACTATCTCTGTTTATTTCTCTGTGTCACTACCTCTGTGTATTCCTGTGTCACTATCTCTGTGTATTCCTGTGTGTCACTATCTCTGTGTATTCCTGTGTGTCACTATCTCTGTGTATTCCTGTGTGTCACTATCTCTGTTTATTTCTCTGTGTCACTATCTCTGTGTATTCCTGTGTGTCACTACCTCTGTGTATTCCTGTGTCACTATCTCTGTGTATTCCTTTGTGTCACTATCTCTGTGTATTCCTGTGTCACTACCTCTGTGTATTCCTGCGTGTCACTGTCTCTGTTTATTTCTCTGTGTCACTATCTCTGTGTATTCCTGTGTCACTATCTCTGTGTATTCCTGTGTCACTATCTCTGTGCATTCCTGTGTGTCACTATCTCTGTATATTCCCGTGTCACTGCCTCTGTGTATTCCTGTGTGTCACTATCTCTGTTTATTTCTCTGTGTCACTGTCTCTGTGTATTCCTGTGTGACACTATCTCTGTGTATTCCTGTGTGTCACTATCTGTGTATTCCTGTGTATTGTGTTTGCCGAATGTGGGTGACTGAGTGGCTTTGCTGGTGGAATCTCAATCCCGGGTTTGGTTTTTCTTCCTTTTTGTCTGTTGTGGAAAATGTGCAGCACAATATTAGGGAAAGAGAAATACATCTATCCATATAAACTGTGGGCGTGATCTGAGTCTGCTAAACCAGTACAAACACGAATAAAATCGCCTTGAGCTCTGCATTTTATTGAGAGTTTGGGAATGATTGAACTTGAATGTTGCGTTGGCCTCGGGAAGATGCGCCACACTCTGGGCACAGCAGGTACTGCACCCGAGAGCTGAACCAGCCCGACTGCCATCTGGACAGCGTTTCAAACCCTTCATGTTCCTGTAACGCGGGACTTTAAACTAAGTGCAGCTGATTGTAAGAATAACAGAATGAAAAAATGCAAAAGTAAACTCAAACTTGTGACTACATGAAAATTATATGATGCAAAAATATATTTAGCTAGAAAAGTATTTATGCGAGAGTTAGTCGCAGCTAAAGAGCCGCGCCTCCAAAAGTTTTGTAGGGTCACTCCTCCAAAAGTTATGCAAAGAAATCAGAGGCAGTCAGCAACAAAAAATAAGCAGGATTCCCTGATAGTAGAATTCTAATGGCAGAGCCAGCACTGGGCAAGGGGTATCCACACACCTGTCTGCAGTCAGATGGACTGCCATATCTTCATTATTCTGAAATAGAACGCCTGGTTATCATCATTTGCTTTTAGTCTCGGTTCCATATATGCTGCCAAACGTATTTCCGAACTTTCTCGAGAATTTGTGTCACCCCCCTCTGTATTGATTTCTTTCTGGGTTCAATGACGACACATTGATGAAAGAGAATGTCTTTTAATCTAAAGTTTGTTTAACTAAGTTAACAGCATTACAGGAGACACCATCTTAGAGATCCATCTAAAACAAAACTAAAACTGTCTCTCTCACATGCCCTCTGCTGGTAAGGCATAAATAATCAAACAGGCAAATATGTTGGTAAGGCATAATAATCAAACAGGCAAATACCATCACTATTTGCTGATATCATTACATCTCCCTTTCTTAAAACAAAAGTATTTACTTTTATCTAACAACATGTATTCTTTGTATTACTCTGCCTTTTAACTGTAACACTTAATGAACTTACATTATCATTATCATTATCAAGGTTTTTTAACCTTGTTTTGTGTGTTCACATGAAATATGTAAATACACTAGAACTTGAAGAGAGAATAAGATAACATTACTTCCTTCTATAACAAGAGTCCTTAAACTTGCTCAATGAGTCTCTCAGGAGGCTTCACGTGTCTTGAGGATTTTCTGATTGATTGTCCTTGAATCTGAGTTGTTGCCTCAGATGATGAGTTCTCAGCTGTGTGATCAGGTTGTTCAACAGTATCAGTCTTTTGACCTGCTGTGGCTGGTCCCATGAGAAGATCCCTACGATTTCTTTGCAGAACAGCACCCTCATCTGTCTGAATGGTGTATGATCTTGGTTGGACTTCACTCAGGACGGTTCCCTTCTGAGTCCATATGTTTGTTTTGTCTTTGAACCTTACTTGGTCACCAGTGTGGAGTTCAGGTAGGTTTTGTGTTCCTCTGTCATAGTAGTACTTTTGCTTTTCTTTCTGTTGCTCTTTGAACTTCCTCACTTTCTCCCCCTTTTTTGTTTTCAGGAGGTTCTCCGGGATGGGTAGGTTTGACCTTAGCCGACGTCCCATAAGGAGTTGGGCTGGTGACTTACCACACTCGAGCGGCATTGTGCGGTATACAAGCATGCTCTGGTAGAAGTCAGTTCCACTGTCTTTTGCCTTGTACATCAGCCTTTTCACTGTCTGGACCGATTTTTCCACTAGTCCATTGGACTGTGGAAAGTGAGGACTTGACGCTGTGTGGACAAAGTCCCACTCTTTGGCAAAGTGTCGGAAACTTGCATTGTAAAACTGGGGTCCATTGTCTGTGAAGACCTCGTTTGCCATGCCATGTCTGGAGAATATGGCTTTCATACATGTTATCACAGCATCTGCAGTGGTGGTGTACAGTCTACAAACCTCTGGATACAGGGGGTAATAGTCTGTGACTACAAGATAGTCCTTCCCTTGACATATGAATAGGTCAGCGCCTACCTTCTGGTAAGGTCTGTCTGGTGCTGGGTGTGGCTTTAGTGGTTCTACCGGATTGCTTGCTCGATATTTCAGGCATATTGTGCAGTTTGACACCTCATTTGTCACATCTTGGTTGATTTGTGGCCAGTACATCACCTCTCGTGCTCTTTTCTTACACTTTTCAATTCCCAGATGTCCTCCATGGATCCTTTTTAGCATCTCTTTTCTCAGACTCTTTGGGATAACTATTTTACTTCCTTTGTAGATGATGTCTTTGACCACTGATAGTTCCGCCCTGCAGTTCCAGTACTCTGCCATGTCAGGTGAGCAGTCTTGCTTCATGTTGGGCCATCCATCCAAGATGCTTTTCCTCAGTCATCTCAGTGTTTCATCTTTGTTTGTCTCAGTCTTTATGAGCTCCATTTTTGCATCTGCTATGGGCAGTGCACTTGTGATCATGTCCAGGTAGGCGTTCACTTTTTCATCCATTTTGGTGTTTGTGGGCTCTCCTGGGTCAACAGCTCTGGACAAAGTGTCTGCTGTATACATCAGCTTACCCGGTGTGTACGCAACATTCAGTGTATAGCGTTGCAGCCTGATCATCATTCTTTGTATTCTAAGCAGACAGCTATTTAGTGGCTTTTGGAACAATGCAATCAAGGGCTTATGGTCAGTCTCTACACTGATTGCTTGTCCTGACACAAACTGGTGAAATCTTTCACAGGCGTATGTGATGCTGAGCAGCTCCTTTTCTATTTGAGCATATCGCGTCTCCGCGTCTGTCATTGAGCGCGATGCATATGCAATAGGTTGCCAGTAGTCATATTTTTGCAGAAGAACGGCACCGAGCCCACTCTGTGATGCATCTGATGATATCTTGATGGGTCTCGCTGGGTCATAAAACCTCAGAACTGGTTCCTCTGTGAGCAGTTTCTTTAGATCGCTCCATGACTTCTCATGCTCATGATTCCATTCCCATTCTATGTTCTTTTCAGTTAGTCGTCTCAGTGGCGCCATCTTTTCTGAGAGGTTGGATATGAATTTCCCCATGTAGTTGATCATTCCATTAAACCTCTGCACGTCCTTTTTGCATTGTGGCTTTGGCATATTCTCAATGGCGGACACCTTTCTGGGATCTGGTCTGATGCCCTCACTGCTAAGGATATCTCCCACGAATGTCAGTTCTGTCACCCCGAGCTGGCATTTCTCTCTATTCAGCTTCAGGTTTGTTTTCCTTGTTGTTTCCAGCACTTTTTTCAGTCTCTCGTCATGCTCAGTTCTCGTGGTTCCCCATACTATGATGTCATCCATTGAGGTATCAACTCCCTCCAGGTGCTCATAGATCATATGGATAGTTTTGTGATACACTTCAGGAGCTGAGGCAATGCCAAATGTTAACCTTAGGAATCTGTATCTGCCAAATGGACTGTTGAACATGCACAGTCTTGAACTTGCCTCGTCCAGTTTCATCTGCCAAAATCCTGATGATGCATCTAACTTGCTGAAATACTTTGCATTTGCAAACTGTGACATGATTTCCTCACGTGTAGGAAGCTTGAAGTGCTCTCTCTTTATTGCTCTGTTTAGATCCCTTGGATCCAGGCAAATTCTGAGCTTTCCATTCTTTTTGTCCACAACGACGAGGGAACTCACCCACTCAGTTGGCTCATCTATCTTCTGAATCACGTTCAGGCTTTCCATCCTGTCCAACTCTGCCTTCAGTTGCTTTTGAAGAGCAAATGGAACTTTTCTGCATGGATGTATGACCGGTGTCATACTTTTATCTACTCTGATCGTGTGTTCTCCTGGAAGGCAGCCTAGACCCTTAAATAGGTCATTGTACTCTTTCATGAGTTCATCATAGACTGTCTCTCCTTCGCTTTCCACAACGAGGACTCTCTTTACCAGGTTCAGTCTCTCACAGGCTATTAAACCTAGTATGGCTTGCACATCCTTTGGCACCACGATTAATGCTAGCGTGTGCTCTCTGTCCTTGTGTGTCACTTTGACAATGCATCTTCCTTTCACTGGTATATCAGTACCTGAGTATCCTGTCACTTTCACTTTTATTCCATGTATCTTTGGTCTGGCTCTAATTTTCTTAAAATCAGTCTCTGATATCACATTAACTTGTGCTCCAGTATCCAATTTAAATGGAATGTGTATGTCATTCACTTTTAGTGTCAACATCCAGTCTCTTTTTTCTTTTTTGTTTTCAGACACAACATCCACATAGAACTCCTCTATCTCGCTTTCATCTACTGTATGGACCTTGCTTTGTTGCGCTTGGTTCTTACAGCAACGGGCATAATGGTTGTTTTTGTTGCAACTATTGCATGTTTTACCATATGCTGGACACTTTTCTGGTGGATGCTGTGTACCGCATCGACTACATGACTTTCGATTGCACCTTTCATTTTTGTTCGCTGGCCACGCCTCTTTTTTCACATTGGCACTCTTTTCGTTAAATGGATTGTGTCCGTTCATTCTCACTGCATCCACGTTGCAGCTACTGTCACTGAACAGCTCCTTTGCCTGCGGCTTCACAGTCTCTGTAGCCCTACACAGTGCTATGGCTTTTCCCAGGTCTAGATTTCGCTCTCTTAGCAGTCTTTCCCTTAGACCATTATCTGGAATACCACACACCAGTCTGTCTTTTATCAGCGAGTCTGTCAGTCCCCCAAATTCACACGTTTTGCTTCTGTTTCTCAGTTCAGTCACATACTGATCAATAGTCTCTCCCGTTTTCTGTACACATGTGAAAAATCTGTGCCTCTCAAACGTCACGTTACGTTTAGGTATGCAGTAAGCCTCAAACTGTTCCATTATTTTATCCAGCTTCATTTTGTCTCCATCAGCAGCAAATGTGAAGTTATTATACACCTCCAGCGCTTCATCACCCACGACATGTAAGAACACTGACGCTTTCATTTGATCACTTTTCTCGTCAGCTCCGATTGCCGCTATATACAACTCCAAACGTTGTTTGAACCTCCTCCAATTTTCAGCCACATTACCTGTCAACTGAAGCTTCGCCGGTGGGTGTAAACCTTCCATTTTTCACTTCGTTAACTATTCTTCAAAGGTAAGTAACGATGTTCTCTTTTGGCTTGCTAATATGTGGAGAGCTGATTTAACTTCAGATTTTTCCTCTTCATCTCTTTCAATCACTTCTGACACCATGTATTGATTTCTTTGTGGGTTCAATGACGACACATTGATGAAAGAGAATGGGCTAGATTTTCAGTTGCTTGCGCCAGCAGTTAGCGCCTTAAGAGAAGTGATTTTCGGGCGCTATGCGTGTAGCGCCTGGGCGCAGCGCAGTTTGCGCCCCGCCCCAAATTAAGTTGCCCGTTAGCGCCGGCGCAAAGTTTAGCGGCCGCCCGGATGCGCGCGCAGAAAATGACGTCACATCCTCGTGCAACGCCCTTTGGCCGCCCCGAATCCAAACTTCAGTCGGACCGCCCCATTGTGCACCTGGCGTCCAGAGCGTTTGTAAAATGGAACGCAACACACCTTGGGGAGCGCAAATTAAAGGGCACTCGTACAAAAGGCACTCTGCATGTGTTGTGTGGAAGTAAGCTGTGTGTTGTTCTGAACGGCCTATTAATGTTTCCGGGCACCAATAATAATAATAATAATTCTTCTTCTTCTTCTTCCTCCTCCTCCTCCTCCTCCTCCTCCTCCTCCTCCTCCTCCTCCTCCTCCTCCTCCTCCTCCTCCTCCTCCTCCTCCTCTCCTCCTCCAAAAATACATGCACCCTTCCCCTTTAAGAGCTCACTGGCACCAGAGTGTCTGCCGTGCGCTGCGCCCGAGCTCGGGTGTTGCGCTCTCCACCGCCGGCTTAGCGCCTAAAGATACTAGTGGAACGCCTCTTTTAGCGCTCCACCAACCTCTTAGGGCGAAGCCACTGAATTTCCGGCAACGGGGCGCTACTTTGGGGCGGGCGATAACTTCAGGCGGGCGCTAAGCTTAGCGCCCCAAAACTGTCTATACTGAAAATCTAGCCCATAGTCTTTTAATCTAAAGTTTGTTTAACTAAGTTAACAGCATTACAGGAGACACCATCTTAGAGATCCATCTAAAATGAAACTAAAACTGTCTCTCTCACATGCCCTCTGCTGGTAAGGCATAAATAATCAAACAGGCAAATATGCTGGTAAGGCATAATAATCAAACAGGCAAATACCATCACTATTTGCTGATATCATTACACCCTCTAGCCCCACAACCCTCCACGATATCTGCGCCCCTCCAAACCTGGCCTCTTGTTACCCGATTTAATCGCTCCACCATTGGCGGCCATGCTTTCAGCCGCCAAGGCCCTAATCTCGAATTCCCTCCCTAAACCTCTCCACCTCTCCTCCTCCTTTAGGACGATCCTTAAAACCTCCCTGTCCGAATATCTCCTTCTGTGGCTCAGTGTCCAATTGTGTCTGACAATGCTCCTGTGAAGCTCCGTGGGACGCTTTACCATGTTAAACGCGCTATATAACTGCAAGTTGGTTTTTGTGTCTTTTCATTCGAGCATTCTTGATGAATGGTTGAAAATGTGTGAAATTGTTTTGTTTGCTGAATTACATCATCTGCATATTGAGTTGGAGTTGGGTCTTCCCAAGGATAAGTTGTATCTTGTTGGGTATAGATTACTTCTTAATAATACTTCTGTGGTCCTCCACTTTCCTCTGGTCCTGCCTGTGGTGGGAGGTCGGAAGCTGGTTCTTGTTGAGGTGTGTATAGCGTGGCATGTGGGAACCCAAAGCTTCCACAACCTGCTTAATGGAGCAGCACAGAGTGGCGGACCTCTGTCATAATAGCGCCAGTGATCAAATGGTAAAGGAGTTGATTGGGTAGATAGAGAAAAACTATTTCCTCTGGTGGGGAAATCCAAAACAAGGGGGCAGAACCTTTAAAGTAGAGCTGGGCCATTCAGGGGTGATGTCAGGAAGCACTTCTTCACACAAAGGGTAGTGGACTCTCCCCTAAAGGCTGTGGGTGCTGGGGGTCAATTGGAGTTTTCAAAACTAAGTTTTGTTAGGTCAGGTTATCAAGGGATATGAATCAAAGACAGGTAAATGGAGTTAAGATACAGATCAGTCTCTAGATAATAGAATAGTGGAACTGACTCGTGGGGCCTATGGAAGATCCCTGTGGCATAATGTTGAGGGCAGTGATGACCTCCGCTGATACTGGTTGACTGTTCTTGGAGATCTTCAGGGACTAGATGGTACACCTCAGGCACAGGCTCAATTGGCTGTTTAATGGTAAGACGTCTGCTACCGGCGATAGGACTCATTGTGACTCGTGGGATTCCCTTGCAAGCGTGGTCCTCTCTTTCTCCCTCCTCTGCCATACGAAGACATGATTCAGCCATGTTTCAGCTGTGACTCAGTGGGTAGCACCCTTGCCTCTGAGCCAGAAGGTTGTGGGTTCTAAGCCCCACTCCAGAGACTAGAATGCAAAAATCCAGACTGACACACCCAGTGCAGTACTGAGGGAGTGCTGCACTGTCAGAGGTGCCGTCTTTCAGATGAGCCATTAGACGAGGCCCCGTCTGCTGTCTCAACTGGATGTAAAAGATCCCATGGTGCTATTTGAAGAGCATGGGAGTTCTCTCCAGTGTCCTAGAAAATATTTATCCCTTAACTAGCATCGCTAAAACAGATTATCTGGTCATTATCACATTGCTGTTTGTGGGAGCTTGCTGTGCACAAATTGGCTGCACCGTTTCCTACATTACAACAATGGTCACACTTCAAAAAGTACTTCATTGGCTGTGAAATGCTTTGGGACATCCTGATGTCATGAAAGGTGCTTCAAAAAACTGGCAAACCACTAACTAGGACTGGATATAAAGGTCACTCCTATTGATGAAGTTTCCCCTTTATCCTCTCTCTTTCCTTTTTTTCCTCCTTCACCCCTTTTATACTTTGAAAATCCATCCCAAGTGTGACTTCAGTCTCATTTCATTCCCTTCGTTCTGCCTTGGGCTGAAGCACAGCCTCCATCTTCAATTCAATCAGATACAGGAGATCACACGGACCAAGTATTATTATAAAGACACTTGCCTTCTATACCATATGATCTCTGCCCCAGGCAAGAATCGGTCCAGCTCCCTCTTGAAGGCAGAGAGTCAGCACCCACCACACCAGCCGGTATCACATTCCAGAGGTTCACTACTCTCTGGGAAGAACCGCCCAACATCCAGTCTATTCCTACTCTTTCAGAGTTTAAATTAACTATCACAGCACAGGCCCACGAACATTAACTCTGTCACCACGGCTAATGGCACACAACTTCAACAGCTCCCCAGATACTGGGCAACTAGTTTCCATAAGAGAAAAGGTTGAACTCATATCTCTTAGAAACAACTGGGAGCCACCAAAATAAATGACATATTGCTTTGTGCCTTACCAGCTGTTTCCAAGGCGATGATGGTTGATTTAACACATGGCTTACTCCAAACTGTTACTGGCTCGCAGATAGGACACACAGGGGCAGCTTTAAAACCAGTCCTTTCATGATTCACTAAAAGGAAAGTGTTCCTAATCCCATTTTACAGCTGTCACAATGCCAATCATTCACCATTCAGATCTACTTATCCCGTCCTTTCAGGCCTGTGGTGCTGGTCCTACAGCACAGTGTCTGACCGGTGGGATGCATTATGAGAGAGCTCCAACAATTAACCCGACTAACTACTTGCATGGCCTCAATGGTGTTGCTCCTACTTCTACTCTCAATGTTAATAGTAGTTTCAAAATTTATAGAGTTGTAGGAATCTGGGGATTCCCGCTCAGTCATGTCTGACTGGGAAACCTTTGGCAAATTTATTTCAGACATATCTCCAATTATTATAAAAACATGAATTTCACCTAAAAAGTAGATTTTTGTACTTTAATGTAGTGGGGAGCTGATCTATTCTGGGCTGTGTTCAGAGAAGCTAGAATCAGCACGGTGGCATAGTGGTTAGCACTGTTGCCTCACAGCGCCAGGGACCCAGGTTCGAATCCGGCCTCGGGTGACTGTCTGTGTGGAGTTTGCACATTCTCCCCATGTTTGCGTGGGTTTCCTCCGGTTTCCTCCCACAGTCCAAAGATGTGCGGGTTAGGTTGATTTGGCTATGAAAAAAAAAATTGACCCTTAGTGTTAGGGGGATTAAATACGTGGGGTTACGGGGATCGGGTGGGATATGTGTCGGTGCAGGCTTGATGGGCCGAAATGGCCTCTATCTGCACTGTGTGATTTCTGTGAGGTTTGTGCTGGATTGAGCTGTGCTGGGCCATGTTGACGTGCGTTGGACTGGTTTCTGGGCTGTAAGGCAGCACTTTTAACATCAAGGGTATTTTGTTTATTTTGCCAATATTACTTGATCATTCTTCAGAACTTCTCATCTACAAACTATTAACATTCATGTAAGAATCCTAAGAGGCTGATCTTCCCACTGATGGGGAAAGTTGGGTATATAAAGCAAAACCCATAGGTTCTGGAGAGAGTCAGAGACTGAGAGACTGAGAGACAGCAAGAGGGCAGAGAGAGAGAGGGCAGAGAGAGAGAGAGGGGCAGAGAGAGAGGGACAGAGAGAGAGAGAGAGAGGGTAGAGAGAGGGGGCAGAGAGAGAGAGAGGGAGAGAGAGAGAGAGGGGACTGTTGAATCCGTGATTCTTAAAGTATGATGTTTTCCAATAACTAGACGGAGGCTGTAAATTAACAATCAACAAGTGTTTACTGGAGGAGGGTAGTCTAAAGACTAACAGTACAGAGGCATGCTCAAGGCTTATATACAGGTGTGGTCACTGCCGGTACTACAGTATACAGGAGCTGTAAAAGTAGTTCTCTCTTAAAGGTACATACACTACAATTCCTCCCCTTTTAGATTAACAGTACCCATAACATTCAAATAACAGTTAACACTTTAACATGCACTTTAAACTGAAATAGTCCATTTATAGATTCAGTCTTTGGGGCGGCTTCCTGATCCTTTCTGGATAGCGCCTTTCCTGAGGTTCTTGTTCTTGGTGCGGAGGCGATTCTGGCCCCCTTTCGTCGGTTAGTTCATCAGTTTCCGCTGCTACTGTTTCTGAGGTAGATGCTACCAGTATATCGGGTTCATCCCCAGGTATGCGAGACATGGGGTTGACACATTCCTGTGACGCTAGGATCTGGTCGACGTGGCGTCTCACAATGTTCTCCCCGACATCCACTGTGTACATTAATGGACCCTGCCATGTGCATATCATTCCGGGTTACCATTTCTCTGTTCGGTAGTCGCGGGCCAAGACTGGTTGTCCTACATTGAAGCTCCTTGTCAGCTTCTCATTGATGTGCTGGAATTGCTTATCCTCAACATTTCTTCGCACATTTGGTCTGAGCAAATCCAGACGAGATCTCAACCTTCGGTTAAAGAACATCATGGCCGGGGTCTGGTTGGTAACTGCATGTGTCGCATTTCTGTAGGCTAACAGGAAATTGTCCACCTTATGCTGTAGTGGAATTTCATCATCGCACACGGCCCTTATCGCCTTTTTAAAGGTTTGTACGAACCTCTCAGCCAATCCATTTGTGGCTGGATGATACGGGGCGGATGTGTAATGCCTTACCCCATTCCTTCTCATAAATTTCTGAAGCTCTTCGGACACAAACTGTGGTCCGTTATCAAAGCAAATCTGCTCTGGCAAGCCGTTCCTGGAAAATATGGTCCGTAGGACTGCAATCATTTTCTCTGTAGTGGTTGAGGACATTTTGATCACCTCAGGCCATTCGAGTGCGCATCCACTGCTATTAAGAACATTGAGTCCATGAATGGACCAGCAAAATCAATATGCACCCGTTGCCATGGAGAGGAGGGCCACTCCCATGGGTGTAGAGGGGCATGTGGTGGTGCATGTTGGACCTTCTGGCATCCTGAGCAGCTCTTTGTTAGGTCCTCGATTTGTTGATCGATCCCCGGCCACCACACATAAGCCCTAGCAAGGCTTTCCATTTTCACCCCTCCCAGATGGCCTTCGTGAAGCTCATTGAGCACTCTCTCCCTTAACTTGGGTGGAACTACCACTCGGGATCCACACATCACTGTCCCCTGGCATACTGACAGTTGTTCTCTTCTGGATGAGAATGCTGGCAACAGTGAGTCGCCATGTGTTGGCCATCCCTTCACCGTCAAATCATATACCCGAGACAGTGTTGGATCATTGCGGGTCTCCTCTATATCCGCGTTAGTTACTGGCAATCGTTCAATTATCGACGAATAAAATATTTCGATAGGGTCCACTGCTGGTGCTTCCTCCACAGTAGGCAGTGGCAGGCGTGATAGCCCATCAGCATTTCCATGCTGTTTCGTGCCCTTATACTCTATTTCATATTGGTTCGCCCCTAGAAAAAGAGACCATCTTTGTAGCCGTTGTGCAGTCATCACCGGAATGGCCTTCTTTGGATTAAAGATGGAGACAAGTGGTTGGTGGTCAGTCAGCAAGGTGAACTTCTGCCCATGCAGATAGTGGTTGAATTTTTTTACTCCCCATACTAGGCTGAGGGCCTCCCTGTCGATCTGGGCGTAGTTGCGCTCGGCTGAGGTTAGTGACCGAGAGGCAAAGGCTACTGGCCTCTCCAACCCATCTGGGAATTTGTGCGACAGCACCGCTCCAATACCATAGGGTGATGCATCACATGCCAACCGAATTGGTAGTGCTGGGTTGAAATGGGCCAACACCTCTTTTGATGTGATCAATTCTTTGCACTTCTGGAAAGCTCGCTTACATTCGCCATTCCACTTCCATGGTACCCCCGTTTGCAGTAGGGTGTTCAGTGGGTGTAATACTATAGACAAATTTGGTAAGAACTTATGGTAGTAGTTCACCAGCCCGAGGAACGACCTCAGTTGTGACACATTTTCTGGTGCTGGAGCCTTGACTACTGTCTCAATCTTTTCAGGGGACTTATGTAACCCCTCTTCATCAATAACGTGGCCACAATATGAGATCTGCTTCTGGAAAAACTCGCACTTGTGGCGATTAGCTCGTAGCCCATATTCCTTTAATCTAGCGAGCACCTTCTCCAGGTTGGCGAGGTGATCACTGTCATTTTCGCCCGTGACCAGGATGTTGTCCAAATAACACTGGGTCCCTGGAATCCCTTGCAGGGCTTGATCCATTGCCCTTTGCCAAATAGCCAGAGCCGATGCTACCCCGAACACCAGCCGGTTGTATTGGTAGAGACCTTTATGAGTGTTGATCGTGAGGTATTGTTTCGAGGCTTCTTCTACCTCCATTTGCAGGTACGCCTGGGCCAGATCAATTTTGGTGAAGCGTTTACCTCCAGATAGCGAGGCGAAAATATCCTCAATCCGTGGAAGTGGATATTGTACCGTGTGAAGGACTGGGTTCACTGTCACCTTAAAATCCCCACAAATGCGGACCTTCTTTGGTTCCCCAGGCGTATTACTCAATGACCTCTTCATTACAGGAACGATGGGTGTAGCCCACTCACTCCAGTCTACTTTGGACAGTACTCCTGAACGTTCCAACCCTTCCAGCTCTACTTCGACGGCTGGTCGGATCGCATAAGGCACCGGTCTGGCCTTAAAAAACTTTGGGCTTGCATTTTCCTTTATTTTAATCGTCGCTGTTATGCCTTTTAGTGTTCCGAGTCCCTCCTGGAACACTTCTTGTGTGTCAGTTAGCATTTTTGACAGTCGTCCAGGTGTGACGTCGTCATCCTTTTTGGCCTCAACCTTCAGTGCCTGTATGGAATGCCAATCTAATTGTATCTTCCGGATCAATTCACGTCCTAGTAGTGGTGGTCCTCCATCTGGCAATACATATAGGTCCATTTTGGGTATTTCCTGGCCTTTGTATATCACGTTCACCCTTATTTTTCCTTTGGGGTAGACTTTTTGCCCCGTGTACGTCTTCAAGACAATCTCTGTAGCTTTCAAGGGTATATGTGAAAATAGCCGCTTGTAGTCCCTTTGGTTTATGACTGTTAGGGCTGATCCTGTGTCCAATTCCATTTTCACTTGGACTCCGTCTATCTTGAGCGTGACCCAGATGGTCTGGTGATCCTCCATTTTGATTACCTTATGTAGTTTCAGACAACCCAGCTCCTTGCTTCCGGAGTCTGTATCACTTTTCTGTTCGTCTGAACTACTGTCCATTACCTTATGTACCTTTTTGTTCTTCTCCTGTGGAGATTTCTTGCTGCTGGTTTTCTTCCCTGACCTGCAGACTCTTGCTATGTGTCCTGCTTTTCCACACTGTCTGCACACTTGGTCCTTGAACCAACAATCCTTCTGGTCGTGTGTTGTTCTGCCGCAGCGATAACACTTCCCTGCTCCATATGACATTTCATTGGTGCCATATTCTTGCGGTCTCCGTTGTATCTCTGCAGCACCCCGTGCAGCTGCTTCGTGTGATACTGCCATGCTGAAAGCCTTGTCCAGCGTAAGATCCTTTTCTGATAGAAGCCGTTTCTGGGTTCCTTCACTTTGAAGCCCACACACAAACTTGTCCCTTAACGTATCTGCTAGTCCCAATCCAAACTGGCAGTGTTTCGATAGCTTGCGCAGTTCCGTTAAGTACTCAGCATTACTTTTGTCTTTATGCTGGTTCCTTTTGTGGAACTTAAATCTTTCTGCTATCAGCAGCGGTGTGGGGTTTAAGTGGTCCTGTAGGATTTCCATTATGCTTTCGAAATTCTTATCCACTGGTTTCTCTGGGGTTATTAGGTTTCGCAGTAAGCCATAAGTTTTTGCACCCATGGAATTCAACAAAACCAGTGCTTTCCTAGCATCTGGCACTTCATTTGCCTTGCAGTACACCTCAATGCGTTCCACATATGTCACCCAATCTTCGACTTCATTGTTGAACGCAGTGATACTGCCACTCTTCGGCATCCCTGGGTGTGATTAAACTGTCTAAAATGCGTCTCCCACGCTCTCCCTTCTTCTCCGCTGGCACAAAATGGCGTCTCCCGCGCTTTCCTTTCTTCCCGCGCTCGCCCTTCTTCTCCGCTGCAGCTTCTAAAATGGCGTCTCCCGCACTCTCCCTTCTTCTCCGCTGCTCAATGGCATCTCCCGCACTTCCTTTCTTTCCCCCACGGACGCTGTTCAGCCCTTGAGCCCTGGCTGTGCTCTGCACGTTCTCCTGTGCGCCTCTCTCGTTGCCGCCGCTCGGTCCTGAACCCGGCTGCTGCTTTACCCTCTCTCTCTTTTTGTTTTCCGTTGACGCCACTCCATTTTCAACCCCCGGCTGCGCCCTGTGCGCTTCACCCTCTCTCTTACCCCGTCGACGCTGCTCGGCCTTTTCAGTGCCATCGGTCGGCTCCAGCCGCCGCTGTCCGGGAAGGGTCTGCGCTGTACCTGTTGCCAGTCTGTTGCTGGATCGTCGTGGCTGGAGAACCAAGCCCAGCTCTCAACAGCCTCCCCTGCGATGTTCACTCTCTGCCGGATGACTGGGCGGTTGCTCGTGGTCGACGCCCGTGCTTCTGGCCTCGACTTTCTTCCACCGTCCTCCTGGAGCGAATCCTTGAAAGGAAATGCAGAGTTGCAGGTAGATTCGAATCGACCTCGTCGCCACTGTTGAATCCGTGATTCTTAAAGTATGATGTTTTCCAATAACTAGACGGAGACTGTAAATTAACAATCAACAGGTGTTTACTGGAGGAGGGTAGTCTAAAGACTAACAGTACAGAGGCATGCTCAAGGCTTATATACAGGTGTGGTCACTGCCAGTACGACAGTATACAGGAGCTGTAAAAGTAGTTCTCTCTTAAAGGTACATACACTACAGGGACAGATAGAGGGGGCAGAGAGAGAGGGGGCAGAGAGAGGGGGCAGAGAGAGACAGGGGGCAGAGAGAGAGGGCAGAGAGAGGGGGGCAGAGAGAGAGAGGGGGCAGAGAGAGGGAGAGAGAGGGGGGGCAGAGAGAGAGAGGGGGCAGAGAGAGAGGGGGCAGAGAGAGAGGGGGGCAGAGAGAGGGACAGAGAGAGAGAGAGGCAGAGAGAGAGGGGGCAGAGAGAGAGAGGGGGCAGAGAGAGGGACAGAGAGAGAGGGGGCAGAGAGAGGGACAGAGAGAGAGAGGGGGCAGAGAGAGAGAGGGGGCAGAGAGAGAGGGCAGAGAGAGAGAGGGGCAGAGAGAGAGGGGGCAGAGAGAGAGAGGGGGCAGAGAGAGGGACAGAGAGAGAGGGGGCAGAGAGAGGGACAGAGAGAGAGAGGGGGCAGAGAGAGAGGGGGCAGAGAGAGAGAGGGGGCAGAGAGAGGGACAGAGAGAGAGGGGGCAGAGAGAGGGACAGAGAGAGAGAGGGGGCAGAGAGAGAGAGGGGGCAGAGAGAGAGGGCAGAGAGAGAGAGGGGCAGAGAGAGAGGGGGCAGAGAGAGAGAGGGGGCAGAGAGAGGGACAGAGAGAGAGGGGGCAGAGAGAGGGACAGAGAGAGAGAGGGGGCAGAGAGAGAGGGCAGAGAGAGAGAGGGGCAGAGAGAGAGGGGGCACAGAGAGAGAGGGGGCAGAGAGAGGGACAGAGAGAGAGAGGGGGCAGAGAGAGGGACAGAGAGAGAGAGGGGGCAGAGAGAGGGACAGAGAGAGAGGGGGCAGAGAGAGGGGGCAGAGAGAGAGAGGGGGCAGAGAGAGGGACAGAGAGAGAGGGGGCAGAGAGAGAGGGACAGAGAGAGAGAGGGGGGCAGAGAGAGAGAGGGGGCAGAGAGAGGGGGCAGAGAGAGGGGGCAGAGAGAGGGTGGGAGAGAGAGAGGGGGCAGAGAGAGGGGGCAGAGAGAGAGAGGGGGCAGAGAGAGAGAGGGGGAGAGAGAGAGAGGGACAGAGAGAGAGACGGACAGAGAGAGAGAGGGACCGAGAGAGAGAGGGGCAGAGAGAGAGGGGCAGAGAGAGAGAGGGACAGAGAGAGAGAGGGGGCAGAGAGAGAGGGCAGAGAGAGGGGGCAGAGATAGGGAGAGAGAGAGAGGGACAGAGAGAGAGAGGGGCAGAGAGAGAGGGCAGAGAGAGGGGGCAGAGAGAGAGGGGGACAGAGAGAGAGAGGGGCAGAGAGAGAGGGCAGAGAGAGGGGGCAGAGAGAGAGAGAGGGGCAGAGAGAGAGGGCAGAGAGAGGGGGCAGAGAGAGGGTGGGAGAGAGAGAGAGAGGGCAGATAGAGGGGCAGAGAGAGGGGGCAGAGAGAGAGAGAGAGGGGCAGACAGAGAAGGCATAGAGAGAGGGCAGAGAGAGGGGGCAGAGATAGGGAGAGAGAGAGGGGGCAGATAGAGGGGGCAGAGAGAGAGGGGCAGAGAGAGAGGGTGGAGAAAGAGAGGGGGAAGAGAGAGAGGGGGCAGAGAGAGAGGGGGCAGAGAGAGAGAGGGAGAGAGAGAGGGAGAGAGAGAGACAGAAAGAGAGAGGGGGCAGAGAGAGAGGGGGCAGAGAGAGAGGGGGCAGAGAGAGAGAGGGAGAGAGAGACAGAAAGAGAGAGGGGGCATAGAGAGAGGGGGCAGAGAGAGAGGGGGCAGAGAGAGAGAGAGGGAGAGAGAGACAGAAAGAGAGAGGGGGCAGAGAGAGAGAGGCAGAAAGAGAGAGGGGCAGATAGAGAGACCTCAAAAGTAGTAATCTCCAGATTACTCCTGGTGCCACGTGCTAGCGAGTGCAGGAATAGGAGAAAGCAGGGATCGGGTACTGAATTTGGATGATCAGCCATGATCACATTGAATGGCGGAGCAGGCTCGAGGGGCCGAATGGCCTACTCCTGCTCCTATCTTCTATGTTTCTATGTTTTTATGTAGGTGGATAGAACAGATGAATGCGTAACTGGAGAGATGGTGCAGGAGGGAAGGATTTAGATTCCTGAGGCATTGGGACCATTTTTTGGGAAGGTGGGACCTGTACAAGCCGAACGGGTTACACCTCAACAGAGCCGGGACCAATATTCTCGCGGGGAGGTTCATTAGTGCCGTTGGGGAGCGTTTAAACTGGCTTGGCAGGGGGGTGGACACCAGCATATAGGAGTAGAAAAGAGGAATAAGGTGCATAAAAGAGTGAGTGTGTTGGATAGTGCGAGAGAAGATAGTACCATATTAGATAGGAGCAGACTAAGAAAGACTACGAAAAATTCAAAAATGGGTTTATAATGCATGTACGTAAACGCACAAAGTGTGGTGAATAAGGTTGGTGAGCTACAAGCACAATTAGCTGTGAGGCAATATGATGTTGTGGCAATAACGGAAACGTGGCTTAAAAACGGTGAGGACTGGGCACTTAATATTCAAGGGTACAAGGTGTTCAGAAAAGATAGGGAAGGGAAAAAGGGAGGTGGGGTGGCAGTGCTGATTAAGGAAGACATTGTAGTGTTGGAAAGAGAGGATGTTCTTGAGGGGACAAGGACAGAATCCATTTGGTTAGAGTTGAGGAGCAAAAAGGGTATGATCACACTATTGGGGGTATTCTATAGGCCTCCAAATAGTGAGAGGGAGGTAGAGGAGCAAATCTGCAGGGAAATCGCAGAGATATGCAAGAGCTATAGAGTGGTGATATTGAGGGATTTTAATTACCCAAATATCGATTGGGATAATGCTAGGGTAAAGGGAAAGGAGGTGGAGGAATTTCTGAAATGTGTTCAGGAGAATTTCCTTGACCAATATGTTCTTGGCCCAACTAGGAAGGAGGCATTGCTGGATCTGGTGCTGGGGAATGAGGTGGGCCAGGCCGATCAAGTGTCTGTGGGAGAACACTTGGGTACGAACGATCATCGTATCATAAGACTTAGATTAGCAATGGAAAGGAGCAAGGAACAATCTAGAGTGGAACTTCTAAACTGGAATAGAGCTAACTTCAATGGGATGCGAAAGGTTCTAGCCAGGGTCAAATGGAACCAAAGACTGACAGGAAAAACTGTAACGGAACAATGGGTGATCTTTAAGGAGGAGATGTTCCAAGTACAGGCTAGGTACCTTCCAACAAGAGGGAAGGGTAAGGGAACCAAAGCAAGGGCTCCTTGGATGATGAGGGAGATAGAGAAGATGATGAAACTAAAAAAGAGGGTGTATGATGCATGTCAGGTGAATTCTTCAAGGGAGAACCAGACCAAATACAATAAGTTGAGAGAGGATGTGAAGATGAAAATAAGATTGGCAAAGAGAGAATATGAGAGTAGAATGGTGGTTAATATAAAAGGTAACCCAAAAATCTTCTGCCGGCATGTAAACAGTAAGCGGGTAGTAAGAGGCGGGGAGGGGCCAATTAGAGACAAAGAAGGTGATACAGGTAGACTATCCCTTATCCGAAAACCTTGGGACCAGCCGTGTTTCGGATTTCGGAAATTTTCGGATTTCAGAAGGTATTACGAGGTAGCATCCCGTAGGCCACCACATTAATATTTCTGCAGCGAACCTTATGAATATTCACACATGAGTGGGATAAATAAAGACTATAAATAGTATTACAGGGATAAATACTCTAGTACAGTTTATTTGTAAGGAAAACATTCAATAAAACTTCAAACATATACAGGTACAAACTAAGCTAAATACCTGTACATATACATTCAGTAAAGGTACATTACATCTGGCTTGAGGATCTTGGAGAAGAGGGTACATCAGTGTTGCATATTCACAAATCACAAAAAACCAACAAATATCAAAGAGAGCAGCAGGCGCACGTGTGACAGCGCTGAGCCACAACTGATGCCTCACACCTGCGTGGGTCAAGCATCGGCCACGTCAGGTCATGTTTTGCGCCACTCGGGTCATGTCGTGCGCACGACTTACGCTCCACGAAAAAACTTTCGGTTTTCAGAGATTTTCGGTTTTCGGAAGTGCGGATAAAGGATAGTCTACCTGTATATGCTTAGAGGCGCAGGGCAAGGCTAGAATACTCAATGAGCACTTTGTATCGGTGTTTATTAAGGAGGTGGATGCTGACAAAATATTGGTCGAAGTGGAACAGGTAGAAGCAATGGAAGGGGTGAAAATTGATAGACAGGATGTACTAGAGTATGCTTAGAGTGGACAAGTCGCCTGGTCCAGATGGCTTGCATCCCAGGTTGCTAAGGGAATTGGGGGAGGAGATAGCAGAAGGGCTTGCCATAATTTTCCAATCTTCCCTAGATGCGGGAGAGGTGCCTGAGGATTGGAAAGTGGCAAATGTGACAACATTGTTCAAGAAAGGGTGTAAGGACAATCCTAGTAACTACAGGCTGGTCAGTTTAACATCAGTGGTAGGTAAAGTTTTAGAAACAATAATCAAGGAAAAAATTAATGTACACTTGGAGAGGTTTAAGCTAATTATGGAGAGCCAACACAGATTTGTAAAAGGCAGATCATGTTTAACTAATCTAATTGAATTTTTTGATGAAGTAACAGAGAGGATTGATGAAGGGAATGCAATGGATGTTGTCTACATGGATTTTCGGAAGGCGTTTGACAAAGTACCGCATAGAAGGCTGGTTAACAAAATTGAGGCTCATGGAATAGGTGGGTCAGTGGTAGCTTGGATAAGGAATTGGCTTAAGGACAGAAAACAGCGAGTTGTGGTAAATGGCTGTTTTTCAGACTGGAGGATGGTAGACAGTGGCGTTCCCCAAGGGTCAGTGCTGGGGCCACTGCTTTTTTTGATGTATATAAATGACCTGATATTGGAATACAGAGTAGAATTTCTATATTTGCCAATGACACCAAACTTGCAGGTGTGACAAACAGTGATGATGATACCAATCGACTGCAACAGGACATAGAAAGGCCAGCAGAATGGGCAGACAAGTGGCAGATGGAATTTAATAGAGAAGTGTGAGGTGTTGCATTTTGGCAGAAGGAACAGGGAGAGGCAATATACACTTAATGGCACAGTTTTAAAGAGTGTGCAGGGACAGAGGGACCTGGGAGTTAATGTGCATAGGTCCCTGAAGGTGACAGGACATATTGAGAGAGAGAGCAAAGCATATGGGATCTTGGGCTTCATAAATAGAGGTATTGAGTACAAAAGTAGAGAAGTTATGCTGAATCTTTATAAAGCGCTGGTTAGGCCACAACTGGAGTATTGCGCCCAGTTCTGGTCACCACACTTTAGGAAGGATGTGAAGGCCCTTGAGAGGGTGCAGAGGAGATTTACCAGAATGGTTTCAGGGATGGGGGATCTTAGCTACAAGGACAGGTTGGAGAAGCTGGATTTGTTTTCATTAGAGCAAAGGAGGTTGAGGGGTGAATTCGTAGAGGTGTAAAGATTATGACGGGTTTGGATAGGCTAGGCGGGGAAAGGCTCTTCCCACTAGTTGATGGTACAAGGACTAGGGGACACAGATATAAGGTTTTGGGCAAGAGATACAGGGTGGATGTGAGGAAAATCTTTTTAACGCAGCAAGTGTTGAGGACCTGGAATTCACTGCCAATGAAGTGGTGGAAGCGGAGATACTCAATGTTTCAAGGGGAGACTGGATAGGCACTTGAGGGAAATAAACTTGCAGGGCTACGGGGATAGAGCGGGGGAATGGGACTGACTGGATTGCTCTACAGAGAGCCGGCATGGACTCGATGGGCCAAATGGCCTCCTTCTGTGCCGTTATGACTTTATGACTCTATGAGAGGGCAGAGAGAGAGACAGAGAAAGAGAGAGAGGACAGAGAGAGAGAGAGCAGAGAGAGAGAAGGCAGAGAGAGAGAGAGAGAGAAAGAGATAGAGAAAGTGAGAGGGGGCAGAGAGAGAGAGGGCAGAGAGAGAGAGAGACAGAGAAAGAGAGGGGGCAGGGAGTGAGAGAGACAAAGGGAGAGACAGAGAGAGAGTCAGAGAAAGAGAGAGGGGCAGAGAGAGAGACAGAGAAAGAGAGGGGGCAGAGAGCGAGAGAGACAAAGGGAGAGAGGGGGCAGAGAGCGAGAGAGACAAAGGGAGAGATAGAGAGCGAGACAGAGAGAGCGAGTGACAGGGAGATGGACAGAGAGAGAGAAGGACTTGTATCATGGTTGGATCACATGCTGTCCTATAGCAATGTTTGAAGCTCTGTTTGGAGATGGTGCAGACCCCTCTATCTGCTGCCCTCACACAAACACAGTCAGTTCACCAGCACCTTGGATGAGATGACTTGACCCTGGAGACGTGCGTTCCCATTGGATGTGGGAAAATCACATGACAGATTGAGTGACAGTTGTGTCTACAATTGTGACCATGCTCATGTTGAGAGTTCTAGGCCATGATTGGCTGAGAAAATGACCTTAGCTTTAAGCTAATCAACAGCTAATTGCTCTAATAATTTTCCCACCTCCGAAATGGAATACCAAATTCTGGAAGTTTCAAAAGTAAGGGAAGTAAACTATTTTGGGTCTGCACTGTTGGAGGTGCCATCTTTCAGATGAGACATTAGCCCAGAAATTAGGTTCGGGGGCTTGCCGCGCGTGCAAGCCCCCGATGTGCACTCACCCAGCGCGCCGACATCTGAAGCCTGGGCCTGCTTGGAATATCTGTCACTGGCCCGGTTCAGATGTCGGCGCGCTGTGCTTACCTGATCCAGCAGCGTAGTTAGTTCAATGTGCCGGTTGGGATCAGGTGAGCACTGTGCAGCCAATCAGGGGAGGGGAAACTTCATTCATGAGTTTGATAGTAAGAACTGTCAAACTCATGAAAAGTACGGGAGCCCAAAAGACTAGTTTAACTTTAAATAAAAAATTTTAAAACATCCCAATAATTAAATAAACTATAAATAACTTTAAAAAACTATTTTAAACAATTAATCAAATTTTTGAAAAAAATATTTTTTTTTTAAATCGGTTCTAAAACTACACTTACCTTACTGTAAAGTCCTTAAAAACAATAAAGCTGTGGAAAAAATGTTATAATTTTAAGTAATAAACCGCTTACCTTAAAGAATGAAGTCCTTACGTCTCCTTTTTACATTCGTAAAAGGGAGAGGCCCTTACACACGGGCAAACCTGTGGAAAAAAAGGAATTTCAGCACGCACACGCAGACTCCTGCGCGCACGCGTTCGTCCTCTGAACCCCTTGGTTCAGAGGATAGGAAATGCCGGTTTCCTGCGCATGCGCTGTGCATGCTGAAATCCGGCACTTCCAACAGGCCCACACGTGAGTACCCCGTCCGTACTCAGGCGTTGGGACCGGAATTACTAGCCCAATAAACTGAGGCCCCATCTGCTCTCTCAGGTGGACATAAAAGATCCCGTGGCAATTTGTTGAAGAAGAGCAGGGGAGTTATCCCCAGTGTCCTGGCCAATATTTATCCCTCAATCAACATCACCTCCTGAGGTCATGAAAGAAGCGATATAAATTCAAGGTCTTTCTTTTTTCTATGCTTTGTTTTTTTTTTAAAAACACAGAACTTTATATATGTGACAGTGTGACACCTGAAATGTGACACACATCTGAAACCTTAAAGGATAAAGCTGCTCCTTCATTGATCATAATAAATTTTAAATGCCTCAAATTTAAAATTCTCATCCTCGTGTTCAAATCCCTCCATGGCCTCGCTCCTGCCTGTCTCTGTAACCTCCTCCAGCCCTACAACCCTCCGTGATCTCTGCGCTCCTCCAATTCTGGCCTCTTGTGCGTTCCTGATTTTAACCGCTCCCCCATTGGCGGCCATGCCTTCCGCTACCTAGGCCCTAAGCTCTGGAATTCCCTCCCTAAACCTCTCCTCCTCTCTCTCCTTCTTTAAGACGCTCCTTAAAACCTACCTCTTTGACCAAGTTCCTGTCGTAATATCTCCTTATGTGGCTCGGTGTCAAATGTTGTCTGATAGCACTCCTGTGAAGCACCTTGGGGCACTTTACTGTGTTAAAGGTGCTATATAAATGCAAGTTGTTATTTTTGTGAGCTCTAACATGTTCTATAATTCTGTTTTCACTTCAGATGGCAATGCTCTGTGTTTTCACATGATCAGCAGAGGGCGTGTTCGGAAAGTGACTTTATCTAAAGTCTAACAGTGCGCTTTGTGACCCACCCTCAATCTCACAATGAGCTCATCCGCTGTAGGAGCCTTCACCCTCGGTAGGTAACAGGAATCTCGCGCCCCTTTATTTGCATGAGTCGATGCCTGCGAAGAGATGTGGCACTGAGCACAAAAGGGAGCAGGGTCCAGACCGAGCAACGTGTAGCTTCCTCTCCCCCTTCCATGTGCAGTTGTCCTGTTTAATAACATTGCTTCTGCCAATCAGTTCACAATTTCTTTATTGAACCGATGTTATATTTTTGTGTTTATTGAATGTTCCAGCACAGAAATGATCCATTCAGTGTTTATCTTCCTGAGAGTCAGAAACTCTAATCCCACTTTCCTGCTCATTCCACACACCCTTTAATATTTCTTCTTTTACAAGCCACTATCTAATTCCTTTTTAAAAGAATTGATGCACACTGCTTTCAACAACAGTTTGTGGTCATAGAGTCATAGAGTTTTACAGCACAGAAAGAGGCCCTTCGGCCCATCGTGTCTGCGCCGCCCATCCATCCCTGTCCAGTCTAATCCCATTTTCCAGCATTTGGTCCATAGCCTTGTATGCAATGGCATTTCAAGTGCTCATCCAAATGCTTCTTGAATGTTGTGAGGGTTCCTGCCTCTACCACCCTTTTAGGCATTGAGTTCCACATTCCAACCACCCTCTGGGTGAAAAAGTTCCTCCTCAAATCCCCTCTAAATCTCCTGCCCCTTACCCTGAATCTATGCCCCCTTGTTATTGACCCCCCTACTAAGGGGAAAAGTTCCTCTTTGTCTACCCTATCTATGCCCCTCATCATTTTGTACACCTCAATCAGGTCCCCCCTCAGCCTTCTTTGCTCCAAGGAAAACAACCCCAGCCTGTTTAGTCTTTCTTCATAGCTGAGGCGCTCCATCCCAGGTAACATCCTGGTGAATCTTCTCTGCACCCTCTCCAAAGCAATCACATCCTTCCTATAGTGAGGTGACCAGAACTGCACACAGTACTCCAGCTGTGGCCTCACCAGCGTTTTGTACAGCTCCATCATAACCTCCCTGCTCTTATATTCTATGCCTCGGCTAATGAAGGCAAGTATCCCATATGCCTTTTTAACCACCTTATCTACCTGTTCCGCTGCCTTCAGGGATCTATGTACATGTACACCAAGGTCCCTCTGACCCTCTGTACTTCCTAGGGTCCTACCACTCATTGTGTATTCCCTTGCCTTATTTGTCCGTCCAAAATGCATCACCTCGCACTTTTCAGGGTTAAATTCCATTTGCCACTTTTCCGCCCATCTGACCAACCCGTTTATATCGTCCTGTAGCCTGAGGCTTTCCTCCTCGCAATTTACCACCCCACCAATTTTCATGTCATCTGCGAACTTACTGATCATACCTTTTACATTCTCATCCAAATCATTTATGTAGATCACAAACAACAAGGGACCCAGCACCGATCCCTGAGGTATCCCACTGGACACAGGCTTCCAGTCACAAAAGCAACCTTCGACCATCACCCTCTGCCTCCTGCCACTCAGCCAGTTTAGGATCCAACGCGCCAAGGCACCCTGGATCCCATGGGCTCTTACCTTCTTGACCAGTCTCCTATGCGGGACTTTGTCAAAAGCTTTACTGAAGTCCATGTAAACCACATCCACAGCATTTCCCTCATCCACCCCCCTAGTCACCCCCTCGAAAAATTCAATCAGATTTGTCAGACATGATTTACCCTTGACAAAGCCATGCTGACTATCCCCGATTAATCCTTGCCTCTCCAAGTGGAGACTAATTTTGTCCCTCAGAATTTTTTCCAATAATTTCCCTACCACAGATGTTAGGCTCACTGGCCTGTAATTCCCTGGTTTATCCCTGCTACCCTTCTTGTATAATGGTACTACATTAGCTGTTCTCCAGTCCTTTGGTACATCCCCTGTGGCCAGAGAGGTTCTGAAAATTTGTGTCAGAGCCCCTGCAATCTCCTCCTTTGCCTCCCACAGCAGCCTGGGATACATCTCGTCCGGGCCTGGGGATTTATCCACTTTTTGGCCTGTTAAAACCGCTAGCACCTCCTCCCTCTCGATGCTAATATGTTCAAGTATGTCACAGTCCCCTTGCCCGATTTCTATGTCCGCATCGTCTTCCTCCATAGTGAACACAGATGCAAAAAATTCATTTAAAACCCCGCCTACATCATCTGGCTCTACACACAGATTGCCACTTTGGTCCCTAATGGGCCCTACCCTTTCCCTGGTTATCCTCTTGCCCTTAATACACTTATAAAACATCTTAGAGAATTCCACCTTATAACCAGTCTCTGTATGGTGACAGAAAATGCTGGGAACACTCAGCAGGTCAGGCAGCATCTGTGGAGAGAGAAACAGAGTTCACGTTTCAGGTCGATGAGCTTTCGAAAGGATCACCCTACCTCTCTCTCTCCACAGATGCTGTCTGACCTGCTGAGTGTTTCCAGCAGTTTCTGTTTTTAATTTCAGATTTCCAGCATCCGCAGTATTTTGCCTTTTGTGTAGTGTTAGCCGTGGCTCAGTGGGTAGCGCTCTCACCTCTGAGTCAGAAGGTCGTGAGTTCAAGTCCCAGTCCCAGTCCAGAGACTTGAGCACAGAATCCAGGCTGATACTCCAGTGCAGTACTGAGGGAGTGCTGCACTGTTGGGAGGTGCTGTCTTTCGGATGAGATCCCATGGCACTATTTGAAGAGCAAGGGAGTTTTCCCCGGTGTCCTGGCCAACATTTATCCCTCAACCAACATCACTAAAACAGATTGGCCTAGAAATTGGGTTGGTAGCGCCGGCGCTGAGCGCCTAAAGAGACCTAGAATTGGGGCGAAGCCCTATGTTGGGGCGAGCGCTATGAAGATAGCGCCAACTCAGATATTGACTATACATTTAGCGCCTGTGCTAAGTGTTTGCGCGCGCCCGCGAGCGCAAGCAGCTCATGACATCATTTCAGTGTGCAACGCCTTTCAGGAGCGCCTGAGCGCATATTGGGTGGCGCCCGGAGCCTTAGCGCCCAGCGCTATTAGTGACAGTTCGAGGGAGGGCTAACAGGCCCTTCTCGGAGTAGGGCGGCGCTATTTAAAGGGGACAGCTCTAGTGCAGAATCTTCTGCCACTTGGCCTGCTCATTGCGATCGCTGCTACAGAGAGTTGGCGAGCTAATGTGGAGCGGAGTTCTGGGAATTTAGCTTTACAGTACTTGGGACCTTCAACCCTGTCCGAACCGCTTGCACCACTACACCTAAAAGCCTTTTGACCAACTGGCATCGGAATGGGAGCTTGTTTGGAGGGCGACGGCCTCATCGCCCAACACTGTGAAGGGGCAGAGAGACGGCGGGAGAGAGGGCCGGGATTGGCCAGAATGAGGAGGGGCAATGGAGGTCGCCCAATCCGACGGGATGCTGCGAGGGTCTTTAGGCAGCAGGTGACAAGCCTTGACATGTCGGAGGAGCAGTGTTTGCGAAGGCTGCAAATCTGGAGGGACATTGTTACTGATCTGTGCCACCTGCTTGGTCAGCACCTGCAGCCGCGTGAACGCTGCAGAACCTCTCTGTCCGTTATGACTAAACTGACTGATGCCCTCCATTTTTATGGCAACGGATCCTTTCAGTCAGCCATTGGGGACAATGCGACTGTCGCTCAGGCTGCAGTCCACTGTTGCATCCGGCAAGTGACAGATGCCCTTTATAGGCGAACGCGTCAATTCATTACCTTCCCTCGGACCCTGCACAAGCAGGCGGAGGAGGAGGAGTATGAGGAGGAGGAGGAGGAAGAGCAGGCGGAGGAGGAGGAGGAGGAAGATGGAAGGGCTGCTGAAAGTGGAAGGTCCATTCGTCAGAGGCTCCTCTGGACTCGTGTCGACACCCCTGTGGCGGAATGATGAGAGTCTTAACTCATGCGCACTTTGGATGTTTCAGGGCCTCTGAATGCCAGCATCACTGAAAGTAGTCACATGCACCATGCAACATTGAAACTTCTGTTTATTGACACAAAAGTCTTTCATTACAGCTAAACAACGTAATGTGAGCACAAACCATAACTTTCAAAGAAACTGTTAACTGTTCGGCCAAGCCGCAAAACTCAACAAACCTCAGCAAATATAACAGCAGGTGAGGGTGTCCTTGAATTTGGACAAACAAACGTCTCAGCACCTCCCTGTACAACTGGCCCCTTCAGGGAGAACGACTTCTCTTCTGCGCCTGGCCCCTTCCCTCCCTGCTGCTCCTCCGTAATTGGACCCCAGTGGCGGGCTCAAGGCTGGGGGACGCCTCCTGACTGTCTGGAAGCGCAGAAGCCCTTGCGGGACGGCCTGGCCGACCTCTGGGCTTGGAGGGTGCAGACGCAGGATGCTTGCTGTGACCATGGCTGGGAGCAGCGTGGCCTGCAGGTGGTGGCAGCTGCAATGCAGGCGTCCCAGCGCTGGCATGTGCAATGCTCTCCTGCCGAGAGAGGACACCTGCACCATGGTCGGACGACACACTGACTATCTGAGGGGAGCGGCTCGGCTCATCGCATGCTCCACTGATTCCTGGCCTTGTATGGGAGTGGAAGGGCCCGGGGTGATCCTATCTGATGCAGAGAGGGTGGCTGCAGTGAGAGATCGCGTTGCGTCAATCTGGCTGTGGAGGAGCCCAGCAAGTGACTGCGTGGCAACAGTGAGGACCTGTGTGCCAGGTGCCAGTGCTTCGGAGAAGGCCTGGACAGTTCTTCCCATGGCTTCGGACAAGGCAGGTGCCGACCGCTCCACTGCCTCGGACAAGCCCTGCACAGACCTTTCCAGGGATTGTCCGAAGCCCTGAACAGTCCTTTCCATTGCCGACTCAAAGCCGTGGACAGTCCTCTCCATTGTTGGGCCGAAGCCCTGGATAGTCCTGTCCGTAGTTTCCCCGAACACCTGGAGAGTCCTCTCCATTGTGGCCCCAAAGCCCTGCAGAGTCCTCTCCATTGCTGCCCCGAAGTCCAACATACTCCTAGCCAATGAATCTATTGACTCAGGCATCTTCTCCACTGCAGCCATCAGCTCCGTGTGTCTGACCCGGGCCTGTTTGCTCATCTCAGCCAGGCGACGGACCTCATCTGCACTCTGTGCAGCAGTCATGACGACCTGCCTTGCCCTGCGGGGAGACGGTGGCTGAACTTGCCTATCCCCCGTGCGCTGCTGCATGCCGCTTGGTCCGGCAACTGGTTCATCCTCAGAGCCACCCCCCCTCCCCTCCAGGGGACTACTATCCCCACTCTGCAGATGTCTCAGCTCCCCGGATTCTGCAGCGGCTGGTCCGGATTCCTCCTGGTCCTCGCCTCCGATGGCACTGGCACTGGCAGCTTCAGCGCCTTGAGCCTGAGTTGGTGCTGCTTCATCTGAAAGTGGGAGGTGGAAGAGTGGCTTTAGCAAAAGGACAGCTTTGCTGAAAGGCATGCCAGATTGCGGCAAGGCTCTGACATGGCTGCACACTGAGGATGCATGCTGGCGGGGGGACCAAGTGGAAGGCAACAGGTGAAAAAGCTGAGAGTCTTACCCTCGCTGTCGGTAATGGGGTCGGCAGATGCCGTGGTCACAGGACCAGACAGACGTCCTCCAAGTATCTGGTGCACTCTCTCCTCCAGATCCGTGAGAGTGACCACTTGTGCAGGTCTGCCACTGGTTCGACCCTGCTCCTTTCGAATCATCGCCAGCTTGGCCTGCAGGGGAAAGAAGGGGAGGTTCTGTTACATGAGGCCTTGAGACCTCATCGCATGCCCCCCATGGTGCAAGACCCCTTACATCAGGCCTTGAGACATCATCGCATGCCCCCCATGGTGCAAGAGCCCTTACATCAGGCCTTGAGACCTCATCGCATGCCCCCCATGGTGCAAGAGCCCTTACATCAGGCCTTGAGACATCAGTCCATGTGTGTGCCCAGAAAGGGCCATGGGTGCATACTGACAGATGGCCAGTGGCGCATCATTGCAGCAGGGTGCCCGAAGTCAGCTGCAGATGGAGGGAAGCATAAGTTTGGTAAAGCACCACTTACCCTAACGATCCATGTGAGGTCGTTGAATTTCTTCCTGCACTGAACAGGGGTCCTGGTCGCCATGCTGCTGGAGTTGACCCTCACAGCAACCTCCCTCCAAGATCGTCGATAAGCCTTCTGATTCGGCCTCTTGCCATTATCCGGATACAGGACCTCTCGACGGTGTTCAACTGCAGCCACCAAGTGGTCCAGAGCCTCAGTCCTGAAGCGCTCTGCTCTCTGCCTAACCTTCTCCATGATGAACAAGTTTGTACCACCAGACAAGGGCGAGCGCCGAATCTGAGGCCTACAGGGCGTTGGGTGTTGAAGCTCAGGCTGACTGACCCACCCCTTTAAGAGCCGGCCGGCGCCTGGAGGTCTCGTGCTTTCCCGTAATTGAGTTCACCTGCGCTGCGCCCATCCACAGCGATATTGAGTAGCGCCTGACCTTTTGCGCCTTAAGAGCACCGTGCAACGGCTGATTTAGCGCCTCAATCCCCTTTGGGGGCGATGCAACCCAATATCGCGCCAGGCGGCGATAAGTTTCGTCTGGCTATAAACTTTGCGCATCGCCAGTTCTAACGCCTCAAGCGGGGCTATACCCAATTTCTAGGCCATTATGTGGTAAATTATCTCATTGCTGTTTGTGAGAGCTTGCTGTGCGCAAATTACCTGCTGCTTTTCCTACATTATAAGAGTGACTACAAAAGTACTTCATTGGCTGTAAAGCACTTTGGGATGTCCTGAGAATGTGAAAGGTGCTATAGAAATGCAAGGTCTTTGGAACTTATTTTCTTTCAGCCACTACTTGGGTTGAATAATTTAGATGATAATCCTTAGTACATCCTCAAAGAACTCTTGGCTCTTCTGAATGTTCAAGCAAAAACTGCTGCTTCCTTCATTTCTCTGATTTGCGATGACCAAACACAGGCACTTGAGGGTGAATATTCCGAATGTACGCTCCCGGCATGGAGTCCCGGTACCCTGGGAGCGTACAGCGGGAAATCACGGGACTGTGAACTTCCTTCCAATAATTTTCACCTGTAGAGTTCTGTCCATAAGACGAGCAAGGAAGCATGGCAAGGATCGCGGCGAGTAGTATCCATAAAATATTCCCATTTATTCCAGGTTGCAGGTCTAACAGGCAGCTGGTAGTTTACCAGGTGTGTGTTAGTAGGGGCTGTGGAATGACTACCAGCCTCTTGTTGTGCAGGTCGATGTGGAGCTTCAATCACTTAATGTATCTTCACATTGCAAGTAACATAGGCTCATCCGTATTATAACTTCCTGCTGCTGAATTCACATTTGTAAGACAGGTTTTGGTGAGTAACAGCCAGGTCTTTATTTTGTATTTCATTAATTTAATAAGGCAAACGTTACTGTAGTAACGTGGCGAGGAGCGCGCATGGCATTACCCAATACGCAGCCCTGGTGGGCGAGGAGCGTGCTTGGCATTTCTCAATACGCAACCCTGGTGGGCGAAGAGTGCACTTGGCATTTCCCAATATGCAGCCCTGGTGGGCGAGGAGCACGCTTGGCATTTCCCAATACACAGCCCTGGTGGGCAAGGAGCGCGCTTGGCATTTCCCAATACGCAGCCCTGGTGGGCGAGGAGCATGCTTGGCATTTCCCAATACGCAGCCCTGGTGGGCGAGGAGCGCGCTTGGCATTTCCCAATACACAGCCCCGGTGGGCGAGGTGCGCGCTTGGCATTTCCCAATACATAGCCCTGGTGGGCGAGGAGCGCGCTTGGCATTTCCCAATACATAGCCCTGGTGGGCGAGGAGCGCGCTTGGCATTTCCCAATACACAGCCCCGGTGGGCGAGGTGCGCGCTTGGCATTTCCCAATACATAGCCCTGGTGGGCGAGGAGCGCGCTTGGCATTTCCCAATACGCAGCCCTGGTGGGCGAGGAGCGCGCTTGGCATTTCCCAATACGCAGCCCTGGTGGGCGAGGAGCGCGCTTGGCTTTTCCCAATATGCAGCCCTGGTGGGCGAGGAGCGCGCTTGGCTTTTCCCAATATGCAGCCCTGGTGGGCGAGGAGCGTGCTTGGCATTTCCCAATACAAAGCCCTGGTGGGCAAGGAGCACACTTGGCACTTCCCAATACATAGCATTGGTGGGCGAGGAACGCGCTTGGCATTTCCCAATACACAGCCCTGGTGGGCGAGGAGCACGCTTGGCATTTCCCAATACACAGCCCTGGTGGGCGAGGAGCGCGCTTGGCATTTCCCAATACACAGCCCTGGTGGGCGAGGAGCGCGTTTGGCATTTCCCAATACACAGCCCTGGTGGGCGAGGAGCGCGCTTGGCTTTTCCCAATATGCAGCCCTGGTGGGCGAGGAGCGCGCTTGGCTTTTCCCAATATGCAGCCCTGGTGGGCGAGGAGCGCGCTTGGCATTTCCCAATACACAGCCCTGGTGGGCGAGGAGCGCGCTTGGCATTTCCCAATACACAGCCCTGGTGGGCGAGGAGCACGCTTGGCATTTCCCAATACACAGCCCTGGTGGGCGAGGAGCGCGCTTGGCATTTCCCAATACACAGCCCTGGTGGGCGAGGAGCGTGCTTGGCATTTCCCAATACACAGCCCTGGTGGGCAAGGAGCGCACTTGGCATTTCCCAATACACAGCCCTGGTGGGCGAGCAGTGCGCTTGGCATTCCCCAATTCACAGCCCTGGTGGGCGAGGAGTGCGCTTGGCATTCCCCAATTCACAGCCCTGGTGGGCAAGGAGTGCGCTTGGCATTCCCCAATTCACAGCCCTGGTGGGCGAGGAGCGCACTTGGCATTTCCCAATACGCAGCCCTGGTGGGCGATGAGCACGCTTGGCATTTCCCAATACACAGCCCTGCTGGGCGAGTAGCGCACCAGGATCGCGTGATCCTAAAACACACGTGTACGTTTGTTGCCGCAGTTTAGACAAGCTGAGGCAGAGTGAGTGTTGATGGTCTTTATTCTATCTCTTTTCTTCACAGTCCTGTTGCTGACTTTATCCGATGGCGTGAGAGAGAAGGGACGGAAGAGCAAAAGACCATGTAGGTGAACGGTTCTGACTGTGAGATGGGCCCACCATGCTACTGCTTCCTGCTGACCGAGTCCATCCAACTCCTTTCTCCTAAAAATAGCAAACCAAGCACTGCCGTTGATTTCTCGAGAACTGAGAGGTTATACATATCAGGAAAGATTGAACGGGCTGGGGTTCGTTTCCAGAGGGATAGAATTGAAAATCAGAGAAGTTATGTTAAACATGTATCGGACCTTGGTTAGACCACACTTGGAGTATAATGCATAGTTCTGGTCTCCATATTAGAAAAAGGATATAGAGGCACTGGAGAAGATGCAAAAAAGATTTACAAGGATGATACCTGAACTGAGAGGATATAACTATCAGGAAAGACTGAACAGGCTGGGGCTCTTTTCTCTGGAAAAGAGAAGACTGAAAGGTTACCTGATAGAGGTCTTTAAGATTATGAAGGGGTTTGATAGGGTGGAAGTGGAGAAGATGTTTTCACTTGTGGGGGAGTCCAAAACTAGGGGCCATAAATATAAGTTAATCACTAATAAATCCAATAGGGAATTCAGGAGAAACTTCTTTACCCAGAGAGTGGTGAGATTGTGGAACTTGTTACCACAGGGAGTAGTTGAGGCGAATAGGATAGATGTATTTAAGGGGAAGCTACATAAACACACAAGGGAGAAAGGAATAGAAGGTTATTCTGCTACGGTTAGATGAAGTAGGGTGGGTGGAGGCTCATGTGGAGCATAAACACTAGCCTGTTTCTGTGCTGTAAATTCTATGTAAACTGCCCATCCCTTGTTTATTCAATGATTCTGTAATGTACCAAAATAACACGGTGTATTTTCGGTTCAAATTGTATCTGAGTTCGTGCAAAACCCCATTTGCAGAGCAATAAAATTGTGTTGCAGTATTAGACACCGGCTAAAAGTATCAGTCTAGGCTGGACAGATAGATAGCCAAGGGAGGCTCCATACATCTGAAACAACTCTGCTCTCCTGACGATGCTACGGCTCAATGTTAATGACGCCCTTCAAAAAAGGGAAAAATGACAGCTACACAGAATAGTTTTAATGCCAAGAGGTCACATGGTAATGACAGTTGGGAAGGACCATTTGGCCCATATAAGTTTGGCCAGGAGCAACCTACACTCTCCACAGAATCTACTTGTTTCTTAAATACATCCAGGATTTCCCCCTCCACAAGGACCCCTTATGTTGAACACTCTTTGAGCAGAGAGGAAGTTCCAGGTATCAGCCCTATTACTAATCTGACCAGAACCAGACACAGTACTCAAGGTGGGTCTGACCAGAACTGGACACAGTGCTCAAGGTGGGTCAGAGCAGAACTGGACACAGTGCTCAAGGTGGGTCAGAGCAGAACTGGACACAGTGCTCAAGGTGGGTCAGAGCAGAACTGGACACAGTGCTCAAGATGGGTCAGAGCAGAACTGGACACAGTGCTCAAGGTGGGTCAGAGCAGAACTGGACACCGTGCTCAAGGTGGGTCTGACCAGAACTGGACACAGTGCTCAAGGTGGGTCAGAGCAGAACTGGACACAGTGCTCAAGGTGGGTCAGAGCAGAACTGGACACAGTGCTCAAGGTGGGTCAGAGCAGAACTAGACACTGCTCAAGGTGGGTCAGAGCAGAACTGGACACAGTGCTCAAGGTGGGCCAGAGCAGAACTGGACACAGTGCTCAAGGTGGGTCAGAGCAGAACTGGACACTGCTCAAGGTGGGTCAGAGCAGAACTGGACACAGTGCTCAAGGTGGGTCAGAGCAGAACTGGACACAGTGCTCAAGGTGGGTCAGACCAGAACTGGACACAGTGATCAAGGTGGGTCTGATAGAACTGGGCACAGAGCTCAAGGTGGGTCAGAGCAGAACTGGACGCAGTGCTCAAGGCAGGTCAGACCAGAACTGGACACAGTGCTCAAGGTGGGTCTGACCAGAAATGGAGACAGTGCTCAAGGTGGGTCTGATAGAACTGGACACCATGCTCAAGGTGTGTTTGATGGAACTGGACACAGTGCTCAAGGTGTGTCAGACCAGAACTGGACACAGTGCTCAAGGTGTGTCTGACAGAACTGGACACAGTGCTCAATTGGGTCTGACAGAACTGGACACAGTGCTCAAGGTGTGTCTGACAGAACTGGACACAGTGCTCAATTGGGTCTGACAGAACTGGACACAGTGCTCAAGGTGGGTCTGACAGAACTGGACACAGTGCTCAAGGCAGGTCTGGCAAAACTGGACACAGTGCTCAAGGTGGTTCAGACCAGAACTGGACACAGTGCTCCAGGTGAGTCTGACAGAACTGGACACAGTGATCAAGATGGGTCTGATAGAACTGGACACAGTGCTCAAGGTGGGTCTGACCAGAACTGGACACAGTGCACAAGGTGAGTCTGACAGAACTGGACACAGTGCTCAAGGTGAGTGACCAGAACTGGACACAGTGCTCCAGGTGAGTCTGGCAGAACGGGACACAGTGCTCGATCTGACCAGAGTTGTGTACAGGTTGGTTATGACTTCTTCTGACTTGTACCCTACTGTTATCGCTCTGTGGTTTGACTCTAAATGTCTGTTTGTGTTTACACCTCCAGCCGTGCCTCAGATAGACTGTGACATCAGAGCGGGCAAGATAAAGGTGTCTGAGTTTGTAGCGAGGTGCCCACCAGGATGTCTGGTCACAAAGCAGGCCGTGTGGGGCACTGACATCTACGCATCCGTTTCCAGTGTGTGCGGCGCAGCTATTCACAGGTCTACAGCTCTTCCGTTTCCATAATGCCCAAGTGGTTTTCAAAGTATAATTTTTCTCCTCAGCAACATGGTGTGTCGGCCATCTTGTCCTGGGCTGAGCCTACTTAGAATCATAGAATTCACCACCACAGAAGGAGGCCATTCGGCCCATTGTGCCTGTGCTCCCTTAGTTCACTAGATTGATTCCTGGGATGAGAGGGCTGTCCTATGAGGAGAGATTAAGTAGAATGGGCCTATACTCTCTGGAGTTTAGAAGAATGAGGGGTGATCTCATTGAAACATTAAAAAAATCTTAGAGGGCTTGGCAGGGTAGATCCTGAGATGTTGTTTCCCCAGGCTGGAGCGACTACAACTAGGGGTCATACTCTCAGAATAAGGGGTCAGCCATTTAAGACTGAAGTGAGGAGACATTTCTTCACTCAGATGGTTGTGAATCTTTGGAATTCTCTATCCCAGAGGGTTGTGGATGCTCCGTTGTTGAGTATATTCAAGACTGAGATCGATAGATTTTTGGGCACTAAGGGAATCAAGGGATATGGGGATCGGGCAGGAAAGTTGATGTAGAAGATCAGTCATGATCTTACTGAATGGCAGAGCAGGCTTGAGGGGTCGTAAGGCAGACTCCTGCTCCTATTTTGTATGTTCTTATGTTCTCTCTCTCTCTGAAAGAGCTCGCCCCTTAACCCATTCCCCTGCCCTTTCCCCATTCATCTCATTGCCCCTGTGCCCTCTCTCTGCCAGGAACCTAGTCCCATTCCTCTGCTCTCCCCGGCCCCTTTGTGTCCCATGATTTGGAAATGTTAGTTATTAATATTCATAAAGGTTTACGAATAATTTTTCATGATTAGGAAAGCAAATGTCACGAGTGAAGCCTTGATTCAACCGCCCTGGACAACCTCCTTTCACCCTCCCGTCGGGGTTGAATTTAACTGATCATAGCCATGTTGATGTTAATTGTTCAAGGACCACTCAACCGAAAATGATGGGGACCGCACCTGTGCTTTCCTGCTATGAGCTCTCGGTGGGTGAAGCTCCAATCTGGAACTCCTTCTTCAAAAAGCTGTTGAGGCTGGGGGTCAATTGAAAATTTCAAAACTGAGTGTGATAGATTTTTTTTGTTCGGCAAGGATATTCAGGGTTACGAAACCAAGGCAGGTAGATGGAGTTAACATACAGATCAGCCGTGACCAACTGAAATGTGTAGCGTGGTCTAATTGAATGGTGGAATAGGCTGAGGGGCTAAATGGCCTCCTCCTGTTCCTATGATCATGCATTTGGAAATTTGGCCCAGTTTGCTCACCCCTCCCTATCTCTGTAACCTCCTCCAGCCCTTCAACCCACCGAGATCTCTCCGCCTTTCTACCTCTCCTCCTTTAAGACGCTCCTTAAAACCTATCCCTTTGACCAAGCTTTTGGTCACCTGCCCTAATATCTCCTTAGGTGACTCGGTGTCGAAATTTGTTTGATAACGCTCCTATGAAGCTCCTTGGGATGTTTTACTTCGTTAAAGGCGCTATATAAATGCACGTTGTTGTTGTTGACTGCTATTCAGTCTGGTCCCGATACTGAGCAGTGATGTGAAATGGGTCCTTCTGCCTTCACAGCGCGCCAAAAAAAGCACACACCCTTTTACTTCCTCTTCATAATGTAATGTGTAACGCCAAGAAACTTCAAGGGCACACGGATAATATAACCACAAAGGTAGCCTGTCTTATCAACAACAACAACAACTTTATATAGCGCCATTAACGTCGTCAAACGTCCCAAGGTGTTTTGCAGGAGAGTTATCAAACAAAATTTAACACCGAGCCACATAAGGAGATATTACAACAGGCTAACAAAAGCTTGATAAAAGAGGCAGGTTTTAAGGAACATCTTAAAGGAGGAGAGAGAGGCGGAGAGGTTTAGGAAGGGAATTTCAGAGACTTGTGGCCTAGGCAGCTGAAGGCACGGCTGCCAATGGTGGAGCAATTAAAATCGGGGATGCTCAAGAGGCCAGAATTGGAGGAGCGCAGATATCTTGGAGGGTTGTAGCGCTAGAGGAGATTACAGAGATAGGGAGGGGCGAGGCCATGGAGGGATTTGAGAATGAGGATGAAAATTTTGAAATGGAGCAGGGAGTTGTTAACCTGCCCGTTTTCTGCTGCAGTGGGGTCATCAACAACGGCGGAGGAAAAATTCACGTGCGGAAGGTGCCCAGCAGCTCCAGTTACAAAGGGACCTTCTCCAATGGTGTTCGATCCCTGTCGCTACCCAGGTGGAGAGAGTCTTTCGTGGTGTCAGGTAATTGTTTCCAAGCTTTACATATAATTAACAAGCTCAGATTGAAGGTTCTATTTCACCCTCAACTTTGTCAGTCATCTGTTTGGCAGCAAGAATTGTGGGTAAAGTATGAGGGAGGGTTTTTCAGATGTGAGGCTCCTGGTGGGGCTCCTCCGTCAGCGGGAGAGCAGATCGGAGAGCCAGATGCAGAGGTCGATTCTAGCTCCTAATTGTCCAGTCATTACGA
The DNA here is from genome assembly GCF_052327205.1 of Somniosus microcephalus. NCBI lineage: Eukaryota > Metazoa > Chordata > Chondrichthyes > Squaliformes > Somniosidae > Somniosus > Somniosus microcephalus. The sequence continues at coordinate 69,723,043 of NC_140995.1, read as the reverse complement.
TTAATGAGAAGGAAATGGAAGGGCCAAATCCCGATCTTTCGCACTCCCAGCGGACCAGGTTCCCCACCTGGAGTGACCTACCTTGTATATATTTAGCAGAGGAGCGCCCTTTAAGATTAACTTTGACCCGAGCTCTCCCTTCTTACAAACATTTCTTGCCAGAATCGAGCTGATCCTGATGAGCGTTTTGCATCCTTTTACTGGTTTGTAATCGGGCTAACCACTGGCTAACCTTCCTTGCTCAAACACCAAATAACTCAGGTTGCCAACTCCAGTTAGACATATTCCTGGAGGTTGCATCACATGCCCTCCCACCTCCAACTGCCACGTCCGGTCGAACTGCCTTTTTTCCCATCTCCATTACTTTTTATAACTAATAAATTAAAGTCTTCAAAGAAAATGATTGTTCTCTGGATATTTTGCTCACAGCAGTGTCCAGGGGATTATTTTTTAATTCCTGGTGACTCCAGAACAATCCTGGAGGGTTGGTAACCGGACAAATAATCCTGCTTTACCATGTGTGGCCATGAATCCTGGTTAGCTATCGCTGCCAACATCAAAATCATTGCTTTCATCCAGTTGGAAGCTCTCTCGCCCTCTGAAGGTCTAGGCTGACATTCCCAGTGCAGTACTGAGGGAGTGCTGCACTGTCGGAGATGCCGTTTTTTGGATAAGATGTTAAACCGAGACCCCATCTGCCCTCTCAGGTGGACGTAAAAGATCCCACGGCCGCTATTTTGAAGAAGAGCATGGGAGCTCTCCCCGGTGTCCTGGCCAATATTTATCCCTCAACCAACATCACTAAATACAGATTCACCTCATTTACTGTGTGGGGGATCTTGCTGTGTGCAAATTGGCTGCTGTGTTTCCTGCATCACAACACTTCAAAAGTAATCCATCAGTCATGAAGCGCTCTGGGACCCCTGAGGATTGGATAAAGCTTCTTCTTTCTTGTCAGCCAATTGTCAGCCCTGGTAGCGGCAGATAACCATGTTGCGATGTTGAAGTTAACGTTACGAGTCCGATGTTATGAGTCCGTGTTGCTGGCAGGGAGCCCTGCCCTCGAGCGGCAATCGGAAAATCGTAGGCCATACAATTCGCACCTGAATTTCCGTTTTGTGAGGCCAGAAAAAAAGAAAGACTTGCATTTATATATTGATTTCATGACCTCAGGAAATCCCAAATTGGCTCACAGCCAATGAAGTACTACTAACGTGGAGTCACCGTTGTAATGGAGGAAACGCAGCAGCCAATTTGCGCACAGCAAGCTCCCACAAACAGCAATGTGATAAATGGCCAGATAATCTTATTTTAGTGATGTTGATTGAGGGATAAATATTGGCCAGGACATCTCATCTGAAAGACGGCACGTCCGACAGTGCAGCACTCCCTCAGCACTGCATTGGGAGCGTCAGCCTGGATTTTGTGCTCAAAGTCTCTGGGGTGGGCCTATGAACCCAAAACTTCAGACCCTGAGGCAAGAGTGATACCCACTGAGCCACAGTATGGTGTGAGCCGCTGCCAATGTGGATATTGAGTCATTGAGTATATTCAAGGCTGAGATCGACAGACTTTTAGACTCATGGGGAATCAAGGGATATGGGGATCGGGCGGGAAAGTGGAGATGAGGTCGAAGATCAGCCATGACCTTATTGAATGGCAGAGCAGGCTCGAGGGGCCGTATGGCCTACTCCTGCTCCTAATTCTTATGTTCTTATGTCAATGTACCAACTGCACTCTGTACTCACCATGATGTCGGATCTCAGGAGCAGCCATTAACCAAATACCCCTTCTGCCTCTTCCTCTAGGGCCCAAACAACAGAAAGGAGTGACCTACCCCTCGATCCTTGAATTTCTGCCTTCAAGAACCTCGCGAATAAGGACCGGTAATTGTTTTGGCTTGGGACTGGTTGTCTGGGACACTAACAGCAAACTCTGTTAAATGCATTGTGCCAGTTAAACATCCTCTTATATACTTCATTAACATAATCTCACTGGAGGGGAGGGCGAGTTGTTCCGATGGCTCAGCTGGTGAGTGCAACGCCCCAGTATGGTACTGAGCCAACAGACCAGCAACATCCCAGATTCAGCCATGGTCTGTGTTGAGTTCGCGGAATGTCAGCTGTGTGTGCAGCAGGGGCAGAGGTGTAGATGCTTCAGTGCCCCTATGGCTAGGAAGGGGGCAAATATCAGCCACAGTTCCCATCGTTGCCTAGTAATCCGGAATAGGCACAATGTCCAAATGGCCGCGTTCTGTGTTGTAAGATTCTTGCTGGACAGGGCAGGTGTATGGGTGTTGGGAGAGGGCGGGAGTGGGGAAGATGAAACTGGTCAGCAACGATGCCCAACATGGCCGAACAGCTTGCCGCGAGGCTCTCAGGGTGTCGGGCGTGGTGCTGCAGGGCAGCTGGGGTCTGGGGCGGTGCATAATACGCTAAGAATCAGCAGCACGGCCGGGAGAGAATCTAGGGAGCCACTCCCGGCAAAGAGATGGGAAGCAGAACAGGAGAGAAACTCGCCCTTTGATAGTTGGGGTACTCTGGGGGGCAAGGGGAACATTTGAACAAAGCTATGGGGGGAAGGGGGTGAAGGGGAAACATTTGAACAAGGCCATGGCGGGGGGGAGGGGACATTTGAAGAAGGCCATGGGGGGGGGGGGGAACATTTGAACAAGGCCATGGGGGGGTGGAGGGGACATTTGAACAAGGCCATGGGGGGGGAGGGGACATTTGAACAAGGCCATGTTGGGGGGGGACATTTGAACAAGGCCATGGTGGGGGAGGGGACATTTGAACAAGGCCATGGTGGGGGGGGACATTTGAACAAAGCCATGGGGGGGGGGAGGGGACATTTGAACAAGGCCATGGGGGGGGGGACATTTGAACAAGGCCATGGGGGGGGGGGGGACATTTGAACAAGGCCATGGTGGGGGGGGACATTTGAACAAGGCCATGGGGGGGGGAGGGGACATTTGAACAAGGCCATGAGGGAGGGGACATTTGAACAAGGCCATGGGGGGGGAGGGGACATTTGAACAAGGCCATGGGGGGGGGGACATTTGAACAAGGCCATGGTGGGGGGGGGACATTTGAACAAAGCCATGGGGGGGGGGGGAGTGGACATTTGAACAAGGCCATGGGGGGGGACATTTGAACAAGGCCATGGGGGGGGAGGGGACATTTGAACAAGGCCATGGGGGGGGAAGGGGACATTTGAACAAGGCCATGGGGGGGAGGGGACATTTGAACAAGGCCATGGTGGGGGGGGACATTTGAACAAGGCCATGTTGGGGGAGGGGACATTTGAACAAGGCCATGGTGGGGGGGGACATTTGAACAAAGCCATGGGGGGGGGGAGGGGACATTTGAACAAGGCCATGGGGGGGGGACATTTGAACAAGGCCATGGGGGGGGGGGGGGACATTTGAACAAGGCCATGGGGGGGGAGGGGACATTTGAACAAGGCCATGGGGGGGGGGGAGGGGACATTTGAACAAGGCCATGGGGGGGGGGACATTTGAACAAGGCCATGGGGGGGGGAGGGGACATTTGAACAAGGCCATGGTGGGGGGGGACATTTCAACAAGGCCATGGTCGGGGGGGGACATTTGAACAAGGCCATGGGGGGGGAGGGGACATTTGAACAAGGCCATGGGGGGGGGGGACATTTGAACAAGGCCATGGTGGGGGGGGACATTTGAACAAGGCCATGGGGGGGGAGGGGACATTTGAACAAGGCCATGAGGGAGGGGACATTTGAACAAGGCCATGGGGGGGGAGGGGACATTTGAACAAGGCCATGGGGGGGGGGACATTTGAACAAGGCCATGGTGGGGGGGGACATTTGAACAAAGCCATGGGGGGGGGGGAGTGGACATTTGAACAAGGCCATGGGGGGGGACATTTGAACAAGGCCATGGGGGGGGAGGGGACATTTGAACAAGGCCATGGGGGGGAAGGGGACATTTGAACAAGGCCATGGGGGGGAGGGGACATTTGAACAAGGCCATGGTGGGGGGGGACATTTGAACAAGGCCATGGTCAGGGGGGGACATTTGAACAAGGCCATGGGTGGGGGGGGACATTTGAACAAGGCCATGGTGGGGGGGGACATTTGAACAAGGCCATTGGGGGGGGGGGGGGGAGGGGACATTTGAACAAGGCCATGGGGGGGTGGGGGAGGGTGTAAAGTCTGTAGGTATTATGACGAATTAATACACAGACTACAAGAGTAACTTTAACAGGACTTTACTATTCGAAGGTCAGGGCGAATCTGCCCAATAAATCCTGACACAGCACTTATATACCGGTGTGGTCACCGTCGGTATTACAGTATACAGCAGCCAAGATAAAGTAGTGCCACACCTAAAATAGTTCTCTTAAAGGTGGACGGTTACAAACAATAGTTCTCTTAAAGGTACAACAGTTACATACACTACAATCCTCCCTTTTTAGCTTACAACATACTTATTCCCCATTAACATAACATCATAACATATATACAACTTATGCAAAACAGTTCACAGATTCAGTCTCTCTGGAGGCTTCCTGACTCTGTCCGGATAACGCCTCGGTGGTGTAGTAGTTTTCGGCGGGGTAGTAGGTTCTTCTGGCAAGGTCGATTCGGCTTGAAGGACATTGTCAGGTTCATCTGATTCCAGTATTACCAGATCGGAGGTAGGTGCTCTGGGTATCTCTGCTTCAACATTAGCCGTGTAAGGTTGTGGAGTAGGTTGGTCCTTTGTGGATGACCCTATGATCTGGTCAACATGGCGCCTTATTATGCTGTCACCAATGTCCACGGTATACATCAGCGGCCCTAGCCTTTTCCCAATAGTTCCAGGCTGCCATTTCTCGGTACGGTAGTCCCGGGCCAAAACTTGTTGACCTACCTGAAAGGATCTAGTTGGCCTCTCATTCATGCCCTGAAATTGCCGGTTCTCTACGTCCCTTCTGACGTTTGGCTTAATCAAATCCAGCCGGCATCTTAGTCTTCTATTGAAAAACATCATGGCGGGAGTTTGGTTTGTGACCGCATGTGTTGCATTCCTGTACGCCAACAAGAAGTTATCTACCTTATGTTGTAGGTTGATGTCTTCATTACCCATGGCCTTTATGGCCTTCTTGAAGGTCTGGACAAACCTTTCAGCTAATCCATTGGTGGCGGGATGGTATGGGGCTGACGTGTAGTGCTTGACCCCATTCCTTTTTAAGACTTTCCTGAATTCTTCGGACACAAATTGCGGTCCATTATCAGAACAGATCTGTTCCGGCAGCCCATTCCTGGCAAATATGGTCCTTAATACTGTGATGGTTTTTTCCGTGGTGGTGGAGGACATCTTTATTACCTCCGGCCACTTGGAGTGTGCATCCACCGCGATTAGAAACATTGAGTCCATAAATGGACCAGCAAAGTCGACGTGTACCCTTTGCCAAGGAGATGAGGGCCACTCCCATGGATGCAGAGGAGCTTGTGGTGGCGCGTTTTGGACCTTCTGGCATCCTAGACAGCTCTTGGTTATTTCTTCGATGTCTCCATCAATACCTGGCCACCACACAAACGCTCTTGCTAGGTTCTTCATTTTCACTCCACCCAGATGCCCCTCGTGAAGCTCCTTTAGCACCTTCTGCTGAAGTTTGGGTGGAATCACCACTCTAGATCCACACATCAAGGTTCCTCGGCACACTGACAGCTGTTCTTTTCTTTGCGAAAATGCGGGCAGCGTTGGTTCGCCATGTGCTGGCCATCCCTCCACTGTTAAATCGTAGACTCGTGAGAGAGTCGGGTCATTTCTTGTTTCATTTTCGATCATCGAATTTGTTACTGGTAGACATTCCACTATGGATGAGTGGAACATCTCTACCGGGTCCACTGTAGCCGCCTCTTCTACTACTGGCAACGGTAGGCGCGATAACCCATCAGCATTTCCATGCTGTTTGGACCTTTTGTATTCGATGTCATATTGGTGTGCCCCAAGTAACACGGACCACCTCTGTAGCCTTTGCGCTGTCATAGTGGAAACGGCCTTGTTAGGGTTGAATATGGACACCAACGGCTGGTGGTCTGTCAGTAGTGTGAACTTCTTGCCCTGCAGGTAATGATTGAATTTCTTTACTCCCCACACAAGGCTGAGGGCCTCCCTATCTATCTGAGCATAATTTCGCTCAGCGGAGGTCAATGATCGGGACGCAAATGCGACTGGCCTTTCCGAGCCATTTGGTAACTTGTGTGAAAGTACTGCTCCAATTCCATAAGGGGAAGCATCACAAGCTAGACGAAGAGGTAACGTTGGGTTGAAATGAGCCAACACTTCCTCAGAGGTAATCAACGCCTTGCTTCTGCGAAAGGCCTTCTTACAGTCCTCGCTCCACTTCCATGGTACTTCTTTCCGCAACAGAGCATTCAGCGGATGCAGCACCGTGGATAGATTTGGCAGAAACTTGTGGTAATAATTAATCAACCCCAGAAACGGTCTCAACTGTGATACATTTTCCGGAGCGGGGGCCTTCACGACAGCTTCTATCTTGTCAGGTGACTTGTGCAGCCCCTCTTGGTCAATGACATGACCGCAGTACGAGATCCATTTCTGGAAGAACTCGCATTTCTGGCGATTAACTCGAAGGCCATATTCCTTCAACCTGGTGAGCACCAGTTTCAAATTTGTGAGGTGTTCCTCCTCGTCTTCTCCCGTAATCAGGATATCGTCCAAGTAACACTGCGTGCTTGGAATACCCTGTAAGACCTGCTCCATGGCCCTCTGCCAAATTGCTGGAGCCGAAGCTACTCCAAAAACCAGTCTATTATAACGATACAAGCCTCTGTGCGTGTTGATTGTGAGATACTGGCGCGACTTCCTCGACTTCCATTTGTAAGTATGCTTGTGCCAGGTCTCTATCTTGGTGAAGTGTTTCCCGCCAGACAATGAAGCAAAGATATCCTCAATCCACGGGAGCGGGTATTGTACCGTGTGAAGCACCGGATTAACTGTGATCTTGAAGTCTCCGCAGATACGGACCTTTCCCGGTCCCCCTGGCTTGTTACTTGATGAAGACTTCATGACGGGAACAATGGGCGTGGCCCACTCACTCCAGTCCACCTTAGACAGTACCCCTGAACGTTCAAGCTCTTCCAGTTCTGCCTCCACAGCAGGTCGTATCGCGTAAGGTACCGATCTGGCTTTGAAAAATTTTGGGCTTGCATGTTCTGCAATCTTGATTTTTGCTTTAATTCCTCTCAGTGTTCCCAGTCCTTGCTGGAATACCTCTTTAGCTTCGTCCAATATTCTGGACAACCGTTCAGGTTTGACATCTTCCTTTCCGGAATCTACCGTCATTGTGTTTAGTGAATGCCAGTCTATCTTTATTTTCCTGATCCACTCCCGTCCCAGAAGTGGTGGACCTCCCTTGGGCAGCACATACATGTCCATCCCTTGGTGATCTTTGTCCTTGTATCTCACCTTGACTTCTATCTTTCCGATGGGGTATACTCTGTGCCCCGTGTATGTCTGCAATACTATCTCCGTATCCCGTAGGGGAATATGTTTGAATAACTTTTTGTAATCTTGCTTATTCATGACCGTCAACGCCGATCTGGTGTCCACTTCCATCTTCACTTGGACTTTTGCAATCTGTAGTGTGACCCAGATAGTTTGTCGGTCAGCTTCTTTACTCACATTGTGAATCCTCAGACTACTCAGTTCCTTGCTGTTGGAGTCTGAGTCCGAATTCTGTTCATCTGGACTCTTCCCAGTCACCTTATGTACCTTTCTGTACTTCTTCTGCGGTGACTTTTTATTGCTGGTCTTCTTTCCTGCCCGGCATACCTTAGCTATGTGACCAAGCTTGCCACATTTTCTACATTCCTGGTTTTTAAACCAGCATTGGTTCTGGTCGTGTGTTGTCTTCCCACAACGATAACATTTCATTGTACCTGAAGTCATTTGATCCACACTGAGTACCGCTGTCTTCCGCTGCATTTCCGCCGTGCCTCTCGCTGCGGCTTCGTGCGATGCTGCAATAAGGACAGCCTTATCAAGTGTAAGATCGTTCTCTTCGAGCAGTCGTTTTTGTGTTCCTTCCTTCGACATCCCGCACACGAACTTGTCTCTCAGTGCCTCTGTCAGATTTACCCCAAACTGACAGTATTTTGCTAGCCTACGCAGTTCAACCAGGTACTCCACGTTGCTTTCCTCTTTTCGTTGTGTTCTCACGTAAACTTTTGATCGTTCCGCTAACATCAGCGGTGCGGGGTTAAAATGATCCTTCAGGACAGCAACAATATTAGCGAAAGACTGATCCGCCGGTTTAGCTGGTGATAGAAGATGCTTCAATAACCCGTATGTCTTCGCACCCATTGAGTTTAGTAAGGTTAGAGCTTTGTCATAATTTGCTATCTTATTGACCTTACAATATATCTCGATGCGTTCTACATACGTGGCCCAATCTTCCACATCGGAATCGAAACCGTTGATGTTACTACGCTTAGGCATCTTCACACTCTTCCTGAGAAACAACAACGAAATATTTCTTTAACTTTTTTTTTCAAAATGGCGGTTTTCCGCGCTTGTCTTCTTTCCCCGCCCACTTCCAAAATGGCGGTTTCCCGCTTCTGTCTTCTTCCCCCCTACTGGCGGCTTCCCGCGTTTCTTCCCCTGGCGGGAGGGGTAAGCTTTTCCCTCGGGCGACGACCGCTGGCTTTCGGGGTTCGCAGCCTGCGCGTCGGCTTCAGTGCGTTCCTTGTTCTCTTTTCTCGGCAGGGCAACCGGCGCTGGAGACAACCCGTTGACGGCAAACAGTTCCAGCCGCGGGCTGGATCTCGCTCAGTCTCCGGGGGTCGCAGCCTGCGCGTCGGCTTCAGTGCGTTCCTTGTTCCCTTTTCTCGGCAGGGCAACCGGCGCTGGGGACAACCCGTTGACGGCGAACAGTTCCAGCCGCGGGCTGGATCTCACTCGGGCTCTGTCTCTCCCGCTCGCTCGGGCTCTGTCTCTCCCTCAGCGGCTTCCAATCGCGCCTCCCAGCCCTCTCGCAGTCCGGTGCTTTCCTCCCCGGCTGCGGCTGAGTTCTCCGCGATTTATTTATTTTTATATCTTCCCGCGCCTTACGATCCCGGTCGCAGCGCTTCGTGGCCTCGGTAGCTGCCCGGCCTTTTTCGCCGGTCGCGGTCTAGCTGTCTCACGACGCCGTTGCGTCTCCCAGCCCGCTTGTACCGCGGCTTCCGTGCTCCACGCTGCCCCAGTCTCAGCACCTCTGGGCCCGACTTCTGTCCGGCTCCTTTCCCCCGACCGTGGTCGAGTTCACCGCCCTTATCCTCCGTTTACTTTTTTATTTTCCCTTTACTCACAGTCACCGTGGCCGACTTGCTTCTCGTGCTGATCGGCTCACTCACCACCGTGGCAGAAGGGACAATCAGTGCCTGTTGCTGATGGAAGGCTTCGTGTCTGAATTCTTCCTTCTTCCTTGCTCTGCAGACTCGAGTTTTCTCTCAGCAGAACGACGAGGGCGGTTGCCTCTTCTCGACGCTCGTTAACTGCTTCGGAAGTATTGTTGCCGCAGGGTAAGATCGAACTCGTCGCCACTGTAAAGTCTGTAGGTATTATGACGAATTAATACACAGACTACAAGAGTAACTTTAACAGGACTTTACTATTCGAAGGTCAGGGCGAATCTGCCCAATAAATCCTGACACAGCACTTATATACCGGTGTGGTCACCGTCGGTATTACAGTATACAGCAGCCAAGATAAAGTAGTGCCACACCTAAAATAGTTCTCTTAAAGGTGGACGGTTACATACAATAGTTCTCTTAAAGGTACAACAATTACATACACTACAGAGGGGACATTTGAACAAGGCCATGGTGGGGGGGGACATTTGAACAAAGCCATGGGGGGGGGGGGGGAGAGGGGACATTTGAACAAGGCCATGGGGGGGGGGACATTTGAACAAGGCCATGGGGGGGGAGGGGACATTTGAACAAGGCCATGGGGGGGGCAGGGGACATTTGAACAAGGCCATGGGGGGGGAAGGGGACATTTGAACAAGGCCATGGGGGGGGAGGGGACATTTGAACAAGGCCATGGGGGGGGGGACATTTGAACAAGGCCATGGGGGAGGGGACATTTGAACAAGTCCATGGTGAGGGGGACATTTGAACAAGGCCATGGGGGGGCACATTTGAACAAGGCCATGGTGGGGGGGGACATTTGAACAAGGCCATGGGGGGGGGGAGGGGACATTTGAACAAGGCCATGGGGGGGGAGGGGACATTTGAACAAGACCATGGGGGAGGGGACATTTGAACAAGGCCATGGGGGGGGGGGGGACATTTGAACAAGGCCATGGGGGGGGACATTTGAACAAGGCCATGGGGGAGGGGACATTTGAACAAGGCCATGGGGGGGACATTTGAACAAGGCCATGGGTGAGGGGACATTTGAACAAGGCCATGGGGGGGGACATTTGAACAAGGCCATGGGGGGGGGGGGACATTTGAACAAGGCCATGGGGGGGGAGGGGACATTTGAACAAGGCCATTGGGGGGGGGGGGACATTTGAACAAGGCCATGGGGGGGGTGGGGAGGGAACATTTGAACAAGGCCATGGGGGGGGGACATTTGAACAAGGCCATGGGGGGGGGACATTTGAACAAGGCCAGGGGGGGGGACATTTGAACAAGGTCATGGGGGGGGACATTTGAACAAGGCCATGGGGGGGGGACATTTGAACAAGGCCATGGGGGGGGGGAGGGGACATTTGAACAAGGCCATGGGGGGGAGGGGACATTTGAACAAGGCCATGGGGGTGGGGACATTTGAACAAGGCCATGGGGGAGGGGACATTTGAACAAGGCCATGGGGGGGGGGGGGACATTTGAACAAGGCCATGGGGGAGGGGACATTTGAACAAGAGCATGGGGGGGGAGGGGACATTTGAACAAGGCCATGGTGGGGGGGGACATTTGAACAAGGCCATGGGGGGGGGGGGAGGGGACATTTGAACAAGGCCATGGGGGGAGGGGACATTTGAACAAGGCCATGGGGGGGGGAGGGGACATTTGAACAAGGCCATGGGGGAGGGGACATTTGAACAAGGCCATGGCGGGGGGGGGCATTTGAACAAGGCCATGGGGGGGGAGGGGACATTTGAACAAGGCCATGGGGGGGGGACACATTTGAACAAGGCCATGGGGGGGAGGGGACATTTGAACAAGGCCATGGGGGGGAGGGGACATTTGAACAAGGCCATGGGGGGAGAGGACATTTGAACAAGGCCATGGGGAGGAGGCTCTTTATCCTTGCTGAACTCAAATTCAAAGGACACAATATTAACCTGTTTTTTTTTTCCCGGGTGTGGGGGGTTTGACGCAGAGAAGTTGAAGACCACCAGTGCACCAGCTCCCACTACCACTGCTACAACGCCCGAAGCAACCACCAGCACCACCACCATATGGCAGGCCAGAACACCTCGGCAGGTTCTACATGAAGCCACCGCTACCAAACTTCCTGAGCCAAGGACCATCGAACCAACCCGCATCTCTCGGCAGCTTCTGTTGGAAGTGCGGGATGCAGGTTAGTGACGCTGGGGAACTGAGGAATGCTTCAGAGGCTGGACTAGGGCCATAAAGGACCACAAAACACTAAAGGTTGGTTAAGAGCAGTCCCTCGGTACGTCCATTGTCTGGGCTCTGGTGGTAGCATGACGGAGTTTCGCTAACAGAAGGCCATCATTTATTCTGTGCAGAATCCCTGCCATTCCCTCTTTCGGCAAGGTCAAGGAACAGAGCAAGGATTGAAAGCTGTAGATCTCAGGGCATTGCTCTCTGCTCCACATTCATTTCGCAGTGAGATTTCGGCCTCCTTCCTCAGATCACACATCAAAGGTTGGGTCATCCACCTCGGAAACCATTCGATACCTGGAAGCCTCTGCAAAGCCACGATTAATACCAATGGCATGCGGCTTGTTTTCACTTCTAAATTATTCAACAATATAATTGCTAACACTTTCTCCTCTGAGTCAGAAGGTTGTGGGTTCAAGTCCCACTCCAGAGACTTGAGCACAAAATCTAGGCTGACACTGCAGTGCAGTGCTGAGGGAGTGCTGCTCTGTCGGAGGTGCCGTCTTTTGGATGAAATGTTAAACCGAGGCCCCGTCTGCTCTCTCAGGTGGACATAAAAGATCTCATGGCTCGATTTCGAGGAAGAGCAGGGGAGTTATCCCCGGTGTCCTGGCCAATATTTATCCCTCAACCAACATAACAAAAACAGATTATCTGGTCATTATTACATTACTGTTTGTGGGAGCTTGCTGTGTGCAAATTGGCTGCCACGTTTCCTCCTGTCCCCCATGACCTCCAGCACCTCGAAGGACAAAGGCAGCAAACGGTTGGAAAGTGATGCCCAGCAAGACCCTGAATTATCAGTTAAGGCGATACCCCCTTGTTCTGGACTCCCCCACCAGCTCAATATTCCGGGGAATAGAATCTTCAGGCGAGACAGGGGGGGGTGTAAAAGGGGAGGGGGTGTTGCAATATTAATTAAGGAGTCAATTACTGCTGTAAGGAGGGACGATATATTAGCGGGTTCCTCTAATGAGGCCATATGGGTAGAACTTAAAAACAAAAAGGGGGCAAGCACTTTGCTGGGAGTGTACTATAGGCCCCCGAACAGTCAGGGGGAGATAGAGGAACAGATATGTAGGCAAATCTCAGAGAAGTGCGAAAATAATAGGGTAATAATAGTGGGGGGTTTCAACTTCCCCAATATTAATTGGGATAGTCAGAGTGTGAAAGGCTTAGAGGGTGCAGAATTCTTAAAGTGCATCCAGGAGAGCTTTTTGAGCCAACATGTAGAAAGTCCTACAAGAGAGGGGGCGGTACTGGACCTAATTCTAGGGAATGTAGCCGGGCAAGTGGTGGAAGTGTCAGTAGGAGAGCATTTTGGCGACAGTGACCATAATTCGGTGAGATTTAAGGTGGTCATGGAAAAAGACAAAGATGGCCCGGAAATAAGGGTTCTAAATTGGGGGAAGGCCGATTTTAATATGATAAGGCAGGATCTGGCCAAAGTGGACTGGGAGCAGCTACTTATAGGAAAATCCACATCAAAACAGTGGGAGACTTTCAGAAGGGAAATAGAGAGAGTACAACGCCAACATGTTCCTGTAAAGGTCAAGGGTGGGACCAACAAGCAAAGGGAACCTTGGATGACAAGGGATATACAAAAATGCATTAGGAAAAAAAGGGGGGCTTTTGGCAATTACAAAAGACTAAAGACGGAGGAAGCCCTAGAGGAGTATAAAAAGTGCAGGGGCATACATAAAAGAGAAATTAGGAGGGCAAGGAGGGGCCATGAAATAACACTGGCGAGCAAAATAAAGGAAAATCCTAAGATGTTTTATAAATATATTAAGGGCAAGAGGATAACCAGGGAAAGGGTTGGGCCCATTAGGGACCAAAGTGGCAATCTGTGTGTAGAGCCAGATGATGTAGGCGGGGTTTTAAATGAATTTTTTGCATCTGTGTTCACTATGGAGAAAGACGATGTAGACATAGAAATCGGGCAAGGGGATTGTGACATACTTGAACATATTAGCATCGAGAGGGAGGAGGTACTAGCGGTTTTAGCAGGCCAAAAAGTGGATAAATCCCCAGGCCCGGACGAGATGTATCCCAGGCTGTTGTATGAGGCAAAGGAGGAGATTGCAGGGGCTCTGACACAAATTTTCAGAACCTCTCTGGCCACAGGGGATGTACCAGAGGACTGGAGAACAGCTAACGTAGTACCATTATTCAAGAAGGGTAGCAGGGATAAACCAGGGAATTACAGGCCAGTGAGTCTAACATCTGTGGTGGGGAAATTATTGGAAAAAATTCTGAGGGACAAAATTAATCTCCACTTGGAGAGGCAAGGATTAATCGGGGATAGTCAGCATGGCTTTGTCAAGGGTAAATCATGTCTAACAAATCTGATCGAATTTTTCGAGGGGGTGACTAGTGGGGTGGATGAGGGAAATGCTGTGGATGTGGTTTACATGGACTTCAGTAAAGCTTTTGACAAAGTCCCGCATAGGAGACTGGTCAAGAAGGTAAGAGCCCATGGGATCCAGGGTGCCTTGGCGCGTTGGATCCTAAACTGGCTGAGTGGCAGGAGGCAGAGGGTGATGGTCGAAGGTTGCTTTTGTGACTGGAAGCCTGTGTCCAGTGGGGTACCTCAGGGATCGGTGCTGGGTCCCTTATTGTTTGTGATCTACATAAATGATTTGGATGAAAATGTAAAAGGTATGATCAGTAAGTTCGCAGATGACACGAAAATTGGTGGGGTGGTAAATTGCGAGGAGGAAAGCCTCCGGCTACAGGACGATGGGCGGAGAAGTGGCAAATGGAATTTAACCCTGAAAAGTGCGAGGTGATGCATTTTGGACGGACAAATAAGGCAAGGGAATACACAATGAGTGGTAGGACCCTAGGAAGTACAGAGGGTCAGAGGGACCTTGGTGTACATGTACATAGATCCCTGAAGGCAGCGGAGCAGGTAGATAAGGTGGTTAAAAAGGCATATGGGATACTTGCCTTCATTAGCCGAGGCATAGAATATAAGAGCAGGGAGGTTATGATGGAGCTGTACAAAACGCTGGTGAGGCCACAGCTGGAGTACTGTGTGCAGTTCTGGTCGCCTCACTATAGGAAGGATATGATTGCTTTGGAGAGGGTGCAGAGAAGATTCACCAGGATGTTACCTGGGATGGAGCGCCTCAGCTATGAAGAGAGGCTGGACAGGCTGGAGTTGTTTTCCTTGGAGCAGAGAAGGCTGAGGGGGGACCTGATTGAGGTGTACAAAATAATGAGGGGCACAGATAGGGTAGATAAAGAGGAACATTTCCCCTTAGTGGGGGGGTCAATAACAAGGGGGCATAGATTCAGGGTAAGGGGCAGGAGATTTAGAGGGGATTTGAGGAGGAACTTTTTCACCCAGAGGGTGGTTGGAATGTGGAACTCAATGCCTGAAAGGGTGGTGGAGGCAGGAACCCTCACAACATTCAAGAAGCATTTGGATGAGCACTTGAAATGCCATTGCATACAAGGCTATGGACCAAATGCTGGAAAATGGGATTAGACTGGACAGGGATGGATGGGCGGCGCAGACACGATGGGCCGAAGGGCCTCTTTCTGTGCTGTAAAACTCTGACTCTATGACTCTATGACTCTAACAGAATGGTACTCTACCCACAATGCACTGTGAACAGTCATGGCGACAGACAAACACAGGGTCCAAAGGGGGTAACAGGCAGATCTTGGGGTTTTTTGTTCCCCCCAAGTGAGTGTAGAGTTTTACGAATCTCCTTTGCTTTTGGTTATAAATTAAACAGGAAGCCTGTTACTAAAACCCTAGCAGCTATCTATAGTCAAGGACAATCCTTTACAGAATATTAAGCAATCCTTTACAGAATATTAAGCAATATGTACATAGGGACAACTATACTTTTCATTGTCAGAAAAAGCAAATTTAATTAGGGCAGTGAGTTACAGCATCTCTTTTGCATACGTACACATATAACAAAAAATGCAAGGACTGAAGTTAAAGCTGTACTTTTTCAATGGGAGCAATTCAGACCCTTGATTTACATGCAAGGGAAATTCAGTTTATGTGTTGAGGAGAGGACAGGAATTATCAATAGTCTTTACTGTCCCCGTGGGATAGAATGTTTATAATAAAAGGTTTAGATTCCAGCCCTAGTTATAAGTAGCTTATAAAGGTCTGGTCTGAAGTATATGAGGGGGGACCTGATTGAGGTGTACAAAATGATGAGGGGCATCGATAGGGTGGATAAAGAGGAACTTTTCCCCTTAGTAGGGGGGTCAATAACAAGGGGGCATAGATTCAGGGTAAGGGGCAGGAGATTTAGAGGGGATTTGAGGAGGAACTTTTTCACCCAGAGGGTGGTTGGAATCTGGAACTCACTGCCTGAAAGGGTGGTGGAGGCAGGAACCCTCACAACATTCAAGAAGCATTTGGATGAGCACTTGAAATGCCATTGCATACAAGGTTATGGACCAAATGCTGGAAAATGGGATTAGACTGGACAGGGATTGATGGACGGCGCAGACACGATGAGCCGAAGGGCCTCTTTCTGTGCTGTAAAACTCTATGACTCTATGACCAGAGGAAAAAATGTCTCCCTATCAAATCCTGTAATCATCTTAAATACCTGAATTAGTTCACCCCTCAATCTTCTATACTCGAGGGAATATAAGCCTAGTCTATGCAGCCTGGTCTCATAATTTAACCCTTTTAGCCCCGGTATCATTCTGGTGAATCTGTGCTGCACCCCCTCCAAGGCCAATATATCCTTCCTGAGGTGCAGGGCCCAGAACTGAACACAGTACTCCAGACGGTGTCTAACCAGAGCTCCGTACAGCTGTAACATAACTTCCACCTCTTTGTATTCCAGCCCTCTTGAAATAAAAGCCAACACTTTATTAGTCCTTCTGATTATTTGTTGTACGTGCCTACTGGCTTTTAATGACTTGTATGGATTCCAGGTCACATCCTCTCTGCACATGGCAGAGGGCAGCAATCAGGTAGGCGGCTAATTAAGTTGCCGGCTGCCCTTTATCATTTGTCGCTGTTGGTTCCTGGCGCAATAAAAATCCCGACTCATGAAGTGACGTTTCCTTCGCAGCATTCCGCGGGTCAGCCATGTCCGAATTTACCAACAGGGACTACCGTCCGCCACACGCAGGTACCTCGCTCGCTCCGATCCTCCGTTCTCTTCATCCAATGTGCCAGTTTCCACGGGTTCGCACTGTGTAATGCTATACCCTGCTTTTGTCGCCACCAGGGGTCCACCGCCGGGAGCCTGTCATCGCGGTCCGCAGGACGGACAGCTCGGGCGCTGGTCTTGGTACGTTCGACCCGCACACTCTCACAACATGGTAGACAACCTCTCTCTCCCGCTTCTCCAGACGTCTTCCTTTTTTTGCACTCTTTCTTTCACCTTCCTTTTTCCTTTCTTTCTTTCTTTCTCTTTATTTTTTTCTTCCGTTCTGCAGAGAGCCGCACGTGCTCCTTCTGTGCTGTAACCATTCTATGATTCCTTTCTTTTCATGCTTTTCTTTCTTTCTATTTCTTTTCTATTTTCATTACTCTTTCCTTCTCCCTTTCTTTCTAGCTGCAGCACAATTGCCCCAATAATCTCAAATGAGTGTTGTGCTAGTGGGTATTTACTGGGGTGCCTGGGCTGTTCACATACGCTCTCAGGATGCGACTCTTTCATCTTCAGGTTTCACCAGACAGGCACAGCTGGCACGGCCGAGATCAGATTGGGTGATCCCTCCAGCCAGGCAGAGGGGTAAGTGAGCCACTGGCACATATTCGCCATTCTCCGTTGCTGAATGCATTTGCCCCTTTCTGTTCCACAGGCCACAGACACCCGGCGGTTACCTCATGCAAGAGGCCATTCCTAGACAGGCCATTCCACCATCACAGCCACGGCCGATCCTGTCCACATCTAACTGTCCTCATTACCTAGTGAACCTAGACAGGCCATTCCACCATCACAGCCACGGCCGATCCTGTCCACATCTAACTGTCCTCATTACCTAGTGAACCTAGACAGGCCATTCCACCATCACAGCCACGGCCGATCCTGTCCACATCTAACTGTCCTCATTACCTAGTGAACCTAGACAGGTCATTCCACCATCACAGCCACGGCCGATCCTGTCCTCATCTAATCTAACTGTCCTCATTACCTAGTGAACCTAGACAGGCCATTCCACCATCACAGCCACGGCCGATCCTGTCCACATCTAACTGTCCTCATTACCTAGTGAACCAAGACAGGCCATTCCACCATCACAGCCACGGCCGATCCTGTCCACATCTAACTGTCCTCATTACCTAGTGAACCAAGACAGGCCATTCCACCATCACAGCCACGGCCGATCCTGTCCACATCTAACTATCCTCATTACCTAGTGAACCTAGACAGGCCATTCCACCATCACAGCCATGGCCGATCCTGTCCACATCTAACTGTCCTCATTACCTAGTGAATCTAGACAGGCCATTCCACCACCACAGCCACGGCCGATCCTGTCCACATCTAATCTAACTGTCCTCATTACCTAGTGAACCTAGACAGGCCATTCCACCATCACAGCCACGGCCGATCCTGTCCACATCTAACTGTCCTCATTACCTAGTGAACCTAGACAGGCCATTCCACCATCACAGCCACGGCCGATCCTGTCCTCATCTAACTTTCCACAATTCCTACATTAAACAGTGACTACACTTCCGAAAAAAGTACCTCATTGGCTGTAAGCACTTTGGAACGTCCTGAGGTGGTGAAAGGCGCTATAGAAATTCAAGTTTTTCTTTCCACATTCTCAGCATTCCTTCCTCCAAAAGATGTTTCCCTGACTGCCGGCCAATCCAGTTATTGTGAGGTGATGGTGCCTGTAGCAGATAAATCTTGGATTGTTACTACCGAGAACATAACTGCACTTGAAAAATGGCTTAGTGTTTTGAATCCTTAACTATTTATGTGATATAATGGAGCCTGTGTATTTGGGTACGGTAGCGTAGTGGTTATGTTACTGGACTAGTAATCCAGAGACCTAGGACTAGTGTGTGACAAAATTAATCAGTTTAATTTAAGCATAACATTTTGTGATATGATTTGCTTCATTAATGCAGTGTGGAAACATTCTATCTTCATGTATTTTACCACAGATTTGTGTTTTAATTGATTGCGTGGGGAGTGCGGGGTGGGGGGGGGGGGGGGGGAGATTGTTCTGGGGATCCCGAGGGCACTCCTCGAATGTGTCTTAATTTTTAATCAGGCTCCGTTGAAAACAGCAGGATGAAGCTTAAAAGGTGATGAATTTTTGTATCTGTAGCTGATAACAGTGAGCTCGCGACTGACCCTGCGTACACTTGGACTGAAGTGGAGACGTACAACACCCCAGGTTAGAGATTTACGAAGGCAAGGGGATGAAGCAGTGAATTAACAGCCTCACGAAGACCACCTCCCACGTCCCGCCCCACCCTACCCTACCCGCACATGATCGGAGGAACAGCGAGAGGGGCTGGAATTCCCATTGGTTCCACTAGTTTTCTGCCAGAGATATGGTACAGAACCACCGGAATCCTCACCGATTTTCAGCCCTGAATTATAGAACAATACAGCACAGAAGGAGGCCATTCGGCCCATTGTGCCTGTGCCGGCTCTTTGAAAGAGCTCTCCAATCAGTCCCACTCCCTTGCTCTTTCCCCATAGCCCGGCACATTTCTTCTTTTCAAGTATTTATCCAATTCCCTTTTGAAAGTTATTATTGAATCTGCTTCCACCAACCTTTCAGACAGAGCATTCCAGATCACAACAACTCACTGTATAAAAAAATTCTTATCTCCCCTCTGGTTCTTTTGATGATTATCTTAAATCTGTGTCTTCTGGTTACTGACTCTCCAGCCAGTTGAAACAGTTTCTCCTTATTTACTCTATCAAAACCATTCATAATTTTGAACAACTATACCAAATCTCCCCTTAACCTTCTCTGCTCCAAGGAGAAAAACACCAGCTCCTCCCGTCTCTCCACATAACTGAAGTCCCTCATCCCTGGTACCATTCTAGTAAAAGTGCACATTGTGAAGAAAGGTGTTTTTTTGTATAGCTCCCAGTAGGAGCTGTCCCCAGTTTGGTATGTTGTTCAATTATTGGACAGTGTTAAACGCCTGGATATTCATCCTGGTCACCCATTAGACCAGGGATGCATGGGGTTGGGGGTGCGTGTGGGGCTGGTGTGTGTGTGGGGTTGGGGTGTGGTGTGGGGCTGGTGTGTGTGTGGGGTTGGGGGTGCGTGTGGGGCTGGTGTGTGTGTGGGGTTGGGGTGTGGTGTGGGGCTGGTGTGTGTGTGGGGTTGGGGTGTGGTGTGGGGTTGGGGGGGGTTGGGGTGTGGTGTGGGGCTGGTGTGTGTGTGGGGTTGGGGTGTGGTGTGGGGTTGGGGGGGGTTGGGGTGTGGTGTGGGGCTGGTGTGTGTGTGGGGTTGGGGTGTGGTGTGGGGTTGGGGGGGGTTGGGGTGTGGTGTGGGGTTGGGGTGTGTTGGTTTGGGGGGGTGGGGTTGGGGTGTGGTGTGGGGTTGGGGTGTGTTGGTTTGGGGGGGTGGGGTTGGGGGGGGTGGGTTTGGGGGGGTGGGGCTGCAGGGTTTGGGGGGGTGGGGCTGCAGGGTTTGGGGGGGGTGGGGCTGCAGGGTTTGGGGGGGTGGGGTGCGCGTCTGGGGTTGGGGTGCGCGTCTGGGGTTGGGGTGCGCGTCTGGGGTTGGGGTGCGCGTCTGGGGTTGGGGTGCGCGTCTGGGGTTGGGGTGCGCGTCTGGGGTTGGGGTGCGCGTCTGGGGTTGGGGTGCGCGTCTGGGGTTGGGGTGCGCGTCTGGGGTTGGGGTGCGCGTCTGGGGTTGGGGTGCGCGTCTGGGGTTGGGGTGCGCGTCTGGGGTTGGGGTGCGCGTCTGGGGTTGGGGTGCGCGTCTGGGGTTGGGGTGCGCGTCTGGGGTTGGGGTGCGCGTCTGGGGTTGGGGTGCGCGTCTGGGGTTGGGGTGCGCGTCTGGGGTTGGGGTGCGCGTCTGGGGTTGGGGTGCGCGTCTGGGGTTGGGGTGCGCGTGTGGGGTTGGGGTGCGCGTGTGGGGTTGGGGTGCGCGTGTGGGGTTGGGGTGCGCGTGTGGGGTTGGGGTGCGCGTGTGGGGTTGGGGTGCGCGTGTGGGGTTGGGGTGCGCGTGTGGGGTTGGGGTGCGCGTGTGGGGTTGGGGTGCGCGTGTGGGGTTGGGGTGCGCGTGTGGGGTTGGGGTGCGCGTGTGGGGTTGGGGTGCGCGTGTGGGGTTGGGGTGCGCGTGTGGGGTTGGGGTGCGCGTGTGGGGTTGGGGTGCGCGTGTGGGGTTGGGGTGCGCGTGTGGGGTTGGGGTGCGCGTGTGGGGTTGGGGTGCGCGTGTGGGGTTGGGGTGCGCGTGTGGGGTTGGGGTGCGCGTGTGGGGTTGGGGTGCGCGTGTGGGGTTGGGGTGCGCGTGTGGGGTTGGGTGCGCGTGTGGGGTTGGGTGCGCGTGTGGGGTTGGGTGCGCGTGTGGGGTTGGGTGCGCGTGTGGGGTTGGGTGCGCGTGTGGGGTTGGGTGCGCGTGAGGGGTTGGGTGCGCGTGCGAGGTTGGGTGCGCGTGCGGGTTGGGGGCGCGTGCGGGGTCGGGGCGCGTGCGGGGTCGGGGCGCGTGCGGGGTCGGGGCGCGTGCGGGGTCGGGGCGCGTGCGGGGTCGGGGCGCGTGCGGGGTCGGGGCGCGTGCGGGGTCGGGGCGCGTGCGGGGTCGGGACGCGTGGGGTTGGGGGTGTGTGTGGGATTGGGGGG
This sequence comes from Somniosus microcephalus, assembly GCF_052327205.1. Taxonomy (NCBI): domain Eukaryota; kingdom Metazoa; phylum Chordata; class Chondrichthyes; order Squaliformes; family Somniosidae; genus Somniosus; species Somniosus microcephalus. Next base: position 69,701,663 of record NC_140995.1, on the reverse strand, counting down.
TGTGTGTGGGGTTGGGGATGTGTGTGGGTTTGGGGGTGTGTGTGGGGTTGCGGCGTGTGTGGGGTTGCGGCGTGTGTGGGGTTGCGGCGTGTGTGGGGTTGCGGCGTGTGTGGGGTTGCGGCGTGTGTGTGGGGTTGGGGTGTGTGTGTGGGGTTGGCAGTGTGTGTGGGGTTGGGGGTGTGTGTGGGGTTGGGAGGTGTGAGTGGGGTTGGGGTGTGTGTGTGGGGTTGGGGTGTATGTGGGGTTACATAGAAACATAGAAGATAGGAGCAGGAGTAGGCCATTCGGCCCTTCAAGCCTGCTCCGCCATTCAATGAGATCATGGCTGATCATCTAAACTCAGTACCCTGTCCCTGCCTTCTCCCATATCCCTTGATCCCTTTAGCCTCAAGAAATATATCCAACTCTTTCTTGAATATATTTAATGAACTGGCCTCCACCACCCTCTGTGGTAGAGAATTCCACAGGTTCACCACTCTCTGGGTGAAGAAATTCCTCCTCATTTCAGTCATAAATGGCTTACCCGTTACCCTTAGACTATGACCCCTGGTTCTGGACTCCCCGGCCATCAGAAACATCCTTCCTGCATCTAGTCTGTCCAGGCCTGACAGAATTTTATAGGTTTCGATGAGATCCCCTCTCAATCTTCTAAACTCCAGTGAGTATAAGCCCAATCAACACAATCTCTCCTCATACGTCATTCCTGCCATCCCAGGTATCAGCCTTGTAGTGTCCGAGTATAAATAATACACGGACTGCAGGAGAACAATAATAACAGGTATTTACTAAACAGAGGGTACTCTTTTTGTTTGAACCCAAAAAAAAAAAACCAAAAAAAACCAATCGGACTGCAAATAAACAAAAGTTCAACTAAAAGTTAACAAATCAAATCAAAATTTGATTTTCTGGGTTGATAATGCACTCCAGTGCCCACGGCGCTCACCGGTCGCGGAAATACTCAACCGCGTCGGCCGACACCGCGTGCTCCAACTCCAGGGCCACCCGGCCGCGAACATGGCCGCGGAAGAGAGGCAGGCAATTCGGCTGGACGACCCCCTCGACCGCCCGCTGCCTGGGCCAATTGATGGCTCTTTTAGCCAGGCCCAGGAGCAGGCCCACAAGGAGGTCCTCCAACCTGTCTGCTCCCCTCCGCACCGGGTGACCATAGACCAAGAGCGTGGGACTGAAGTGCAAACAAAAATCGAGGAGCAGCCCCTTCAAGTAGTAAAAGAGGGGCTGCAACATCTCACACTCCATATAAACGTGAAACACGGACTCCTCCAGGCCGCAAAAAATACAGGCGGCCTGGGAGTCCGTGAACCTACTTAAAACCTTATTGCACGGGACCGCTCCGTGCAACACCCTCCAGGCCAAGTCCCCGATGGAACAAGGGAGGACTCCCGCGTAGAGAGCCCTCCATTGGGGACCTCCGCCACCGCCAGTCGGCAAGACGCCACGCCAAGGCGTGTCCGGATGGTAGATGAAGATGGCAAAGTGGTGAGTGTGCAGGAGCAGCCCGTACAGGAAACCCCTCCGCGCGGAATGAAAAGGCACGGAGGGTATTTCCTCGAGACGGCTCAAGTTGTGAGGCGTCGGTTCCTGAGGGGAGTTTCGGGGCCGGGCGCGGATGAGGAATTCCATCCGAACGGGGGTATGCTCAGACGGGATCGCCCCACGTGCTTGAGCCGCCTCAATACACCTAGTGGAGTCGGGGCCCAGTGCCGCTTTCACCGATTCGATGGCTTCGACCGCAAGCCGGACGTTGGCCCAGGACAGGCGCCGCGCCAGCTCCTCCGGTGCCATCCATCCCGCTCCTCCGCCATCGAGCAGGTCCCCGACTCTGGTCACCTTGCCAGGCACAGCCCTGCCCTCTGCCAGCCGCCCGAACCCGCATTCGTGGAGGTGCGGATTCCTGAGCAGCGGCTCCCGAAGGCGAGCTGACGGGGGAGAGCTCCGCCTGGAAGCGACATAGTTCCAAACCCATAGTAGTTCCTGGTAGAAGACAGGCAGCTCCCGCAGGCCGGCATGCCTGCCGCCCACTTTCGCAAACAGGAGCTGCGTGTCGTAATTAAGGCCGTGCAGCTGGCGGAAGAAAAACGTCGCCAGCGCACACCATCTCGGAGGATTCTCGACGTACAGGTATCTCTGCAGCGTCTGAAGACGGAAAGTCGCTGCCTGGGTGCGAAGGCACACCAGCGCCTGGCCGCCCTCCCTAAGCGGGAGACACAGAACCGCGGCAGAGAGCCAGTGCTTCCTTTTGTCCCAGAAGAAGTCGATGAGCTTCTTCTGCATCTTGGCGACAAACGCAGGGGGTGGGATCAAAGTGACCAACCGGTACCACAACATGACGGCCACCAGCTGGTTTATGACCAGCGCTCGACCCCTGTAGGGCAACACTCGGAGCAGTCCTGTCCAGCGTCCTAGGTGAGCGGTGACTTTGGCCTCCAGCTCTTGCCAGTTCGCCGGCCAGGCGTCCTCGGCAGGGCTAAGGTAGACTCCCAAATAGAGGAGGTGCGTGGTGCTCCAGGCGAAAGGCCTGAACTCCTCCGGCAGGGAGTCCACCCGCCACTGACCCACCAGGAGTCCGGAACATTTCTCCCAGTTCATCTTGGCGGAGGATGCGTCCGAGTAAATCTACTGGCATTCCCGCATCCTCCGCAAGTCAGCGGGATCCGTGACTGTGAGGAGCACGTCATCGGCGTAAGCTGAGAGGACCACCTCCACGCCCGGCCCTTGCAGAGCCAGTCCCGTCAACCTCTTCCGCAAGAGGCGCAGGAATGGCTCCACGCAAACGGCGTATAACTGACCGGACATGGGGCATCCCTGACACACCCCCCTCCCGAAGCGAAGGGGCGCCGTCAAGGACCCGTTAACTTTAATCAGACACTCCGCGGCGGCGTACAGAAGTCGGATCCGGGCGACGAAAAGCGTCCCGAACCCGAATGCGCGCAGAGTCCCGAAGAGATACTCGTGATCCACCCTGTCGAACGCCTTCTCCTGATCCAGGGAAAGGAAGGCGACCGGCAGACCAGCCCTCTGGGAGTGGTGGACCAGGTCCCGGACCAGATGGATGTTATCGTGGATGGTCCGGCCCGGGACCGTGTCGGACTGGTCGGGGTGGATCATGTGGGCCAGCACGGTGCCAAGGCGAGCAGACATGGCCCTGGCAAAGATTTTATAGTCCGTGCTGAGGAGGGAGACCGGGCGCCAGTTCTTAAGGAGGCGGAGATCGCCCTTCTTAGGCAGCAGGACAATGACCGCCCTACGCCAAGAGAGGGGCATCTCCCCGGTCGCCAAACTTTCCCCCAGGACCCGCGCGTAGTCGCCCCCCAAGACGTCCCAGAACGCCCTGTGGAACTCCACGGTCAGCCCGTCCAGCCCCGGGGACTTTCCCCTAGAAAGCTGGCGGAGGGCACAGGTCAGCTCTGCCAGGCTTAGCGGAGTGTCCAATTTTTCGGCGCCCTCTGGGCTGACCTTCGGCAGGTCCTCCCACAAAACTCTGCGCGCATCCTCGCTGGACGGATCTGGAGAGAACAGAGCCCCGTAGTAGGCGCGGGTCTCCGCGCTGATTCCCTCTGGATCTGAGACCAGAGATCCGTCGTCGGCCAGCAGCCCCAAGAGCTGCTTACGGACCCCCTGTCTTTTTTCCAGCGAGTAGAAGAAGGGGGAGCCGCAGTCCAGGTCCCGCAGGAGCTGGATCCGTGACCTCACGTACGCGCCTCGGGACCCGACGAGCTGCAGGTCCTTCAGCGCGCCCTTCTTCTCTTCGTACACCTTCCGCAGGGCCGGGTCCTCGACGACCTGACCGAGACGGGACTCCAGATCGAGCACCTCCTTCTCCAACCGCCCGACCCGGGCCTCCCGCCTCTTGGTCGACCCCTTCGCGTACTCCTGACAGAAGAGACGGATGTGAGCCTTGCCCACATCCCACCATAGCCTCAAGGAGGGGAAGCCCCCCCGCTTCCTTCTCCAGTCGGCCCAGAATCGACGAAACGAATCCCGGAACCGTGCGTCCTCCAGCAGCAGGTTGTTAAAATGCCAGTACACGGACCCCCCGCCGCGCGCGCAGCGGAGTGAGCTCCGCCCACACCAGGTGGTGGTCCGTGCACGGCACCGGCCGCATGGAAGCCTTGGCGGGTGAGAACAGAACGAGAGGACATAATTTAAGGATAAGGGCTAAACCATTTAGGACAGAGATGAGGGGGAATTTCTTCACTCAGAGAGTGGTGAACCTGTGGAACTCATTGCCACAGAGGGCAGTGTACGCCAGCTCATTAAATATATTTAAGAGGGAATTAGATATATTTCTACGGGCAAAAGGGGTTAAGGGTTACGGAGAGAAGGCGGGGACGGGATACTGAATTAAAAGATCAGCCATGATCTCATCGAATGGCGGAGCAGGCACGAAGGGCCGAATGGCCTACTCCTGCTCCTATCTTCTATGTATCTATGTATCTATGGAACGCAGGAGACGTACGCCCGGGAAATGTAGAGGCAGTCGATTTTGGACCTTCCTCCCCCAGACCTCACGCTAGTGAAGGCGCTGGAGTCGGGGTGGAGATTTCGCCAGACGTCCACCAAGTCGAAGGACCCGACCAGGTCCCTCAACTTCTCCATCGCCGCCGGGCTTCGCGGGGGACCCGAACGGTCCCTCGCCTCGAGGGTGCAATTAAAATCCCCCCCGAGGATGACGCACTCGCCCACGTCGACGGAGCCCAAAAGAGCGGACACTTCTTCGAAGAAGCGCACTTGCTGCGCACCGGTCTGAGGGGCGTACACGTTCACTAGATGGAGCGGCACGCCCCCCAGGTGAACAGTGACCTGGAGCAAGCGGCCCGGCACGTGCTCCTTGACCCCCAAGATCTCCGGCTGAAAATGCGGGGCCAACAAGATAGCCACCCCGCTGGAATTGTTGGAGAGGTGACTCATGCTGACCCCTCCTTGCCACTCCAGGAGCCACGTGGCTTCGTCTCCCGGAACGGTGTGGGTTTCTTGCAGGAAGCACACCGCATACTTCCCGTCCCAAAGGACCGAGAAGTTATTGAATCTGCGGCGCGCCTCCCTGCTGCCGTTGATGTTGAGGCTGGCTATGGTTATCTTCATGTCAGAAGCATAGTGCAACCTCTACCTACACCTAACGGGGGGAGGAAGCACAACCGCTGATCAGCCGCCACTACCTCAGCAGTCCAGTGAGAAACGTTCTGAGCCGACGCAGGTCGAGCGGGTTCACACCCTCGTCCGCGCCCATGATCTTAACGGCGGCGCGGACGGATACGATCAGCAGCGCCAGCTCCAACCACCTGTCGAGGGCCAGCCGGACTTTATTGCGCCGACCCAGGCACGTGGCCATAAAATCCCGGAGTTCCCTTACGGGAATGAGGGGAGACTCGGCAAGGGGCACGAGGTCATCCATTGCCTCGTCAGCGCTGGAGTCCGAATCGTCCTCCGTGCCCATCACCGAGTCCCCATCCTCCTCCAGGGGGTCGTCACCAGCGGCCGACCCGTCCGCCGCGCAGTGCGCAGCGAACGGCTCGGCCGCACCAGCCAGCCCCGCCTCTGCCCGGATCCCACCCCCAGGATCGGTGGCAGAGGATTCCTCCCTGGGCTCCTCTAGGGGTGCTGGGCCAGAAGACGGCGGCGGTTCAGAGCTCCCCTCCGCCCCAGACGCCGGAACGACCGGAGAATCCGGGGAGAGAACAATTCCCAGCTCCTCCAGCACGTCCGGCACCAGAGACGCAGCCAGGGGGCCATCCTCCTCCCCGCCACCAACCTCCGACCCAGCGGATGGGGTGTTTTGAATTCAAAGCTCTACCAGGACGAGCAGCCCCTGGGAGATGTCCGGGTCGCATTGGGTGAGCTCATTATCCTCGAGCTCGCCCGACGAAGACCTCAGGCCGCCCGACCCGGCGAGTGGTAACGGCACCGATAGAACGTCAATTTCCGCCGCGGGTTGTTCCGTGACCCCCCCCACGGGCAGGGTCTCGTCCCCATCCCCGGGAGGCACGCGCCGGACAGACACATCTGCCTCAGCCTCCCGAGGGACAGGTGACCACTGACGATCGCTGGTGATGACGACAGCGGGGTGGGGGGGGCGCAGTACCCGCGGCGGGCGACGACTCCCCCTGCTCGGAGGAACCTTCCTCCTCCCGGTCCTCCTCCTCTTCCAGGGGGTCGCGCCTTCTTTTTAGCACGGAGGAAGCGAGGGAGGCCTCCATGTCTGCAGAGGCCTCCTCCTCAGCTCCCTCCAGCGGAGCAGGTTTGTCGGGTTCCTCGGGCCCGAGTCCGGCCGCAGGTGTCGGCGTTTCCGCAACGGCGGTTGCGACCACAGGCTCGGGCACGAGGCCCCTCCCACTCACGTCCGCCCCGATTAACTCTGCTAGGAGTGCGGGTGTAAGCGGCTCAAGGGGCAAGGGCAGGCCCTCCACGGGAGGACCCACCCCAAGGTGTTTTGATTTTATCCGCGCCTTCTTTCCAGCCGGACGCGCTCCCTCCCCCCCGCCGGAGGCCTTGGTGGCATCGGCCCCCGACGTCAACCGCGCATCAGATGTTCTCGACACGCGGGCAGATCCGAGGGGAGGAGCGGCGGCAGCGGCGCCAGCCTTGGCCGCACGAGATGATCCGGCGGCCTTGGAGGCGAGGCAGTTTTTCCTGATGTGCCCCACCTCCTTGCAGGCGTGGCACCGCACACCGTCCGACGTCCAAAAGACGCGATAGGCGGTCCCCTCGTGGAGGACGACGAACGCCCCGTCGGTGTCCTCCTCCCGCGCCAGCTGGATAAACAGCTGGCGCCGGAAGGAGAAGACATGGCGAAGGCTGGCCTCCCGGAAGCCGAGCGGGATAGGCGTGATCCCCGACCTCACTTCCCCAAGTTGGCGTAAATGGGGAAGGAGGAGCTCACCAGGAACATAGGGCGGGATGTTGGAAATGACGATCCTCTGCGCGGTGGCCTCGAGAGGATCCACCGGCAGGAAGGTCCCGCCCACGGTGAGCCCCTTGGCGACAGCCAGGGACACCGCCCGCTCCGACCCCAGGAAGAACACAGCCTTCCCATACATTTTTGAGGCCGCGACGATGGCTGAGGGGCCGACAACCCCAGCCATGGCTTTAACGCAGGCCTCAATGGTCATAGTGGGGTGAGTGTAGCTCTTCACCCCAAGCTTTTTTGTCATCAGTCTGAATGGTGACGGGGCAGCAGAAGCAGTGGGAGCAGCTGTGGCTGTGGCTGCCACTCCCGCATACATCTTGGCTGGCCCCGTCACCGGCAAAGATGCAGTCACCATTCTGGGGTGGTATTATAGAGGGCTACACTCACCCCAAGTCACAGGCCTGAAGGTGGAAATGGCCTCAGGTATTTTTTGGTCCTCCGTTGAGCAGAGGGAGCTGTTTAAAATGAAGGCACACCTCTCCCCCTATTGACTGAGATTGGGGGAGGGGCCTTCTCTCCTCCGCTCAATAGGCAATTAATTAATAGAGTCAATTGAGGTGCCTTAGAAAAAGAGGCAGAGAGAGACAAAGAGAGAGAGAGAGGGGGGGTGGGAAGGAGGGAGGCCGCAAAGGCAGGGTCGCCACTCAGGATGGCGGGTGGGTGGGTGTTGGCAGGGGTGCACTCTCCTGATGGAAATTTAAAGTCTCTGATAGTGGTGGTCTTCTGGCAGGGGGAGAAGATGTCTTCACCTGGGAAAGCTGGAGATGCCCAGGCTCAGTCCTGCACCAGGTCTTAACGATGTAATTAATGGAATTAACCACTTCACCTAGGCAGCTCCAGCTGGTCCAGGTCAGGCAATAGAAGGGATGCTTATTTGTGGTGTGTGTGGCCTAGTTTTGTCAAGAGCCACACACACACACAGCCACCCCTTGATGTTCCGGACTTGTTTCTTCTTTTCTCCCCCCACCTAAAATACAAAGTCTTTGGGAGAGTGCCCCAAATAACACCCACCTGTAGATATTTTGAAAGATGATATTCCTCCCTCCTTCCGAACAGTTTGGTGTTGGTTGATAGTAGTTTCTCTCCCCTTCTCCTGAAGTGGAGGCCAATTTGGGGAGGCAGTAATGGGAAAGGCCTCTCCCCTGGTTGGTGTTGTTGCTGGCCTCCCTTCTCCTTCTCCTCCTCTGTCCTCTCCCTCCAGGCACCTCAGTTGCTGTGATGATGGTGGAGGTGGAGGTGGTGGTGGTGGTGGTCCAGCGTTCTCCTCCTCTGCCTGGTCAGGGGACCACCACTTTAGTCCACTCTCCTAGTCTGGCAGCTCCCTCTGCTTGTGTTTGCAGCTGCACAGCCAGCAATGCTGTGAATGAGGAACAGAGGGTAACTCTTTTGTTTGTACCCAAAAAAAAACCAAATTGGACTGTAAACAAAAGTTCAACTAAAACTTAACAAATCAAATTAAAATTTGGTTTTCTGGGTTGACTCCAGTCCCCGTGGCACCCACCGGTCGCAGAAATACTCAAGCGCACCGGCGGACACCGCGTGCTCCATCTCCAGGGCCACCCGGGCGCGAACATGGCCGCGGAAGAGAGGCAGGCAATCCGGCTGGACGACCCCCTCGACCGCCCGCTGGCTGGACCAATTGATGGCTCTTTTAGCCAGGCCCAGGAGCAGGCCCACAAGGAGGTCCTCCAACCTGTCCGCTCCCCTCCGCACCGGGTGACCGTAGATCAAGAGCGTGGGACTGAAGTGCAACCAAAAATCGAGGAGCAGCCCCTTCAAGTAGTGAAAGAGGGGCTGCAACCTCTCACATTCCATATAAACGTGAAACACGGACTCCTCCAGGCCGCAAAAAATGCAGGCGGCCTGGGAGTCCGTGAACCTACTTAAAACCTTATTGCACGGGACCGCTCCGTGCAACACCCTCCAGGCCAAGTCCCCGATGGAACAAGGGAGGACTCCCGCGTAGAGAGCCCTCCATTGGGGACCTCTGCCACCACCAGTCGGCAAGACACCATGCCAAGGCGTGTCCGGACGGTAGGCGAAGATGGCAAAGTGGAGAGTGTGCAGGAGCAGCCCATACAGGAAACCCCTCCGCGCGGAATGAAAAGGCACGGAGGGTATTTCCTCGAGACGGCTCAAGTTGTGAGGCGCCGGTTCCCGAGGGGATTTTCGGGGCCGGGCGCCGATGAGGAATTCCGTCCGAACGGGGGTAAGTTCGGACGGGATCGCCCCACGTTCTTGAGCCGCCTCGATACACCTAGTGGAGTCGGGGCCCAGTGCCGCTTTCACCGATTCAATGGCTTCGACCGCGAGCCGGACGTTGGCCCAGGACAGGCGCCGCGCCAGCTCCTCCGGCGCCATCCAGCCTGCTCCTCCGCCATTGAGCAGGTCCCCGACTCTGGTCACCTTGCCAAGCACAGCCCTGCCCTCCGCCAGCTGCCTGCACCCACGTTCGTGGAGGTGCGGATTCCTGAGCAGCGGCTCCCGAAGGAGAGCCGCCGCTCCTGACGGGGGAGAGCTCCGCCTGAAAGCGACGTAGTTCCAAACCCATAGTAGTTCCTGGTAGAAGACAGGCAGCTCCCGCAGGCCGGCACGCCTGCCGCCCACTTTCGCAAACAGGAGCTGCGTGTCGTAATTGAGGCCGTGCAGCTGGCGGAAGAAAAATGTCACCAGCGCACACCATCTCGGAGGATTCTCGACGTACAGGTATCTCTGCAGCGTCTGAAGATGGAAAGTCGCAGCCTGGGTGCGAAGTCACACCAGCGCCTGACCGCCCTCCCTAAGCGGGAGACACAGAACCGCAGCAGAGACCCAGTGCTTCCTTTTGTCCCAGAAGAAGTCGATGAGCTTCTTCTGCATCTTGGCGACAAACACAGGGGGAGGGATCAAAGTGATCAACTGGTACCACAACATGGCGGCCACCAGCTGGTTTATGACCAGCGCTCGACCCCTGTAGGACAACACTCGGAGCAGTCCTGTCCAGCGTCCTAGGCGAGCGGTGACTTTGGCCTCCAGCTCTTGCCAGTTCGCCGGCCAGGCGTCCTCGGCAGGGCTAAGGTAGACTCCCAAATAGAGGAGGTGCGTGGTGCTCCAGGCGAAAGGCCTGAACTCCTCCGGCAGGGAGTCCACCCGCCACTGACCTACCAGGAGTCCGGAACATTTCTCCCAGTTCATCTTGGCGGAGGATGCGTCCGAGTAAATCTACTGGCATTCTCGCATCCTCCGCAAGTCAGCGGGATCCATGACCGTGAGGAGCATGTCATCAGCGTAAGCCGAGAGGACCACCTCCACGCCCGGCCCTTGCAGAGCCAGTCCCGTCAACCTCTTCCGCAAGAGGCGCAGGAATGGCTCTACGCAAACGGCGTATAACTGACCGGACATGGGGCATCCCTGACGCACCCCCCTCCTGAAACGAAGGGGCGCCGTCAAGGACCCGTTAACTTTAATCAGACACTCCGCGGCGGCGTGCAGAAGTCGGATCCGGGCAACGAAATGCGTCCCGAACCCGAATGCGCGCAGAGTCCCGAAGAGACACTCGTGATCCACCCTGTCGAACGCCTTCTCCTGATCCAGGGAAAGGAAGGCGACCGACAGACCAGCCCTCTGGGAGTGGTGGACCAGGTCCCGGACCAGATGGATGTTATCGTGGATGGTCCAGCCCGGGACCGTGTAGGACTGGTCGGGGTGGATCATGTGGGCCAGCACGGTGCCAAGGCGAGCAGACATGGTCCTGGTAAAGATTTTATAATCCGTGCTGAGGAGGGAGACCGGGCGCCATTTCTTAAGAAGGCAGAGATCGCCCTTCTTAGGCAGCAGGACAATGACCGCCCTGCGCCAAGAGAGGGGCATCTCCCCGGTCGCCAAACTTCCCCCAGGACCCACGCGTAGTCGCCCCCCAAGACGTCCCAGAACGCCCTGTGGAACTCCACGGTCAGCCCGTCCAGCCCCGGGGACTTTCCCCCAGAGAGCTGGCGGAGGGCGCCGGTCAGCTCCGCCAGGCATAGCGGAGCGTCCAATTTTTCGGCGTCCTCCGGGCCGACCTTCAGCAATTCCTCCCACAAAACTCTGCGCGCATCCTCGCTGGACGGATCCGGAGAGAACAGAGCCCCGTAGTAGGCGCGGGTCTCCGCGCTGATTCCCTCCGGATCCGAGACCCGTCGTCGGCCAGTAGCCCCAAGCTGCTTATGGACCCCCTGTCTTTTTTCCACCGAGTAGAAGGGGGAGCCGCGGTCCAGGTCCCGCAGGAGCTGGATCCGCGACCTCACGTACGCGCCTCGGGACTGGACGAGCTGCAGGTCCTTCAGCGCGCCCTTCTTCTCTTCGTACACCTTCCGCAGGGCCGGGTCCTCGACGACCTGACCGAGACGGGACTCCAGGTCGAGCACCTCCTTCTCCAACCGCCCGACCCGGGCCTCCCGCCTCTTGGTCGACCCCTTTGCGTACTCCTGACAGAAGAGACGGATGTGAGCCTTGCCCACATCCCACCATAGCCTCAAGGAGGGGAAGCCCCCCCGCTTCCTTCTCCAGTCAGCCCAGAATCGACTAAACGAATCCCGGAACCGTGCGTCCTCCAGCAGCAGGTTGTTAAAAGGCCAGTACGCGGACCCCCCCCCCCGCGCGCACAGCGGAGCGAGCTCCGCCCACACCAGGTGGTGGTCCGTGCACGGCACCGGCCGCATGGAACCCGCCGGAACACAGGAGATGTACGCCGTACGCCCGGGAAATTTCGAGGCGGTCGATTCTGGACCTTCCTCCCCCAGGCCTCACGCTAATGAATGCGCTGGAGTCGGGGTGGAGATTTCGCCAGACGTCCACCAAGTCGAAGGACCCGACCAGGTCCCTCAACTTCTCCATCGCCGCCGGGCTTCGCGGGGGACCCGAACGGTCCCTCGCCTCGAGGGTGCAATTAAAATCCCCCCCGAGGATGACGCACTCGCCCACGTCGACGGAGCCCAAAAGAGCGGACACTTCTTCGAAGAAGCGCACTTGCTGCGCACCGGTCTGAGGGGCGTACACGTTCACTAGATGGAGCGGCACGCCCCCCAGGTGAGCAGTGACCTGGAGCAAGCGGCCCGGCACGTGCTCCTTGACCCCCAAGATCTCCGGCTGAAAATGCGGGGCCAGCAAGATAGCCACCCTGCTGGAATTGTTGGAGAGGTGACTCATGCTGACCCCTCCTTGCCACTCCAGGAGCCACGTGGCGTCGTCTCCCGGAACGGTGTGGGTTTCTTGCAGGAAGCACACCGCATACTTCCCGTCCCGACGGACCGAGAAGTTATTGAATCTGCAGCGCGCCTCCCTGCTGCCGTTGATGTTGAGGCTGGCTATGGTTATCTTCATGTCAGAAGCATAGTGCAACCTCTACCTACACCTAACGGGGGGGAGGAAGCGCAGCCGCTGATCAGCCGCCACTTCCTCAGCAGCCCAGTGAGAAACGTTCTGAGCCGACGCAGCTCGAGCGGGTTCACACCCTCGTCCGCGCCCATGATCTTAACGGCGGCGTGGACGGATACGATGAGCAGCGCCAGCTCCGACCACCTGTCGAGGGCCAGCCGGACCTTATTGTGCCGACCCAGGCACATGGCCATAAAATCCTGGAGTTCCCTTACGGGAATGAGGGGAGACTCGGCAAGGGGCACGAGGTCATCCATTGCCTCGTCGGCGCTGGAGTCCGAATCGTCCTCCGTGCCCATCACCGAGTTCCCATCCTCCTCCAGGGGGTCGTCACCAGCGGCCGACCCGTCCGCCGCGCAGTGCGCAGCGAACGGCTCGGCCGCACCAGCCAGCCCCGCCTCTGCCTGGATCCCACCCCCAGGATCGGCGGCAGACGATTCCTCCCTGGGCTCCTCTAGGGGTGCTGGGCCAGAAGACGGCGGCGGTTCAGAGCTCCCCTCCGCCCCAGATGGTGGAACGACCGGAGAAACCGGGGAAGAGAACAATTCCCAGCTCCTCCAGTACGTCCGGTGTTAAGTCTGTGGGTTGTATTATAAATAATCACAGACTCCACTGTTAACAAAATAAAACACGTCTTTACTATTCAGAGGCTCGGGCGATTCTGCCCTAGTTAACGTATCACAACCCTTATATACTGGTGTGGTCACTATCGGTATTACAGTATACATGAGCCAACAAATAGTGCCACACCGAAAGTAGTGCTCTTAAAGGCGAACGGTTACATTCTATAGTTCCCTTAAAGGTAAACGGTTACATACACAACACTCCTCCCTTTTTAGCTTATTACTTACAGAATCCCCTTTAAACATACAATCTTCAACTTCATATAACAGTTTACAGATGTACTCTCGATGGAGTCAACGTCATATAACAGTTTACATGTTTAGTCTCTGTGGAGGTTTCCGGATCCTCTCTGGATAACGCCGAAGTGGTGTCGTCATTCCTAGCGGCCCAGTAGGGGTGCCTGGCAAAATCGATTCAGCTGGAACAACAGTGTCAGGTTCATCTGAATCCAATGTTACTAGATCAGCAGTAGGTGTTCTAGGTATTTCAGTTTCAACATTACTCGGGTCAGGTGGTGAAGTCGAGTGCTCATTTGTGGCGGACTCTATGAGCTGGTCAACATGGCGCCTTATTACATTGTCCCCAATGTTCACCGTGTACATCAACGGGCCTAGCCTTTTTTTAATAGTTCCAGGCTGCCATTTTTCTGTACGATAGTCCCGGGCCAAAACTTGTTGCCCCATCTTGAAAGACCTAGTTGCCCTGTCATTGATGTTCTGGAATTGCCGGTTCTCCACGTCCCTTCTGACATTGGGTTTAAGTAGATCCAGCCGGCATCTTAAGCGTCTGTTAAAAAACATCATTGCGGGAGTTTGATTTGTGACCGCATGTGTTGCATTTCGGTATGCCAACAAAAAACTGTCTACCTTATGTTGTAGACTTATGTCTTCATTACTCATGGCCTTTACGGCCTTCTTGAAGGTCTGGACGAACCTTTCAGCCAACCCATTGGAGGCGGGATGGTATGGGGCTGATGTGTAATGTTTAACCCCATTGCTCTTTAGGAATTTCTTGAATTCCTCGGACACAAATTGTGGTCCGTTATCGGAACAGATCTGTTCCGGCAGGCCATTCCGAGCAAACATGGTTCTTAACACCGTGATGGTTTTCTCCGTCGTGGTGGTGGTCATTTTAATTACTTCCGGCCACTTGGAGTGGGCATCTACCGCTATCAGGAACATCAAGTCCATAAATGGACCAGCAAAGTCGATGTGTACTCTTTGCCAAGGAGATGAGGGCCACTCCCATGGGTGCAGAGGAGCCGGTGGTGGTGCGTTCTGAACCCTCTGACATCCTAGGCAATTCTTGGTGATCTCCTCTATGTTCCCGTCGATGCCTGGCCACCACACAAATGCTCTCGCTAAATTCTTCATCTTTACTCCACCCAGATGTCCTTCGTGCAGCTCCTTGAGTACTTTCTTTTGGAGTTTGGGCGGAATCACCACTCTCGACCCACACATTAGGGTTCCTCGGCACACCGACAGTTGTTCTTTCCTCTGTGAGAATGCCTGCAGTGTTGGTTCGCTCTGTGCTGGCCATCCCTTCACCGTTAAGTCATAGACTCGTGAAAGAGTCGGGTCATTCCTTGTCTCCTTCTCAATCATTGAGTTTGTTATCGGCAGACATTCCACAATGGACGAGTGGAACAACTCCACTGGGTCCCCTGTACTCGCTTCTTCTACTGTCGGCAATGGTAAGCGTGATAACCCATCGGCATTTCCGTGTTTTGTTGACCTTTTGTACTCAATGTCATACTGGTGTGCCCCAAGTAAGACTGACCATCTTTGTAGCCTTTGTGCTGTCATGTTGGACACGGCCTTGTTCGGGTTAAATATGGACACCAACGGCTGGTGGTCTGTCAGCAATGTGAACCTCTTACATTGCAAGTAATGGTTGAATTTCTTCACACCCCACACAAGACTGAGGGCCTCCCTGTCTATCTGGGCGTAATTTCGCTCCGCGGTTGTCAAAGATCGGGACGCGAAAGCCACTGGCCTTTCCGAGCCATTTGGAAGCCTGTGCGAAAGTACTGCTCCAATTCCGTACGGTGAAGCATCACACGCCAGCCGAAGGGTTAATGCTGGGTTGAAATGAGCCAACACTTCCTCGGAGGTAATCAACTCCTTGCTTCTGCGAAAAGCCTTTTTGCACTCCTCACTCCACTTCCATGGTGTCTCCTTTCGCAACAGCTCATTCAGTGGATGCAGCACCGTGGACAAATTTGGTAGGAACTTGTGGTAGTAATTGATCAACCCCAAGAATGCTCTTAACTGTGACACGTTCCCTGGAGCGGGAGCCTTCACGACCGCTTCTATCTTCTCCGGTGATTTATGTAGTCCCTCGCGGTCAATGATATGACCGCAGTATGAGATTCGTTTTTGGAAAAACTCACACTTATTGCGGTTAACCCTAAGGCCATACTCCTTTAACCTGGTGAGTACCAGTTTCAAATTCGTGAGGTGTTCCTCTTCATCCATTCCCGTGATTAGGATATCATCCAAATAGCACTGTGTGCTTGGAATTCCTTGTAACACCTGTTCCATGGCCCTCTGCCAAATTGCTGGTGCCGAAGCCACTCCAAAGACCAGTCTGTTATAACGGTACAAACCTCTGTGGGTATTGATAGTTAGGTATTGGCGTGACTCTTCCTCAACCTCCATCTGCAAATATGCCTGAGCTAGGTCTATCTTCGTGAAGTGTTTTCCTCCAGCCAACGAAGCGAAAATATCTTCAATCCTTGGCAGCGGGTATTGCACCGAATGAAGCACTGGGTTCACTGTGATCTTGAAATCCCCGCAGATACGGACCTTCCCCGGTCCCCCTGGCTTACTACTTGGTGAGGATTTCATGACGGGTACAATGGGCGTGGCCCACTCACTGTAGTCTACTTTTGACAGAACCCCTGATCGTTCAAGTTCTTCTAGTTCTGCCTCCACTGCTGGTCGTATTGCATACGGTACCGACCTGGCCTTACAAAACTTTGGGCTTGCATGTTCTGCAATCTTAACCCTTGCTTTAATACCTCGCAGCTTACCCAGCCCTTGTTGGAATACTACTTTCGCTTCATCTAATATTCGGGACAACCGTTCAGATTTGACGTCCTCTTTCTCGTGCTCCACCGACATGGCGTTTAGCTCATGCCAATCCATCTTTATTTTTCGGATCCACTCCCGTCCTAGAAGTGGTGGACCTCCCTCAGGCAGTACATACAGATCCAGACGGCGGTAATTTTTGTCTTTGTATCGCACATTAACTCCTGCCTTCCCAATAGGGAATACTTTGTGTCCCGTGTATGTCTGTAGTACTAATTCTGTATTCCGTAGTGGAATATGTTTGAAAAACTTTTTATAGTCATGCTTATTCATGACCGTCAATGCCGATCCCGTGTCTACTTCCATTTTGACTTTGGCCTTTTCAATCCGCAGCGTCATCCAAATGGTTTGTCTGTCAGCTTCGTTGTTCACGTTGTGAATTTTTAGACTGTCCAGTCCCTTGTATTTGAAGTGTGAGTCGGACTTTTGTTCCCTTGGACTCTCCTTGTACCCTTTTTTTGCGGACTCCCTCTTGTTGTCCGTCATTCTTGACCGGCATACTTTTGCTATGTGCCCGATCCTGCCACATTTCCTACATTCTTGGTTCTTAAACCAGCACTGATTCTGGTCGTGCGTTGTCTTTCCACAACGGTAGCATTTGGAAGTGCTTGCAGTAATTTGATCCTTCAGCACTGCTACGATCTCTTCGAAGGTCTGGTCCACTGGTTTAACTGGTGCTATTAGATGTTTCAAGAGCCCGTATGTTTTTGCTCCCATCGAATTTAACAAAGTTATTGCCTTGTCGTATATGGCTACGCAATATATTCCTATGCGTTCCCCATACGTGGCCCTGTCTTCTATTTCAGCATTAAAATCATTAATATTTCCTCGCTTAGGCATCTTCTTCTCTTTCCGAGAACAGCACAAGTATTTCTTTACTTATTATTAATTTTCTTCTCTTCTTGAGAACACCACAAGTATTGCTTTACTTATTTCTTGTTTCTGAAAATTCTAATTAATTTTCTAAGATGGCGGTTTCCCGCTTCTGCCTTCTTCCCCAGCGGTTTTCCCGCGAAAAATGGCGGCTTTCCCGCGCTTCTCGCTCTCCCCGCCCACTTCAATGGCGGTTTTCCCGCGCTTGACGGTCTTCACCCGTCCCCCGACGCTGTCTTTCAGCCTGAGTGCGGCCCTTATCAGCTCTCCCGATCGGTGGCCCTGTCTTTGCAGCCAACGCTGCGGCTTACCCACGAGGTTATGGAGGCTTCAGGGTCCTAATGCCTGTCGCTTCCAGCCTGTCGGTTCCAGACTGGTGAGGATTGAAACCTCTCTTCAACGTCCTGTCTTCGGACGAAGCCGCCGTGGAACAACTGCCGCAGGGTTCGAATCCTGACTCGTCGCCAATGTTAAGTCTGTGGGTTGTATTATAAATAATCACAGACTCCACTGTTAACAAAATAAAACACGTCTTTACTATTCAGAGGCTCGGGCGATTCTGCCCTAGTTAACGTATCACAACCCTTATATACTGGTGTGGTCACTATCGGTATTACAGTATACATGAACCAACAAATAGTGCCACACCGAAAGTAGTGCTCTTAAAGGCGAACGGTTACATTCTATAGTTCCCTTAAAGGTAAACGGTTACATACACAACATCCGGCACCAGAGACGCAGCCAGGGGGCCATCCTCCTCCCCGCCACCAACCTCCGACCCAGCGGATGGGGTGTTTTGGATTAAAACCTCTACCAGGTTGAGCAGCCCCTGGGAGATGTCCGGGTCGCATTGGGCGAGCTCATTATCCTCGAGCTCGCCCGACCCAGACCCCAGGCCGCCCGACCCGGCGAGGGGTAACGGCACCGATAGAATATTTATTTCCACCGCGGGTTGTTCCGCGACCCCCACCACGGGCAGGGTCTCGTCCCCGTCTCCGGGAGGCACGTGCTGGACAGACACATCTGCCTCAGCCTCCCGAGGGACAGGCGACCCCTGCCGATCGCTGGTGATGGTGACAGCGGGGGGCGGGGGCGCATTACCCGCGGCGGGCGACGATTCCCCCTGCTCGGAGGGACCCTCCTCCTCCCAGTCCTCCTCCTCTTCCAGGGGGTCGCGCCTTCTTTTTAGCACGGAGGGAGCGAGGGAGACCTCTATGCCTGCAGAGGCCTCCTCCTCAGCTCCCTCCGGCGGAGCAGGTTTGTCGGGCTTCTCGGGCCCGAGCCCGGCCGCAGGTATCGGCGTTACAGTTGCGGCCACAGGCTCGGGCACGAGGCCCCTCCCGCTCGCGTCTGCCCCGATTAACTCCGCGAGGAGCGCGGGTGTGAGGGGCTCAAGGGGCAAGGGCTGGCCATCCACGGGGGGACCCGCCCTAAAGTGTTTATTTTTTCGCCGCGCCTTCTTTCCGGCCGGACACGCTCCCTCCCCCCCACCGGAGGCCTTGGTGGCATCGGCCCCCGACGTCGACCCCCGACGTCGACCACGCATCAGACGTTCCCGACGCGCGGGCAGATCCGGGGGGAGGAGCGGCGGCGGCGCCAGCCTCGGCCGCACGAAATGATCCGGCGGCCTTGGAGGCGGGGCAGTTTTTCCGGATGTGCCCCACCTCCTTGCAGGCGTGGCACCGCACACCCTCCGACGTCCAGAAGACGCGATAGGCGGTCCCCTCGTGGTGGACGACGAATGCCCCGTCAGTGTCCTCCTCCCGCGCCAGCTGGATAAACAGCTGGCGCCGGAAGGAGAAGACGTGGCGAAGGCTGGCCTCCCGGAAGCCGAGCGGAATGGGTGTGATCCCCGACCTCACCTCCTCAAGTTGACGTAGATGGGGAAGGAGGAGCTCACCAGGAACATAGGGCGGGATGTTGGAAACGACGATCCTCTGCACGGTGGCCTCGAGAGGATCCACCAGCAGGAAGGTCCCGCCCACAGTGAGCCCCTTGGCGACGGCCAGGGACACCGCCCGCTCCGACCCCAGGAAGAACACAGCCTTCCCATACATTTTTGAGGCCGCGACGATGGCTGAGGGGCCGACAACCCCAGCCATGGCTTTAACGCAGGCCTCAATGGTCATAGTGGGGTGAGTGTAGCTCTTCACCCCAAGCTTTTTTGTTATTAATCTGAATGGTGACGGGGCAGCAGAAGCAGCGGGAGCAGCTGTGGCTGTGGCTGCCATTCCCGCATAAGTCCTGGCTGGTCCCGCCACCGGCGAAGATGCAGTCGCCATTATAGGGTGTTTTTATAAGGGCTACACTCACCCCAAGTCACAGGCCTGAATGTGTTAATGGCCTCGGGTTAAAAAGTCCTCCCTTGAGCAGAGGGAGCTGTTTAAATTGAGGCACACCTCTCCCCCTTATTGATTGAAATTGGGAGAGGGCCTTCTCCCCTCTGCTCAATAGGCAATTAATAATTAAAGATGAAATGAGGTGCCTCAGAGAGAAAGGCAGAGAAAGACAAAGAGAGAGAGAGAGGGGGGGTGGGAAGGAGGGAGGCCGCAAAGGCAGGGTCGCCACTCAGGATGGTGGGTGGGTGGGTGTCGGCAGGGGTGCACTCTCCGATGAAAAATTAAAGTCTTTGAAGGTGGTCTTCTAGCAGGGGGAGAAGATGTCTTCACCTGGGAAAGCTGGAGATGCCCCAGGCTCAGTCCCACACCAGGTCTTAACGATGTACAATTGGGCTGATCACCTAGGCAGCTCCAGCTATCCCAGGTCAGGCAATAGGAGGGGGTGCTTAATTAGTGGTGTGTGTGGCCTAGTGTTTTACAAGAGACACACACACACACACACCCCTTAATGATCCGGCCCTTTTTTCTTCTTTTCTCCCCCCACCTAAAATACAAAGTCTTTGGGAGAGTGCACCAAATAACACCCACCTGAAAGAAGATGTTGTTCTTCCCTCCTTCCAAACAGTTGGTGGTTGTTGGTTGTTTCTCTCCCCTCTCTCCTGGAATGGAGGCCAATTTGGGGAGGCAGTAATGGGAAAGGCCTCTCCCCTGGTTGGTGTTGTTGCTGGCCTCCCTTCTCCTCCTCTGTCCTCTCCCTCCAGGCACCTCAGTTGCTATGATGATGGTGGAGGTGGTGGTGGTGGTCCAGCGTTCTCCTCCTCTGCCTGGTCAGGGGACCACCACTTTAGTCCACTCTCCAAGTCTGGCTGCTCCCTCTGCTTGTGCTTGCAGCTGCACAGCCAGCAATGCTGTGAATGCTGAACAGAGGGTAACTTCAGACTGAAATACAGAAGCCTGCTATGGCTTTATATACAGGGGTGGTCACTGCCGGTACTGCAGTATAGAATCAGTTCTTCTCTTAAAGGGACATACACAACAATTCCTCCCCTTTTAGATAAACAGTACATAACATTCATTTAACAACTAAATGATAACTAATTACAATCACAATTTTCTCTGTACTATATACATCAACTGAAATAATCATTTATAAGTTCAGTCTTTGAGGAGGCTTCCTGATCCTGACTGGATAGCGCCTTTCTCGAGTATCCTGTTCTTGCGGCGGAGTTGATTCTGGCTCATTGTCATTGGTTGGTTCGTCAGCTTCCAATACCACTGCTTCTGAGGTAGACGTAATCTGTACTTTGGGTTGATTACCAGGTGCACCTGCTCGTGGTATGGGTTTGGCTTGTTCCTGTGACTCTAGAATCTGGTCAGCATGGCGTCTCACGATGCTCTCTCCAACGTCCACTGTGTACATTAGTGGTCTCTGCTGTGTGCATATCGTTCCTGGCTGCCATTTTTCTGTTCGGTAGTCGCGGGCCAAGACTGGTTGCCCTATCTTGAAGCTCCTGGTTGGCTTCTCATTTATGTGCTGGAATTGCTTATCCTCAACATCTCGTCTTATGTTTGGTTTGAGCAAATCCAGGCGACATCTTAGCCTTCGGTTGAAGAACATTATGGCTGGAGCTTGGTTGGTGACTGCATGTGTCGCATTCCGGTAAGCAAACAAGAAATTATCCACCTTGTGTTGTAGTGGTATGTCGTCATTATGCATTGCCTTTATGGCCTTTTTAAAGGTCTGAACAAACCTCTCAGCCAATCCATTTGTGGCTGGATGATATGGGGCAGATGTGTAATGCTTCACCCCATTATTCCTCAGAAACCTCCGGAAATCCTCTAACACAAACTGTGGCCCATTGTCGGAGCAAATCTGTTCTGGCAAGCCATTCCTGGCGAAGATGGTCCGTAGGACTGCAATAGTTTTCTCCGTGGTGGTGGAGGACATTTTGATGACCTCTCGCCATTTCGAATGGGCGTCCACAGCGATTAGGAACATTGAGTCCATAAATGGACCAGCAAAATCAATGTGTACCCGTTGCCATGGAGATGAGGGCCACTCCCATGGATGTAGTGGGGCCTGTGGTGGAGCGTTTTGGATCTTCTGGCATCCTGTGAATCTCTTGGTCATATCCTCGATTTCTTTATCGATTCCCGGCCACCACACAAACGCCCTGGGTAGGCTCTTCATTTTTACCCCTCCCAGATGACCCTCATGAAGCTCATTGAGCACTCTATCTCTCAACTTGGGTGGAATTACCACTCGGGATCCACACATCAAGGTCCCCCAGCACACTGACAGCTGTTCTCTCCTTGGCGAGAATGCTGGCAACAGTGAGTCGCCATGTGCTGGCCATCCCTTCACCATCAAATCATAGACCCGAGAGTGTGTCGGGTCATTTCGGGTTTCCTTCTCTATACTTGAGTTTGTAACAGGTAGACATTCGACTATGGTCGCATGGAATATCTCAACAGGGTCCACTGCAGGTGCTTCCTCTACCGTAGGCAACGGTAGGCGCGACAGCCCATCAGCATTTCTCTGCTGTTTCGTACCCTTGTACTCTATGTCGTACTGATGTGCCCCTAGAAAAAGTGACCATCTTTGCAGCCGTTGCGCCGTCATCACCGGAACGCCCTTCTTTGGGTTAAAAATGGAGACCAGGGGCTGATGATCAGTCAGTAGGGTGAATTTCTGCCCGTGCAGATAGTGATTGAACTTCTTCACCCCCCACACCAGGCTGAGGGCCTCCCTGTCAATCTGGGCGTAGTTACGCTTGGCTGAGGTTAACGAGCGTGACGCAAAGACTATTGGCCTCTCTGAACCGTCAAGGAATTTGTATGACAGCACCGCTCCGATGCCATAGGGAGACGCATCACATGCTAACCAAATCGGTAGTGTTGGATTGTAGTGGGCCAATACTTCTTTTGAAGTGATTAGGCATTTACATTTCTGAAAGGCACGCTTACACTCATCACTCCATTTCCATGTTACTCCAGTTTGCAGTAGGGCATTCAGTGGGTGCAGAATTGTAGATAAATTCGGCAAGAACTTATGGTAGTAGTTCACCAACCCGAGGAACGACCTCAGTTGCGACACATTTTCTGGTGGTGGAGCCTTGACTACAGCCTCAATCTTGTCCGGCGACTTATGCAACCCTTCCTCATCAATCATGTGGCCACAATACGAGATTTGTCTCCTGAAGAACTCGCATTTGGGGCGGTTGGCTCGTAGCCCATATTCCTGTAATCTAGTGAGCACCTGCTCCAGGTTGGCAAGGTGTTCACTGTCATTTTCGCCCGTAACCAGGATGTCGTCCAAATAACACTGGGTTCCCGGGATCCCTTGCAGGACTTCTTCCATCGCCCTCTGCCAAATAGCCGGGGCTCATGCTACCCCGAATACCAGTCGATTGTACTGGTAAAGGCCTTTGTGAGTGTTTATCGTGAGGTATTTCCTAGATGCTTCTTCCACCTCCATTTGTAGATACGCTTGTGCCAGATCAATCTTTGTAAAGCATTTCCCTCCAGATAGTGAGGCAAAATTATCTTCTATCCGTGGAAGTGGATATTGTACTGTGTGCAGGACTGGGTTCACAGTTACCTTGAAGTCCCCACAGATGCAAACCTTCTTCGGTTCCCCAGGCGTGCTGCTCAATGATTTCGTCATTACAGGAATGATGGGTGTGGCCCACTCGCTCCAGTCCACCTTGGACAGCACACCCGAACGCTCCAGACTCTCCAGTTCTACTTCAACGGCTGGACGGATCGCGTAAGGCACCGGTCTGGCCTTAAAAAATTTTGGGTTTGCGTTATCTTCGATTTTTATCGTTGCCGTTACTCCTTTTAGAATCCCAAGTCCTTCTTGGAACACCTCTTTCGCGTCAGCTAGAATTTTTGACAGTCGTCCAGGTGTGACGTCATCATCCTTTTTATCAGTCACAGTTAGCGCCTGAATGGAATGCCAATCCAATTGTATTTTTCGGATCCATTCACGTCCCAATAATGGTGGTCCTCCATCTTGTAGTATATATAGGTACAGTTTCTGTGTTTCCTTGCCGTTGTATTCAACTGGCACCCTTATTTTTCCTCTGGGGTAGACTTTTTGCCCCGTGTATGTCTTCAATACAATGGACGTGTCCTTCAAAGGTATGTGTGAGAATAATCGCTCATAGTCTCGTCGATTCATGACAGTTAGGGCTGATCCTGTGTCCAATTCCATCTTTACTGGGGACCCTGCTATCATGAGGGTGACCCAAATGGTTCGGTGATCCTCCTTTGCGATCACGTTGTGTAACTTTAGACAACTTAGTCTCCTGCTCCCGGAGTCCTTATCGCTCTCCTGATCTTCCGAACTACTGTCTGTCAATTTCTTCACTTTCTTGTACTTTTCCTTAGTAGTTCTTGTAGTGTTGGTTTTCTTTCCCGACCTGCAGACTCTTGCTATGTGTCCCATTTTCCCACATTGCCTGTATACTTTGTCCTTAAACCAGCAGTCCTTCTGATCATGGGTTGTTCTGCCGCAGCGATAGCACTTTTCTGCTCCATACGCCATTTCGTTAGTGCTGTATTCTTGTGGTTTCTGTTGTATTTCCGCAGCTCCCTGTGCTGCTGCTTCGTAGGATACGGCCACGCTGAAAGCCTGTTCTAGCATCAGGTCCTTTTCCGAAAGTAGTTGTCTCTGGGTTCCTTCGCTCTGGAGGCCGCAGACAAACTTATCCCGTAAGGTGTCTGCCAGTCCTGCTCCGAACTGGCAGTGCTTCGATAACTTGCGTAGTTCCGTAAGATAGTCAGCATTGCTCTCATCTTTGTGCTGGTTTCTTTTATGGAACTTGAATCTTTCGGCTATCAGCAGCGGTGTAGGGTTTAGGTGTTCCTGTAAGATATTAACAATCTCTTCAAAACTTTTCTCCATTAGTTTAGCTGGGTTAATTAAATTCCGCAATCGGCCGTACGTTCTCGCGCCCATCAAATTTAATAATATCGACGCCTTCTTTCCATCGGCCACCTCATTTGCCTTGCAGTACATTTCAATTCTTTCCACATACGTGGTCCAGTCTTCTACCTCGTTGTCCAAAGCAGTGATACTGCCACTTTTCGGCATCTTGGGTGATTTAAAATGGCGCCTCCCGCGCTTTTTTCTTCTTCACCAATGGATTAAAATGGCGCCTCCCGCGCTTTTACTTATTCCCCAATGGAATAAAATGGCGCATCCCGCACTTTTCCTTCTTCCCCTTGCTGCCACGCTGCTCCTAGCATTCTGCAGGGTAATGGCGGCGACCCGCGGCTTTGGCGCGTCTCACTTTTCCTTCCACTTGTCTTATTTTCGCTATGCTGCCCGGTTCTTGAGCACTGACCGCACCCTGTGTGCTCCACCCTCTCTCTCTCTCTTTTCCTCCCGACGACGCTGCACGGCCCCTTTTGCAGAGCCACTCGATCGAGCTCGAGCCCGCCGCAGTCCGGAAGGGTCAGCGCACTACCTGCTACCAGCATGATTTGCTGGAACACCTTGACTGGGGAGCCAAGCCCAGCTCTCCACAGCCTCTCCTGCAACTCTCCGAACTCCGATGGATCCTTGGGCGGTTGCCCACGGTTGACGCCTGTTGTTCTGACTTCGACCTCCAAGAAGCTTCTTCTCAGGGAAAGATCCCCGTGAGGTGATGCAGTACTGCAGGTGAGTTCGAACCTGTTTGTCGCCAATGTAGTGTCCGAGTATAAATAATACACGGACTGCAGGAGAACAATAATAACAGGTATTTACTAAACAGAGGGTAACTTATGACTGAAATACAGAAGTCTGCTATGGCTTTATATACAGGGGTGGTCACTGCCGGTACTGCAGTATAGAATCAGTTCTTCTCTTAAAGGTACATACACAACAAGCCTGGTGAATTTTCGCTGCACTCCCTCCATGGCAAGAACGTCTTTCCGCAGGTAAGGCGACCAAAACTGCACACAATACTCAAGGTGCGGCCTCACCAAGGCCCTGTACAAATGTAGCAAGACATCCTTGTTCCTGTACTCGAACCCTCTTGCTACGAAGGCCAACATACCATTTGCCTTCTTAACCGCCTGCTGCACCTGCATGCTTACCTTCAGCGACTGGTGCACAATAATACCCAGGTCTCTTTGCACTTCCCCTTCTCCCAATCTATTGCCATTCAAATAATAATCTGCCTTCCTGTTTTTGCCACCAAAGTGGATAACCTCACATTTATCCACATTATAGTGCATTTGCCATGTTTCTGCCCAATCACCCAACCTGTCCAAATCGTACAGGAGTTTCACGACATCCTGCTCATAGCTTACCCTCCCACCCAGCTTTGCGTCGTCTGCAAATTTGGAGATATTACATCCAATTCCCTCGTCCAGATCATTAATATATATTGTGAACAGCTGGGGTCCTAGGACCGATCCTTGCGGTACCCCACTAGTCACTGCCTGCCACTCGGAAAACGACCCTTTTATTCCAACTCTTTGCTTTCTGTCCGCCAACCAGTTCTCTATCCAAGTCAATACCTTGCCCCCAATCCCATGTGCCTTAATTTTGCATGCTAATCTCTTATGTGGGACCTTATCGAAAGCCTTCTGAAAGTCCAAATACACCCTTATCTATTTTACCAGTTACACACCCCCCAACACCACACACACACCCCAACCCCACACCCCAAGGAGGACACAAATAACCTCCCAGAGATGCCGGGGAACATAGGGTCTGATGAAAGGGAGGAACTGAAAGAAATCAGTATTTGTAGGGACATGGTTTTAGGAAAATTGATGGGACTGAAGGCCAATAAATCCCCAGGGCCTGATGGTCTACATCCCAGGGTACTTAAGGAAGTGGTCCTAGAGATAGTAGATGCATTGCTGGTCATCTTCCAGAACTCGATAGACTCTGGAACAGTACCCATGGATTGGAGGGTAGCTAATGTTACCCTACTATTCAAAAAAGGTGGTAGAGAAAAAGTGGAGAATTATAGACCAGTAAGCCTGACATCGGTAGTGGGGAAAATGCTAGAGTCTATTATAAAAGATGTAAAAAGTCACACAACACCAGGTTATAGTCCAACAGCTTTATTTGAAATCACAAGCTTTCGGAGCGCTGCTCCTTCTTCAGGTGAAGTGGAGAAATGCATAAAGACACAGCTTATATAGTCAGAGAATCATGTCAGATGTTTACAGGTAACCTTTCCAACTGCCATTAATCACACCTCGGCAGAGAGATAATCACAGCAGTCAAAGGTGTGAATGGTGTCCAAACAGGTCAGTCAGGGAAACATTACATCAAAGAACAATGAGGTGGGGTCACAAGCGGTCAAATATTGCAGATGCTGGGGTCTGTATGAAAAACAAAAAAAGACAAACAACATTTTTTTTTTTTTTGGCTGGAAATCACAGCAGGTCCGGCCGCATCCGTGTAGAGAGAACAAGCCAATGTCGACTCGAGTCTGGATGACCCTACAGTTTCTGCTCGACGATTTTGCGTTGTCGTGTGTCTCGAAGGCCACCTTGGAGAATGGTGGCCTTCGAGACACACAACAACGCAAAATCGTCGAGCAGAAACTGATAGCCAAGTTCCTCACCCATGAGGACGGCCTCAACAGAGATCTTGGGTTCATGTCACGCTACATGTAACCCCACCTGATGCAGGGTCATCCAGACTCGAGTCGACATTGGCTTGTTCTCTCTACACGGATGCGGCCGGACCTGCTGTGATTTCCAGCCAAAAAAAAAAAAAAAAAATGTTTTTTTTCCTGTTTTTTTGTTTTTCATACGGACCCCAGCATCTGCAATATTTGACCGCTTGTGACCCCACCTCATTGTTCTTTGATGTAATGTTTCCCTGACTGACCTGTTTGGACACCATTCACACCTTTGACTGCTGTGATTATCTCTCTGCCGAGGTGTGATTAATGGCAGTTGGAAAGGTTACCTGTAAACATCTGACATGATTCTCTGACTATATAAGCTGTGTCTTTATGCATTTCTCCACTTCACCTGAAGAAGGAGCAGCGCTCCGAAAGCTTGTGATTTCAAATAAAGCTGTTGGACTATAACCTGGTGTTGTGTGACTTTTTACATCTTTTATAATAGACTCTAGCATTTTCCCCACTACCGATGTCAGGCTTACCGGTCTATAATTCTCCACTTTTTCTCTACCACCTTTTTTGAATAGTAGGGTAACATTAGCTACCCTCCAATCCATGGGTACTGTTCCAGAGTCTATCGAGTTCTGGAAGATGACCAGCAATGCATCTACTATCTCTAGGACCACTTCCTTAAGTACCCTGGGATGTAGACCATCAGGCCCTGGGGATTTATTGGCCTTCAGTCCCATCAATTTTCCTAAAACCATGTCCCTACAAATACTGATTTCTTTCAGTTCCTCCCTTTCATCAGACCCTATGTTCCCCGGCATCTCTGGGAGGTTATTTGTGTCCTCCTTGGGGTGTGGGGTTGGGGTGTGTGTGTGGTGTTGGGGGGTGTGTGTGGTGTTGGGGGGTGTGTGTGGTGTTGGTTGGTGTGTGGGGTTGGGGGTTGTGGGGTTGAGGGGAATGTGGGGTTGGGGCGTGTGTGGGATAGGGTTTGGGGAGTGTGTTGGGTTGGGAGTGTATGTGGGTTTTTTGGTGTCTGGGGTTGGGGTGCGTGTGGGGGGTTGGGGTGCGTGTGTGGGGTTGGGGTGCGTGTGTGGGGTTGGGGTGCGTGTGTGGGGTTGGGGTGCGTGTGTGGGGTTGGGGTGCGTGTGTGGGGTTGGGAGATATGCGGGTTTGCGGGGTCGGGGGATGCGCGGGGTCGGGGGATGCGCGGGGTCGGGGGATGCGCGGGGTCGGGCTCTGCGCGGGGTCGGGGTGTGCGCGGGGTCGGGGTGTGCGCGGGGTCGGGGTGTGCGCGGGGTCGGGTGGTGCGCGGGGTCGGGGGGTTTGTGGGTTTGGGGGGTTGTGGGATGCGTGGGGTTGGGGTGTGCGTGGGGTTGGGGTGTGCGTGGGGTTAGGGTGTGCGTGGGGTTAGGGTGTGCGTGGGGTTAGGGTGTGCGTGGGGTTAGGGTGTGCGTGGGGTTAGGGTGTGCGTGGGGTTAGGGTGTGCGTGGGGTTAGGGTGTGCGTGTGGGGTTAGGGTGTGCGTGGGGTTAGGGTGTGCGTGTGGGGTTAGGGTGTGTGTGGGGTTAGGGTGTGCGTGGGGTTAGGGTGTGCGTGGGGTTGGGGTGTGCGTGGGGTTAGGGTGTGCGTGGGGTTAGGGTGTGCGTGGGGTTAGGGTGTGCGTGGGGTTAGGGTGTGCGTGGGGTTAGGGTGTGCGTGGGGTTAGGGTGTGCGTGTGGGTTTGGGGTGTGTGTGGGGTTGGGGGTGTGTGGGTTTTGGGGCTGTGTGGGGTTGGGGTGTGGGTAGGTTTAGGGGTGTGGGTGGTTTTGGGGTGTGGGTGGTTCGGAGGTGTGTGGGGTTGGGGTGTGTGTGGGGTTGGGGTGTGTGTGGGGTTGGGGTGTTTGGGGTTGGGGGTGTGTGTGGGGTTGGGGTGTGTGTGGGGTTGGGGTGTGTGTGGGGTTGGGGGTGTGTGTGGGGTTGGGGTGTTTGGGGTTGGGGGTGTCTGTGGGGTTGGGGTGTGTTTGTGGGGTTGGGGTGCGTGTAGGGTTGGGGGGGTGTTTGTGGGTTTGGTGGAGTGTGTGGGGTTGGGGTGTTTGGGGTTGGGGGTGTGTGTGGGGTTGGGGTTGGGTGTGTCTGTGGGGTTGGGGTGTGTTTGTGGGTTTGGTGGAGTGTGTGGGGTTGGTGGGGTGTGGGGTTGGTGGGGTGTGGGGTTGTGGGGTGTGGGGTTGGGGGTTGTGTGGGGTTGGGGTTGGGGGTTGTGTGGGGTTGGGGTTGGGGGTTGTGTGGGGTTGGGGTTGGGGGTTGTGTGGGGTTGGGGTTGGGGGTTGTGTGGGGTTGGGGTTGGGGGTTGTGTGGGGTTGGGGTTGGGGGTTGTGTGGGGTTGGGGTTGGGGGTTGTGTGGGGTTGGGGTTGGGGGTTGTGTGGGGTTGGGGTTGTGGGTTGTGTGGGGTTGGGGTTGGGGGTTGTGTGGGGTTGGGGTTGGGGGTTGTGTGGGGTTGGGGTTGTGGGTTGTGTGGGGTTGGGGTTGGGGGTTGTGTGGGGTTGGGGTTGGGGGTTGTGTGGGGTTGGGGTTGTGGGTTGTGTGGGGTTGGGGTTGGGGGTTGTGTGGGGTTGGGGTTGTGGGTTGTGGGTTGTGTGGGGTTGGGGTTGGGGGTTGTGTGGGGTTGGGGTTGGGGGTTGTGTGGGGTGCGTGTGCGGGTTTGGGGTGCGTGTGCGGGTTTGGGGTGCGTGTGCGGGTTTGGGGTGCGTGTGCGGGTTTGGGGTGCGTGTGCGGGTTTGGGGTGCGTGTGCGGGTTTGGGGTGCGTGTGCGGGTTTGGGGTGCGTGTGCGGGTTTGGGGTGCGTGTGCGGGTTTGGGGTGCGTGTGCGGGTTTGGGGTGCGTGTGCAGGTTTGGGGTGCGTGTTGGGCTGGGGTGGGTGGGGTTGGGGTGTGTGTGGGGTTGGTGGGGTGTGGTGTTGGGGTGTGTGTGTGTGTGTGTGTGTGTGTGTGTGTGTGGGGTTGGGGTGTGTGTGGGGTTGGGGCGTGTGTGGGGTTGGTGTGTGTGTGTGTGTGTGTGTGTGTGTGTGGTTGGGGTGTGTGTGGGGTTGGGGCGTGTGTGGGGTTGGGGTGTGTGTGGGGTTGGGGCGTGTGTGGGGTTGGGATGTGTGTGGGGTTGGAGTGTGTTTGTGTGGTTGGGAGATGTGTGTGGGTTTGGGGGGGTGTGTGTGGGGTTGGGGTGTGTGTGGGGTTGGGATGTGTGTGGGGTTGGAGTGTGTTTGTGTGGTTGGGAGATGTGTGTGGGTTTGGGGGGTGTGTGTGGGGGTTTGGGGGTGTGTGTGTGGGGTTGGGTTGTATGTGGGGTTAGATAGAAACATAGAAGATAGGAGCAGGAGTCGGCCATTCGGCCCTTCAAGCCTGCTCCGCCATTCAATGAGATCGTAGCTGATCATCCAAATTCAGTACCCTGTCCCTGCCTTCTCCCCATATCCCTTGATCCCTTTAGCCTCAAGAAATATATCCAACTCTTTCTTGAATATATTTAATGAACTGACCTCCACCGCCCTCTGTGGTAGAGAATTCCACAGGTTCACCACTCTCTGGGTGAAGAAATTCCTCCTCATTTCAGTCCTAAATGGCTTACCCCTTATCCTTAGACCATGGCCCCTGGTTCTGGACTCCCCAGCCATCAGAAACATCCTTCCTGCATCTAGTCTGTCCAGGCCTGACAGAATTTTATAGGTTTCGATGAGATCCCCTCTCAATCTTCTAAACTCCAGTGAGTATAAGCCCAATCGACACAATCTCTCCTCATACGTCATTCCTGCCATCCCAGGTATCAGCCTGATGAATCTTCGCTGCACTCCCTCCATGGCAAGAACGTCCTTCCTCAGGTAAGGCGACCAAAACTGCACACAATACTCAAGGTGCGGTCTCACCAAGGCCCTGTACAACTGTAGCAAGACATCCTTGTTCCTGTACTCGAACCCTCTTGCTACAAAGGCCAACATACCATTTGCCTTCTTACCCGCCTGCTGCACCTGCATGCTTACCTTCAGCAACTGGTGCACAATAACACCCAGGTCTCTTTGCACTTCCCCTTCTCCCAATCTATTGCCATTCAAATAATAATCTGCCTTCCTGTTTTTGCC
This sequence comes from Somniosus microcephalus, assembly GCF_052327205.1. Lineage (NCBI taxonomy): Eukaryota > Metazoa > Chordata > Chondrichthyes > Squaliformes > Somniosidae > Somniosus > Somniosus microcephalus. The sequence continues at coordinate 69,670,716 of NC_140995.1, read as the reverse complement.
ACCAAAGTGGATAACCTCACATTTATCCACATTATAGTGCATTTGCCATGTTTCTGCCCAATCACCCAACCTGTCCAAATCGTACTGGAGTTTCACGACATCCTCCTCACAGCTTACCCTCCCACCCAGCTTTGTGTCGCCTGCAAATTTGGAGATATTACATCCAATTCCCTCGTCCAGATCATTAATATGTATTGTGAACAGCTGGGGTCCTAGGACCGATCCTTGCAGTACCCCACTAGTCACTGCCTGCCACTCGGAAAACGACCCGTTTATTCCAACTCTTTGCTTTCTGTCCGCCAACCAGTTCTCTATCCAAGTCAATACCTTGCCCCCAATCCCATGTGCCTTAATTTTGCATGCTAATCTCTTGTGTGGGACCTTATCGAAAGCCTTCTGAAAGTCCAAATACACCACATCCACTGGTTCTCCCTTATCTATTTTACCAGTTACGTCCTCAAAAAATTCCAGTAGATTAGTCAAGCATGATTTAACTTTTGTAAATCCATGTTGACTTTGTCCGATCCTGTCACTGCTTTCCAAGTGCTCTGCTATTGCATCTTTTATAATAGACTCTAGCATTTTCCCCACTACCGATGTCAGATTTACCAGTCTATAATTCCCCACTTTTTCTCTACCACCTTTTTTGAATAGTGGGGTAACATTAGCTACCCTCCAATCCATGGGTACTGTTCCAGAGTCTATCGAGTTCTGGAAGATGACCAGCAATGCATCTACTATCTCTAGGGCCACTTCCTTAAGTACCCTGGGATGTAGACCATCAGGCCCTGGGGATTTATCGGCCTTCAGTCCCATCAATTTTCCTAACACCATTTCCCTACAAATACTGATTTCTTTCAGTTCCTCCCTTTCATCAGACCCTATGTTCCCCGGCATCTCTGGGAGGTTATTTGTGTCCTCCTTGGGGTGTGGGGTTGGGGCGTGTGTGGGGTTGGCGGGTGTGTGAAGGGGGCTTGGGTGTGTGTGGGGTTGGGGGGGTGTCGGGTTGGGATGTGTGTGGGGTTGGGGAGTGTGTGGGGTTGGGGTGTGTGTGTTTGGTTGGGGGTGTATGTGGGTTTTTGGTGTCTGGGGTTGGGGTGCGTGTGGGGTTGGGGTGCGTGTGTGGGGTTGGGGTGCGTGTGTGGGGTTGGGTGGTGTGTGGGGTTGGGTGGTGTGTGGGGTTGGTGGTGTGTGGGGTTGGGTGGTGTGTGGGGTTGGGTGGTGTGTGGGGTTGGGTGGTGTGTGGGGTTGGGTGGTGTGTGGGGTTGGGGTGCGTGTGTGGGGTTGGGTGGTGTGTGGGGTTGGGTGGTGTGTGGGGTTGGGTGGTGTGTGGGGTTGGGTGGTGTGTGGGGTTGGGTGGTGTGTGGGGTTGGGTGGTGTGTGGGGTTGGGTGGTGTGTGGGGTTGGGTGGTGTGTGGGGTTGGGTGGTGTGTGGGGTTGGGTGGTTTGTGGGGTTGGGTGGTGTGTGGGGTTGGGTGGTGTGTGGGGTTGGGTGGTGTGTGGGGTTGGGGTGTGTCTGGGGTTGGGAGGTGTGTGTGGGGTTGGGGGGTGTGTGGTGTTGGGGGGTGTGTGTGGTGTTGGGGGGGTGTGGTGTTGGGTGTGTGTGTGGTGTTGGGGGGTGTGTGTGGTGTTGGTTGGTGTGTGGGGTTGGGGGTTGTGGGGTTGAGGGGAATGTGGGGTTGGGGCGTGTGTGGCATAGGGTTTGGGGAGTGTGTTGGGTTGGGGGTGTATGTGGGTTTTTTGGTGTCTGGGGTTGGGGTGCGTGCGTGGGGTTGGGGTGCGTGCGTGGGGTTGGGGTGCGTGCGTGGGGTTGGGGTGCGCGTGGGGTTGGGGTGCGCGTGGGGTTGGGGTGCGCTTGGGGTTGGGGGTGCGCGTGGGGTTGGGCTGTGCGTGGGGTTGGGCTGTGTTTGTGGGGGTGGGGTGTGTGTAGGGTTGGGGGGGAGTGGGGTTGGGGTGTCTGTGGTTGGGGTGTGTGGGGTTGGGGTGTGTGTGGGGTTGGGGTGTGTGTGGGGTTGGGGTGTGTGTGGGGTTGGGGTGTGTGGGGGGTTGGTGTGTGTGTGTGGGGTTGGGATGTGTGTGTGGGGTTGGGATGTGTGTGGGGTTGGTGGGTGTGTGTGTGGTTGGGAGGTGTGAGAGGGGTTGGGGGGTGTGTGTGGGGTTGGGGATGTGTGGGGTTGGGGATGTGTGGGGTTGGGGATGTGTGGGGTTGGGGATGTGTGGGGTTGGGGATGTGTGGGGTTGGGGATGTGTGGGGTTGGGGATGTGTGGGGGGTTGGGGATGTGTGGGGTTGGGGTGTGTGTGGGGTTGGGGATGTGTGGGGTTGGGGTGCGTGTGTGGGGTTGGGGCGTGTGTGGGGTTGGGGCGTGTGTGGGGTTGGGGCGTGTGTGGGGTTGGGGCGTGTGTGGGGTTGGGGCGTGTGTGGGGTTGGCGTGTGTGTGGAGTTGGCGTGTGTGGGGTTGGGGTGTGTGGGGTTGGGGTGTGTGGGGTTGGGGTGTGTGGGGTTGGGGTGTGTGGGGTTGGGGTGTGTGGGGTTGGGGTGTGTGGGGTTGGGGTGTGTGGGGTTGGGGTGTGTGGGGTTGGGGTGTGTGGGGTTGGCGTGTGTGGGGTTGGGGTGTGTGGGGTTGGGGTGTGTGGGGGTTTGGGGTGTGTGTGTGGGGTTGGGGGGTGTGTGGGGTTGGGGGGTGTGTGGGGTTAGGGTGTGCGTGGGGTTGGGGTGTGCGTGGGGTTAGGTTGTGTGTGGGGGGCTGGGGTGTGTGTGGGGTTGGGGAGTGTGTTGGTTTGGGGTGCGTGTGTGGGGTTGGGGTGCGTGTGTGGGGTTGGGGTGCGTGTGTGGGGTTGGGGTGCGTGTGGGGTTGGGGTGTGCGTGTGTGGGGTTGGGGTGCGTGTGTGGGGTTGGGGTGCGTGTGGGGTTGGGGTGCGTGTGTGGGGTTGGGGTGCGTGTGGGGTTGGGGTGCGTGTGTGGGGTTGGGGTGCGTGTGTGGGGTTGGGGTGCGTGTGTGGGGTTGGGGTGCGTGTGGGGTTGGGGTGCGTGTGTGGGGTTGGGGTGTGTGTGGGGTTGGGGTGCGTGTGTGGGGTTGGGGTGTGTGTGGGGTTGGGGTGTGTGTGGGGTTGGGGTGCGTGTGTGGGGTTGGGGTGCGTGTGTGGGGTTGGGGTGTGTGTGTGGGGTTGGGGTGTGTGTGTGGGGTTGGGGTGTGTGTGTGGGGTTGGGGTGTGTGTGTGGGGTTGGGGTGTGTGTGTGGGGTTGGGGTGCGTGTGTGGGGTTGGGGTGCGTGTGTGGGGTTGGGGTGTGTGTGGGGTTGGGGTGCGTGTGTGGGGTTGGGGTGCGTGTGTGGGGTTGGGGTGTGTGTGTGGGGTTGGGGTGTGTGTGTGGGGTTGGGGTGTGTGTGTGGGGTTGGGGTGTGTGTGGGGTTGGGGTGTGTGTGTGGGGTTGGGGTGTGTGTGGGGTTGGGGTGTGTGTGGGGTTGGGGTGTGTGTGCGGTTGGGGTGTGTGTGTGGGGTTGGGGTGTGTGTGGGGTTGGGGTGTGTGTGGGGTTGGGGTGTGTGTGGGGTTGGGGTGCGTGTGTGGGGTTGGGGTGTGTGTGGGGTTGGGGTGTGTGTGTGGGGTTGGGGTGCGTGTGTGGGGTTGGGGTGTGTGTGGGGTTGGGGTGTGTGTGGGGTTGGGGTGTGTGTGGGGTTGGGGTGTGTGTGTGGGGTTGGGGTGTGTGTGGGGTTGGGGTGCGTGTGTGGGGTTGGGGTGCGTGTGTGGGGTTGGGGTGCGTGTGTGGGGTTGGGGTGCGTGTGTGGGGTTGGGGTGCGTGTGTGGGGTTGGGGTGCGTGTGTGGGGTTGGGGTGTGTGTGTGGGGTTGGGGGGTGTGTGTGGGGTTGGGGTGTGTGTGGGGTTGGGGTGTGTGTGGGGTTGGGGTGCGTGTGTGGGGTTGGGGTGCGTGTGTGGGGTTGGGGTGCGTGTGTGGGGTTGGGGTGTGTGTGTGGGGTTGGGGTGTGTGTGTGGGGTTGGGGTGCGTGTGTGGGGTTGGGGTGCGTGTGTGGGGTTGGGGTGCGTGTGTGGGGTTGGGGTGTGTGTGGGGTTGGGGTGCGTGTGTGGGGTTGGGGTGCGTGTGTGGGGTTGGGGTGCGTGTGTGGGGTTGGGGTGTGTGTGTGGGGTTGGGGTGTGTGTGTGGGGTTGGGGTGTGTGTGTGGGGTTGGGGTGCGTGTGTGGGGTTGGGGTGTGTGTGGGGTTGGGGTGTGTGTGTGGGGTTGGGGTGTGTGTGTGGGGTTGGGGTGTGTGTCTGGGGTTGGGGTGCGTGTGTGGGGTTGGGGTGTGTGTGGGGTTGGGGTGTGTGTGTGGGGTTGGGGTGCGTGTGTGGGGTTGGGGTGTGTGTGGGGTTGGGGTGTGTGTGGGGTTGGGGTGTGTGTGGGGTTGGGGTGTGTGTGTGGGGTTGGGGTGTGTGTGGGGTTGGGGTGCGTGTGTGGGGTTGGGGTGCGTGTGTGGGGTTGGGGTGTGTGTGTGGGGTTGGGGTGCGTGTGTGGGGTTGGGGTGCGTGTGTGGGGTTGGGGTGTGTGTGTGGGGTTGGGGTGTGTGTGTGGGGTTGGGGTGTGTGTGGGGTTGGGGTGTGTGTGTGGGGTTGGGGTGTGTGTGTGGGGTTGGGGTGCGTGTGTGGGGGTTGGGGTGTGTGTGGGGTTGGGGTGTGTGTGTGGGGTTGGGGTGCGTGTGTGGGGTTGGGGTGCGTGTGTGGGGTTGGGGTGCGTGTGTGGGGTTGGGGTGTGTGTGGGGTTGGGGTGTGTGTGGGGTTGGGGTGTGTGTGGGGTTGGGGTGTGTGTGGGGTTGGGGTGCGTGTGTGGGGTTGGGGTGCGTGTGTGGGGTTGGGGGGGTGTGGGGGGTTGGGGTGCGTGTGTGGGGTTGGGGTGTGTGTGGGGTTGGGGTGTGTGTGGGGTTGGGGTGTGTGTGTGGGGTTGGGGGTGTGTGTGGGGTTGGGGTGCGTGTGTGGGGTTGGGGTGTGTGTGGGGTTGGGGTGTGTGTGGGGTTGGGGTGTGTGTGGGGTTGGGGTGTGTGTGGGGTTGGGGTGTGTGTGGGGTTGGGGTGCGTGTGTGGGGTTGGGGTGTGTGTGGGGTTGGGGTGTGTGTGGGGTTGGGGTGTGTGTGGGGTTGGGGTGTGTGTGTGGGGTTGGGGTGTGTGTGGGGTTGGGGTGTGTGTGTGGGGTTGGGGTGTGTGTGGGGTTGGGGTGTGTGTGTGGGGTTGGGGGGGTGTGGGGTTGGGGTGCGTGTGTGGGGTTGGGGTGTGTGTGTGGGGTTGGGGTGTGTGTGTGGGGTTGGGGTGTGTGTGGGGTTGGGGTGTGTGTGGGGTTGGGGTGTGTGTGTGGGGTTGGGGTGTGTGTGTGGGGTTGGGGTGTGTGTGGGGTTGGGGTGTGTGTGTGGGGTTGGGGTGTGTGTGTGGGGTTGGGGTGTGTGTGGGGTTGGGGTGTGTGTGTGGGGTTGGGGTGTGTGTGGGGTTGGGGTGTGTGTGTGGGGTTGGGGTGTGTGTGTGGGGTTGGGGTGCGTGTGTGGGGTTGGGGTGTGTGTGGGGTTGGGGTGTGTGTGTGGGGTTGGGGTGCGTGTGTGGGGTTGGGGTGCGTGTGTGGGGTTGGGGTGCGTGTGTGGGGTTGGGGTGCGTGTGTGGGGTTGGGGTGCATGTGTGGGGTTGGGGTGCATGTGTGGGGTTGGGGTGTGTGTGGGGTTGGGGTGCGTGTGTGGGGTTGGGGTGCGTGTGGGGTTGGGGGGGTGTGGGGTTGGGGTGTGTGTGGGGTTGGGGGGGTGTGGGGTTGGCGGGTTGTGTGGGGTTGGGGGGGTCTGTGGGGTTGTGTGTGGGGTTGGGGTGTGTGTGTGGGGTTGGGGGGTTGTGTGTGCGGTTGGGGTGTGTGTGTGGGGTTGGGGGGTTGTGTGTGCGGTTGGGGTGTGTGTGGGGTTGGGGGGTTGGGAGGTTGTGGCGTGTGTGGGGTTGGGGTGTGTCTGGGGTTGGGGTGTGTGTGTGTGGTTGGGAGGTGTGTGTGGGGTTGGGGTTGGGGTGTGTGTGTGGGGTTGGGGGGGTGTGGGGTTGGGGGGTTGTGTGGGGTTGGGGGGGTCTGTGGGGTTGTGTGTGGGGTTGGGGTGTGTGTGTGGGGTTGGGGGGTTGTGTGTGCGGTTGGGGTGTGTGTGTGGGGTTGGGGGGTTGTGTGTGCGGTTGGGGTGTGTGTGTGGGGTTGGGGGGTTGGGAGGTTGTGGCGTGTGTGGGGTTGGGGTGTGTCTGGGGTTGGGGTGTGTGTGTGTGGTTGGGAGGTGTGTGTGGGGTTGGGGTTGGGGTGTGTGTGTGGGGTTGGGGGGGTGTGGGGTTGGGGGGTTGTGTGGGGTTGGGGGGGTCTGTGGGGTTGTGTGTGGGGTTGGGGTGTGTGTGTGGGGTTGGGGGGTTGTGTGTGGGGTTGGGGTGTGTTTGGGGTTAGAGTGTGTGGGGGGTGTGGGTTTGGAGTGTGTAAGGTGTGTGTGGTTGGGAGTGTCTAAGGTGTGTGGGGTTGGGAGTGTGCAAGGTGTGTGGGGTTGGGAGTGTGTAAGGTGCTTGGGATTGGGGGTGTATAAGGTGCATGGGGTTGGGAGTGTGTAAGGTGTGTGGTGTTGGGGGTGTATAAGCTGCGTGGGGTTGGGAGTGTGTAAGGTTGGGAGCGTATAAGGTGTGTGGAATTGGGAGTGTATAAGGTGTGTGGTGTTGGGGGTGTATAAGGTGCGTGGGGATGGGAGTGTGCAGTGTTGGGAGCGTGTAAGGTGTGTGGGGAAGGGATGCGGTTCGCTTTGCCTGCACGGCTCCTGAGTAGTAACCCTTGAGTTTCGAGAAGGAGTCTTCCGTTCCCATCAGCAGATGATCCGTCCTATATTTTCGAACGAGAATGGTGTCTTGGTGCCAATTCCATCTGCTGGAAGAAGTGATTTGACAATAGACGGGGCGGGTTTTTTGTTAATTGTACATTGGGCGCGGAGCTTCGCATGTCGAGAGTGGGGTGTCAGGAGTAATGTGTCAGGCAAGGTATGAAACCAGTGGGAACTCTTAAAATTAACGAGAGGACGATCCCCAGCGGGCCATGCAGATCTCCAAAATTGCTCTCCCGGAACATCCATCGGATCGAACTGGACTTCCTGAGAGCGGGCCTGCACACGGAGTGCTTGTTCACAGAAATCACAGAAACCCCACAGTACAGATAGAGGCCATTTCGGCCCATCGAGCCTGCACCGACACATATCCCACCCGATCCCCGTAACCCCTGCACCAACATATATCCCACCCTATCCCCGTAACCCCACGTATTTAATCCCCCTAACACTAAGGGTCAATTTATCATAGCCAATCAACCTAACCCGCACATCTTTGGACAGTGGGAGGAAACCGGAGCACCCGGAGGAAACCCTCGCAAACACGGGGAGAATGTGCAAACTCCACACAGACAGTCACCCAAGGCCGGATTCGAACCCGGGTCCCTGGCGCTGTGAGGCAACAGTGCTAACCACTATGCCACCGTGCTGTGGTTTGTTTGGGTTTGAAGTGGGTTTGTTTGGCCTGGAATGATAGGGTTTGCAAAGCCTTCCCTCCTTAACCAATATTCCCCCGAGGTGGCATCACTGACCCGCGTCAGACTAAGGGACCTAGGTAGACCGAACGGGCCATGCAATGTTCCATGGATTGTAGATCTTGTCAGAAGTTTGGTGGCCAATCGCTGACACATTTACAGTGAGTTTCTCCACCCTAGGTGACAGGTCCAAGCCTGCGTTATCGGATTACCAGAAGTGGGGCCTCGGCATTGGTGAAAGCAGTAAGTACGTTGGTATTATTTTTTCTGGACATGTTTATTAAATAAAGAAAAGCCTAAATTTAACTCTGAGCAGGAGCGAGGCGAGTAGGCCACACAGCGTGACTATCCCCGCCCCAATTTCGGAGGGGGGAAGGGAGGGGTTCGGTGCAGGAAAATCTAGCCCACGGTGACGTGCTGACTGAAATGCTGCCACAAGCCTCACTGCTACCTCAGCGTCTTCAACTCCTGTAGGTAAGAGGAGGGTGCATTTGTGAGCGAGGGGTGCGCAGAGTTTGTGGATCCCTATTGATCGACAACTTGTATTGCGCCTTTAACACAGTAAAACGTCCCAAGGCGCTTCACAGGAGCGTTATCAAACAAAATTTGACACCAAGCCATATAAGGAAATATTAGGACAGGTAGGTTTTAAGGAGCATCTTAAAAGAGGAGAGAGACGTGTAGAGGTTTAGGGAGGGAATTCCAGATCTTAGGGCCTAGGCAGCTGAAGGCTCGGCCGCCATTGGTGGAGCGATTAAAATCGGGGATGTGCAAGAGGCCAGAATTGGAGAAGCGCAGAGGTCTCGTAGGATTGTAATGCTGGAGGAGGTTACTGAGATAGGGAGGGCTGAGGAACAGGAACAGTACTGAGCATCAAGCAGATGTGGAACGGACATGGTTTTAAAAAATCGTGCTGGAGTCAGCTCACAGCCGTTCGGCCCATTTTCATACAACCAGTCAGAACAACCCTACGTTCCCCACCCCCTGTTTACTGCAGCTAACTGTTGCTTGAACGATTCAAGAATTTTCACCTCCACCCCTCTCCATATCACATGTTGAAGAGGAACCTCACTATGGGAATCGGGGTCCTACACTGGTTAAAGGGCCCTGATTCCAAATCTTCAGCTACAAATGAGCAGAGCTGCTACAAAACAACACAGGAAACTTGTCATTGTTATGTGTTGGTGGGGTTCAGGAGGAGCAGGAGAGCTTGTCCTGGCCCACCCCAAAGAGCTCCAGTCTGTTCAAGCCCCCCACTCCCCCACTGACCCTGGTATGGCTTCTTCCTTCCACCCCCTCCCCCACACTGGGATGGCCTCTTCCTTCCACCCCCTCCCCCCACACCGGGATGGCCTATTCCTTCCACCCCCTCCCCCCACACTGGGATGGCCTCTTCCTCCCACCCCCTCCCCACACCGGGATGGCCACTTCCTCCCTCCCCCACACCCCCCCCCCCCCCACCGGGATGGCCTCTTCCCCTCCCCCTCCCCCTCCACATCGGGATGGCTTCTTCCTCCCACACACCGGGATGGCCACTTCCTCCCACCCCCTCCCCCACACCGGGATGGCCACTTCCTCTTCCCCAACCCCTTGGGATGGCCTCTTCCCCTCCCCCCCCCCCCCCAAACCGGGTTGGCCTCGTCCCCTTCCCCCCTCCCCCAAACCGGGTTGGCCTCGTCCCCTTCCCCCCCCACCGGGATGGCCTCTTCCCCTCCCCCCCCCCAACCGGGTTGGCCTCGTCCCCTTCCCCCCCACCGGGATGGCCTCTTCCCCTCCCCCTCCCCCAACCGGGATGGCCGCTTCCCCTCCCCCTGGGATGGCCTCTTCCCCTCCCCCCCCAACTCCACCCCACGCTTGCAGCTCACCAGTGGCAGTGCTCAGGCGGGCGTTAGAAGCGCTACTTTAAAAATCGTCCCCGCCCCCCAATTTCCCAAAATTCTTTTCATGAAGTTCATTTTCCTTTTAATACAAACAAAAGCAAGTTAACCAACTCTGACTGGTATCTGCCAGTGCCAGGACTGGGAGTCTAGTTAATGGACAGCTCAGACTTCATTTTCTACCGAGAATGCAGCTTTTCGAAACAGCATAGCAACTCCAAGGCAACAAGTGGTGTTTGTTCTTTCTTTAGCTGGACTCTGTTACTTCCAGAGCGAGAATGGTAGCCTGCACTGCAATGAGGGTATCCAGCCCATATAGCCAGCCTCGCACATCAAGGGTGCTGATTGGCATATTGGGTGGTAAAGGTCATGAACCCAGGGTCACAGCCCGGCTCGTTTTCCGCCCGTTAACTTCAATGTGACGGGTTTCTCTTGGGACAATGTACTGTCCCTGCCACCAAGCGGGAGATCCAACATCATGAAACGTGCACCCAGCAATGAGTCAATAACCTTCTGACTCAGAAGTAAGAGTGCCAGCACTGTGCTAAGGTACTTGTCAGCCATGGCTCAGAATCCAGGTCAACTAGGTCCCTTGCTTCTTGTGGTATATATCAATGATCTGGACTTGAATATAGGGGATATGATTAAGAAGTTTGCAGATGATACTAAAATTGGCTGTGTGGTTGATACTGAAGAAGAAAGCTGTGGACTGCAGGAAGATATCAATAAATTGGTCAGGTGGGCAGAACAGTGGCAAATGGAATTCAATCCAGAAAAGTGTGAGGTAATGTATTTGGGGAGTGTTAACAAGGAAAGGGAATATACATTAAATAGTAGGACACCGAGTAGTGTAGAGGAACAAAGGGACCTTGGAGTGCATGTCCACAGATCCCTGAAGGTAGCAGGCCAGGTAGATAAGGTGGTTAAGAAGGCATACGGAATGCTTGTCTTTATAGCCATGGCATAGAATACAAGAACAGGGGGGTTATGCTTCAACTGCATAAAACATTGGTTAGACCTCAGCTAGGGCACTGCGTGCAGTTCTGGTCACCACATTACAGGAAAGATGTGACTGCACTGGAGAGGGTAGAGGAGATTTACAAGGATGTTGCCGGGAGTAGAGAATCTTAGCTATGAGGAAAGACTGGATAGGCTGGGTTTGTTTTTCTTGGAACAGAGGAGGCTGAGGGGAGACCCTATTGAGGTGTATAAAATTATGAGGGGCATAGATAAAGTGAATAGAAAGGACCTATTTCCCTTAGCAGAGGGGTCAAAAGCCAGGGGGCACAGATTTAAAGTAATTGGTGGAAAGTTTAGAGGGGATATGAGGGGAAATTTCTTCACCCAGAGGGTTGTGGGGGTCTGGGACTCACTGCCTGAAAGGGTGGTAGAGGCAGGAACCCTAACCACATTTAAAAAGTACTTGGATATGCACTTGGGGTGCTCTAACCTGCAAGGCTACAGACCAAGAGCTGGGAAGTGGGATTAGGCTGGATAGCTCTTTGTTGGCCAGTGTGGACACGATGGGCCGAAAATGGCCTCCTTCCGTGCTGTAACTTTCTATGATTCTAACTGAGGGAGCGCAAACCGTCACATAAAACAGCAATTTGCTAATGACCAGATAATCTGGTTATCTGTGATGTTGGTTAAAGGATAAATATTGTGCAGCATGCCAAGGTGAACTCCCCTGCTCTTCAAAATAGTGGGATGGGATGTTTTACGTCAACCTGAGGGGACAGACAGGGCCTCGGTTTTATATCTCATCCAAAAGACATCTCCGACAGTGCAGCACTCCCTCAGCACTCCCTTGGAGTGTCAGCCTAGATTTCTGTGCTCAAGTCTCTGGAGTGGGACTTGAACCCACAACCTTCTGACTCAGAGGCGAGAATGCTACCCACTTTTTTTTTTAATGTACTTTATTGAACATTTACAACATCGTGATCATTTCATTGTATGATACAAATCAATACCGCCACTCTGCACAGCCATTCCGCCACCACATTTTAACATCAAAACCTGAAGTTTAATTTGTCTCCTGTAACATATATTAATCGATTGTACTTTAAAAATTGGTTGTAAAATACTATCCTTAAATTCCTTTCTGAATAAAACATCCACAGATCTTTTAGCTTATATTTAAAATACTCTTTTAGATTGATTTTCCTCCCCTTAAAAAAGAGCATGCCTTCTTTGCACAATCACGAACCTAGCCAAACTGAACATTAAATTAACTGCCGCTCCGCTAGACTCAGGCAGACTCTCCTGCAATCCCCATCTCAAAATTGAGTCCCATGGGATTCCCATTCTCGCTCTTTGGTCCCCACCCAGCAAAAATGCTTCACACAACTGTCGAACATAGTACTTAAAATCATTTAACTGCGGACGTAACACCAGTAAATAGGACAGAGTCTCATCCCATGTCCCACACATTGGGCAAGTTGCCGCCTCCACTCGTCCAATCTTGCACAAGACCGTCATGGTAAAGATCTGGTTATGAGCCAATTTGAAATCCAGTTCAATCCATTCTGGACATTTAAAATTCGCCCACACTCCCTTCCAAATCCTGTTGAAGTCCAGCTGTGAGTATATACTCCTGACCAGCAGGTGTCTTGAATTTCCATTCTCTAAATACCTCATAGAAATCTCGAGTATTACAGTTGTCAAATTGGACCAACTCTCCCCCTTTCTCCAGCAGAAAGCTTGGAAAAGCGGGATGCATTTTACTTCCTTTGGAGATTTCCGTATTTATTTCTTCCATCCAATCTTGTGGCATTGCCCTCACAATCTTCTCATACATGATCCCTATTGCTTTTTCCTCTACCTCCTGATCCTCCTCCCACACCATGTCCCTCACTATCGCTTCCGACAACCAACCTGGAATTACCTCGTATAATACATCTTTCACACATATAATACCAGCTATTATAAAAGCTTGATTAAATAAAACCTCTCCTTCAATGTTGACCCACCTGTTCAAAAATAAGGGCTGTTCTAAAAATTCCTCAGCCCCCTTGGGCATAAACTGCACACTTTTTAAAAATTGGGCCCAAGTCTCTACAACCCCCTTATAAAACCTAGGGAGGAAGTTTAATCGATTTCAAAAATGTATTATTGTATTCCATATACAATATCCCCTGCCCTCCTATCCCACTTTGTTTTAAAAAATGCTCAAAACAACTCTTCCAAAAACTTGTATTTGACTTCTGAAGAAATCTCTTCACCCATTTGATTCTAAAGGATTTTTTCTTCAAATCAGTATCTGGGAAATTGAGTCCTCCCTGATTTCTCCGTCCAATGATGGTATTGTAAGCCACCAAGGCTGGTTTCCCTTCCCATAAAAACCTCACACAAGCCTCTCGGATGGACTTTTCCTCCACTGTCAATAAGTACCATAGTGTGACGGAGCCACTAAGGGACTCAGAACATTTGAGAATTGTAAAGTATGTGTCTATACTTAATCCAATAATGAAGAGACAGCTTGGCAGATTCAACGTAGGTCTTTACTTAATACCAGCAGGCGGGAACTGAAGGGAAATCAGTACCCACAGTACTATTTATACCCCTATGGCCAGGGGTGGTACTACGGTATCACTACGCCCTACAAAGTAGTGCTGCCCTGGCCATAGGTTTAAAGCAACATACATATTACATACACAACATTCCTCCCCTTTTAATTAAAATGTACCCGTGCAATTAAGTCAATGGATGCCCCATAACTAGGGCTAATAACATTTGGTAACGCAATCTACATAACATATTTACATCAAGAGTTGTCTACTTATATATATATAAGCAGAAACAGGTTATAGATTCAGTCTCTGAGGAGGCCTCCTGTCTCGACTAGGATAACGTCTTTCTCTAGTCGGTCTTGGTGTAGGCGGCGGTACTTCCGTCACCCCTTCATCGCTGGACTCGTCGGTGTCTGATGGCACATCCTGTGCCGTGGAGATCACTGGAGTGCTGAACTCCTCGCAATCCTGAGACCTCTGTAACGACGAGCTGGGCCGTGATCCCGCTGTAACAATGTGCTGAGACGTTTGAGGTAGTGAATCAGTTGGGTTTCTGGACTCCACAAGTTGATCAGCATGTCGTCCGATTATGCCTTCCCCTGTCTCAACTGTGTACATCAAGGGTCCCTGGCGGGCCTTTATCGTACCAGCCCGCCACTTTTCCTTCCTATAATCACGGGCCAACACTTGCTGCCCCACTTCGAAGCTCCGTGTCTGTCTGTCAGGAGCCCTACGAAATACTCGGTTTTCCACATCTCTCCGAATGTTTGGTTTGAGCAATTCAAGGCGAGACCTTAACCTTCTATTAAAGAACATGACGGCGGGGGCCTGGTTGGTCACCGTATGTGCAACATTACGGTATGCGAATAGGAAGTTGTCCACCTTGTATTGTAATGGCAACCTTTCCTCTCCCATCGCCTTGATGGCCTTTTTAAAAGTCTGTACAAATCGCTCTGCCAGCCCATTTGTAGCCGGATGATATGGTGCGGACGTATAATGTCGCACTCCATTCCTTTTTAGGAATGCTTGAAATTCTTCTGCCACAAATTGTGGCCCATTGTCCGAACAGGCTTTCTCGGGCACCCCGTTTCGGGCAAAAATGGTCCTTAAGACTGCGACCGTCTTTTCGGCTGTCGTTGATGACATCTTTATGACCTCCGGCCATTTTGAATGGGCGTCCACTACAATAAGGAACATCACATCCATGAAGGGGCCAGCGAAGTCCACGTGGATCCTTTGCCATGGCGTTGAGGGCCACTCCCACGGATGTAGTGGGGCTTGTGGTGGTACGTTCTGTACCATCTGGCATCCTTGGCACGCTTTTGCTACTTCCTCAATGTCCCTGTCAATGCCGGGCCACCAGACGTAGGCTCTGGCGAGGCTTTTCATTTTGACACCCCCCAGATGACCTTCGTGTAAGTCCTGCAACACTTTATGTTGTAATTTTTGAGGGACCACTACCCTGGCTCCGCACATCAATGTGCCCCGGCAGACGGACAACTGGTCCTTCCTTGCCGAAAACGCCGGCAATGATGCGTCACCCTGCGCCGGCCAGCCTTTCACGGTTAATTCGTAAACCCTTGCCAATGTCGGGTCGTTCCGTGTTTCCCGCTCGATACATTGGCTGGTGATGGGCAAGTGTTCCATAACAGCCGTATGATATATTTCCACGGGGTCCTGTACTATCTCTTCGATCTCGGTAGGCAAGGGTAGCCGCGACAGGCCATCCGCATTGCAATGCTGTTTGGTACCCTTATATTCGATAAGGTACTGGTGTGCTCCTAAGAACAGTGACCACCATCTCTGTAGCCTTTGGGCCGTCATCAGGGGCACCCCTTTTGTTGGATTGAATATCGACACCAACGGTTGATGATCCGTCAGTAGTGTGAAACGTTGCCCATGTAGGTAGTGGTGGAATTTTTTTTACACCCCACACCAGACTGAGGGCCTCCCTGTCGATTTGCGCATAGTTTCTTTCGGCTGTAGTTAACGACCTTGAGGCAAATGCTATTGGCCTCTCCGTCCCGTTGGGAAATTTGTGTGACAACACTGCCCCTATACCGTACAGGGAGGCGTCACATGCCAACCTCATTGGCATTTTTGGGTCAAAGTGTGCGAGCACTTCCTTTGATGTGATGAGTTGTTTACCCTTTTTAAAAGCAGCCTCACACGCTTCGTCCCAATTCCAGGAGACTCCCTTTTGCAGCAATGAATTTAGTGGATGTAAAATGGACGATAAGTTGGGGAGGAACTTATGGTAATAGTTTATAAGGCCTAAGAATGATCGTAACTGAGATACATTCTCAGGGGGCGGGGCCTTCACTACTGCCTCGATCTTTTCCGGGGACTTATGCAGGCCTTCCTTATCTATAATGTGACCACAGTATGAGATACGTTCCTGGAAAAACTCACATTTCTGCTTGTTCGCCCTGAGTCCGTATTGTTGTAACCGCAGAAGTACTCGCTCCAGGTTAGCGAGGTGATCGTTATCCGTTTGTCCTGTCACCAGGATGTCATCCAGGTAGCATTGCGTTCCTGGAATGCCCTGTAGGACCTGTTCCATGGTCCTCTGCCATATTGCCGGGGCAGACGCCACACCAAATACCAGGCGATTGTACTGGTACAATCCCTTGTGTGTGTTAATCGTTAGGAGCTTTTTCGAGTCCTGCTCCACCTCCATCTGTAAATAAGCTTGACAAAGGTCAATCTTCGTAAAGTGTGTACCCCCAGCTAACGATGCGAATATGTCTTCTATCCGCGGCAGCGGATACTGTACCTTGTGCAGGACGGGGTTAATAGTTATCTTAAAATCCCCGCAAATGCGAACCTTCTTTGGTTCCCCCGGTGTGTTATTTGCAGATTTCTTTATAACTGGGACGATGGGCGTGGCCCACTCGCTCCACTCAATCTTTGTAAGGACACCTGCACTCTCTAAGGCGTCCAGTTCTGCTTCCACCGTTGGCCGTTGGCCGGTCTGGCCTTACAAAACTTGGGGTTTGCGTCTTGAGCAATAGTTATTTTTGCTCTAATGTCCTTTAAGGTCCCCAGCCCTTGTTGGAACACCTCTGGCGTTTTTGCCAATAGTTTCGACAGCCTGCTTGTAATGGTTGCATCATCCGTGGTGGTCTCTACTTTTAACTCGTGTATCGACTTCCAGTCGAAGTTGATTTTTCTTATCCATTCCCTACCCAAAAGTGGTGGTCCACCGTTTGGTAGGACGTATAAATAAAGTCCTGGCACTTTTCTGCCGTTGTATTTAACTGTTACTTACATTTTTCCCTTCGGGTAAACTTTTTGTCCCGTATATGTTTTTAATTTAATTTCCGTATCCTTTAAGGGAATGCTTTTGAACAGCCTGTTATAATCTTGTTCATTAATTACTGATAGGGCTGAACCCGTGTCCAGCTCCATATTAACTTCGACGCCTGCTACCGTCATTTTAACCCACATTGTGCTGTGGTCCTCCGTTTTATCTACGCCATATAACTTGAGACATCTTAGACCTTTAGGCTCTGCTTTTGTGCCTTCCTGTGACTCGTCTGAGCTACTGTCAGACATCTTATGTATTTTTGCCCTTGCCTTGGTACTGCTCGGATTGCCCCCACGATTGGGTTTCGTACCAGACCGGCAAACTTTCACTATGTGCCCCTTTTTCCCACACTGCCAGCATATTTTATCACGAAACCAACAATTACTTTGGTCGTGGGTGGTTTTGCCACAACGGTAGCATTTACCTTTGTGAAATGTCACCTCATGGGTGTCATAGCCGGTTGTGTTTTGTCGTATTTAAGCCGCACCCTGTGCTGCTGCTTCGTGGACGATGCTATTTCAATCGCCTGATCTAGGCTGAGCTGTTTCTTGGCTAGCAACTGTTTACGTGTATTTTCATTTAACATGCCACAGACAAATCTGTCTCTGATCGCGTCCGTCAATATGGTTCCAAACTGGCAATGTTTGGACAACCTTCTGAGCTCAGCTAGATATGCTGCCTGCGACTCATCATTCCTTTGGTCGCGTCTGTAGAAGCGGTACCTTTCCGCTATAAATGGTGGCTTAGGGTTTAAATGTTCCCTTAACGTAGCAACAATTTGGGCGTACGTTTTGTCCGCTGGCTTTTCTGGAGTAAGAAGATTCCTCAGCAGCCCGTATGTTTTTGCCCCCATAAAATTTAATAAGGTTGCTACCTTTTGGTCATCTTCCACCTTGTTTACTATGCAATAAAGTTCATGCCTTTCGATATAGGCCTCCCATTCTTCTGTGTCCTCCACAAATGGTGCCAACCACCCTTCTTTAGACATTTTAACTGCTGAAGAGAAAAAAAACTTTGAAGAGAAAAAACTTTTCCCCTTTTGTCCACTAGATGGCGTGCTAGTCCTCATGGCTCCGTTTGTTCCCCAGATCGCTTTCCCCTTTGTCCACTAGATGGCGTTGTTTTTTTTTTGTATTTTAAACTGCTGGAGGAAAAAAAAAACTTTTCCCTTTTGTCCACTAGATGGCGTGCTAGTCCTCGTGGCTCCATTTATTCCCCAGCTCGCCTGCCCGTTCTTTGCAGCACCCGTTCCCCGGGAAGGATTTCAGTTACCTGGCCCTGGGTGGACTTTTGCCCCGTGGCTGGAGCGCCCCTCTCTGTTGCTGCTGCTCCTCTCGTACCTGGAGTGCTGGGCGATTTCCTTTGGTCGCCGCTGGGCTCTGCACCTCTCGTCCCTGGAGTGCTGGTCGATTTCCTTTGGTCGACGCTGGAGTCTGCTCCTCCGAACCTGGAGTGCTGGGCGATTTCCTTTGGTCGCTGCTGGACCCTGCAGGCTGGCTGGTAAGAAGCGTCTCTCCTCTCTCCATACTGCTGCCGTTGCTTTGTTGCACCATGTACTGGTGAGTTCGAACGTTACTCGTCACCAGTGTAAAGTATGTGTCTATACTTAATCCAATAATGAAGAGACAGCTTGGCAGATTCAACGTAGGTCTTTACTTAATACCAGCAGGCGGAAACTGAGGGGAAATCAGTACCCACAGTATTTTTATACCCCTATGGCCAGGGGTGGTACTACGGTATCACTACGCCCGACAAAGTAGTGCTGCCCTGGCCATAGGTTTAAAGCAACATACATATTACATACACAACAAGAATAATCTCTTTAACTGCATTGTAGTGCAGCCACGTACTGCACCTTTAAACTGTTTGTTAACTATACTGTATGTACCTTCCTATACTCTGCGTGATGACGTCATGACGCCGATCACGTGACCGCCAGTGGCACGAAGAACGCGATGACGTCAGTTTCCAGAACCTTCCAGCAGTCTTTGAGTGCCTTGCAGCCTGAACAGACCTGTATACATCTTCTCCTGCAGTTTACTAGTTAACTTCGTTGTTATTAAACTTTGTTGTTTTGATTTACTGAGTCGAACTGCGATTATTCAGATAGGAACTACCGTTCCTACATTGGTGACCCCGATCTCGTCGAACAACTTTAGTTGAGATTCAAGAATGAACACGAACGCCGTCGCCCTCAAACTTCCACAGTTCTGGGAACAACAGCCATCAGCATGGTTCTTCCAGGCAGAAGCTCAGTTCTCACTCCGAGAGATTACAGCGGATTCGACCCGTTATTTTCACGTGGTCTCCACTCTCGACAGCACCACGGCCTCGCGGGTCGTCAGCCTCCTGGGCAATCCACCAGAAGAGGGCAAGTATGAGGCTCTTAAAACTCGTTTGCTACAGGTGTTTGGTCTCAATAAGTCGGAGCGCGCACGCAGGCTTATTGCTATGCCTGGCCTCGGGGACTCAAAACCTTCTGAACTGATGAGCCAGATGCTCACTCTTTTGGGTTCGGAGCCCCAATGTTTTTTGTGCCGCGAACTTCTCCTTAACCAGCTACCAGAACCGGTTCAGACGGCCCTGACCAATTCTCCGATTACGGACTGTGCAGAACTTGCGGTTGAGGCAGACAAGTTTTTTACTGTTGCGCAGCAGTATTGTGCAGCCACGAGGCGCCCTTCCCCCTCGCGGGCGCAGCCCAGCCCACCTCCCGCAGGCTGGTGTGCATACCACGCCCGTTTTGGCGCCAAAGCTCGATGCTGCCGCCCGCCCTGCAGTTTTTCGCCCAAAAAAAAAAACTCCACCGAGCCCGCGCCCTTCGGCAAAACTGACTGGGTCTAAAAAAAACGTCCACTTCACCATGGCGGTTGGTTCGGCAGGAAAGCTGCTGTACATCACGGATTCCATGACAGGGCGACGATTTTTGTGCAACACTGGATCCCAGTGCAGTATTCTGCCAGCTTCAAGGCTCGATCTGCAATCCGGCGGGCGCGGCCCACCCCTCGAGGCAGCTAATGGCGCGGATATCCGCACGTTCGGAAAACGGAGTGTCAATTTAACCTTCAGCGGTCAGAGATTTGTTTAGGACTTTATTGTGGCTAAAGTTTCGCAGGCTATCCTGAGGGCTGATTTTTTCTGCTCCAACGGCTTTCTGGTCGATGCCCAACACTGCCGACTCATAAATGCATCCACTTTCCACGCACTGCCGTGCCATCGCAGCACCACCATGTCCTGGTCGATTGCCTGTACACTTGCAGCACAGGATGGGTTTACGCGTCTGCTCGGGGAGTTTCCAGAGCTCACCAGGCCTACTTTTTCGGCAGCAGTCACGCGGCACGGAGTGGTGCATCACATCACGATGAAGGGACCGCTGGTTTATGCCCGGGCACATCGGTTGGAACTAGGCAAGCTCGCAGCAGCAAAAGCCGAGTTTCGCACCATGGAATGCCTCGGGATCGTTCAACACTCCAATAGCCCTTGGTCCTCCCCACTGCATATCGTCCCCAAACAAGGCGGTGGCTGGCGACCTTGCGGGGATTACCAACGTCTAAATGAAGCCACTACACCAGACAGGTATCCAATACCTCATATCTAGAACTTTTCAGCCCATCTGGCTGGCAACTCCGTTTTATCCAAGGTGGATCTCGTCCGCAGTTAGTACCAAGTCCCAGTATACCCGCAAGATGTCCCTAAAACGGCGGTCATCACACCGTTCGGACTTTTCGAATTCCTCCGAATGCCTTTCAGGTTGAAAAACGCAGCGCAGGCCTTCCAACGGCTCATGGACTCTGTGTTACGAGATTTGCCCTTTCTTTTTGGTTACTTGGATGACATTCTCATCGCCAGTAGAGATTCGCAGGAACACCTACAGCATTTGTGCACACTTTTTGCCCATCTCAGCCAGCACGGCCTCATCATCAACCCCGCCAAATGCCAGTTTGGATTATCTAGCATCGACTTCTTGGGACACAAGATCACTTCGGACGGCGCCGTCCCACTAGCTACCAAGGAAGTGGCAGTTACAGCATTCCCACGGCCTCACACAGTCAAATCCCTGCAAGAGTTTCTGGGGATGGTGAATTTCTATCACCAGTTCGTCCCCAAGGCAGCCCAGTTGATGCAGCCGCTGTACGAAGCGCTCAAAGGGAAGTCGGGGAAGGACGTTATCACTTGGATGCTGCCGATGGGCCAGGCGTTCCTTAACACCAAGGCGGCATTGGCAGACGCAACCATGCTTGCTCACCCGTTACCGGGCGCGACCATCGCCCTCACTACAGATGCCTCCGATTATGCTATCGGGGCGGTTCAAGAGCAATGGGTCGATGGTGCGTGGCAGCCGTTAGCATTCTTCAGCCGCCAGCTTCGCAAGAATGAGCAAAAATATAGCACTTTCGACGGGGAGTTGTTGGCCCTGTTTTTAGCCGTCCGACACTTCCGTTTTCTCCTAGAAGGGCGTCCGTTTACTGCATTTGTGGACCACAAGCCACTTACGTTCGCAATGGCAAAAACGACAGAGCCTTGGTCAGCCCACCAGCAGCGCCACCTCACCTTTATATCCGAATTTACGACGGATCTAAGGCACGTGTCCGGCAAAGATAATCTCGTGGCCGATTGTCTCTCCCGTTCTCCAGTCCAGGCAGTCCACCTGGGTATCGATTTCGTTGGGTTGGCAGAAGAGCAACTGGCAGATCCTGAAGTACAGGCATACCAGACCACGCCTTCCAGTTGGCAGGTGGCCGATGTTAAGTGCCAGGCGGCGGGAACCACGCTTTTGTGTGACATATCCATGGGAGTGCCCAGGCCCATCGTGCCGTTGGAATGGCGTAAGAAAATTTTCCAGGCCATACATGGTTTATCGCACCCAGGGATGCGTGCTTCACAATGGCTAATGTCCCATAAATTTGCCTGGAAAGGAATGCATTTGGACGTCCGGGACTGGACGTCAAAAAGCAAAAGTTAATTGCCATGTCAAAGCTCCACTGGCTGAATTTCCAGTACCAGAACGCTGTTTCGACCACGTACACGTGGACTTAGTGGGTCCTCTTCCCGTTTCGCGAAGTTTCACACATCTCCTGACGGTAGTGGACCGTACCACCAGGTGGCCAGAGGCGATCCCATTGAGTGCTACTGCTGCATCAGACGTCTCCAGGGCATTCGTTTCATCGTGGGTAGCTCAGTTCAGGGTACCATCCGACATCTCCTCTGACAGAGGCCCACAATTTACATCAGAGTTGTGGACAGCAGTCGCGCAAGGTTTGGGTGCCAAGCTGCACCGCACCACCACACACCATCCGCAAGCGAATGGCCTGTGCGAGCGGTTCCATCGGTCGCTCAAGGCATCAATCCGGGCCAGCTTGCGTGGTTCCAACTGGGTGGACAGACTCCCCTGGGTGTTACTAAGCCTTCGAACAGCCCCCAAGGATGATCTCCAGTCTTCATCAGCTGAGTTAGTCTACGGCCAGCCGCTTCGAGTACCAGGTGACTTTATCCCTTCACACACGGAATCGTGGTCTGCGGCTCAGCAGCTCCTCCAGCATCAGGAGGTGGCCAAGAGTTTCCTGCCAATTCCAACCTCGAATCACAACCTACAGAGGCCTCATGTCCCGGCAGAGCTAATGAGCTCTGAGTATGTTTTTATTTGGCAGGACGCTCACAGAGGCCTGTTAAAACCACCTTATGCTGGACCGTTTCGTGTCATCTCATCGGGTGAAAAAATTTTCACGGTGGACGTCGGTGGCAAACCAGATACCATCTCTATTGACCGACTTAAACCGGCCGATCTCGATCGGAGTGAACCAGTCGTTGCTACTCAACCGCCTCGCCGTGGTCGACCTCCGTTGACCACCGGACCAGCTCGGCACCAGCCCGCCAGTGAACCACCTGCATCGGTTTCCACGTCGCCTACACCAGCACCTCTTGTTTCCTCCACGCCTGTCGTGCCGCTCCAGACGCAGCCAAGAACCGACTCGTCCTTCAACGCTCCATTCCCGCTGCCCGAGTTTCGCCGTCGCTCGACCAGGCTTATCAAGCCTCCTGTTCGTTTGACACTGTCTGTTAAAGAGTATTCTGGGGGGCCGCCTGTGGCGGAGCCATTAAGAGACTCAGAACATTTGAGAATAATCTCTTTAACTGCATTGTAGTGCAGCCACGTACTGCACCTTTAAACTGTTTGTTAACTATACTGTATGTACCTTCCTATACTCTATGTGATGACGTCATGATGCCGATCACGTGACCGCCAGTGGCGCGAAGAACACGATGATGTCATGACATCGGTTTCCAGAACCTTCCAGCAGTCTTCGAGTGCCTCACAGCCTGAACAGACCTGTATACATCTTCTCCTGTAGTTTACTAGTTAACTTCGTTGTTATTAAACTTTGTTGTTTTGATTTACTGAGTCGAACTGCGATTATTCAGATAGGAACTACCATTCCTACAATAGCCTAGATAGCAGGAGAGCAGACACCACTGTCGCTCTTCCTTGCACTTTCAACCACCTTCTTTCCCATCTTCCCAAACCTTTTTAATTTTCATAACCTTCGGTTCCCAATTTAATCGATCCACTTCATCCCTGTCTTTCTTACACCCCCAGAACTTCCAAAACCTCCACCACCTTAAAGGGACTTTCCCCCAACCATTCCCCCCTACCCCTTCCTGCAACCAGGCATTGGGGCTTACTATAATTCACTCTGGCTCCTGAAGCTCTACAATATTCCTCCACTACATCCATAGCTTTCCTCACTGACTCCCCATTTCTCAATGTTAAGGTTGTGTCATCTGCATATTGGTGTATCACCGACACCAGCCCAGAACTGGGAACCACAATCCCAACTACACCTTGTTTCTTTCGCATCATGTAACCTAATGGTTCTGCTACCAATGTGTACAACAATGGGGACAGGGGACAACCCTGTCTCACTGATTTCTGTATCAGAAGATACTTGGATAAAAAACCATTACATTTAACACAGCTAAATATGTTTGAATAAAAAATTCTTATTCTCTGAATGAAATTTTCCCTGAAACCAAATGCTTCCAAAACCTTCAATAAAAACTCATGAGAGACCCTATCAAAGGCTTTCTCTTGATCGATCTTTAATACATAAGCCTCCTTCCCACTCTCTTCCATGAGCTCTATCGCATCTCGGATTGAGACCACAGAGTCTGCGATGTCCTGGCCTCATATGACTCCATAGGACAGAGGGCAAAACGATCTGCGGCAACACCTCCTTCAAACGATTTGCCATAACCCTCGCCAAGATCTTATAATCCACATTTAATAATGTGATGGGCCTCCAATTCTTCAGATCCCATCTATCCCCTTTATTTTTATATAAGCTAAGCTTATGATACCTCTCCTCATAGATGGGGCCAGGCTTCCCTCAATTTTAATTTCCTTAAAAACTTCTAAGAGCAATGGATTTAAAATCTCAAAAAATTCTTTATAAAATTCTGCACTTAGTCCATCGGACCCTGGGCTTTTCCCCCCTTCATTCCACTTATTGCTACTTTTATTTCCGCTAATCCTACTTCTTTGTCACACATGTTTCTCTCATCCTCCTTTAAACCCTCTTCAATAAAAGCAGTAACCTTCTCCATCGCCAAATTGAAAATGTCTTCTTTTGTATATAACTCTTGATAAAAGCTGCTAGCCGCCTCTAAAATCTCCCCACTTTCATGAATGATCTTCTCCCCAACCTTCAACTCTTCAATTAATGATAATCTCTGTCGCAGCTTCTCTTGCTCTAGAAAATATCTAGTGCAACTTTCGCCCTCCAATGCATCTCTAGCCTTTGCACGGAGAATGGCCCCCTTGCATTTTTCAGCTTGCAATAATTCCCACTCTTCCTTTAGCACCCGGAACTTAGTCTCAGCTCCCTTATTCCCTCTGTCAACTGCTTTACAGACATCTGTAAACCTTTTGTTTATATTCTCTTCTTGACGCCGGTTAGCTGCCGCTCTCTTTTTCCCATAACGTACCGAAAAAACTTTTACCTCATATTTGAAATTGTCCCACCAAACTCTTCTTTCTTTCAAGAACAAAGGTTCCTTCCGAGCATTCTTTATTATATTTAAAATCCCTTCTTTATAAGCAATTTCTTTCAGGTATTGATTGTTTAAAATCCACACCCCTGAACCGATCTTAACTCTGCTGTTCCTAATTCTAAGAACCAAAGCCGAGTGATCACTAAAAAATACTTTTTTATAATAAATCTCCATCACTTCAGAACTTAACCCTTCCCGCATTAACACAAAATCTATTCGGCTCTGTTTTAAAACATCACCCACCCAACCTGATTTGGAGAAATCCCATTTTATGAGGTTCTGGTCCCTCCATAAGTCTCTCAAATTTAAATTTGCCATCATTTTTACAATCATCCCTCTGGAGTTATCATCCTTAAAGGTCATCTGGGCTGAAATGCCCATCCGAGATAAAAATACATTAAAATCCCCCACTATACAAGGATTTTCCACCTCTGCCGCTTCAGCGAATAACCCCCGAAAAAACTCACGACGCTTGCAATGGTCGTTCAGTGCATAGATATTAAAGAGATCGCAAATAAATTCCTCCATTTTTACCCTTAGCCATAAAAATCTCCCCTCAGTGTCCTTGTCCACCAAGGCAACGTTCTCTTTTATGGACAGACTCACCAAAACAGCCACCCCTCTACGGTTATTGTTTGCACAACTTGCAAACATCTCTCCCTTCCAAACCTTCTGAACTCTTTCTAGGATATCCTCATCCCAAGAGGTTTCTTGCAGACACAACAAGTCCGTGCTTTTAAAACCCTGCAACAACTGCTGCAATTTCTTCTCACCCCTCAGTCAGTTCACATTAATCGAGACCAACGTAACCATGGCTCCAAAGAAGGGAAGTATGCCTGATAATCTCCCCATCATTTAATCTCTGGCCCTTCCCTCCTCACATGCTCCTTCCCAACTTTTTGGCCAGCTGTTGCTTTTTCCTGCAGCCTCCGACTCTTTTTCACCTCCTCTTTAAACCTTCCCTACTGTTTCAGCCTCTTCCTTGCATTAAGTTTGGGCCCGGGAGCTGCCCTTTCTCCTTCCTTCTGCCCCTCACTAACCTTTCCCTTTCCACATGATGCCACCCCACCCCCCACTTCCATGTCCCTGTCCCCCTCTAATTCCTCACTCTCAAGCTCTTCTGTAACCCTCTGTGCCTGCTTCCCATCAGATATATAATCCTGCTCCCAGTCAGATACATCATCTCCCATAGAGAGTCTTCCTGCTATCGCGGTTTCTCCAACAGTGCTGCTCCCTTTGACCTCATCTCCACCTCTGACCCTTGCTCCCTGATCCTTCTCTCTCTGGGACAATGGCGCACCTATATTGTTCCCTTCTGGTGTCTTTGTCTCGCCGATCCTGTCCTGCTGCCCATTTAAGGCTCCTGCCTCTTGCACCCTCTCCTTGTCTTGCCCCCTCCTGCTCACCGAGATGTCCGACTCCCCATCTTTCTTTGGAGTATTTACATTTACCACACACCCCGCTCCCGCCTCCTCTCCCCCCGCGGACACCAGATTCCGGGAGAGCTGAACCGTATTAAGGCTCGAGTCTGCACTCGACCCTTGCTGCCCGCTGCTGTCTTTGTTCTTTTCCACTGTACTTGGTGTGTTTTCCACCATCTCCATCCTGTTCTCTGCTCAACAATTTTCTGCCTCTTCCTGTGCTCTTTTCTCCTTCAATTTACCAGCTGTGTCCTCCGACTTCTCCGCTCCTCCAGCCATTCCACTCACACCTCCTGCTCCTTCTCCCATCTCCTCATCACTCAGAGCTTCCTTCTGCCTCACACTCACAGCGGGTGGGGCCTTTGTGACACACCCCACAGCTCGCCGCCTTGCAGCTCCGAGCGATGTGTCCAGACACGCCGCAATTATAACAGTACAAGTCTGGACAGTTTCTTACAAGATGGTCGTGTCCAAGACAATAATAACAAACCTTAATTTGGTTATCATGCAGTAATCGAAAGTACTGCACTCCTTCCAGTGTCTCGAATTTCATGCTGTACGGTAATGACTTCACCCCCTCTGGGAACCGCACCTTTACGTAACGTGTTCCATCTGCTACCCGTGTTCCTGGATAGCACCTCCTCTTTATTGTTGAGCAAATTTTAATGTCCCACGACTCCAACTTTTTGATTAGCACATCATCCTCAATATAAACTGGCAAGTTTAAGAATGAGACCACCACCTCTTCCGAATATAGCAGAGATACCTCCAAGAACTTATCGCCAACTTTCAGACTGAGTAAAAGTCTTTCCACCTCCTCTCGGCCACTGACCGTCACCTCGAACCCAACATTCGGCTTTGGTCGGCAGGCAAAGCAGCTTCTCTCGCCACAGTCCTCATGTACCACTTGGATAATATCCCAAGCTCGTATCTCCTTATCCTTGCACTGAACCACCACCGTGTTTTCTTTTCCAAACCTCCTGGGGGCCCGGCCCAAATCTTTGGGCCTTTTTCTTTCCCCTCCAACCACAGTTTCTTCCCTAATTAAATTAATCTTGGGAACACTGTCCTCTGAGGGGCCCGGTGCTCCGGACCCCTCAGCAGCCATCTGGCTGTTTTTTATGGGCCAAAAGGGCCCTAAAACCTGAAAACAAAAACCCCAAAACCCACCACCAACTTTTTACAAACTCACTCCAACTCCCTGCTGCAATCAGGCAACCAGTCACACCTGTTCACTCCTAGCCCCTCCCACCCAGAGAGTGCTACCCACTGAGCCATGGCTGACACTACAAAGGGATTGAATGCAAAAGCAAGGAGGTGACGTTGAAATCATTGGTTAAGGTCACCATGGGAGTGGTTCAGTGGTTGAACCATGGTGACATTCTGCGGTCAGTTGAGACCATCGGTATGTTGTCGGTTGGTTCCGGCGTGATCATTAATATGGCACTGAAATCATGTTGCACAATTCACCGGGGATCTGTACACCCAGGGAGCATGGCTCAGAGAATTGGCGTTAGTCTTGTAGTTTGACCTCTGACTTGCGTGCCATGCAGGTGGGAGCCGAGGATCATGGTATCGCCCCCTCCACGAAAATGTGAGGATTGCAAATGAGACTAGAAGTTATAGAAGCAGCTGTAGTCATTCATTCAAATGTAAATTAAGGCAGTTTTTTTTTTCCAGAAAATAACATTTTGGGATACCGTATATGAGTAATTTGATGAGACATAGAGAAGATGTTTTCACTATGGGGGAGACCAAAACTAGGGGTCATAAATATAAGATAGTCACTAATAAATCCAATAGGGGATTCAGGAGAAACTGCGATACCCAGAGAGTGGCGAGAATGTGGAACTCGCTACCACAGGGAGTGGTTGAGGCGAATCACATAGATCCATTTAAGGGGAAGCTAGATAAACACATGAGGGAGAAAAGAATAGAAGGATATGCTGATAGGGTGAGATAAAGAGGGGTGGGAGGAGGCTCATGTGGAGCACAAACACTGGCATGACCAGTTGGACTGTGGCCTGTTTTCTGTGCTGTACATTCTGCATAATTTTATGTAATTTGAGACATGTGATGTGGTCCATGCTTGGGAGGAACAGGTGACTTTGGACCTCTGGTTCCCAAAGCTCTCCATCACTGGGGTTTTCTTCACCTCACGTCCGGGTCTGTTGTAGACTCATTGATAGAAATTGATTGCTGTGATTAGTCAACAGTCGTTATCCTTGTATCATGTGAAGACCAGGATGGTAGAAGGCTAACTCGATGGACCTCGGTCTTTTATCGTCTAGCAATTCCTATGTTGTGTTTAATTTGGCAGGTCCCAGAGTCCAGGATCCGGGTTTATGGAAGTTTGGCTCTTTGGACCGTGGTAAGTGGCTCTATATTTCAGTCATTAATTTGTACATCAGCCCAATTTCACAGCAGGAAGCCTCGATTGCTGAGTGTGCGTATGGGGAGATAGCAGCCGCATTCCCCATGATTTTAATGGTTGACAAACATGGAAGCAATGACCAGGATCTCGCGATATGCAATGACTGATAAGGCTCCATGTTGGAAACTGGGATTCGGAAACATTACCCTGACACGTTTAATATGGGCACGTGCAATTATTGGAGATTACATCAATAAATAAACGTCTCCAATATTTTATCGCAGGTCAAAGGCTTGGGGTACCAGGGAGCAGACCGTGGGGATCCAGCCCAGAATCGTTCCAATCACAAAGTACGTAAAACTATTCCAATGTTACATTTAACGCGGCGTGGGGTAATTGCAGTGGTGCCTCTCTCCTAGCCTTTATATTCCTAAAGAAGTAGCCGTATGAGAGTTTTTCTGTACACCAATGAATCAGAAAAACTCCAGAGCTGGAGGAGGCCATTCAGCACATCGAGCTGGTGCGACTCGTTAGCTCTTCATCAAGTGGGAGGCATTATTCCATCGATTGATTGACAGCGGGTGTTATTCTATTGATTGACAGCGGGTGTTATTCGATTGATTGACAGCGGTTGTTATTCTATCGATTGACAGCGGGTGTTATTTTATTGATTGACAGCGGGTGTTATTTTATTGATTGACAGCGGGTGTTATTCTATCGATTGACAGCGGGTGTTATTCTAACGATTGACAGCGGGTTTATTGATTGACAGCGGGTGTTATTTTATTGATTGACAGCGGGTGTTATTCTATTGGACAGCGGGTGTTATTCTATTGGACAGCGGGTGTTATTCTATTGGACAGCAGGTGTTATTCTATTGATTGACAGCGGGTGTTATCCTATCTATTGATTGACAGTGGGTGTTATTCTATTGATTGACAGCGGGTGTTATTCTATTGATTGACAGCAGGTGTTATTCTATTGATTGACAGCGGGTGTTATTCTATTGATTGACAACGGGTGTTATTCGATTGATTGACAGCTGGTGTTATTCTATTGATTGACAGCGGGTGTTATTCTATTGATTGACAGTGGGTGTTATTCTATCTATTGATTGACAGCAGGTGTTATTCTATCTATTGATTGACAGCGGGTGTTATTCTATTGGACAGCGGGTGTTATTCTATCTATTGATTGATAGCGGGTGTTATTCTATTGATTGACAGTGGGTGTTATTCGATTGATTGACAGCGGGTGTTATTCTATCTATTGATTGACACCGGGTGTTATTCTATTTATTGATTGACAGCGGGTGTTACTCTATTGATTGAGAGGTGTTATTCTATTGATTGACAGCGGGTGTTATTCTATTGATTGACAGCGGGTGTTATTCTATTGATTAACAGCGGGTGTTATTCTATTGATTGACAGCGGGTGTTATTCTATCGATTGACAGTGGGTGTTATTCTATCGATTGAGAGCGGGTGTTATTCTATTGATTGACAGCGGGTGTTATTCTATCGATTGACAGTGGGTGTTATTCTATCGATTGACAGTGGGTGTTTTTTTATCGATTGACAGCGGCTGTTATTTTATCGATTGACAGCGGGTGTTGTTCTATTGATTGACAGCGAGTGTTGTTCTGGTGTTGTTCGATTGATTGACAGCGGGTGTTATTCTATCTATTGACTGACAGCGGGTGTTATTCTATCTATTGATTGACAGCGGGTGTTATTCTATTGACTGACAGCGGGTGTTATTCTATCTATTGTTTGACACCGGGTGTTATTCTATTGATTGACGGCGGGTGTTATTCTATCGATTGACAGCGGGTGTTATTCTATCGATTGACAGCGGGTGTTATTTTATCGATTGACAGCGGGTGTTGTTCTATTGATTGACAGCGGGTGTTATTCTATTGATTGACAGCGGGTGTTATTCTATCTATTGATTGACAGCGGGTGTTATTCTATCTATTGATTGACAGCGGGTGTTATTCAATTGATTGACAGCGGGTGTTATTCTAGTGATTGACAGCGGGTGTTATTCGAATGATTGACAGCGGGTGTTATTCTATCGATTGACAGCGGGTGTTATTCTATCGATTGACAGCGGGTGTTGTTCTATCGATTGACAGCGGGTGTTGTTCTATTGATTGACAGCGGGTGTTATTCTATCTATTGATTGACACCGGGTGTTATTCTATCTATTGATTGACAGCGGGTGTTATTCAATTGATTGACAGCGGGTGTTATTCTAGTGATTGACAGCGGGTGTTATTCTATTGATTGACAGCGGGTGTTATTCGAATGATTGACAGCGGGTGTTATTCTATCGATTGACAGCGGGTGTTATTCTATCGATTGACAGCGGGTGTTATTCTATTGATTGACAGCGGGTGTTATTTTATCGATTGACAGCGGGTGTTATTCTATTGATTGACAGCGGGTGTTATTTTATCGATTGACAGCGGGTGTTATTCTATTGATTGACAGCGGGTGTTATTCTATTGATTGACAGCGGGTGTTGTTCTATTGATTGACAGCGGGTGTTATTCTATTGATTGACAGCGGGTGTTGTTCTATTGATTGACAGCGGGTGTTATTTTATCGATTGACAGCGGGTGTTGTTCTATTGATTGACAGCGGGTGTTATTCTATTGATTGACAGCGGGTGTTATTCAATCTATTGGTTGACAGCGGGTGTTATTCTATCTCTTGATTGACAGCGGGTGTTATTCTATCGATTGACAGCGGGTGTTATTCTATTGATTGACAGCGGGTGTTATTCTATCTCTTGATTGACAGCGGGTGTTATTCTATCGATTGACAGCGGGTGTTGTTCTATTGATTGACAGCGGGTGTTATTCTATTGATTGACAGCGGGTGTTATTCTATTGATTGACAGCGGGTGTTATTCTATTGATTGACAGCGGGTGTTATTCTATTGATTGACAGCGGGTGTTATTCTATCGATTGACAGCGGGTGTTGTTCTATTGATTGACAGCGGGTGTTATTCTATTGATTGACAGCGGGTGTTATTCTATTGATTGACAGCGGGTGTTATTCTATCTATTGATTGACACCGGGTGTTGTTCTATTGATTGACAGCAGGTGTTGTTCGATTGATTGACAGCAGGTGTTGTTCGATTGATTGACAGCGGGTGTTATTCTATCTATTGATTGACAGCGGGTGTTATTCAATCTATTGGTTGACAGCGGGTGTTATTCTATCTATTGATTGACAGCGGGTGTTATTCTATCTATTGATTGACACCGGGTGTTATTCTATCTATTGATTGACAGCGGGTGTTATTCTATCTATTGATTGACAGCGGGTGTTATTCTATCTATTGATTGACACCGGGTGTTATTCTATCTATTGATTGACAGCGGGTGTTATTCGATTGATTATAAGAACATAAGAACATAAGAAATAGGAGCAGGAGTAGGCCAATCGGCCCCTCGAGCCTGCTCCGCCATTCAATAAGATCATGGCTGATCTGATCCTAACCGCCAATCCACTATCACAGAATCATCTCCTGAATCTAACAGAATTAGACACACAAAATAGGAGCAGGATCAGGCTACACGGCCCCTGGGCCCGCTCCGCTACCCACAGGGCCATGACCGATCCGCACCTACACTCATGTCCAAATTCCTGCCCGCTCCCCGTAACCCTTAATTCCCTTTACTTCTAGGAAACTGTCTATTTCTGTTTTAAATTTATGTAATGATGTAGCTTCTACAGCTTTTTGGGGCAGCATATTCCATGGACGTAGTTCCTCCTCATCTCAGTTTTGAAAGAGCAGCCCCTTATTCTAAGACTATGCCCCCTAGTTCTAGTTTCACCCATCATCGGGAACATCTTCCCCGCATCCACCCGATCCAACCCCTTCACAATCTTATATGTTTCAATAAGATCGCCTCTCATTCTTCTGAACTCCAATGAGTAGAGTCCCAATCTACTCAACCTCTCCTCATATGTCCATCCCCTCATCCCCGGGATTAACCGAGTGAACCTTCTTTGTACTGACTCGAGAGCAAGTATGTCCTTTCTTAAGCATGGACACCAAAACTGTACGCAGTATTCCAGGTGCGGTCTCACCAATACCTTGTACAACTGAAGCAATACCTCCCTATTTTTATATTCTATCCCCCTAGCAATTAAAGCAAACATTCCATTGACCTTCTTAATCACTTGCTGCACCTGCATACTAACCTTTTGAGTTTCGTGCACCAGGACCCCCAGATCCCTTTGTACTTCAGTACTTTCCAGTTTCTTGCCATTAAGATAATAACTTGCTCTACGATTTTTCCTGCCAAAGTGCATAACCTCACACTTTCCAGTATTGTATTACATCTGCCAAATCTCTGCCCACTTACTTAGCCTGTCTATATCCCCTTGCAGGTTTTTTATGTCCTCCTCACTCACTACTTTCCCTCCCATCTTAGTATCATCTGCAAACTTTGATATGTTACACTCGGTCCCCTCCTCCAAATCATTAATATAGATTGTAAAGAGTTGGGGACCCAGCACTGACCCCTGCGGAACACCACTAGTTACTGATTGCCAGTCTGAGAATGAACCATTTATCCCAACTCTCTGCCTTCTGTTAGATAGCCAATCCTCTATCCTTGCCAGAATATTACCCCCAATCCCGTGATTTTTTATCTTAAGCAATAATCTTTTGTGTGGCACCTTGTCAAATGCCTTTTGGAAGTCTAAATACACTACGTCCACTGGTTCCCCTTTATCCACCCTATATGTTACTTCCTCAAAGAACTCTAGCAAATTTGTCAAACATGACTTCCCCTTCATAAAACCATGCTGACTTTGTCCTATTAAATTATGATTATCCAAATGTCCTGTTACTGTCTCCTTAATAATGGACTCCAATATTTTACCCACCACAGATGTTAGGCTAACCGGTCTATAGTTTCCAGCATTCTTTCTACTGCCCTTTTTAAATAAGGGTGTTACATTAGCAGTTTTCCAGTCTGCCGGGATCTTTGCCGAGTCCAGGGAGTTTTGGAAAATTATTACCAATGCATCCACAATCCCTACCGCCACTTCCCTCAAGACCCTAGGATGTAAGCCATCAGGTCCAAGTGATTTATCCGCCTTGAGTCCCATTATTTTACCGAGTACCACTTCCTTAGTGATTTTGATCGTGTTTAGCTCCTCCCCCCCTTTAGCCCCCTGTTTGTCCAGTGTTGGGATATTCTTAGTGTCTTCTACTGTAAAGACTGATACAAAATATTCATTCAGTGTTTTTGCCATCTCCATATTTCCCACCATTAATTTCCCGGTCTCATCCTCTAAGGGACCAACATTTACTTTAGCCACCCTTTTTCTTTTTATATAACTATAAAAACTCTTACTATCTGTTTTTATATTTTTTGCTCATTTACTTTCATAATCTATCTTCCCTTTCTTAATCAATCTTTTTGTTATTTTTTTGCTGTCTTTTAAAGTTTTCCCAATCCTTTATCCTCCCACTAGATTTGGCTACCTTATATGCCCTTGTTTTTAGTCGAATACTATCCTTAATTTCTTTACTTAGCCACGGATGGCTGTCTTTTCTTTTACACCCTTTTCTTCTCAGTGGAATATATATTTTTTGGAAGTTGTAAAATAACTCCTTAAATGTACACCACTGATCATGTATCGTCTTACCCTTTAATCTATTTTCCCAATCCACTCTACTCAATTCCGCTCTCATACCTTCATAGTCTCCTTTATTCAAGCTTAGCACGCTTGTTTGAGATCCACCCTTCTCACCCTCTAATTGAATATGGAATTCAACCATGTTATGGTCACTCATTCCAAGGGGATCCTTTACTAGGACATTTTTAATTAATCCTGTCTCGTTACACAGGACCAGATCCAAGGTTGCTTGCCCCCTGGTTGGTTCAGTTACATACTGCTCAAGAAACCCATCCCTAATACACTCAATGAACTCATCCTCAAGGCAGCCCTGCCCAATTTGATTTGTCCAATTAATATGATAGTTAAAATCCCCCATAATTATAGATGCTCCCTTATTACAAGCCTCAACTATTTCCTGATTGGTACTCCGTCCAACAGAGTTGCCACTGTTCGGAGGCCTATAGACTACGCCCACTAGTGTTTTTTTTCCCCTTATTATTCCTTACCTCCACCCAAACTGTTTCATTATCCTGATCTTTTGACCCAATATCATTTCTCTGTATTACAGTGATTCCTTCCTTTATTAACATAGCCACCCCACCTCCCCTTCCTTCCTGCCTGTCCTTCCTGATCGTTAAATAACCTGGTATGTTTAATTCCCAGCCATTGTCACCCTGCAGCCATGTTTCTCTAATGGCCACAAGATCATACCCATATGTAGTTATTTGTGCCATTAACTCGTCTATTTTGTTACGAATGCTACATGCATTCAGATAGAGAACTTTCAAAGATGTTTTGTGACACTTAGTTCCTGCTTTTGCCCTTTTTATTACTTTACCTTTCACTCCATACCTTCTGCCCCTTCCTGACACGCTCTGGTTTTTAATTTCCCCACTGCTACCTAAGTCTATGACCTTCTCTGTTGTCATTTTTATTATTTGCTCTCTAGGAACCTCCCCCCCACTAGTTAGTTTAAAGCCCTCTCTACAGCCCTAGTTATATGATCCGCCAGGACTCTAGTCCCAGCACTGGCCAAGTGAAGCCCGTCCCAACGGAACAGCTCCCTCCTGCCCCAGTACTGGTGCCAGTGTCCCAGGAAGCAAAACCCATTTCTCCCACACCAGTCTTTGAGCCACGCATTTAACTCTCTAATTTTATTTGTCCTAGCCAAATTCGCTCGTGTCTCAGGTAATAATCCAGAGATTATTACCCTTGTGGTTCTGCTTTTTCATTTGACCCCTAGCTGCTCAAACTCCCTCAGCAGAACCTCCTTCCTTGTCCTATCTATGTCGTTGGTACCAACATGGACCACGACAACTGGATCCTCCCGCTCCCACTCCAAGTTTCTCTCCAGTCCAGAGGAGATGTCCTTAACCCTGGCACCGGGCAGGCAACACAGCCTTCGGGACTCTCGCTCTCAGCTGCAAAGAACGCTATCTATCCCCCTAACGATACTATCCCCTACCACTACAGCATTTCTTTTAACTCCCCCCACTTGAATGACCCCCCGCTCCACGGTGCTGTGGCCAGGTTGCTTATCCTCCCCGCAGTCCCTGTTCCCATCCTCACAGGGAGTAAGAGCCTCGAACCTGTTGGACAAGTGCAAGGGCTGCGGCTCCTCCAACACTACCTCCTGGATCCCTGTACCTGCCTCACTTCTAGTCACACCATCCTGACCCTGGCCACGGACTACATCTGAATTAATTAATCTAATTGGTGTGAATACCTCGTGATACACAGAGTCCAGGTAACTCTCCCCCTCCCTGATGTGTCTCAGTGTTTGAAGCTCGGACTCCAGCTCTTCAACACGGAGCCGGAGTTCCTCGAGCAGCCAACACTTACTGCAAATGTGATCACCGTGAGCATCAATGGTGTCCACCAGCTCCCACATATTGCAGCAGTAACACATCACCTGATCTCCCACTCTGTGTAATTAATTAAATGTATTATTATTCTTAAATACCCTCTGCCCCGATTCTAGATGGTGAATATCACACCTTAGAAACTATAAACCAAAGAGATTTAAGCTTAAAAAGGGAGAAATACTTACCAACCAATCACTTACCCGCTTTCTGGTGACGTCACACTTGGATTACTTTTTACCTCTCTCCTTCCCTCCAAGTTCCCAGACTGGAGACTGGTAAAACTACCTGGTCTCTGGGCCTTTTACAGCGCCGCTCTGCCGCTTGAGATTCCCGCCAACGCACTGAGGCCTTACCTGGTCTCCGGGACTTTTATAGCCCTGCTGCTGCCGCTGAAACACCCGCCGACGCACTGAGGCCTTACCTGGTCTCTGGGACTTTTATAGCCCATCTGCTGCCGCTCGAGATTCCCGCCGACGCTGTGAGGCCTTACCTGGTCTCTGGGACTTTTATAGCCCCGCTCTGCCGCTCGAGATTCCCGCCGACGCTGTGAGGCCTTACCTGGTCTCTGGGACTTTTATAGCCCCGCTCTGCCGCTCGAGATTCCCGCCGACGCTGTGAGGCCTTACCTGGTCTCTGGGACTTTTATAGCCCCGCTCTGCCGCTCGAGATTCCCGCCGATGCACTGAGGCCTTACCTGGGTCTCTGGGACTTTTATAACCCCGCTGCTGCCGCTGAATTCCCGCCGACGCACGGTTGTTATTTGATTGATTGACAGCGGGTGTTATTCTATTGATTGCCAGCGGGTGTCATTCTATCTATTGATTGAGACCGGGTGTTATTCTATCTATTGATTGACAGCGGGTGTTATTCTATCTATTGATTGACAGCGGGAGTTATTCTATCTATTGATTGACAGCGGGTGTTATTCTATCTATTGATTGACAGCGGGTGTTATTTTATTGATTGACAGTGGGTGTTATTCTATTGATTGACAGCGGGTGTTATTTTATCTAATGATTGACAGCGGGTGTTATTTTATCTATTGATTGACAGCGGGTGTTATTCTATCTATTGATTGACAGCGGGTGTTATTCTATCTATTGATTGACAGCGGGTGTTATTTTATTGATTGACAGCGGGTGTTATTTTATCTAATGATTGACAGCGGGTGTTATTTTATCTATTGATTGACAGCGGGTGTTATTTTATCTATTGATTGACAGCGGGTGTTATTTTATCTATTGGTTGACAGCGGGTGTTATTTTATCTATTGATTGACAGCGGGTGTTATTTTATTGATTGACAGTGGGTGTTATTCTATTGATTGACAGCGGGTGTTATTTGATTGATTGATGGGGGGTGTTATTCGATTATTGATGGGGGTGTTATTCGATTGATTGACAGCGGGTGCTTTTCTATTGATTGACAGCGGGTGTTATTCTACTGATTGACAGCGGGTGTTATTCTATTGATTGACAGCGGATGTTATTCTATCTATTGATTGACAGCGGGTGTTATTCGATTGATTGACAGCGGGTGTTATTCGATTGATTGACAGCGGGTGTTATTCTATCTATTGATTGACAGCGGGTGTTATTCGATTGATTGATTGACAGCGGGTGTTA
This sequence comes from Somniosus microcephalus, assembly GCF_052327205.1. Classification (NCBI taxonomy): domain Eukaryota; kingdom Metazoa; phylum Chordata; class Chondrichthyes; order Squaliformes; family Somniosidae; genus Somniosus; species Somniosus microcephalus. The sequence continues at coordinate 69,633,491 of NC_140995.1, read as the reverse complement.
TTCGATTAATTGACAGTGAGTGTTATTCGATTGATTGACAGCAGGTGTTATTCTATCTATTGATTGACAGCGGGTGTTATTCTATCTATTGATTGACAGCGGGTGTTATTCTATCTATTGATTGACAGCGGGTGTTATTCGATTGATTGACTGAGTGTTATTCGATTGATTGACAGCAGGTGTTATTCTATCTATTGATTGACAGCTGGTGTTATTCGATTGATTGACAGCGGGTGTTATTCGATTGATTGACTGAGTGTTATTCGATTGATTGACAGCAGGTGTTATTCTATCTATTGATTGACAGCTGGTGTTATTCGATTGATTGACAGCGGGTGTTATTTTATTGATTGACAGCGGGTGTTATTCGATTGATTGACAGTGAGTGTTATTTTATCTATTGATTGACAGCGGGTGTTATTTTATCTATTGATTGACAGCGGGTGTTATTTTATTGATTGACAGTGGGTGTTATTCTATTGATTGACAGCGGGTGTTATTCTATTGATTGACAGCGGGTGTTATTCTATTGATTGATGGGGGTGTTATTCGATTGATTGATGGGGGTGTTATTCGATTGATTGACAGCGGGTGCTTTTCTATTGATTGACAGTGGGTGTTATTCTACTGATTGACAGCGGGTGTTATTCTATTGATTGACAGCAGATGTTATTCTATCTATTGATTGACAGCGGGTGTTATTCGATTGATTGACAGCGGGTGTTATTCGATTGATTGACAGCGGGTGTTATTCTATCTATTGATTGACAGCGGGTGTTATTCGATTGATTGATTGACAGCGGGTGTTATTCGATTGATTGACAGCAGGTGTTATTCAATTGATTGACTGAGTGTTATTCGATTGATTGACAGCAGGTGTTATTCTATCTATTGATTGACCGGGTGTTATTCTATCTATTGATTGACAGCGGGTGTTATTCGATTGATTGACAGCGGGTGTTATTCTATTGATTGACAGCGGGTGTTATTCCATCGATTGATTGACAGCGGGTGTTATTCGATTGATTGACAGTGAGTGTTATTCGATTGATTGACAGCAGGTGTTATTCAATTGATTGACTGAGTGTTATTCGGTTGATTGACAGCAGGTGTTATTCTATCTATTGATTGACCGGGTGTTATTCTATCTATTGATTGACAGCGGGTGTTATTCGATTGATTGACAGCGGGTGTTATTCTATTGATTGACAGCGGGTGTTATTCCATCGATTGATTGACAGCGGGTGTTATTCGATTGATTGACAGTGAGTGTTATTCGATTGATTGACAGCAGGTGTTATTCTATCTATTGATTGACAGCGGGTGTTATTCTATCTATTGATTGACAGCGGGTGTTATTCTATTGATTGACAGCGGGTGTTATTCCATCGATTGACTGACAGCGGGTGTTATTCTATCTATTGATTGACAGCGGGTGTTATTCTATCTATTGATTGACAGCGGGTGTTATTCTATCTATTGATAGACAGCTGGTGTTATTCGATCGATTGATTGACAGCGGGTGTTATTCTATTGATTGACAGCGGGTGTTATTCTATTGATTGACAGCTGGTGTTATTTTATTGATTGACAGCGGGTGTTATTCGATTGATTGACAGTGAGTGTTATTCTATCTCGCACTGGTTGTATTTGTTATGGTCAGTTCATAGTTGCCAATGTAACTCTTCTGATTCTCCCTTGTATTACGCTAGAAATTCAGGCGGCCCCAGTCTGGGGCAGAACCTCGAACACCCAGGGTATGGTATCGGCGTGACTTAAACCGTTGGGTATGGGGTCTTTAACGTAATAGTGGGCAGGCATCTCACCGTGTCCTCCCTGAGAGCAGAAGCGCGAGCGCGGTGTCTGTTAATAATTGCAGCTCATCTTTCTTGTCAACGGCTTGATTGGAAGCTCACCATGGTTCTGTTTTTCCTCCAGATCACAACACAGATGAAACAGAGATTAATTTTTGGAAGTCTGACTTCAGCGCAGGGGGTGAGTTAAACTTTGAACACATGGTTCCAATGTATTATACTATAGTGCAAGGTGTAGGTTTGATTCCAGTGTGCCTCTGTTACAGCTAGGCTCTCTCTCAACACTTTCTACAGATACACAGCACAAACAGTTTCCACTGCATGTTTCCTATGAATTGAAACGTGCTCTCTTACATGTGATGTGAGTGGGAGAGCATTCCACATGACCAGCAAGTACCCTTTCCCCTTACTGCTTTGCCATGCACTCCAGTCCACTCAACAATACCACTCTGTCAAGACAATTGCATGCAGGCTAAAACTAAAATCAAATTTACATACAAGAAAGATGATTACACAGAAGCAAAAGACCACAGCAAAAATCAAACAGTACAAATACTTGCAAAAGAACCCAGATTGAATCAGCCCACAGTTTAAATATCTGCATTAGAACATATTCTTTATAGTCTGATAATCAGGAACATTTTTGGAGGACCCTGATTTTACAGAAGAGAATCATAGAATATTACAGCACAGGAGGTGGCCATTCGACCCATCGTTACTGTGCCGGCTCTTTGAAAGAGCGATCCAATTAGTCCCACTGCCCTACTCTTATAGAATTATCCCAGCCAGCCGACTATATCGGGGAAATGGCGCTAACTGTTTGCCATCACCATCAGCGTCAATTACAAAGATGCTGCTTATAATTCCATTTGCATGTAATCGGCAAATGGACTTCAGTGTAGTTAAGTGCGAGATAATACATTTTGGTAGGAAAAATAAGGAGGCCTCATACTGATTGGATAATAAGTCTAAATGGGGTAGAGGAACAGAGGGATCTGGGGTTACAGATACACATCACCTTCTGTTCACCCCCCTCCCTCCACTGCCCTGCAGTGCTGGTTTAATGTACAGCGGTATTAAAAGGAATCTAATTGAGTACATTCTTTAGAGAACTCGAGACTTTCAGACCAGCTGTGCTCAGCAGATATATTTCCTTCTTTGAATCACCCCCTTAATTAAATGTTAATTTCTGAGACATTCACAGGTGGCAGTGGTTCAGGAACCTTGAAACTGACCAGCAACTTTCGCATCAAATGATGCTGTCTGCTGGCCCATAGAGTTGGCAATATTCATTACACTTGCAATAACGTCTTATTAAAAGTGGTGGCACTGGCGTTATTTTGGGAGCTCACCCACCATAAAGTCTGCCAAACATTATACCAGCCATTGCATACGTCGGGCAAATGGCGCCGCATGAACGCGCCCGCTATAAGTGGTTAGAACTCGATATTGATATTCGATCACTGCTCAACCCTCTCTAATGCCACCCCATGTTCCCTCCTGGTCACAGCCCCTAGCCCCAATGCCCCAGTGGAGTCCTTTACCCATCTGATGAAAGTCTCCACCTCCACTCCAGAGCCTGGTGGCTGCCATTTCGCTGGGAATCCTGGGCCTTAGCAAAGGCAAGGCATAACAATTGAGTACATCAGTAAAGCGACATGTTTGACAAACATAGCATGGCCTACAGAAAAGAGAGAGGTCACAGAATCACAGAAACCCCACAGTGCAGATAGAGGCCATTTCGGCCCATCGAGCCTGCACCGACACATATCCCACCCGATCCCCGTAACCCCTACACCAACACATATCCCACCCTATCTCCGTAACCCCACATATTTTAATCCCCCTAACACTAAGGGTCAATTTATCATAGCCAATCAACCTAACCCGCACATCTTTGGACTGTGGGAGGAAACCGGAGCACCCAGAGGAAACCCACGCAAACACGGGGAGAATGTGCAAACTCCACACAGACAGTCACCCGAGGCCGGATTCGAACCTGGGGCTCTGGCGCTGTGAGGCAACAGTGCTAACCACTATGCCACCGTGCTAGGTCAGAGGGAAGGAGAGACTTATTCAAAGAGAATTAATCAACACAGAGATCTAAATAGCACAATGAGAAATAGGTGTGCGAGCTGAACACAGAGAATGAGAAAACAGTAAGTCAATTTTTCGATCTCCATGACTAACATTTATGAGATATCAGCTATGATCATACAACAAGGTAGAATCATCGATCTCATGGTCGGTGTACGGCGTACGAGTAATTTGAGAACGTGACCTGTGGTGAGTATAGCATCCGTGGGAGGAGCAGGTGATTTTGGACCCCATGGTTCCCAAAGCTCTCCACCACTGGGGTTTTCCTCACCTCCTGTCTGGGTCTGTTGTTGACTCATTGATCGAGATTGATTGTTATGATTAGTCAACAATCCATTATCATTTTATTGTGCGACTACTGGGATAGCAAAATACCAACTAGATGGACCCTGGTCTTTCGTCTAGCAGTTCCCACGTTCATGATCCCAGTGGGAAGATTCACTTGAAAAATGTGCAGTGTTATCGGCCATCTGGTTCCCAGACTGGTGCTGCCTTTCATTGCACTTCCCCACTGACGATTGTTTCCCAATGTGTGTCACTGTGTTTAATGTTGCTGAATATTATACGTTGTATCCCACATTCAGCATTACATGGTATCGCACCACTGCTTCAGAAAGCAGAAGAATCTCCTGCTCACCCTGACCAATGCTGCGCGGGATCAGTCAATATTAGCCAAAAGTGTCCTTCTACGTAATTTGTTGTGTAACTTTAACTGGAGTGAAAAGTTTTCCAAAGTAGAAAATATTTTCACCATTATTAGTCGCAGCTAGCATTGTGTGGGGAGATATTTGTCCAAACATCTACATAGCTCATTGTGTTGAAGCTGGCCAGGTGAGTGGGGAGGAATTGGGTTGCTTGTATGGAGGAAGGGAGCTGGGGAGGGGGGTTTGAGATGGCTGGGTCACATTGGGGGGTGAGGGAGCTGGGTCCAATGTGTTGGGGTGGGGGGCAGTTGGGCAACATGTGAAGGGTGGAGAAAAGAGCTGCAGCACATGTGGCAGCCAGGCGGCATGTGGGGGCAGGAGTGGAGTGGAGCAGAACCAGTGTGGGAGGACTGCGCCACGTGAGGGGAAGGCTCTTCTCGATGTACTCAAGTTCACCTCATTAAACAACAGCAACTTGCACCTTTAACTTAGTAAAACGTCCCAAGGCACTTCACAGGAGAGTTGTCAGATAAAATTTGACACTGAGCCACATAAGGAGATATTAGGACAAGTGACCAAAAGCTTGATTTAAAGAGGTCGGGGGAAAAATTCGGTGCCGCTCCCTTGTGGACACTAACTTCGCCGGGCAGTACTTTTAATAACTTCGCCGGGCAGTACTTTTAGTAACTTCGCCGGCCAGTACTTTTAGTAACTTCGCCGGCCAGTACTTTTAGTAACTTCGCCGGCCAGTACTTTTAGTAACTTCGCCGGCCAGTACTTTTAGTAACTTCGCCGGCCAGTACTTTTAGTAACTTCGCCGGCCAGTACTTCTAGCGTCCCTGTGCCGTAAATTCAGTGGTAGCACCCCAAGCAGGAGGCGAGGCGAGGCGCTACTGGAAGCACTCCTCCTCCTTCATGGGGCGCTACCAGTGAATATCACAGCGCTATGTGCAACAGCGCCACGTGCGTTGGCATTGCAGGCATCCCGCCCCTGATTAAAGGGGAGGGGCCTAGCGCAGCGCGCACCGGGGCCCTGCTGGACCACCAGGGAGCGGGGTGCCGCGAAAACAGCCCGGCACTTGAGGATTGCCGGCCTGACCAATCGCGGCCGGCACCCCGAATGAAAGAGGGGAAGGGGGCAGGTGCTGGCAGGCGGTCAGAAAAAAAATGGCCGCCTGACACATGCCCCTTTAAATACCGCCGCCGCGGCTGCAAAAACGCCACATATTGTCCAGCAATAGGCCAGGAGTCACAGCCGAAGTTTGTGAGCGGGGCGCTGTGCACAGCAATGGCGTCATCACTGCAGGGTGCTACCGCCACCGCTAACCTCCCGCTGAATTTCGTGGGAGGCGTTAGCGACGCTGCGCCCAGGACTTTGCGTCCCCCAGGGGTGCTAGCAGGAGGCACAAAACAACCCAATTTTTCCCCCGTAGGTTTTAAGAAGTGTCTTAAAGGAGAAGAGAGGGGTAGAGAGGCGGAGAGGTTTAGGGAGGGAATTCCAGAGCTTAGGGCCTAGGCAACTGAAGGCACAGCCGCCAATGGTGGGGTGATAAAAATCGAGGATGCGCAAGAGGCCAGAATTGGAGGAGTGCAGAGATCTCGGAGGGTTTAAGGTTTGAGGAAGTTACAGAGATAGGGAGGGAACGAGGCCATGGAGGGATTTGAACGCATGGTTGAGAATTTTAAGTTCAAGGCATTGCCGGACCGAGAGCCAATGTAGGTCAGTGAGCACAGGGGGTGATGGGTGAATGAAACTTGGTGCGAGTTATAATACGGCCAGCAGAGTTTTGGATAAGTTCAAGTTTACAGAGGGTGCAAGGTGGGAGGCTGACCTGGAGCGCGTTGGAATAGTCATGGGTGGTATATCCTAACAACACCCACAGAGAGACATTGGGGTGTCTTGCCCTTGTCTGAGGAAAGCCTAGATACAAGACATGGCTGTGAATAGAGGATAAAGAAGAATTGCTGTTGGTAAACACACTGATTTTAGATTTTCGTCCTAACCAGGTTTCAGCACAAAAGACCAAGATTTCGTAGAGGAGCCAATTTCCCGGGGAGATCCAAGTATCTACACTTTTTTGCCTCTTGAAATTATTGACTTAAACAGATAGTAAAGCAACAGAGCAAAATTATGTTTTATCGCTGACTGCGCGGAAATCTTACGGATCAGTCTTATGAACTTGCGCTCCCAGGAGAGCGCTCCAGCTGGCGGCAGCGCACATTGGAAATTTGGCACGTGATTCTCTGCCCCTGAATTGTAATGGGCGATGGGCAAGATGCATGCATTGGCCTCATGCTCAAATTCCCGATATGTGCTTCTGATGCGCAGCACTCTAGGTTGGGAGCACTAACTGGTAGAGGCACCTGTAGGTAATTTGGACTTTTAAACCCCTTCAATAATTATTCACCTTTGTCAACCAGGCAGAGCCATCCCATTGAAATGAACAGAAATGGGGTTAACCAGGAAATGTGCAATGTATTGGAGTATCTCTAGGCCACAGTTTCTGCTTTTGTGGAAAAAAAGTGTTAACTGGAATTTTTTTTATCAGCCTTATCAATTCACAAGAAAAATGGTGGAATGTGCACATCCTAGGAATGCAATTCTGTTAATTGGTTTTAACTACCCTCTGATAATATCACTTCTACCACTTCTTCCTCTGGTGCGGTGCCCAGAACTGAACACAGTACTCCAGATGGGGTCTGACCAAGGCTCCGTACAGCTGAAACATCACTTCCACCTTTTTGAATTCCAGCCCTCTTTATACAAATACAAAGGCCTGCATTCCAATAGCCTTTTAATTGCTTTTTGTACCCGTCTACTAGCTTTTAATGATTTGTGTACATGGGCTCCCAAATCTCTGCTGCTCTACAATTCCTAGCTTCTCGCCATTTAGAAAATATTCCAAGTTTATGTCTCTTGGGTCCAAAGTGGGTAACCTTACTTGCCCACATTGACTTCCTGCTCCCATCTGCACTACTTACTGTCCCGCCTAACTTAGTGTCATCAGCAAACTTGGATATACAACTCTATTCCTTCATCCAAGTTATTAATAAATATGGTGGAAAGCTGAGACCCCAGAACAGACCCCGGGGGAACTCCACTTGTCACATCACCCCCTGCCTCCCAATCAGTGTACCACCCTTTGTCATCTCTCTCTCTCAACTCCCAACCAATTGACACTGCACTGTTGGTTTCAGTACATTTTTCTGACTTGTTTTCTCTCCTTTTCCATCTCTCTCTTCTGCACCATTGAATTCCACCTGCCACTTTTTTTGCCCATTCCACCATCTCATCAATATTCCCTTGCATTTTCTTTGCCCTTGAGAATTATTCACTATACTTCCTATTTTAGTATCGCCTGCAAACTTGCACACCAGCCCTTCTAGGCTGATATGTAAGTCAGTGATGTAGACGGTGGCAATGCTCCCCCTAAGGTTCGTGCAGTAATCTGCCAGGTCCTGCGCAGGCTGCTCACCGGCTTATACATTGTAAATACCGCACATGCGCAGAAATTTAAGGGGACCGCGCATTAAAAGAAACAGGCCACGCAGAGCACAGCGCAGCTTACAGGGAACATTGCAGTGGTCTCCATTGCCTGACTTATGCTGGGGCTGAAGTGGGGGGGCGGTGAGTGGCGGTGAGAATCAGTGGCCATATCTCTGAAGGTAGTGAACTTTTTCCTGTGGAGTTTTTAACCGGCTGTCGAGTCCTGGAGTAAAAGATGAATCTTCTCACCACTGCAGATTGCAAGGTCGATCTTGCGTTCTTGGTGGATGGAAGTTGGAGCATAGGAAGACGAAGATTTGGAATTCAGAAGCAGTTCTTGGTGAATATCGCTCAAGCACTTGATATTGGAATAGCAGGCCCGCTGATTGGCATCATTCAGTTTGGGTGAGTAGAGTCAACCGCTCCCTTCTCTGTATGAAGAACGCAAGCAAAATGAGGAAGAAAAGGGCTTTGGGATATCCTGAGGTCATGAAAGCCACTATATAAATGCAAGTTTGTTCCTTTATTTGATAGATGTTAGAGGATGTTGACTTTTTGTCATTCTAGGAATAATGCTAGCACAGAGTTCAGCCTACAGACTTACCGAAATGCCCCTGATCTTAAAAGTGCCATCGAAAAGATTCCACAGAAAGGCGGCCTCTCCAACGTGGGTAAGTGCCTCATCCTTCCGTTCACACCACCAATCCTACACCTTCCAACTGTTGGAAAAATGTGGTGTCAGTGAGTTTGAGGGAGATCTGCCAGTCCGGGGAAAAGCTGTAGCAGTGTTTAGAACAATCTGTTTATGCCGATCAGCTATTCAAGTAGCCATGCTTGTGATGCCATGTTTTAATAATGATTTATAAAAGCTGACGACTGGCTGGCTGTCAGTAGATTTCATGGGTACCTTCACCCTAATTAAAACAAAACACCATTTGCTTTGTTTCATGTAGAAAACAACCTCTTACCCCCCCTCCAACCTCACTCCCACCAGAGATAAACACTTCGCTCCACCATTGGCGGCCGTGCCTTCAGCTGCCTTGACTCCACACTCTGGAATTCCCTCCCTCAACCTCTCGCCTCTCTTTCCTCCTTCAAGACACTCCTTAAAACCTATCTCTTTGACCAAGCTTTTGGTCACCTGTCCTAATATCTCATGTGGCTCACGGGGGACGTCTACAATGTAACCTAGTTTGCAGGACACTGGCATTATCAAAATTATTGGTGCAGGGCCAACCTGCAAAAGGACATAGGCAGGCTAAGTGAGTGAGCAGAGATTTGGCAGATGCAATATAATGTTGGAAAGTGTGAGGTTATGCACTTTGGCAGAAAAAAATCAAAGAGCAAGTTATTATCTAAATGGAGAGAAACTGCAAAGTGCTACAGTACAAAGGGATCTGGGGGTCCTGGTGCATGAAACACAAAAAGTTAGTATGCAGGTGCAGCAGGTGATCAGGAAGGCCAATGGAATCTTGGCTTTTATTGCAAGGGGGATGGAGTATAAAAACAGGGAAGTCTTGCTGCAGTTATACAGGGTATTGGTGAGGCCACACCTGGAATACTGCGTGCAGTTTTGGTTTCCATATTTAAGAAAAGATATACTTGCTCTCGAGGCGGTTCAGAGAAGGTTCACTCGGTTGATTCCAGAGATGAGGGGGTTGATGTATGAGGAAAGGTTGAGTAGGTTGGGACTCTACTCATTGGAGTTCAGAAGAATGAGAGGCGATCTTATCGAAACATATAAGATTGTGAGGGGGCTTGATCGGGTGGATGTGGTGAGGATGTTTCCACTGATGGGTGAGACTAGAACTAGGGGGCATAATCTTAGAATAAGGGGCTGCCCTTTCAAAACTGAGATGAGGAGAAACTTCTTCACTCAGAGGGTAGTAAATCTATGGAATTTGCTACCCCAGAGAGCTGTGGAAGCTGCAACATTAAATAAATTTAAAATGGAGATAGACATTTTCCTAGCAGATAAGGGAATTAGGGGTTACGGGGAGAGGGCAGGGAAGTGGACGTGAGTCTAGATTCAGATCAGCCATGATCCTATTGAATGGCGGAGCAGGCCCGAGGGGCCGTATGGCCTACTCCTGCTCCTATTTCTTATGTTCTTATGTTCTTTCACTACTTATCCTTCTGAATCAGAAGGTCGTGAGTTCAAGTCCCACTTCAGGGACATGAGCACAAAATCCAGGCTAACACCCCAGTGCGGTACTGAGGGAGTAGGGAACGGAATCAGATCTGAGGAAATTCCTTCACTTCTCCCATACAAAGACCAAATAATTACATCGTCTTTACATCGTGGAACAGGCCATTTGGCTCCACACAAGCCTCCTCCCACCGTACTTCATCTCACCCTATCAGCATATCAATTCTTCTCGCAAGGCACCTAACCGAGTTCCATTTTAAATGCACAATAAGTTAGTCTACGTAAAGTTTCAAATACATCATAAGAACAGTTCTCATCAATAATAACTGGCTCAACCAAGGCCCTAGAATATGCCCCAGTGCAATAATAATTTACGTCACAGGGAGACAGAGAATTCCACCGTAAATTGCACCCTGGAAAGCAAGGATGGAAAACGATTGGAAACTGTTCTCTCTCTCTCTCTCTCTCTCTCTCTGCAGGCAGTGCTGTCAGTCACGCCATTGGGAATTTCTTTTCCAACGAGCAGGGGAACCGGGGTGGAGCCCCCAATGTGGTGGTGATCCTGGTCGACGGTTGGCCCACCGACAAGGTCGCAGAAGCCGCTCGCCTCGCCAGAGAGTCTGGCATCAACATCTTCTTCATCACAGTGGAAGGTGCGGATCGGGGCGAAAGGCAGAATGTGGTCGAGAGAGACTTTGTGGACAAGGTGAAGTCATGAATCTGTAACCTGTCCAAAGCACGACGGAATGGTCTCCACTTCCGATTGATACTCCATCCAATTTAGGGATGCTTACCTCGCAGTGTTCTACACTTAATACTTTTCAAATTCTTGTAAGAACTGGTAACTAACAAGGGGGTTAGCGCAAAGCTGTTGGGCCTGTAAATCAACGCTACATCAGTGACACCACAGTGCCAGGCCCACATGCCAACTATGGCCAGACTGGCGACTGTGGCCTACTCTGTCCTGTTGCTGCTCTCGACTCATAAAATGTTCCAGTGCCAAAACAGGTCATTTGCCCCATCGAGTCGGTGTCTGTTTGTTTCTCCCCAATGAGGCAACAGGTCGAATCCCACGCTCCTGCTCTCTCCCCACTCCCCTTTTATAATATTACTCTTTTTCAAGCAACTACACAATCTCCTTTTTAAAGAGTTTATGGACTCGGTTTACAGCATTGAATTACACATTGTAGCCTCCCTCTGTGGAAAGATTTTTTTTTCCTAACCTCTTAAATTTGTTTTGTGATTATTTTGCAATGATATCGGGCTTCGGTAAGACCACACCTGGAGTACTGTGCACAGTTTTGGTCTCCCTACCCAAGGAAGGATATACTTGTCTTAGAGAGAGTGCAACAAAGGTTCACCAGACTGATTCCTGGGATGGGGGGTTGTCCAATGAGGAGAGATTGAGTAGATTAGACCTATATTCCCTAGAATTTAAAAGAATGAGAGGAGATCTCATTGAAACGTATAAAATTCTTACAGGGCTTGGCAGGGTAGATGTTGGGAGGATGTTTCTCCTGGCTGGGAGTCCAGAACTAGGGGTCACAGTCTTCGATTAAGGGGTCAGCCATTTAGGATTACATAGGATATACAGCACAGAACAGGCCATTCAGCCCAACCAGTCCATGCCGGTGTTTATGCTCCACTCGAGTATCCTCCCGTCTTTCCTCATCTAAATCTATCAGCATAACCCTCTATTCCCTTCTCCCTCAGATGCTTATCCAGCCTCCCCTTAAATGCATCTATACTATTCGCTTCAACCACTCCCTGTGGTAGCGAGTTCCACATTCTCATCACTTTTTGGGTAAAGAAGTTTCTTCTGAATTCCCTATTGGATTTCTTGGTGACTATCTTATATTGATAACCTTTAGTTATACTCTTCCCCACAAGTGGAAACATTCTATCTGTATCCACTCTATCAAAACCTTTCGTGATTTTAAATACCTCTATTAGGTCACCCCTCAGCCTTCTCTGTTCAAGAGAAAAGAGACCCAGCCTGTTCATCCTTTCCTGATATGTATACCCTCGCATTTCTGGTATCATCCTTGTAAATCTTCTCTACACCCTCTCCAGTGCCTCTATATCCTTTTTATAATGGCCCAGAAATTCGGGTCGGAGGCTTCCCGCGGGTGCAAGCCTCCGACCTGCACTTACCTTGCACGCCAGCTGTTGAGCTTTGAACCCCCGTGGAATTTTCTTACCAAAATGTAATACCTTACATTTATCGGTGTTGAATTTCATTTACCAATTAGATGCCCATTCTGCAAGTTTATTAATGTCCTCATGTAATTTGTTGCAGTCCTCCTCAGCATTGACTATCGCCCCCAATTTGGTGTCATCTGCAAATTTAGAAATTGTGTTTTTGATTCCAAAGTCTAAATCGTTAATATAAATTGTGAACAGCAGTGGTCCCAGCACTGATCCTTGTGGAACACCACTGCCCACCTTCTGCCACTGTGAATAGCTACCCTTTACTCCTACTCTCCGCTTTCTGCCCTGAAGCCAGCCAGCAATCCATTCTGCTACTTGTCCCCTGACTCCGCATTCTCTGACCTTGTTCATCAGTCTGTTATGTGGTACCTTATCGAAAGCCTTTAGGACTGAGATGAGGAGAAATTTCTTCACTCAGATGGTTGTGAATCTTTGGAATTCTCTACCCCAGAGGGCTGTGGATCCTCAGTCGTTGAGTATATTCAAGGCAGAGATCAATAGATCTTTGGATTTTAAGAGAATCAAGGAATAGAGCGGGAAGGTGAAGTCGAGGTCGAAGATCAGCCATGATCATATTTAATGTTGGAGCAGGCTCGAAGGGACGAATGGCCTACTCCTGCTCCTAGTTCTTATGTTCTTATTAAATTTGGGCCCTTTCATCACTGTCTCACGGACCAGTGGAAACAATCCATCACTATTTATGTAGTGTATGTACTTTGCAGAAGGAACTATATTCTGCAGCCCCTGTATACTGCAGTACCAGTAGTGACCACCCCTGTATATAAGCCTGTGTAGTAACTTTGCATAGTTAGTTCCAGTTTGTCTCCACTCAGTAAAGACCTGTTGTAACCCACTCCTGCAGTCCGTGTCTCAATTACACACGGACATAATACTGGCGATGAGCAGATACGAACTTACCTACAGTCTGCACCACCTCATGGGGATCCATCCCTGAAGCGAAGTTGTCAGAGGTCGAGGCCAGAAGGAAGAAAAAAAAAAATCAGAAGAAACGGGCGTCGACCATGGGCAACCGCCTCTGATTCATCGGAGTGAAAGATTTACAGGAGAGGCTGTCGAGAGCGGGGCTTGGTTATCCTGTCGATGGTGTTCCAGCTAATCGGGCTGGTGGCAGGTAGTACACTGATCCTTCCTGGGCTGCGGCGGGCTAGAGCTCGATCAGGTGGCTTTTCAACGGGGCCGAGCAGCGTTGTCGGGAAGAGGAGAGAGAGAGAGAGGGTGGAGCACACAGGGCGCGGCCGGTGCTACGAAGCCGGGCAGCGTACAGACCTGAGAAGAGGGAGGAAAGTGTCCCGCAGGGTTGCTCCGACGACGGGGAAATAAGAGAAATTAGAAGCGCAGAAAGCCGCGAGGAGCTGCAGTTTGCCACGGGAACCGCGGAGAGCGGCGTTAGCAACAGCACGGGGGGGGGGAAGTGCGCGAAGACCATAGGGCATCACCATCAAGGCATAAAATGCCAGCAACAGCGCTAGCAGCAGCGGAGAAGACGGAAAGCGCGGGAGGCACCATTTTGTTAAATCGGGGAAGAAGTCAAAGCGCAGGAGGCGCCATCTTAGATTTCCAAGGTGCCTTCGATAATGCAATAGAAGACTGGACCACATATGTGGAAAGAGTCGAAGTATATTGCGAGGCAAACGAAGTAACCGATGAGAAAAAGGCATCTGTACTATTAAACTTAATGGGCGCAAGAACGTACGGCCTATTGCGGAACCTGATTACTCCAGCCAAACCGATGGCGAAGAGTTTTAACGAAATTGTTGATATCCTACAGGAACACCTAAATCCTACACCGCTGCTGATAGCAGAAAGATTTAAATTCCACAGGAGAAATCAGCATAAAGATGAGAGCAATGCTGATTACCTTACGGAACTATGCAAGCTATCAAAGCACTGCCAGTTCGGAGCAGGACTGGCAGATACCCTACGGGACAAATTTGTCTGTGGACTCCTGAGTGAAGGAACCCAGAAGAGGTTACTCTCAGAGAAAGAGCTGATGCTAGATAAGGCTTTCAGCGTGGCAGTATCGTACGAAGCAGCAGCAAGGGGAGCTGCAGAAATACAGCAAAAGCCACAGGAATACGGCACCCACGAAATGACACGGGGATTTGAAAAATGTTATTGCTGCAGCAGAACAACCCATGACCAGAAGGACTGCTGGTCCAAGAACAAAATATGCAGGCAATGCGGAAAGATGGGACACATTGCATGAGTTTGCAGGTCTGGGAAGACCACCAACGACAACAAAAAGGCTACTAAGGAACAGTACAGGAAAGTACAAAAGATGACGGACAGTAGTTCCGAAGACCAGATGAGCAATAGTGAATCCGGGAACAAGAGACTAAGCTGTCTCAAACTTCACAACGTAATCGCAAAAGAGGATCACCGAACCATTTGGGTCCCCCTCACGATAGCAGGGTCCCAAGTCAAAATGGAATTGGATACAGGATCAGCCCTGACCATCATGAATCACAGAATCACAGAATCACAGAATCACAGAAACCCCACAATGCAGATAGAGGCCATTTCGGCCCATCGAGCCTGCACCGACACATATCCCACCCGATCCCTGTAACCCCTACACCAACACATATCCCACCCTATCCCCGTAACCCCACGTATTTAATCCCCCTAACACTAAGGGTCAATTTATCATAGCCAATCAACCTAACCTGCACATCTTTGGACTGTGGGAGGAAACCGGAGCACCCGGAGGAAACCCACGCAAACACGGGGAGAATGTGCAAACTCCACACAGACAGTCACCCAAGGCCGGATTCGAACCCGGGTCCCTGGCGCTGTGAGGCAACAGTGCTAACCACTATGCCACCGAGACTACGAGCAGCTATTCTCACACATACCCTTGAAAGAGACATCCATTGTCTTGAAGACGTATACGGGGCAAAAAGTATACCCCAGAGGGAAAATAAGGGTGCCTGTCGAATACAACGGCAAGGAAATACAGAAATTGTATCTGTACATACTGCAAGATGGTGGACCACCGTTATTGGGACGTGAATAGATCAGAAAGATAAGTTTAGACTGGCACTCCATTCAGGCACTGACGGTGGCTGGTAAAAAGGATGACGACGTCACACCTGGACGATTGTCAAAAATCTTAGCTAACGCCAAAGAGGTATTTCAACAAGAACTGGGAACTCTTAAAGGCGTAACCGCCTCGATAAAAATAGAAGAGAATGCAATTCCCAAGTTTTTCAAAGCAAGACCGGTACCATATGCAATTCGCCCAGCCGTCGAGGCAGAGCTGGAGAATCTGGAGAATGCAGGCGTGTTATCTAAGGTAGACTGGAGCGAGTGGGTGACACCCATCGTTCCTGTCATGAAGAAAACGTTAAACAATAAGTCTGAGGAGCCAAGGAAGGTTCGCATCTGTGGGGACTTCAAGGGGACGGTGAACCCACTCCTTCACACAATACAATATCCTCTCCCGAGGATAGAAGATATTTTCGCCTCACTATCTGGAGGGAAGCGTTTTACAAAAATTGACCTAGCACAAGCATATTTGCAGATGGAGGTTGAAGAATCCTCTAGGAAGTATCTCACGATAAACACTCACAAAGGTCTTTACCAGTATAATCGACTGGTATTCGGAGTAGCATCAGCTCCGGCGATATGGCAAAGAGCGATGGAACAAGTCCTGCAAGGGATTCCGGGGACTCAGTGTTACTTGGGCGACATCCTAGTGACAGGTGAAGATGATAGTGAACACCTTGCCAACCTAGAGCAGGTGCTCACTAGACTAAGAGAACATGGGCTACGAGCCAATCGCCCCAAGTGCGAGTTTTTTAAGAAACAGATATCGTATTGTGGCCACGTGATTGATGAAGAGGGGTTACATAAGTCCCCTGACAAAATTGAAGCGGTAGTTAAGGCTCCAGCGCCTGAAAATGTGTCGCAACTGAGGTCATTCCTCGGATTGGTGAATTACTACCATAAGTTTTTGCCGAATTTGTCCACAATTCTGCACCCACTGAACGCCCTACTACAAACTGGAGTAGCATGGAAATGGAGCGATGAATGTAAGTGGGCCTTTCAGAAGAGTAAAGACCTAATCACTTCAAGAGAAGTATTGGCTCACTACAACCCATCACTACCGATCAGACTGGTGTGTGATGCGTCTCCCTACGGCATTGGAGCGGTACTGTCACATAAATTCCTTGATGGTTCAGAGAGGCCGATAGCTTTTGCGTCACGCTCGTTAACTGCAGCCGAGCGTAACTACGCCCAGATTAACAGAGAGGCCCTCAGCCTGGTGTGGGGAATGAAGAAGTTCAATCACTACCTGCACGGTCAGAAATTTACTCTACTAACTGATCATCAACCTCTTGTCTCCATTTTCAACCCTCAGAAGGGCGTACCGATAATGACAGCACAACGGCTACAGAGGTGGTCCCTTTTCCTAGGGGCACACCAATATGACATCGAGTACAAAGGAACTAAACAGCATGGGAATGCTGATGGATTGTCGCGCCCACCGTTGCCGACGTTGGAAGAAGCACCTGCAGTGGATCCAGTGGAGATATTCCACTCGACCATAGTCGAATGTCTACCTGTGACGAATGCAAACATAGAAAAGGAAACACGAAATGCCCCGACACTCTCCTGGGTCTATGATTTAACGGTGAAGGGATGGCCAGCACATGGCGAACCACTGTTGCCAGCATTCTCGCTGAGAAGAGAACAGCTATCAGTGTGCAGAGGAACCTTGATGTGTGGATCCAGAGTAGTAATTCCACCCAAATTGAAGGATAGAGTGCTCAATAAGCTTCACGAGGGTCATCTGGGAGGGGTAAAAATGAAGAACTTAGCCAGAGCGTTTGTGTGGTGGCCGGGAATCGATAGAGAAATCGAAGAGATGACCAAGAGCTGTACAGGATGCCAGAAGGTCCAAAACGCCTCACCACAAGCCCCTCTACATCCATGGGAGTGGCCCTCATCTCCATGGCAAAGGGTGCACATTGATTTTGCTGGTCCATTTATGGACTCGATGTTTTTAATTGCGGTGGATGCACAAAGTGGCCAGAGGTAATAAAAATGTCCTCAACCACCACAGAATCACAGAAACCCCACAGTGCAGATAGAGGCCATTTCGGCCCATCGAGCCTGCACCGACACATATCCCACCCGATCCCCGTAACCCCTACACCAACACATATCCCACCCTATCCCTGTAACCCCACGTATTTAATCCCCCTAACACTAAGGGTCAATTTATCATAGCCAATCAACCTAACCCGCACATCCCGCACAGAAAAAACTATCACAGTCTTACGAACCATATTCGCCAGAAATGGGCTGCCTGAACAGATTTGCTCCGACAATGGACCACAGTTTGTGTCTGAAGAGTTCCGGAGGTTCTTAAAGAACAATGGTGTTAAGCATTACACATCCGCCCCATATCATCCAGCCACCAATGGATTGGCTGAGAGGTTCGTTCAAACATTCAAGAAGGCTATCAAGGCAATGTGTAATGAAGACATACCCCTACAACACAAGGTGGATAACTTCTTGTTTGCCTACCGGAATGCGACACATGCGGTTACCAACCAAACTCCAGCCATGATGTTCTTCAATCGAAGACTACGATGCCGCTTGGATTTGGTTAAGCCAAACATCAGAAGAGATGTGGAAAACAGGTAGTTTCAGAATATGAATGAAAGGCCGACCAGGAGTTTTAAGATAGTTCAACCAGTTTTGGCCCGGGACTACCGCACAGAGAAATGGCAGCCAGGAACGATCTGTACACGGCAAGGACCTCTAATGTATACCGTGGACGTTGGAGAGAGCATTGTAAGACGCCATGCTGACCAGATTCTAGAGTCACTGGAAAACGTCAATTCCACACCACGATCCGATACACCTGGTGATGAAACCGAAGTACCAATTGCATCTACCTCAGAATCGGGAATATTGGAAGCAGACGAACCCAACAACGACGTTGATTCCGAATCAACTCTGCCAGAAGAACCTGATACCCCAAAGAGGCGTTATCCAAACAGAATCAGGAAGCCTCCTCAAAGACTGAACTTATAATTGCTTAACTTCAGCTAATGTATATGACAACTGTAATTGTAAATATGTTATTTAATTATTAATCGAATGTTATGTACTGTTTAGCTAAAAGGGGAGGAATTGTAGTGTATGTACTTTGCAGAAGGAACTATATTCTGCAGCCAAACATCAGAAGAGATGTGGAAAACAGGTAGTTTCAGAATATGAATGAAAGGCCGACCAGGAGTTTTAAGATAGTTCAACCAGTTTTGGCCCCTGTATACTGCAGTACCAGTAGTGACCACCCCTGTATATAAGCCTGTGTAGTAACTTTGCATAGTTAGTTCCAGTTTGTCTCCACTCAGTAAAGACCTGTTGTAACCCACTCCTGCAGTCCGTGTCTCAATTACACACGGACATAATAATTTACCTTATTCTAACCCTTCGTAATCTTCAAAGCTTTTATTGGGTCACCTCTTAACCCTCTCGGCTCCTGTGGAAAAAAGTCTCAACTTCTCCAATCTCTTTGTAAGTATAACCCTTGTATATCCCTGGTACCATCCTACTGGATCGACTCTGTACCTTCGCCATTGCTTTTTTACCCTTCCTATAATGGGATACCCAAACCTGCACACAGCGGTTCACAATTGGCTTAGAGTGATGGGACCTCCAATCTTCCCTCCCTTCAGAATACAAGTGCAAGCGCATGGCTGAGCTCTGAATCTTCACCACACACCAGCACAGGTGATGCTGACAGACGGACAGAAACTTATTGCAGTACATTGAAATAAAATGTCTCTCAAAAAAAATGTAGTTAAGCATTAATCTTCACAATTCCCTGTATATAATGATTAAAACCAGATCCATTTTATACAACCATTCATGGATGGCATTAAATCGGCTCAATTTTTTAGAACCAATTCATTGCAGTGAAAATTGAACCCTGCAGTCTGGTTAATCAACCACCAGAGGGCAGTGGATAATTAAAGCAGGAACCCGCATTTATGCAGCACCTTCCATGACCTCGGGAAGTCCCGAAAGTGCTTCCACAGCCAATGAAGTACTTTTGAAGTGTAGTCGCTGTTATAGAGGCAGCATGATACCTGTGAATATGGTCAGTCAAAAAGAACCCTCACCTGTACTTTCTAAGGTAATGCTGGATTGTGACCTAATTAAAATGGCTCACTGAGAAACATAGAAACATAGAAGATAGGAGCAGGAGTAGGCCATTCGAGCCTGCTCCGCCATTCAATGAGATCATGGCTGATCATCCAAATTCAGTACCCTCCCTGTCCCTGCCTTCTCCCCATATCCCTTGATCCCTTTAGCCTCAAGAAATATATCCAACTCTTTCTTGAATATATTTAATGAACTGGCCTCCACCGCCCTCTGTGGCAGAGAATTCCACAGGTTCACCACTCTCTGGGTGAAGAAATTCCTCCTCATTTCAGTCCTAAATGTCCTAACCCTTATCCTTAGACTATGACCCCTGGTTCTGGACTCCCCGGCCATCAGAAACATCCTTCCTGCATCTAGTCTGTCCAGACCTGACAGAATTTTATAGGTTTCAATGAGATCCCCTCTCAATCTTCTAAACTCCAGTGAGTATAAGCCCAATCGACACAATCTCTCCTCATACGTCATTCCTGCCATCCCAGGTATCAGCCTGGTGAATCTTCGCTGCACTCCCTCCATGGCAAGAACGTCCTTCCTCAGGTAAGGCGACCAAAACTGCACACAATACTCAAGGTGCGTTCTCACCAAGGCCCTGCACAACTGTAGCAAGACATCCTTGTTCCTGTACTCGAACCCTCTTGCTACGAAGACCAACATACCATTTGCCTTCTTAACCGCCTGCTGCACCTGCATGCTTACCTTCAGTGACTGGTGCACAAGAACACCCAGGTCTCTTTGCACTTCCCCTTCTCCCAATCTATTGTCATTCAAATAATAATCTGCCTTCCTGTTTTTGCCTCACATTTATCCACATTATAGTGTATTTGCCATGTTTTTGCCCAATCACCCAACCTGTCCAAATCGTACTGGAGTTTCACAACATCCTCCTCACAGCTTACCCTCCCACCCAGCTTTGTGTCGTCTGCAAATTTGGAGATATTACATCCAATTCCCTCGTCCAGATCATTAATATATATTGTGAATAGCTGGGGTCCAAGGACCAATCCTTACGGTACCCCACTAGTCACTGCCTGTCACTCGGAAAACGACCCGTTTATTCCAACTCTTTGCTTTCTGTCCGCCAACCAGTTCTCTATCCAAGTCAATACCTTGCCCCCAATCCCATGTGCCTTAATTTTGCATGCTAATCTCTTGTGTGGGACCTTATCGAAAGCCTTCTGAAAGTCCAAATACACCACATCCACTGGTTCTCCCTTATCTATTTTACCAGTTACATCCTCAAAAAATTCCAGTAGATTAGTCAAGCATGATTTACCTTTTGTAAATCCATGTTGACTTTGTCTGATCCTGTCACTGTTTTCCAAGTGCTCTGCTATTACATCTTTTATAATGGACTCTAGCATTTTCCCCACTACCGATGTCAGGCTTACCGGTCTGTAATTCCCCGTTTTCTCTCTACCACCTTTTTTGAATAGTGGGGTAACATTAGCTACCCTCCAATCCATGGGTACTGTTCCAGATTCCATCGAATGTTGGAAGATGACCAGCAATACATCTACTATCTCTAGGGCCACTTCCTTAAGTACCCTGGGATGTAGACCACCAGGCCCTGGGGATTTATCGGCCTTCAGTCCCATCAATTTTCCTAACACCATTTCCCTACAAATACTGATTTCTTTCAGTTCCTCCCTTTCATCAGACCCTATGTTCCCCGGCATCTCTGGGAGGTTATTTGTGTCCTCCTTTGTGAAGACAGAACCAAAGTATGTATTTAGTTGGTCTGCTATTTCCTTGTTTCCCATTATAAATTCCCCTGATTCTGACTGTAAGGGACCTACGCTTGACTTCACCAATCTTTTTCTCTTCACATATCTATAAAAGCTTTTACAGTCAGTTTTTATGTTCCCTGATAGCTTACTCTCATACTCTATTTTCCCCCTCTTAATTAATCCCTTTGTCCTCCTTTGTTGAATCCTAAACTGCTCCCAATCCTCAGGATTATTGCTTTTTCTAGCCAATTTATATGTCCTCTCCTTGGATCTTATGCTATCCCTAATTTCCCTTGTTAGCCACGGTTGAGTCATCGTTTTTGTTTTATTTTTATGCCAAACTGGGATGAACAAATTCTGTAGCTCATCCATTCGGTCTTTGAATGTTTGCCATTGCCTATCCACCGCCAACCCTTTGAGTGCCATTCCCCAATCAATCCTACCCAACTCGCTCCTCAGACCATCGTAGTTTCCTTTATTTAAATTGAGGACCCTTGTCTCTGAGTCAACTACTTCATTCTCCATCTTAATGAAGAATTCGATCATATTATGATCGTTCTGACCCAAGGGGCCTCGTACAAGATTGCTAATTAATCCTTTCTCGTCACATAATACCCAGTCTAAGATGGCCTGATCTCTGGTTGGTTCCTCGACATATTGGTCCAGGAAGCCATCCCGTAAACACTCCAGGAATTCCTCCTCCACAGTATTGTTACTAATTTGGTTGGCCCAATCTAGATGTAGATTAAAGTCACCCATGATGACTGCTGTGCCCTTATTGCACGCTTCTTTAATTTCCCTTTTAATGCCATCCCCAACCTCCGCCTTACTGTTGGGAGGTCTATATACCACTCCCACTAATGTTTTTTTCCCCTTAGTATTTCTCAATTCTACCCATACAGATTCCACATCATCAGAGCTAATATCCTTCATTACAATTGTATTAATCCCTTCTTTAACCAGTAATGCTACCCCACCTCCCTTTCCTTTTTGCCTATCTTTCCTGAATATCGAATACCCCTGGATGTTGAGTTCCCAATCTTGGCCATCCTTGAACCACATTTCCGTAATCCCAACCAAATCATATTCGTTTACCTCTATTTGCGCAGCCAATTCATCCACCTTATTACAAATGCACCTCGCATTAAGACAGAAAACCTTCAGGCTTGTTTTTTTTAACGCTCTTAGACCTATTAGAATTATTATTTACTGTGGCCACGTTTGATTTCTCTGACTGCCACTTTTGTTTTTCTCCTTCCTATCTTTTGCTTTTATCCCTGTTTTCCTTTCCTCTGTCTCCCTGCTCAGGTTCCCAACCCCCTGCCATTTTAGTTTAAACCCCCCCGAACAGTGCTAGCAAACCTCCCCACAAGGATATTTGTCCCGCTCTGGTTCAGGTGCAACCCGTCCGACTTGTACAAGTCCCACCTTCCCCAGAAGCAGGCCCAGTGATCCAGGAAACTAAAGCCCTCCCTCCTGCACCAACTCTTTAGCCACGCATTCATCTGCTCTATCCTCCTATTCCTATACTCACTAGCACGTGTCACTGGGAGTAATCCAGAGATTACAACCTTTGAGGTCCTACTCTTTAATCTGCTACCTAGCTCCCTAAATTCTTGCTGCAGGGCCTCATCCCTCTTCCTACCTATGTCGTTGGTCCCAATGTGAACCACGACCTCTGCCTGTTCACACTCCCCCTTCAGAATGCCCTGCAGCTGTTCAGTGACATCCTTGACCCTGGCACCAGGGAGGTAACAACCATCCTGGAGTCACGTCTACGGCCACAGAAACGCCTATCGGTTCCCCTTACGATAGAATTCCCTACCACTATTGCTCTCCCACTCTTTTTCCTCCCTTCCTGAGCAGCAGAAGCACCCCGGTGCCAGGAAGTTGGCTGCTGCTGCCTTCTCCTGGTGAGTCATCCCCCTCAACAGTATCCAAATTGGTATACCTGTTTGAAAGGGGGATGGCCACAGGGTTCCCCTGCACTACCTGCCTGCTTCTATTGCTCCGCCTGGTGGTCACCCATTTCCCTTCTGCCTGTGCAGCTCTACCCTGCGGCGTGACCAACTCATCAAACGTGTAATCCACGACCCTCTCAGCATCGTGAATGCTCCACAACCCATCCATCCGCAGCTCCAGCGCCTCAATACGGCCCGTTAGTAGCTGCACTGGATGCATTTCTGGCACACGTGGTCGTCAGGGACACTGGCAGCATCCCTGAATACCCACATAGAGCAAGAGGAGCATAACACGGGGCTGGGCTCTCCTGGCATGACTTACCCCTTTAATTAATTTAAATTAATTCAATACCACCAGTTAAAGATATACTCTAGGGCGCTTATTTACCAACTGTCCCCACTATACCACAGAGACCCAAGAAAATATAAACTGCAGAATTTAAGCTTGTAATGAAAAGGAGAAAGAAATACTCACCAACCAATCACTTACCTGCTTCCTGGTGACGTCACACTTGGATTACTTTTTACCTCTCTCCCCTGTTGCTGAATTGGTCGGGCCTCGCCTCACTCCTCCTTTTAACTGCCACCTCGCCTCTTACCTCACGCAGGTCCGCTCTGGTCGAGCCTCGCTCTTCACTGCACTCCCAGGTCAGCCGCTGTGGTCGGGCCTCGCCTCACTCCTCCTTTTAACTGCCACCTCGCCTCTTACCTCACGCAGGTCCGCTCTGGTCGAGCCTCGCTCTTCACTGCACTCCCAGGTCAGCCGCTGTGGTCGGGCCTCGCCTCGCTCCTCCTTTTAACTGCTGCCTCGCCTCGTATCTCAAGCAGGTCCGCTCTGGTCGGGCCTCGCTCCTCACTGCCCTCCCAGGTCAGCCGCTGTGGTCGGGCCTCGCCTCGCTCCTCCTTTTAACTGTCGATTTTCCTGGAGCCGTCAAGCGGGGTTTCAGGCGTGTTGGGGGGGTGGAAATCCCGAATTCGGGGGTCCCGACACCATCGCGCCCAAAACCCCGCTTCACGCAAGTTTCAGAGGTGGCGGGTACCCGCCCCGCACTGGGACCCGCCGACCCCAGGCGGGAAGAGATTAGTGCCAATTAACTGCCTGTTAACAGGTAGTTAACAGGCAGTTTTTAGCCTAATCCCTATTTTGAGGGGTGTTGTGTGGGATTCCCGATGGCTCCAAACCATGCCAGGTTAGAGCAGGCGGGCCGTCGGGATGAAGGGGTCGCGATGGCGGTGTTCAGGTGAGTGATGGGTGCATGAGTACAAAGGTAAGTGTGTTTGGTGTGCCTAAAGCGTGTAAAGAACTTTTACTTACCTGTACTTACCTTAACAGTGTTTCTTCCTGTAGGCGTCGGGAGCGCATCACTCAGCCGGCACTTAAAGCTGAATGGCTGCGATCTGTGAAAAGTGACAGCCTTCAGCTTTGAGTGCTGCTGAGAGTTCTAACTGAGTCTGTGCAGAAGGACTCATGTTAGAACTCAGACTGTCAGTGTTTGGCAGCTTCAAACAGCTGTGAAACACTGATATTTCATCTGTCAAGAACTCTTGACAGATGAAATTGCAGTCTGTGACGTCACCTGTTGCCGGGTGGCCCTTAATTGGCCTGCTGAGCCCGCTGGGCGGGCTCAACAAGGTCAATCAAGGGAAAATCGCGCAGATTGGCCGGACGTTAATGTAGGCGGGTCTAAAACCCGAAAGTTGTAGTCCCGCCTTCTTCCCGACAGCTTCGGGAAAATCGACCCCCCGATGTCTGGTACTCTCTGTTTCTCAAACTCTTTCTCTCAGTCTGTCACACTCTCACTCTAGATCTCGCCTTCTCAATCTCTGTACATCTGATACTCTGTTTCTCACACTCTCTCAGTCTGTCTCACTCACTTTTTCTCTCTCACTCTAGATTTCTCCTTTCCCTGTCTCCATATGTAGGGATCTACATTGGGGCCTCAGCTTTTCACCATATAAATTCAATCACTTGGATGAACATAGGAACAGGAGTAGGCCATTGAGCCCCTCGAGCCTATTCCGCCATTCAATGAGATCATAGCTGATCTGCGACCTAACTCCATTAACCCCCTTTGCCCCATATCCCTTAATACCTTTGGTTAACAAAAAGCTATCAATCACAGATTTAAAATTAACAATCGATCTAGCATCAATTGCCGCTTGTGGAAGAGAGTTCCAAACTTCTACCACCCTTTGTGTGTATAAGTGTTTCCTAATTTCACTCCTGAAAGGTCTGGCTCTAATTTTTAGACTATGCCCCCTAGTCCTAGAATCCCCAGCCAATGGAAATAGGTTCTCTCGATCTACCCTATCTGTTCTCCTTAATATCTTGAAAACTTCAATCAGGTCACCCCTTAACCGTCTAAATTCTAAGGAACACAACCCTCGTTTGTGTAATCGCTCCTCGTAATTTAACCCTTGGATTCCAGTTATCATTCTGGTAAACCTACGCTTTCTCCAAGGCCAATATATCCTTGCTAAGGTGTGGTGCCCAGAACTGCTCACCATCTTCCAGGTGTGGTCTAACCAGGGCTTTGTATAGCTGCAGCATAACTTCTACCCCCTTGTATTCTAGTCCTCTAGATATAAAGGCCAGTATTCCATTAGCTTTTTTGATTATTTCCTGCACCTGTCCATGACATTTTAATGATCTGTGTACCTGGACCCCCAAGTCTCTTTGGACCTCCACTGTCTTTAGTTTTTCACCATTTAGAAAGTACCCTGTTCTATGCTTTTAGGTCCAAAGTGGATGACCTTACAATTGCCTACATTGAAATCCATTTGCCACAGTTTTTGCCCATTCACTTCGTCTATTAATATCTCTTTGTAATTTTATGCTTCCACCTACATTGCTTACAATGCCGCCTATCTTTGTTGTAGGGGGTGGTGTGTGTGGTCAGCTTCCCCGCTGACTCCTTTGAGCAGTTCGAATCGCTCCCACTCCCTTTTGTTCTAGACTTTGGACTTATTTGGGGGGTCGTAATAAACTTGCAACAGACACCCGGGTTAGTCAAAAAGAATTCAGATCTTTATTTTGAGACAGGAAAATATACAATACAATAAAACTTACACTTTAAAAGGGTGGGGAATACACGGAATAAGCGAGGGAGAATTACAATATACAAAATCCCTTTCCCTCCCAACCCCACTACACTAGCTAGGCTGGAATCCAGAGGACCAGGAAATGCTCACCAAAAACGACTTTCTTGACAGTTGTAGAGGTTCGCGATTTCAGGGTTCTCTTTAGTTGTGGCGGTTGGGGCCTGCCGTACCTCAGACGTGGTAGAAGACTGTACCTGCATTGGGTCTTCAGTTGGGTTGAGTCCGCTGATGCGGTTAGTCGCTCTGTTGGATCTATTGGGTAAGTACCCAATTTTCTTTGGTTAGGGCTAGTTTTAGAGTCTTTTGTGTCCAAATCTTACCTAGGGGTAAGTCAGACTAGCCTGTAGAGTGGAAACAAGTCTTTGGTTCGTGAGTTTTTCGGCAGTTGGTTTCTTGTTGGTCGTGGTGGCCCAATATTACCCGGTTGGTGGTAATATTGGCTGTTGTTGGTTTCTGTAGGCCTTTGGTTGCCGCGATCTCTGTTGCTTCTTTTCTTCCTTCGAGTCGCCGATGATGGTCTTTCTCTTGAGCTGGTTGGCTGAACTTGAACTCGGACTCGGACTTCTGAGCTGACTCGAACTGGTAACAAAACTGACTGACTGTGTTGTACTGCTGAACTGAAAAGGCAGGCCTCAATTATACTAATTTGGGGCTTGGCTTGCCTGACCACCAAATCTCGGTTTCCTTTGTAAAATTTGGCGGGCTCGTTATTTTTAATGTCCTTTAAAACTTTAACGAGCTTCGGGGATGGCCCATCCAAAACCTAATGAGTTTAGGGGATGGCTCACCCAAACTTAATTGGCTTTTAACTGGTTTCAGGATTGCCTTGAAACCAATTTAAAATGCAAAACGTTTGTCAATCTTTTTAATTGACTTTGAACTGTGGTTTGTTTATGGTAACTGTCGGGCTGATGTACTTTCTTTTGTATGGCTGGAGACATGTCCTGTTTACTTGATACCTGGCTCTGCGACTTCTGGGCGGGAAAACAGGCTTCATCGTCTTTATGTAAAACTGGGGCGGCCCTGGACATTCCTTAGACAGTCCAATATCCAAACCTCAGGGGCCCACCCCGCCACCCCGCTGTTCCAGCCTTTTGCAAGCCTGAACATGTCTTTTAAAACAGCCAAATCTTCCTGGGATTATTATTTTAAATCCCTTTTACCCAATAACCTTGAAAACAGTCTAAAAAGTCTCTTCCTTAAACAATCTCTTTAAAATCCTTCTGTTTAGGCCCAACCACACTTTTACCCCTTTTCCAGATTCCTTCTGTGATGTTCCCAAAATCATTTTTAAAATGACCTTCCTCGTGTTCTGGGGTTGTGCAGAAATTTTCGAACCTTACATTGCGTCATCCACAGACTTGGATATGTGGCTTTCTATCCCATTATCTAAGTTGTTAATAAATACTGTGAATAGTTGAGGCCCAACACAGATCCCTGCAAGACACCATTAGTCACCTGCCAATTTGAGTCGCTACCCATTATCCCTCCTGCCTGTCTCCTGCCGCTCAGCTAATTTCCTAACCAGGTCAATAATTTGCCCTCAATTCCATGGGCTTCTACCTTAGTTAACTGTCTCTTATGTCGGACTTTATTAAATGCCTTCTGGAAGTCCATATAAATAACATCCATAGACATTCACCTGTCCACTACTTTAGTCACCTCTTCAAAAAATGTAATCAGGTTTGTCAGGCATGACCTACCTTTCACAAATCCATGCTAGCTCTCTCTGATCAGCTGAAAATTTCAGTCACCCTATCCTTAATTATAGACTCTAGTAATTTCCCGACAACAGATGTTAGGCTAACTGGTCTATAATTCCCTGCTTTCCCTCGCTCACCTTTCTTAAATAGCAGAGTGAGTGACGTGTGCAATTTTCCAATCTAAAGGAACCGTTCCCGAATCAAGAGAACTTTGGAACATTATAGTTAGGCCATCAACAATGTGCTCACCTACTTTCTTTAAAACTCGAGGATGGAAACCATCTGGTCCTGGGGATTTGTCACTCCTTAGTGCCATTATTTTCTTCATTACTGTTATTTTGCTTACGTTAATTTTGGTGAGTCCCTGTTCCTGAATATTAGTTTCCTTGGGATTTTTGGCATGCTATCCTCTTCCTCGACTGTAAATACTGGCACAAAGTAATTATTCAATATGTCCGCCATTTCCTTATTTTCATTTACAATATCACCGTTATCAAGGGGCCCACATTGCTCTTGACTACCCTCCTCTTCGTAATATAATTGTAAAAAAAAGTGTTGATTTTGATATTCCTTGCAAGTTTCCTTTCATACTCCCTTTTTGTAGCTCTCACTATCTGTTTTGTGACTCTTTGCTGTTCTTTGTATCTCTCCCAGTTGCCAGGATCTGTTCTTGTTTTTGCATTTTTGTATGCTTTTTCTTTTAGTTTTATGTTGTCCCTGGCAAGTAGAGCTCTTGCCCCCTAGAGGTATAAGCTGGTTCTGTATCACATTAAATTCTTTTTTAACATCTTCCACTGATATTCTGTCATTTTACCCATTTAATAGATTTGCCCAGTTTACTGTGGACAGTCTCTGTCTCATCGCATTGAAGTTGGCCTTACCCAAATCTAGAATCTTAGTAGTTGTTTCGCGTTTCTCCCTTTCAAACACTACATTGAACTCTATGATCGCTATTAGATAAATGTTCAAGCACCATTAGGCTGTTAACTAAATCTGGCTCATTACTAAATCTAATACGGCCTTCCCCCTTGTTGGTTCTAGGACATATTGTTGCAGAAAACTATCCTGAACACACTCAAGAAATTCACTACCTTTCTGACAGGCGCTAGTCTGCTTGTTCCAACCTATATGAAAGTTAAAATCCCCCATTAAAACCACTCTGCCTTTACTACACGCTTGTCTAATCTCTGCATTTATACAATCTAGCACTTCACAGCTGCTACCAGGGGGCCTAGACACAACTCCCACTACAGTCTTGGATCCTTTTCTATTTCTCAATTCTACCCATAAAGTCTCCACTGCCTGCTTACCTCTCTTTATATCCTCTCTTATCATTGAAGTGATTTCATCTTTAATCACTAAGGCTAATCCTCCCCCTCTACCATTTTCCTTATCTTTCCTATAGAAGGAATAGAGAGTTATATATCCAGGTTTGCAGATGACACCAAGTTAGGGGGCACAGTAAGTTGTGTGGATGGGAGCAGGAAATTACAAAGGGACATGGACAGATTAAGTGAATGGACAAAACTGTGACAGATGGAGTTCAATGTGGGCAAGTAAGGTCACCCACTTTGGACCCAAGAAAGACAAATCAGAATTTTCTTTTAATGGCGAGAGTCTAGAAACTGTGGAAGAACAAAAGGGATTTAGGAGTCCATGTACACATCACTGAAAGCTGGTGGACAGGTACAAAAAATAATGAAAAAGACTAATGGAATACTGGCCTTTATCTCAATGGAGCTGGAATACAAAGGGGAGGAAGCTGTGCTTCAGTTGTACAGAACCTTGGTCAGACCACATCCAACAGTCACTGCACTTCAATTATAGCACAGAAGGAGGCCATTAACCCCATTGTGCCTATGCTGGGGCGGCTCGTCTGTGATTTAACCAAAACCCTGGAGTGGGACGTGAATCCACGACCATCTGACATGAGGCGAGAACGCTACAGCTGAGCTGTGGTTGAAGGAAAATCAGGCGGGTCCTGTAGGGGTTTTCTCCGT
This sequence comes from Somniosus microcephalus, assembly GCF_052327205.1. Taxonomy (NCBI): domain Eukaryota; kingdom Metazoa; phylum Chordata; class Chondrichthyes; order Squaliformes; family Somniosidae; genus Somniosus; species Somniosus microcephalus. The sequence continues at coordinate 69,603,390 of NC_140995.1, read as the reverse complement.
GTTCCGCCCAGACGCGAAAGACCAAAATCTAATCGCCCCCTCCCCCACGGCATTTACATGCAGTATATTTCAACACAGTGGACGAGAATTGTGTTCGGCAGGGGGAGCTCATCATTGTGTAGGTGGGAGCAGGTACACAGGGACAAAAACACTACTGAGTGGGTGGGCCAAACTGTGGCGGATGCTGTTCGATGCGATTTATAAATCCCACTTCTCCTCTCTAGTCCGTGTGCAGGACCGATGGTTACTTCTCCATCAACGTGCCCAGCTGGTTTAAGCTGCACCAGGTGGTGAGCCCCCTGGTGAAACGGGTGTGTGACACCGAGCGGCTGGTCTGCAGCAAGACCTGCTTCAACTCCGCCGACATTGGCTTCGTGGTGGACGGCTCAAGCAGTGTGGGCACCGACAACTTCCGCACCGTCCTGCAGTTCGTAGCCAACATCAGCCGGGAGTTTGAGATCTCCGACACGGCCACGCGGATCGGAGCCGTGCAGTACACCTACGAACAGAGGCTGGAGTTCGGCTTCGGTGAGCACAGCACCAGGGACGCGGTAACTAACGCCATCAAGAATATCAGGTACTGGAGTGGCGGGACCAGCACAGGCGAGGCCATCAGCTACGCATCAAAGCATCTCTTCAGTAAGTCCAAACCCAACAAAAGGAAGCTCATGATCGTCATCACAGACGGAAGGTCTTACGACGATGTCCGGTCTCCTGCGCTGGCTGCTCATAGAAATGGTAAGATCAGTGGGGAGAGGGCGCACGGTGAAACAGTACTGGTCAATGGGGAGAGAGCGCACAGTGAAACAGTACTGGTCAATGGGGAGAGAGAACGCACGGTGACACAGTACTGGTCACTGGGGAGAGCACACGGTGAAACAGTACTGGTCAATGGGGAGAGAGCGCACGGTGAAACAGTACTGGTCAATGGGGAGAGAGCGCACGGTGAAACAGTACTGGTCAATGGGGAGAGAGCGCACGGTGGAACAGTACTCGGAACTGGGGAGAGAGCGCACGGTGAAACAGTACTGGTCACTGGGGAGAGCGCACGGTGAAACAGTACTGGTCACTGGGGAGAGCACACGGTGAAACAGTACTGGTCAATGGGGAGAGAGCGCACGGTGAAACAGTACTGGTCAATGGGGAGCGAGAACGCACGGTGACACAGTACTGGTCACTGGGGAGAGCACATGGTGAAACAGTACTGGTCAATGGGGAGAGAACGCACAGTGAAACAGTACTGGGGAGAGCGTGCACGGTGAAACAGTACTGGTCAATGGGGAGAGAGCGCACGGTGGAACAGTACTAGGAACTGGGGAGAGAGCGCACGGTGAAACAGTACTGGTCACTGGGGAGAGCGCACGGTGAAACAGTATTGGTCAGTGGGGAGAGAGCGCACGGTGAAACAGTACTGTTCACTGGGGAGAGAGTGCACGGTGAAACAGTACTGGTCAATGGAGAGAGAACGCATGGTGACACAGTACTGGTCACTGGGGACAGCATGCACGGTGAAATAGTACTGGTCAATGGGGAGAGAGTGCACGGTGAAACAGTACTGGTCAATGGGGAGAGAGAACGCACGGTGAAACAGTACTGGTCAATGGGGAGAGAGTGCACGGTGAAACAGTACTGGTCAATGGGGAGAGAGAACGCACGGTGAAACAGTACTGGTCAATGGGGAGAGAGCGCATGGTGAAACAGTACTGATCAATGGGAGAGTGCACGGTGAAACAGTACTGGTCAATGGGGAGAGAGTGCACGGTGAAACAGTACTGGTCAATGGGGAGAGAGAACGCACGGTGAAACAGTACTGGTCAATGGGGAGAGAGCGCATGGTGAAACAGTACTGATCAATGGGAGAGTGCACGGTGAAACAGTACTGGTCACTGGGGAGAGAGAGTGCACGGTGAAACAGTACTGGTCAATGTGGAGAGAACGCACGGTGAAACAGTTCTGGTCAATGGGGAGAGAGTGCACGGTGAAACAGTACTGGTCACTGGGGAGAGAGTCGTCTTCTCTTAGGCAGTCCCTCAGAACCGAGGATGACTTGCTTCCACATTAAAAATGAGTTCGCAGGTGACTGATTAGTCCAATGCGGGACCTACAGTCTCTGTCACAGGTGGGGCAGACAGTGGTTGAAGGGGCGGGTGGGTGGGGTGCTTGGGTTGACGTGCGCTCCTTGTGCTGTCTGCGCTTGGCTTCCGCTTGCTCCCGGTGAAGAGACTCGAGGTGTTCGGCGCCTTCCCGAATGCTTCTCCTCCACTTTGTGCGGTCTTGGGCCAGGGATTCCCAGGTGTCGGTGGGGATTTTGCACTTTTTCAAGGAGGTTTTGAGGATGTCCTTGAAGCGATTCCTCTGCCCAACTGGGGCTCTCTTGCCGTGCCAGAGCTCCGAGTAGAGCGCTTGTTTTGGGAGTCTCGTATCGGGCATGCAGACAATGTGACCCGTCCATCGGAGCTGATTGAGCGTTGTCAAAGCTTCGATGCTGGGGATGTTGGCCTGAGCAAGTACACTGACGTTGGTGCGCCTATCCTGCCAATGGATTTGCAGGATCTTGCAGAGGCAGCGTTTGTGGTACCTCGCCAGTGCTTTGAGGTGCCTGCTGAACATGGTCCATGCCTCTGAGGCATACAGCAGGGCGGGTATCACTGCTGCCCTGTAGACCATGAGCTTAGTGCCGGGTTTGAGGTCCTGGTCTTCAAACACTCTCTTCCTCAGGCGACCGAAGGCTGCACGGGCACACTGAAGGCGGTGTTGGACTTCGTCGTCGACGTCTGCCCTTGTTGACAGTAGGCTCCCGAGGTATGGAAAGTGGTTCACGTTGTCCAAGGCCTTATTGTGGATTTTGATAGTCGGGGGGGCAGCACTGTGTGGCGGGGGCAGGTTGGTAGAGGACCTTTGTCTTACGGATGTTTAGTGTAAGGCCTATGCTTTCGTATGCTGCGGTGAAGGTGTTGACGATGGTTTGGAGTTCGACCTCCGAGTGAGCGCAGACGCAAGCATCATCTGCATACTGTAATTCGACGACAGAGGATGGGATGACCTTGGATCTGGACTGGAGGCGACGGAGGTTGAACAGTTTCCCGTTTGTTCTGTAAATTAGCTCCACTCCAGTGGGGAGCTTACTGAGGGCGAGATGGAGCATTGTAGCAAGGAAAATCGAGAAGAGCGTTGGTGCAATGACACAGCCTTGCTTGACCCTGGTTCGTACGTGAATTGGGTCTGTGGTGGAACCGTTGGTCAGGATCACGGCTTGCATGTCGTCGTGAAGCGGGCGGAGGATAGTGACAAAACTTGAGGGCAGCCGAATTTGAGGAGGACACTCCATAATCCCTCACGGTTGACAGTGTCGAAGGCCTTTGTGAGATCAAAGGCGGCCATGTACAGTGGTTGGTGCTGTTCCCTGCATTTCTCTTGTAATTGACGTGCGGTGAAGATCATGTCCATTGTGCCCCTTAGTGGGCGGAATCCGCATTGCGACTCTGGGAGGAGCGCTTCAGCCACTGGGAGAAGGTGATGGAGGAGAATTCTTACGATGACTTTCCCTGTGGCAGATAGCAGGGAAACTTCTCTGTAATTACCGCAATCGGACTTGTCACCTTTCTTGAAGATGGTCACAATTACGGCGTCTCTGAGATCCCCTGGCATGCTCTCCTCCTTCCAGTTAAGAGAAATGAGTTCATGAATTCACGCCAGTAGTGCTTCTCCGCTATGCTTTAGTGCCTCGGCGGGGATTCCATCTGCTCCCGAGGCCTTGTTGTTCTTCAGTTGTTGGATGGCCTTTTCAACCTCATGCCGGGCTGGGGTTGTGCCGAGATGGTGGCAGGTAGCATGCTGTGGGATGGAGTTGCAGACACTCGTGTCGAAGACAGAGTCATGGTTAAAGAGATCTTTGAAGTGCTCCTTCCAGCAGGCACTGACTGCTTCCCTGTCCTTGAGGAGTACCTCTCCAGTCTTGGCCCGCAGTGGGGAAGGGCCTTGGGTGCTTGGGCCGTAGATGGTCTTGACTGCGCTAAAGAATCCACGCACGTCGCGGTTGTCGGCTAGCTGCTGGATCTCCTGCGCTTTCTCCATCCACCATCTATTCTTTAGGTCACGAGTTTTTTGTTGGACCTCGGTCTTCAGGCGTCTGTAGAGCTGCTTTCTTGCTCTCGAGTTCTGTTGTTGTTTCCAGATCAGGAATGCCTTGCGTTTGTGGCTTATTAGGTCCTGGATCTCCTGGTCGTTCTCGTCGAACCAGTCTTGGTGTTTCCTGGTCGAGTGACCGAGCGTCTCTTCACAGGTGCTGATTATGGAGGCCTTGAGTGCAGACCAGACGCTGTGGGCATTCTGTGTCTCTACATCACTGGGAGTCGTCAGGTTGGTTGTGAGACGCAAGCTGAATAGGGCTTTCTTAGCGGGGTCTTTGAGTGCTCCAGCGTTAATTTTCCTGCGGCATTGTTTCTGTTGCCGCCGCTGTTTTAGGGCTACATTGATGGAGTAGCAGTATGTTTGTGTGTGTGTGCTAGGCCATTGTAGCAGAGCCTTGTCTCCAATCGTCTTGGACCCCCTTGCCATTGGACCACAACCTTGCTCTGTCAAGCCCGTGTGGTAGCTAGTGTGCAACGACCACCCCACATTAAAAGAATTCACGCACAAGCATCTTCCACCCTTTAAAATGAAGTTCGGGACCTGAGTGCGAGTCATCAAACAGTGCTCTGAGTTTGGGTAAGTGTGAGAGTTCTTTAATTGTTATTTCTCTTTAAATCATCCTTGATAAGATTACTTAAGCAGTTTAAGTAAAGGGGAAAAGTTAAATATTTGGGATTCTGTTGGTTTAAGAAGAGTAAAACAAGGTTACCCTGCAGTAGGAGTAAATTGGCACAGCAGGCAGTGGAAACCAGTTTTCTAACCAATCAGCAGGGGTGACTCATTTGGCTGTAAACAAACAAACAGTATAAAAAGACCAGTCCTAGTGCGAGCAAGCACTGAGTGCAAGTCATCAAAGAGTGCTCAGAGTTTGGGTAAGTGGGGTGTTAGGGTAAGTGGGGTGTTAGGTGCTCTTTTCAAACTTTAACTCTGTGGGTTGTAGTTAATAAGGCCTTTCTGGTGCAGAGTGACTGTTGGTAAACCATTTAACTGGTGTAACTAGAGGGATTGATTTAATTTAAATCCAATTAATTAAAGGGGATACTAGCATCTAAAATCGGGCAGAGGGTGTCCATAACTAACAATAAAAAATGTAATTAATTACATAGAATGGAGCAGGTGATGTGTTACTGTTGCGAGATGTGGGAGCTGGTGAACCCCATTGAGGCTCACGGTGATTATGTCTGTGACAAGTGTCTGCTGCAACAGGAACTCCAGCTCCGTGTTGATGAGCTGGAGTCTGAGCTTCAGACACTGCGACACATCAGGGAGGGGGAGAAGTACCTGGGCTCTGTGTATCAGGAGGTGGTCACACCTATGAAGTTAATTAATTCAGATGTAGCCCATGGTCAGGGACAGGATGGTGTGACTACGAGTGAGGCAGGTACGGGGATCCAGGAGGTAGAGCTGGAGGAGCCGCAGCCCTTGCTCTTGTCCAACAGGTTCGAGGTTCTTACTCCCTGTGGGGACAGGAGCAGGGACTGCAGGGAGGATGAGCAACCTGGCCACAGCACCATGGAACAGGGGGCCATTCAAGAGGGGGGAGTAAATAGAAATGTTGTAGTGGTAGGGGATAGTATTATTAGGGGGAGAGATAGAGTTCTCTGCAGCTGCGAGCAAGAGTCCCGAAGGCTGTGTTGCCTACCCGGTGCCAGGGTTAAGGACATCTCCTCTGGGCTGGAAAGAAACTTGCAGTGGGAGGGGGTGGATCCAGTTGTCGTGGTCCATGTTGGTACAAACGACGTAGATAGGACTAGGAAGCCGGTTCTGTTAAAGGAGTATGAGCAGCTAGGGGTCAAATTAAAAAACAGAACCTCAAGGGTAATAATCTCTGGATTATTACCTGAGCCACGAGCGAATTTGGCTAGGACAAATAAAATTAGAGAGTTAAATGCGTGGCTCAAAGACTGGTGTGGGAGAAATGGGTTTTGCTTCCTGGGACACTGGCACCAGTACTGGGGCAGGAGGGAGCTGTTCCGTTGGGATGGGCTTCACTTGGCCAGTGCTGGGACTAGAGTCCTGGTGGATCATATAACTAGGGCTGTAGAGAGGGCTTTAAACTAACTAGTGGGGGAGAGGTTCCTAGAGAGCAAATAATAAAAATGACAACAGAGAAGGTCATAGACTTAGGTAGCAGTGGGGAAATTAAAAACCAGAGCGTGTCAGGAAGGGGCAGAAGGAATGGAGTAAAAGGTAAAGTAATAAAAAGGGCAAAAGCAGGAACTAAGTGTCACAAAACATCTTTGAAAGTTCTCTATCTGAATGCACGTGGCATTCGTAACAAAATAGACGAGTTAATGGCACAATTAACTACATATGGGTATGATCTTGTGGCCATTACAGAAACATGGCTGCAGGGTGACAATGCCTGGGAATTAAACATACCAGGTTATTTAATGATCAGGAAGGACAGGCAGGAAGGAAGGGGAGGTGGGGTGGCTATGTTAATAAAGGAAGGAATCACTGTAATACAGAGAAATGATATTGGGTCAAAAGATCAGGATAATGAAACAGTTTGGGTGGAGGTAAGGAATAATAAGGGGAAAAAAACTAGTGGGCGTAGTCTATACGCCTCCGAACAGTTGCAACTCTGTTGGAAGGAGTATCAATCAGGAAATAGTTGAGGCTTGTAATAAGGGAACATCTATAATTATGGGGGTTTTTAACTATCATATTAATTGGACAAATCAAATTGGGCAGGGCTGCCTTGAGGATGAGTTCATTGAGTGTATTAGGGATGGGTTTCTTGAGCAGTATGTAACTGAACCGACCAGGGGGCAAACAACCTTGGATCTGGTCCTGTGTAACGAGACACGATTAATTAAAAATGTCCTAGTAAAGGATCCCCTTGGAATGAGTGACCATAACATGGTTGAATTCCATATTCAATTAGAGGGTGAGAAGGGTGGATCTCAAACAAGCGTGCTAAGCTTGAATAAAGGAGACTATGAAGGTATGAGAGCGGAATTGAGTAGAGTGGATTGGGAAAATAAATTAAAGGGTAAGACGATACATGATCAGTGGTGTACATTTAAGGAGTTATTTTACAACTTCCAAAAAATATATATTCCACTGAGAAGAAAAGGGTGTAAAAGAAAAGACAGCCATCCGTGGCTAAGTAAAGAAATTAAGGATAGTATTCGACTAAAAACAAGGGCATATAAGGTAGCCAAATCTAGTGGGAGGATAGAGGATTGGGAAAACTTTAAAAGACAGCAAAAAATAACAAAAAGATTGATTAAGAAAGGGAAGATAGATTATGAAAGTAAATGAGCAAAAAATATAAAAACAGATAGTAAGAGTTTTTATAGTTATATAAAAAGAAAAAGGGTGGCTAAAGTAAATGTTGGTCCCTTAGAGGATGAGACCGGGAAATTAATGGTGGGAAATATGGAGATGGCAAAAACACAATGAATATTTTGTATCAGTCTTTACAGTAGAGGACACTAAGAATATCCCAACACTGGACAAACAGGGGGCTATGGGGGGGGGGAGGAGCTAAACACGATCAAAATCACTAAGGAAGTGGTACTCGGTAAAATAATGGGACTCAATGCGGATAAATCACCTGGACCTGATGGCTTACATCCTAGGGTCTTGAGGGAAGTGGCGGTAGGGATTGTGGATGCATTGGTAATAATTTTCCAAAACTCCCTGGACTCAGCAAAGGGCCCGGCAGACTGGAAAACTGCTAATGTAACACTCTTATTTAAAAAGGGCAGTAGACAGAAGGCTGGAAACTATAGACTGGTTAGCCTAACATCTGTGGTAGGTAAAATTTTGGAGTCCATTATTAAGGAGACAGTAACAGGACATTTGGATAATCATAATTTAATAGGACAAAGTCAGCATGGTTTTATGAAGGGGAAGTCATGTTTGACAAATTTGCTGGAGTTCTTTGAGGAAGTAGCATATAGGGTGGATAAAGGGGAACCAGTGGACGTAGTGTATTTAGACTTCCAAAAGGCATTTGACAAGGTGCCACACAAAAGATTATTGCTTAAGATAAAAAATCACGGGATTGGGGGTAATATTCTGGCATGGATAAAGGATTGGCTATCTAACAGAAGGCAGAGAGTTGGGATAAATGGTTCATTCTCAGACTGGCAATCAGTAACTAGTGGTGTTCCGCAGGGGTCAGTGCTGGGTCCCCAACTCTTTACAATCTATATTAACGATTTGGAGGAGGGGACCGAGTGTAACATATCAAAGTTTGCAGATGATACTAAGATGGGAGGGAAAGTAGTGAGTGAGGAGGACATAAAAAACCTGCAAAGGGATATAGACAGGCTAAGTAAGTGGGCAGAGATTTGGTAGATGGAATACAATCCTGGAAAGTGTGAGGTTATGCACTTTGGCAGGAAAAATCGTAGAGCAAGTTATTATCTTAATGGCAAGAAACTGGAAAGTACTGAAGTACAAAGGGATCTGGGGGTCCTGGTGCACGAAACTCAAAAGGTTAGTATGCAGGTGCAGCAAGTGATTAAGAAGGCCAATGGAATGTTGGCTTTCTTTGCTAGGGGGATAGAATATAAAAATAGTGAGGTATTGCTTCAGTTATACAAGGTATTGGTGAGACCGCACCTGGAATACTGCATACAGTTTTGGTGTCCATACTTAAGAAAAGACATACTTGCTCTCAAGTCAGTACAAAGAAGGTTCACTCGGTTAATCCCAGGGATGAGGGGATGGACATATGAAGAGAGGTTGAGTAGATTGGGACTCTACTCATTGGAGTTCAGAAGAATGAGAGGCGATCTTACTGAAACATATAAGATTGTGAAGGGGTTGGATCGGGTGGATGCGGGGAGGATGTTCCCGATGATGGGTGAAACTAGAACTAGGGGGCATAGTCTTAGAATAAGGGGCTGCTCTTTCAAAACTGAGATGAGGAGAAACTACTTCACTCAGAGGGTGGTAGGTCCATGGAATATGCTGTCCCAAAAAGCTGTAGAAGCTACATCATTACATAAATTTAAAACAGAAATAGACAGTTTCCTAGAAGTAAAGGGAATTAAGGGTTACGGGGAGCAGGCAGGAATTTGGACATGAGTCTAGGTTCGGATCGGACATGGCCCTGTGGGTAGCGGAGCGGGCCCAGGGGCCGTGTAGCCTGATCCTGCTCCTATTTCATGTGTCTAATTCTGTTAGATTCAGGAGATGGTTCTGTGATAGTAGATTGGCGGTTAGGATCAGATCAGCCATGATCTTATTGAATGGCGGAGCAGGCTCGAGGGGCCGATTGGCCTACTCCTGCTCCTATTTCTTATGTCCCTCATGGACAACCCCAACAGTGACAGACCGGAACGCCGTACTGCTATCGTTGCCCGGGAGCTCAGACGTTTCGACATTGACATCACCGCCCTAAGTGAGACCCGGCGGGCAGGGGAAGGCCAGCTCAAGGAGCAAGGCGGTGGCTACACCTTCTTCTGGAAAGGCAAACCTGAAGAACGCCTCCTCCATGGGGTAGGCTTCGCCATAAAAAATGAACTGGTCGGGCGTCTCAGAGACTCCCCTAGCGGTATAAATGAGCGCGTCATGACTCTTCAACTCACCCTAGCCCGAAACCAGTGCGCTACGGTCATCGGTGCGTACGCCCCAACTCTGGAAGCCACAGACAAGACCAAAGAGGAAATCTACTCCAGCCTCAAACAATCCCTGTCCCGAGTCCCAACGGGCAACAAGCTGATCCTCCTTGGCGACTTCAACGCCAGAGTTGGAAACGACACAGACCTCTGGAGAGGTGTGATCGGCAGAGAGGGGGTAGGGAAAGCCAACTCCAACGGTACCCTCCTCCTGTCGAAATGCTTAGAACATGGCCTTGTCATAACCAACACCTGGTTCCGTCAGAGAGACAAGTACAAGGCTTCATGGCAGCACCCTCGTTCCAAGCATTAGCATCTGCTGGACTACGTCATCGTCTGAGCGAGGGAGCGCAAGGATGTCCGCATCGCCCGCGCCATGACAGGAGCTGATGACTGCTGGACAGACCACCGCCTAACCCGCTCCGTCATCTCCATCAATGGGGAGAGAGTGCACGGTGAAACAGTACTGGTCAATGGGGAGAGAAAGCGCATGTTTATAAATGTTCTCTATTCAAGTGTTTATCCAATTCCCTTTTGAAAGTTACTATTGAATCTGCTTCCACCGTCCTTTCAGGCAGTGCATTCCAGATCACAACTCGTTGAGTAAAAATAATTCTCCTTATCTCCCCTCTGGTTACCGACCCTCCTGCCAGAGGAAAGTTTCTCCTTATTTACTCTGTCAAAACCCTTTATAATTTTGAACAACTTTATTAAATCTCCCCTTCACCTTCTCTTCTCTAAGGAGACCAATCCCAGTCTCTCCACATAACTGAAGTCCCTCATCCCTGGTACCATTCCAGTAAATCTCCTGAGTGATGGACCAAGCCAATAATGCGCTCTGGGCAAGTCGGCCAAATTGAGCTCAACGTAGTTTGCTTAATCCTTCTAAGACCTGGTAAAACTGACCAGGCTGGGGCTCTTTCCTCTGGGAAAAAGGCTGAGGGGTGACCTGATAGAGATTTTTAAAATTATGGAGGGGTTTGATGGGGTAGACGTAGAGAAACTGTTCCCACTTGTGGGGGAGTCCAAAACTAGGGGCCATAAATATAAGATAGTCACTAATAGATCCAATGAGGAATTCAGGAGAGCATAAGAACATAAGAAATAGGAGCAGGAATAGGCCACTTGGCCCCTCGAGCCTGCTCCGCCATTCAATAAGATCATGGCTGATCTTGGGCTCAAAGCCACTTCCCCGCCCGCTCCCCATAACCCTTCACTTCCTTATCTTGCAAAAATCTGTCCATCTCCACCTTAAATGTATTTAATGACCCAGCCTCCACAGCTCTCTAGGGCAGAGAATTCCACAGATTTACGACCCTCAGAGAAGAAATTCATTGAAACATAGAAGATAGGAGCAGGAGTAGGCCATTCGGCCCCTCGAGCTTGCTCCGCCATTCAATGAGATGATGGCTGATCATCCAAACTCAGTACCGACCCTGCCTTCTCCCCATATCCCTTGATCCCTTTAGCCTTAAGAAATATATCTAACTCCTTCTTGACTATATTTAATGAATTGGCCTCAACTGCCTTCTGTGGTAGAGAATTCCACAGATTCACCACTCTCTGGGTGAAGAAATTCCTCCTCATTTCTGTCCTAAATGGCTTACCCCTTATCCTTAGACTGTGACCCCTGGTTCTGGACTCCCCGGCCATCGGGAACATCCTTCCTGCATTTAGTCTGTCTAGTCCTGTTAGAATTTTATAAGTTTCAATGCGATCCCCTCTCATTCTTCTAAACTCCAGCGAGTATAAGCCCAATTGACCCAATCTCTCCTCATACGTCATTCCTGCAATTCCTCATCTCAGTTCTAAAAGGGCAACCCTTTATTCTAAAACTGTGCCCCCAAGTTCTAGATTTCCCCATGAGGGGAAACATCCTCTCTACATCTACCTTGTCGAGCCCCCTCCGTATCTTATACGTTTCAATAAGATCACCTCTCATTCTTCTAAATTCCAAAGAGTATAGGCCCAGCCTGCTCTACCTTTCCTCATAAGTCAACCCCCTCATCTCTGGAATTAACCTAGTGAATCGTCTCTGAACTGCCTCCAATGCAAGTATATCCTTTCTTAAATAAGGAGACCAAAACTGTATGCAGGACTTCCCTGTTTTTATACTCCAACCCCCTTGAAATAAAGGCCAACATTCCATTTGCCTTTTTGATTACTTGCTGTACTTGCATGCTAACTTTTTGTGTTTCATGCACAAGGACCCCCAGGTCCCTCTGAAATGTAGCATTTTGTAATCTCTCCATTTAAATAATAATTTGCTTTTTTATTTTTCCTGCCAAAGTGGATAACCTCGCACTTTCCCGCATTGTTTGCCCACTCACTTAGCCTGTCTATATCCCTTTGCAGATTCGAGTCCTCTGAACAACTTGCTTTCCCACCCATCTTTGTATCATCTGCAAACTTGGCTACATTAATAACTTGGATGAAGGGACCGAATGTAATGTAGATTGTAAATAGTTGAGGCCCCAGCACCGATCCCTGTGGCACCCCACTAGTTACCGTTTGCCAACCGGAAAATGACCCATTTATCCCGACTCTCTGATTTCTGTTAGTTAGCCAATTCTCTATCCATGCTAATAAATTACCCCCAATTCCATGAGCTCTTATCTTATGCAGTAACCTTATATGTGGCACCTTATCGAATGCCTTCTGGAAATCCAAATACACCACATCTACTGGTTCACCTTTGTCCACCCTGCTCGTTACATCCTCAAAGAACTCCAGCAAATTTGTTAAACATGATTTCCCTTTCATAAAACTATGCTGACTCTGCTTGACTGCATTATGATTTTCCAAATGCCCTGCTACTGCTTCCTTAATGAAGGACTCCAGCATTTTCCCAATGACAGATGTTAGGCTAACTGGTCTATAGTTTCCTGCTTTCTGTCTCCCTCCTTTCTTAAATAGGGGTGTTACATTTGCGGTTTTCCAATCTGCTGGGACCTCTCCAGAGTCCAGGGAATTTTGGTATATTGCAACCAATGCATCCACTATCTCTGCAGTCACTTCTTTTAAGGCCCTGGGATGCAGGCCATCTGGTCCAGGGGACTTGGTAAAATAATGGGACAAAAAGATGACAAGTACTATTTCCCTACTGATTGTCTTTAGTTCCCCCCTCCCTGTGGCCCCTTGATTATCCATTTTTGGGATGTTGTTAGTGTCTTCTACTGTGAAGACAGATACAAAATATTTATTCAGAGTCTCTGCCATTTCCCCGTTCCCCATTATTAATTCCCCAGTCTCATCCTCTAAGGGACCAACCTTTACTTTAGCTACCCTCTTCCTTTTTATAGTGGCGAGAATGTGAAATTCGCTACCACAGGGAGTAGTTGAGGCGAATAGTATAAATGCATTTAAGGGGAAGCTAGATAAACACATGAGAGAGCAAGGAATAGAAGGATATGCTGATTGGGTTAGATAAAGAAGGGTTGGGAGAGGCTCGTGTGGGGCATGGACCTGTTGGGCCGAATGGCCTGTTTCTGTGCTGTACATTCCAATGTAAACAATTCTCTTACCGGTCTTCCTTTTGCAGGTGTGATTGCGTATGCTATTGGGATTGCTTGGGCGGCAGTGGATGAGCTGGAGTACATCGCGACAGACCCCGACAAGGACCACTCCTTCTTCGTCGACGAGTTCAACAACCTGTATCAGTTCGTACCCCGGATCGTGCACAACATCTGCCAAGAATTCAATTCACAGCCGCGTAACTGAGCAAGTCCCCTGTCAGATTGAGAGACTGTAGTTACCATACAGCCGCTCGATATATACTTACTGTTCATAAAGCAAGCTTCAAACTATGCAGCCGCTGGGGCAGACTTTGTCCTGCAGTTTCAAGTTTTCTTGTAGACACCAAACTTTTAGAGGCGTGTAGATGTGAAACAGATGGTGATCTTATGAAGTACAACGCTGTAAGCATATCCATGTTTGGGCAGGAGGCACCCGCTGGTCCACCGAGCCACCGTTCCAAACCACCCATTCGGTTCCTTGCCACGGTCCCAAAATTCCTGGAGGGCCCCGACCATGTTGGCGCAACCATGGCAGAGTGGATCCCCTGGCTGCCCTGGATCCCAGTCCCGGATCCCCTGGATCCCAGTCCCAGATCCTCTGGCTGCCCTGGATCTCACTCACGGATCCGCTGGCTGCCCTGGATCCCACTCCCGGATCCCCTGGCTGCCCTGGATCCCACTCCCGGATCCCCTGGCTGCCCTGGATCCCACTCCCGGATCCCCTGGCTGCCCTGGATCCCACTCCCGGATCCCCTGGCTGCCCTGGATCCCACTCCCGGATCCCCTGGCTGCCCTGGATCCCACTCCCGGATCCCCTGGCTGCCCTGGATCCCACTCCCGGATCCCCTGGCTGCCCTGGATCTGCTGGCTGCTCTAGATCCCACTCCCGGATCCCCTGGTTGCTCTAGATCCCAGTCCCGGATCCGCTGGCTGCTCTAGATCCCAGTCCCGGATCCGCTGGCTGCTCTAGATCCCACTCCCGGATCCCCTGGCTGCTCTAGATCCCACTCCCGGATCCGCTGTGACGGGTAACATGCACGGCCGAAGTGGGCGTGACAGCACCCGCAAGAGGCATCTAGCCCCGGTCCGACCTAGTCAGGTGGAACAGCTCACGTGACCCCCACCTGAGGCCCGTCGGTGGGGAGAGTAATAACAAAATGATTGAAAGGAGCCATTCCGCTTCCCGAAAAGATCTCGAGCCCCTCCTTGGCCTGGGTGAGGTTATGGTGGTGGTGGGGGTGCGCTCTGGCGGCCTCAAAGGGACTTGCCATAACCCTCAGTTCTGTTGAGGCTGGTTAAGAGGGGGGGGGGGGGGGCGGTAACAGGGTGAAATTCATGGAGTAACCTAGGAACCCACCCCACCACCTCCTGTTCAGAAGATCCACCTACTAGCACCACCCCCCCCACCCACACACAGGGATAGGGTGGGATATGTGTTGGTGTAGGGGTTACGGGGATCGGGTGGGATGGGCCGAAATGGCCTCTATCTGCACTGTGGGGTTTCTGTGATTCTGTGAAAATGACAAACAAATAAAGAATGGCGTGAAATCCCAGCAGATCCAGGGCCTGCCAGAAAATTCTAGCCCGAGGCAGCGGACCCAGATACTTGAGCACATAATCCAGGCTGACTCTCCCGGTGGAGCACTGAGGGAGTGCTGCACTGTCGGAGGTGCTGTATTTCCAATGAGACATTAAACCGAGGCCCCGTCTGCTCTCAGGTGGACGTAAAAGATCCCATTGCACTATTGGAAGAAGAGCAGGGGCGTTCTCTTCATTATCCTGGCCGATATTTATCTCTCAACCAACAACACAAACAGATTATCCGGTCATTATCTCATTGCTGTTTGTGGGATCTTGCTGTGTGTAAATTGGCTGTGGTTTTTCCTACATTCCACAAGTGACTACACTTCAAAAGTACTCCATTGACTGTAAAGCGCTTTGTGATATCTTGAGGTGGTGAAACCGCTATAGAAATACAAGTCTGTCTTTTGATCCACCCTTAAACCGGACTAGAATTTTGGGGCCTGAGATTTTGGAACTAATATCTGCCTAACAAAAATTCATCCAATCCTTTTCTGATCCACAATTCTATCCTCCCCATCCTAAAAACAAAGCGTGCACGATATACTTTGGAAAAAGATCAAGACATCAATTGATCAGTGATCTTATCCATTAAATATCAGAACCACACGAGCCAGAGGGGTCCCAGCCTCAATCCTCAGTCTGTGCTATGGTGGTTGGCAGTACAGGTGCAGCAATTGGTCTCGTTTATAAGGATAATAATAAAAAGAGCAAGCGAGAATTTATACAGCCCTTCACCACATCCTGAAGACATCCCAAAGCACTTTACAACCCATGGATTACTTTGTCAAGGGACACGGTTATCACTTTGGGAGGCTCAGCGCTCGAAATGCGAGAAGTCCCAGGTTCAATCCTGGATGATCTCTGACCCCGCCCAGTATAGGCACGATGGGGGAAATGGCCTCCTTCTGTGCTGTGACTGATATGTAGACACACACTACAAGCAGCAAATGAGGGCACACAGTACAAGCAGCAAATGAGATGGACGCTCAGTCAGTCTGCCTTTCAATGACGGTAGCAGGGGGGTGGGAGAAAATCAGCCGAGGGTTCGTTTCCTGATCACCATCCACCAACCCTCTGCTGGACGTGGATCGTAGAATAGGGACAGAATTGGGTTCGGCCACAAAGGCCCCTGCGGCCAAATAGCTGGCCGGCGCTCACCGTCAAGGCACCATGGCTGAATTAAGCCCAACTGGGGAGGTACAAGAGGGTGATTGGCGTCTGTGGAACCATACTGCAGCAAGTAGTCAAGACTTTGAGCAGAGATAATTGGTATGGTAGTTCAGTAGCTATGGTCCTGGACCAGCAACCAAGAGGTCGGGAGCTCAAATCCCACAAATTCTGAAACTGAATTCAATAAAATCTGGTCATTTGCGGAGGAAAAAAATGACTTATGAAAGCTGCCAAACTGTTGCTTAAAAACCCATCTGGTTCACATATCATCCAGGGAAAGGAGCCTACCACCCTAACCCGGTCTGGCCTACATGTGACTCCAGTCCTATGCCACATAGTTAACTCTTTAACGCCCGCAGGGCTCCTAGGGATGGGCAACAAATCCTGCCCCACCAGCATCGACCACATCCGAAGAACAAAATCATAGCACATTACATCACAAGTATTGTTTGCATTGGGACGATATTTACTACTGTGTTCATAGCGACTGGTTTAGTGACATTTTTCTTGCTTAAATATTCATTTGAAGCTGCAGTATAAGAGCTACTGTGTATGATATATGTACAGTTATTTTATTTACTAAAACCAAATGTTGAATATCTGCAAAGGTGGATCAAAAGTCCAATGCTCAAGATAAGGCTCTGAAAGGACCTTCCCACTGGCACTGGACCTCAGTGTGATTGCTGTGCGATTCCGTATCCAAACAAATAAAAATTACAGGCATTCAACTTTTATGATGTGTGCATTTTTTGATCAAAATGGGTAAGTAGCTGCTTCTCGCATGAACATCTTTCATTTTGACCCTGGCATTTGTGGCTTTGTTATAAAAGTGTTTTCGGGGGGGGGCAGTATAAAGAGGGCAATGGGTTTTCACCAAACCTCCACCAGCAACGTCGGTGGAGTGGGAAAAGCCTCGAGGAAGTTCCATTTACCCACCACCCCTGCACTCGCTGACCTACATTGGCTCCCAGTCTGGCAATGCCTCGATTTTACAGTTCTCATCCTGGTTTTCAAAACCCTCCATGGCTTCACCCCTCCCCATCTCTTTAACCTCCTCCAGCCCCACAACCCCGAGATCTCTGCACTCCTCCAATTCTGGCTGCTTGTGCATCCCTGACTTCCATCGCTCCACAATTGGTAGCTGTGCCTTCAGTCGTCTAGACTCCTCTCCTTCACCCCACCACCCGCCCACCCATGTGGTCACTCAGGGTGGTCCTTGGCTAATTAAGAATTGGGCATTCAGTTTTAAACGTACAAGAAAGGCCTAGGGGGATCAATTTCAATAACAGCAACTTACATTTATACAGCGCTTTCAACATAGTAAAACGTCCCAAGGCCAAGGTGCTTCATGAGTGTTATTGGCCAAAATTTGACACCGAGATAGTAGAAGCTTGGTGAAAGAGGTCCACATCACGGAAGACCTCTCCTGGTCCCTCAATACCTCCTCTCTGGTGAAGGCGGCCCAGCAGTGCCTATATTTCCTAAGGAGGCTGAAGGGATGTAACCTGTCACCCCTGATCCTCTCTAACTTTTACTGCTGCACAATAGAGAGCATCCTGACAAACTGTATCACAGTATGGTATGGCAGCTGTAGCTCCTATGACCGGAAAGCCCTGCAGCGGGTAGTCAAAACTGCCCAACGCATTACCGGCACCCGGCTACCGACCATAGAGCACATATACCAGAAACGCTGTTTACGGAGGTCACTGACCATCATCAAAGACCCTACCCACCCCAGCCACAGTCTGTTCACCCTCCTGCCATCTGGGAGACGCTACAGATGCATTCGCACCCGAACGACCAGATTTAGGAACAGCTTCTTTCCCAGGGCTGTCATCCTACTGAACTCCACAAATAAACATCTGCCAATGCATTTTATTATGTTTATGTTAATGTATTACAAGCCAAATGTATGTTGAATGTTTAAATGTCTTAATCTAAATGTGCACTCTCGGGAGCCGCAAGCCTACATTTCGTTGTACTGCACTTGTGCACTAACAATGACAATAAAGTTGATGATGATTATGATATTCTAAGGAGCAACTTAAAGGAGGAGAGGCAGAGAAGTTTAGGGAGGGAATGTATAAATGTAAGTTGCTGTTGTTGAAATTGATCCCCCTAGGCCTTTCTTGTATGTTTAAAACTGAATGCCCAATTCTTAATTAGCCAAGGACCACCCTGAGTGACCACATGGGTGGGCGGGTGGTGGGGTGAAGGAGAGGAGTCAGGCTACAGTGATACGTGGCTGGAGAGATAGGGGAGTTTCAAGTTCCTAGGAGAAAAAGGTGCTAGGGAAAGCTGTGGAGACAAGTTGGGCTTACAGAATTGATCTACTACCAATGTCTTTCTCGAGAGGGTACAGAGAACGGTGCGGGGAAATACGGGAAAGGATGTGAAATAGTAATGACTGGAGTGGAGCTACATTGAGCACACTGAACATGAAAGAAAATAGAAGTTGGATCGAGAAACATTACACACTCTGTATAATGTATTATCACATGGTTTAGTATGAGCATGCTCAGTTCACTCTGGCATAGTAAGCAAGCAAGCACCTTGACTACCAACTCATGTCTCTGTCCTTCATTTGTTCTACCCACATATATCACATTTTTGGTGACGAGGATGAGATCCCAAAACCATTTTTAGGGATCATGGAAGGACACAGTGTTCAACCTTCGAGTGGAAAAGTTTGTGAATTTGTGACACCTAAACTGAATTTTTTGCTGTTAATGCTAATGCAGAATTTTCTGTGCTTTACCTTCATGTGCATGCATACACAGCAACAGCAACATTGATTCTCACAGGTTAACTGTTCAACAGGAGCAGGACAATCATGGCCGCACCTACGGGATTCATCGGAAGCCTCGGCATGTATGACCGAGCTTGTGAACCGTTCAGTTCTTACATAGAGATTTTTTTTAATTTTTTATAAAAAGGCCAATAACATTATTGAGACTCAAAATAAAGAAATTTGTGAATGTAAATAACAGTTTTTCTAACGGAGATCGGGCCAGATGTATACGGAACATTGACAAACCTACTCGTGCCAGGGAAAGCGAAGGATGCGTTGTTTGAAGACATTCTCAAGAAACTCGAGGAGCATTTAAACACAAAGTCATTAGAAATAGCAGAGAGCTGCAAGTTTGGTACCAGAAACCAAAAACAAAGTGAAACCATCAGTGAGTACAGAGGATGAACCATCCGTGGCCAACTAAGGAAGTAAAGAATGGTATCAAATTGAAAACAAAAGCATACAATGTTGCGAAGAATAGTGGAAGGCCAGAGGATTGGGAATTTTAAAAAAACCAGCAAAGGACAACTAAAAAAGATATAGCTTGAGAGTAAGCTAGCAAGCAATATAAAAACAGACAAAGAGCTTCTACAGGTATATAAAAAGGAAAAGAGCAACTAAAGTCAACTTTGGTCCTCTAGAGGAAGAGTCTGGGGAATTAATAATGGGAAACAGGGACTTTGAACAAATATTTTGTATCGGTCTTCACTGAAGACGACATTAAAAGCATCCCAATAATGGATAATCAAGGGGTAATTGGGGTGGGGTGGGGGGGGGGGGAGGAACTTAAAACAATCACTATCACTAGAGAGAAAGTACTAGGCAAACTAATGGGGCTCAAGGTGGACAAGTCCCCTGGACCCGATGGCCTGCATCCTAGAGTCTTAAAAGAGGTGGCTACAGAGATAGTGGATGCATTGGTTGCAATCTACCAAAATTCCCTGGATTCTGGAGAGGTCCCAGCAGACTGGAAAACCGCAAATGTAATGCCCCTATTTAAGGAAGGGGACAGAAACCAGACAACTATCGACCAGTTAGCCTAACATCTGTCATTGGGAAAATGCTGGAGTCCATCATTAAGGAAGTGGTAGCAGGATATTTAGAAAATCATAATATAGTCAAGCAGAGTCAGCATGGTTTTATGAAAGGGAAATCACGTTTGACAAATTTGCTGGAGTTCTTTGAGGATGTAACGAGCAGGTTGGATAAAGAGGAACCAGTAGATGTCGTGTATTTGGATTTCCAGAAGGCATTCGATAAGGTGCCACATAAAAGGTTGCTACACAAGGTAAGAGCTCACATGGTTGGGGGTAATATATTAGCATGGATAGAGGATTGGCTAACCAATAGAAAAGAGAGAGTCGGGATAAATGGGTCATTTTCAGGTTGGCAAACTGTAACTAGTGGGATGCCGCAGGGATCATTGCTGGGGCCTCAACTATTTACAGTCTATATTAATGACTTGAATGAAGGGACCAAGTTTAATGTAGCCAAATTTGCTGCTGCTAAGGATAGGTGGGAAAGCAAATTGTGTGGAGGATGCAAATAATCTCCAAAGGGATATAGATAGGTTAAGTGAGTGGGCAGGAATCTGACCGATGGAGTATAATGTGGGAAAATGTGAGGTTATCCACTTCAGTAGGTGTTGTGTATGTACCTTTAAGGGAATAACTGGTCTCAGACTGCAGTACCGGCAGTGACCACCCCTGTATAAAAGGCCCTAGCAGGCTCCTGTAGTTTCAGTTTCCAGGTTGTCTCCATTCAGTAAAGTCTTGTTATAATCAACTCCTGCAGTCCGTGTCTCAATTATACACGGACATAATACTGGCGACGAGTAAGAAACAAACTTACGTGCAACTCGGCAGCACCTCAGACGACGTTATTGAAGGTCGAAGCCAGAAGAAAAAAAATATATATATATAATCCAAAGAAACTCGAGAAATGGGCGTCGACCGTGGGCAACCGCCCTCCAAATCATCGAATTGAAAAGTGCAGGAGAGACTGTCGAGAGCCAGGCTTGCTTCTCCAGTCTGTGGTTTCCCAGCTAATCGGGCTGGTGGCAGGTAGTGCACTGATCCTTCCTGGGCTGCGGCGGGCTAGAGCTCGATCGGGTGGCTCTGCAACGGGGCCAGGCGAGTCGGGAAGCAGAGAGGGTGGAGCACACAGGGCGCGGCCGGTGCTTCGAAGCCGGGTAGCGTTCGGACCTAAGAAGAGGGAGGGAAGTGTCCCAGAGGGTCCGCTCCACGACAGGAATGGTTCTTCAATTAACGGAGCAAATATTGAAGCGCGATAGAAAAATAAAAATACCGCGGAGCGCGG
This sequence comes from Somniosus microcephalus, assembly GCF_052327205.1. Classification (NCBI taxonomy): domain Eukaryota; kingdom Metazoa; phylum Chordata; class Chondrichthyes; order Squaliformes; family Somniosidae; genus Somniosus; species Somniosus microcephalus. The sequence continues at coordinate 69,582,298 of NC_140995.1, read as the reverse complement.
TGTTGGCAGCAGCGATCGGGGAGGCGCGAAGACCATAGGGCGTCGCCATTACAGGATAATAAAATAAATATAATCGCCAGCAACAGCGTTGGCAGCAGCGGCGGGAAAGTGCGGGAGGCGCCATCTTAACTCGGTGGGGAAGAAGGAAAAGCGCGGGAGGCGCCATTTTGATCCATCGGGGACGAAGGCAAAGCGCGGGAGGCGCCATCTTAGATTTTCAAGATGCCAAAGACTGGCGATATCACTGCCTTCGATAATGCAATAGAAGACTGGACCACGTATGTGGAAAGAGTCGAGGTATATTGCGAGGCAAACGAAATAGCCGATGAGAAAAAGGCATTGGTGTTGCTAAATTTAATGGGTGAAAGAACGTACGGCCTATTGCGGGACCTGATTACTCCAGCCAAACCGAAGGCGAAGAGTTTTAACGAAATTGTTGCTATCCTACAGGAACACCTAAATCCTACACCGCTGCTGAAGGCAGAAAGATTTAAATTCCACAGGAGAAATCAGCATAAAAATGAGAGCAATGCTGATTACCTTATGGAACTACGCAAGCTATCAAAGCACTGCCAGTTCGGAGCAGGACTGGCAGATACCTTACGGGACAAATTTGTCCGTGGACTCCTGAGTGAAGGAACCCAGAAGAGGTTACTCTCAGAGAAAAGAGCTGACGCTAGATAAGGCTTTCAGCGTGGCAGTATCGTACGAAGCAGCAGCAAGGGGAGCTGCGGAAATACAACAAAAGCCACAGGAATACGGCACCCACGAAATGACACGGGGATTTGCAAAATGTTATCGCTGCGGCAAAACAAACCATGACCAGAAGGACTGCTGGTCCAAGGACAAAATATGCAGGCAATGCGGAAAGATGGGACACATGGCACGAGTTTGCAGGTCTGGGAAGAAGACCAATGACAACAAAAAGGCTAAGGAACCGTACAGGAAAGTACAAAAGATGACGGACAGTAGTTCCGAAGACCAGATGAGCGATAGTGAATCCGGGAACAAGAGACTAAGCTGTCTCAAACTTCACAACGTAATCGCAAAAGAGGATCTCCGAACCATTTGGGTCACCCTCATGATAGCAGGGTCCCAAGTCAAAATGGAATTGGATACAAGATCAGCTCTAACCGTCATGAATCGACGAGACTATGAGCGGCTATTCTCACACATACCCTTGAGAGAGACATCCATTGTCTTGAGGACGTATACGGGGCAAAAAGTATACCCCAGAGGAAAAATAAGGGTGCCCGTCGAATACAACGGCAAGAAAATACGGAAATTGTATCTCTACATTCTGCAAGATGGTGGACCACCGTTATTGGGACGTGAATGGATCAGAAAGATAAGTTTAGACTGGCACTCCATTCAGGCACTGACGGTGGCTGGTAAAAAGGATGACGACATCACTCCTGGACGATTGTCAACAATCTTAGCTGACGCCAAAGAGGTATTTCAACAAGAACTGGGCACTCTTAAAGGCGTAACCGCCTCGATAAAAATAGAGGAGAATGCAATTCCCAAGTTTTTCAAAGCAAGACCGGTACCATATGCAATTCGCCCAGCCGTCGAGGCAGAGCTGGAGAATCTGGAGAATGCAGGCGTGTTATCTAAGGTAGACTGGAGCGAGTGGGCGACACCCATCGTTCCTGTCATGAAGAAAACGTTAAACAATAAGTCTGAGGAGCCAAGGAAGGTTCGCATCTGTGGGGACTTCAAGGGGACGGTGAACCCAATCCTTCACACAGTACAATATCCTCTTCCAAGGATAGAAGATATCTTCGCCTCACTATCTGGAGGGAAGCGTTTTACAAAATTGACCTAGCACAAGCATATTTGCAGATGGAGGTTGAAGAATCCTCTAGGAAGTATCTCACGATAAACACTCACAAAGGTCTTTACCAGTATAATCGACTGGTATTCGGAGTAGCATCAGCTCCGGCGATATGGCAAAGAGCGATGGAACAAGTCCTGCAAGGGATTCCGGGGACTCAGTGTTACTTGGACGACATCCTAGTGACAGGTGAAGATGATAGTGAACACCTTGCCAACCTAGAGCAGGTGCTCACTAGACTATGAGAACATGGGCTACGAGCCAATCGCCCCAAGTGCGAGTTTTTTAAGAAACAGATATCGTATTGTGGCCACGTGATTGATGAAGAGGGGTTACATAAGTCCCCTGACAAAATTGAAGCGGTAGTTAAGGCTCCAGCGCCTGAAAATGTGTCGCAACTGAGGTCATTCCTCGGATTGGTGAATTACTACCATAAGTTTTTGCCGAATTTGTCCACAATTCTGCACCCACTGAACGCCCTACTACAAACTGGAGTAGCATGGAAATGGAGCGATGAATGTAAGCAGGCCTTTCAGAAGAGTAAGGACCTAATCACTTCAAGAGAAGTATTGGCTCACTACAACCCATCACTACCGATAAGACTGGCGCGTGATGAGTCTCCCTACGGCATTGGGGCGGTACTGTCACATAAATTCCTTGATGGTTCAGAGAGGCCGATAGCTTTTGCGTCACGCTCGTTAACTTCAGCCGAGCGTAACTACGCCCAGATTGACAGAGGCCCTCAGCCTGGTGTGGGGGGATGAAGAAGTTCAATCACTACCTGCACGGTCAGAAATTTACTCTACTAACTGATCATCAACCTCTCGTCTCCATTTTCAACCCTCAGAAGGGCGTACCGATAATGACGGCACAACGGCTACAGAGGTGGTCTCTTTTCCTAGGGGCACACCAATATGACATCGAGTACAAAGGAACTAAACAGCATGGGAATGCTGATGGATTGTCGCGCCTACCGTTGCCGACAGTGGAAGAAGAACTGGCAGTGGATCCAGTGGAGTTACTCCACTCGACTATAGTCGAATGTCTCCGTGACGAATGCAAACATAGAAAAGGAAACACGAAATGACCCGACACTCTCCTGGGTCTATGATTTAACGGTGAAGGGATGGCCAGCACATGGTGAACCACTGCTGCCAGCATTCTCGCCGAGAAGAGAACAGCTGTCAGTGTGCAGAGGAACCTTGATGTGTGGATCCAGAGTAGTAATTCCACCCAAATTGAAGGATAGAGTGCTCAATGAGCTTCATGAGGATCATCAGGGAGGGGTAAAAATGAAGAACTTAGCCAGAGTGTTTGTGTGGTGGCTGGGAATCGATAGAGAAATCGAAGAGATGACCAAGAGCTGTACAGGATGCCAGAAGGTCCAAAACGCCCCACCACAAGCCCCTCTATATCCATGGGAGTGGTCCTCATCTCCATGGCAAAGGGTGCACATTGATTTTGCTGGTCCCTTTATGGACTCGATGTTTTTAATTGCAGTGGATGCACAAAGTGGCCAGAGGTAATAAAAATGTCCTCAACCACCACAGAAAAAACTATCACAGTCTTACGAACCATATTCGCCAGGAATGGGCTGCCTGAACAGATTTGCTCTGACAATGGACCACAGTTTGTGTCTGAAGAGTTCCGGAGGTTCTTAAAGAACAATGGTGTTAAGCATTACACATCTGCCCCATATCATCCAGCCACTAATGGATTGGCCGAGAGGTTTGTGCATTCAAGAAGGCTATCAAGGCAATGTGTAATGAAGATATACCCCTACAACACAAGGTGGATAACTTCTTGTTTGCCTACAGGAATGCGACACATGCGGTTACCAACCAAACTCCAGCCATGATGTTCTTCAATCGAAGACTATGATGCCGCTTGGATTTGGTTAAGCCAAACGTCAGAAGAGATGTGGAGAACAGGCAGTTTCAGAATATGAATGAAAGGCCGACCAGGAGTTTTAAGATAGGTCAACCAGTTTTGGCCCGGGACTACCGCACAGAGAAATGGCAGCCAGGAACGATCTGTACACGGCAAGGACCTCTAATGTATACCGTGGACGTTGGAGAGAGCATTGTAAGATGCCATGCTGACCAGATTCTAGAGTCACTGGAAAACGTCAACTCCACACCACGATCTGATACACCTGGCGATGAAACCGAAGTACCAATTGCATCTACCGCAGAATCGGTGATATTGGAAGCAGACGAACCAAACAACGACATTGATCCCGACGCAACCTTGCCAGAAGAACCTGATATCCCAAAGAGGCGTTATCCAGACAGAATCAGGAAGCCTCCTCAAAGACTGAACTTATAATTGCTTAACTTCAACCAATGTATCTAGCAACCGTAATTGTAATTAGTTATTATTTAGTTGTTAAATGAATGTTATGTACTGTTTATCTAAAAGGGGAGGAATTGTTGTGTATGTACCTTTAAGGGAATAACTGGTCTCAAACTGCAGTACCGGCAGTGACCACCCCTGTATAAAAGGCCCTAGCAGGCTCCTGTAGTTTCAGTTTCCAGGTTGTCTCCATTCAGTAAAGACTTGTTATAATCAACTCCTGCAGTCCGTGTCTCAATTATACACGGACATAATAGTAGGAATATTAAAAAAGGAAATTATTTAAATGGGGAGAGATTACAAAATGCTGAGGTGCAGAGGGATCTGGGGGTCCTGGTACATAAATCACAAAAAGTTAGCAGGTACAGCAAGTAATTAGGAAGGCAAATGGAGTGTTGGTCTTTATAGCAAAGGGAATAGAGTATGAAAATAGGGAAGTCCTGTTACAACTGTACAAGGCATTGGTGAGACCACACCTGGAGTACTGCATACAGTTTTGGTCTCCTTATTTAAGGATACACTTGCATTGGAGGCAGTTCAGAGAAGGTTCACAAGGTTGATTCCGGAGATGAAGGGGTGTCTTATGAAGAAAGGTTGGGCCTATACTCATTGGAGTTTAGAAGAATGAGGGGGGGATCTTATTGAAACATAAAAGATTCTGAAGGGGCTTGACAGGGTAGATGCAGAGAGGATGTTGCCCCTCATGGGGGAATCTAGAACTAGGGGGCATAATTTCAGAATAAGGAGGTACCCTTTTAAAACGGAAATGAGGAGGAATTTCTTCTCTCAGAGGGTCGTGAATCTTTGGAATTCTCTTCCCCAGAGAGCTGTGGAGGCCGAGTCAGTGAATATATTTAAGGTGGAGATGGACAGATTTTTGAATGGTAAGGGAGTCAATGGTTATGGGGAACAGGCAAGGAAGTGGAGTTGAGGCCAAGATCAGATCAGCCATGATGTTATTGAATGGTGGAGCAGGCTTGAGGGGCCAAATGACCTACTCCTACGTCTCATATTCTTATACATTGTAGCTCTTAACCTGTCTTTGCATTGTAATTTTGGCACATTTTTGGATTGTGCGATCAGTTTGTGTGGGGACTGGTGGACGAGTGCGCACACTCCAAATTACTGAACAGTCCGAACCTAATGTTTGACATAGATGCCATCTTCATAGGGCAATTTTGCACGCTAAGAATGTTAGGGAGCTCCGTCCAACTCAAGTGACTAGTGCAGCTGAGGTCTACAGTCACAAAGCCACCGCCAAACCTAAAGTTGTGAGACCAAGTCAAAAGTCTGTCAGTGAGAGCAGTTTAGTGAATTGTTATCGCTGCATTGGAAATCACTCACCACAGTCCTGCCAATACAGAAATGCAAAGTGTTTTCACTGCCAGAAGCAAGGCCATATTTCAACAGCTTGCAGAGCTAGATCGAAAGCAGGAAGTAAGAACCATTCTAGTGGCAATGCAAAACGTGCCTGAGTTAAGATCTTTCCTTGGAATGGTCCAGTACTATGCACATTTCTTACCTGAGTTAGCGACCAAGTTAGCTCCATTGCACAAGTTCAAGAAAGATGTCTAGTGGAAGTGGACAAAAGCGCAACAGGAAACTTACGATGCTTGTAAGAGAAGTCTCTCTAGCGACGCTTTACTTGTGTACTACGACAAAGTGTGAGCTTAAGTTAGCATGTGATGCTTCTAGTTACGGTGTGGGAGCGGTCATAAGCCACGTAATGGATGACGGCCAAGAGAAACCAATTGCGTTCGCATCACGAACCCTCACAAAGAGCGAAAGAAACTACATGCAAATTGTAAAGGAAGCACGCACCAGTGTTTGGAATCAAGAAATTCCAACAGTTCCTGATCGGCAGAAAGTTTACCCTGATAACCGATTACAAACCACTCCTAGCCATATTGGGGTCCAAATCTGCTATCCTGGCAATGGACACATCAAGAATGCAACGTTGGGCAGTGCTGTTGTCATAATATGACTACACAATTGAATATCGCACTTCAAAGCAAAACGCAATCGCAGATGCCTTGTCCAGGTTGCCACATGAAGACTCGTGTTGGGAGTGAAGGTGTAATTTTCACGCTAGGCGCAGTTGACAAAGACTTTCCTGTGAATGCAACTGAGATTGCAGATGAGACTCAAAGACTCAGTACTGAAGAGTGTATGAAAATACCTTGAATGGATGGACTGATCAGAGTATGGACACAGTTGAAACCATTCCATCACCTTTGTACTGAATTGTCTTGTGAGCAAGGTTGTATCAAGTGGGGAAACAGAGTGGTGGCGCCTAATTCTTTGAATTCAGAACCAAAAATAAACAGCCCAAAAATTGTTTCAACACCAAAACCTTCAGTAATAAGATCAGGAAGGCTCCGCAAACCAGTTATTAAACTGGATTTGTAGTTCATTTGTAGGATTTATAGTTCATTTAAAAGAAAAAAAGCCACAAGTTTTTGTTATGTGGTGTATGTAATGCTGGGAAAAGTGGAACCATAGTTCTGTTGTATTTGAGAGGGGAATACATGCATTTATTTTAAGGGAAAAGCAGTGCAATGTATTATCACATGGTTTAGTATGAGCATGCTCAGTTCACTCTGGCCGAGTAAACAAGCAACTCATCCTGTCTCTGTCCTTCATTTGTTCTACCCATATATTATACTATGGAACAGAGGACTGGCAGCAGTGTGAATGCACACAGCGACAAGCAAGCTGGTCAAGTGCAAGGTCACAACCACGTGGGGAAATAATGGCTGGGAATTTCCTCTGAGCTGCTCCGCCACCGTAACTTCCCGAAACCCCAGTAAAGTTTCAGCGGTGAAGGGGGAGCAGCTCTGAGGAGATTCGCAACCAATAACAGAATGGAGAAAAAACACCATTCGAGATTCCAGGTTGTGGCTGCAAAACAGGTCCTCCTCCTTCTGAATTACAGAAACCCCCCACAACGAGATGTGACAAAATTGTGTCCCCCAGCAATCTCTTCTGGGTCTTCAGCTCGTCACCATATTTATCAATGACTTACATGAAGGAATAGAGTTGTATATTCAAGTTTGCAGTTGACACTAAGTTAGGAGGGACAGTAAGTGGTTTAGATGGGTGCAGGAGGTTACGTGAGTGGGTGAAACTGTGGTAAAGAGAGTTCAATGTGGGGAATTGCAAGGTAATCCACTTTGGATCCAAGAAAGACAAGTGGTGAGAAACTGGGAACTGTAGAGGAGCAGAGAGATTTGGAAGTCCATGTGCACAAATCACTAGAAGCTGGTAGACAGGTACAAAAAGAATCAAAAAGGCCAATGGAATATTGGCCTTTATCTCAATGGGGAGGAAGTTATGCTTCAGTTGTACAGAGTCTTGGTCAGAACCCAGCTGGAGTACTGCGTTCAGTTCTGGGCACCGCACCTCAGGAAAGATATATTGGCCTTGGAGGGGGTGCAGCGCAGATTCACTGGAGTGATACCGTGACTAAAAGGGTTAAATTATGAAGAAAGGTTGTGTATTCCCTTGAGTATAGATGATTGAGGAGGTGATTGAATCAAGGTGTTTAAATTTATAAAAGGATTCGAGAGGGTAGAGAGAAACTATTTCCTCTGGTGGAGGAATCCAGAATAAAGGGCCCAGTCTTGAAATTAGAGCTAGGCCATTCAGGAGCACTTCACACAAAAGGTAGTAGAAATCTAGAATGCTCTCCAGATTAGTGAATAAATAGAAAGGAAAAAGGAATAAAAGAGTTTGCATTTATATAATGCCTTTCACATCCTCAAGATGAGCTAAGTGCTTCACAGCCAATTAATTACTTTTGAAGTGTGGTCACTGTTATATAGGCAAACACAGGAGCCAATTTGCACACAGTAAGGCCCTACACACAGCAGTGAGATGAATAACCAGAAATTCTGTTTTTTGGTGGTGTTGACTAAGGGGAGGAATTTTGGCCATGGCACTGGGAGAACTCCCCTGCTCTTCCAATATTCTTATATGATATTTTACATCCAGCCACAAGACGGCACCTCCAACAATGCAGCACTGGCATATCAGCCTAGATTGTGGGCTCATGTCCCAGAATCCCACCAATGCCATCAACAGATTTATAGGAATTATTAAAGCTGCTGCCAAACGCAGTATATCTCAGGGGTTTAGAAAGACATATATTCCTTGTTGAATGGAAGAAAGCGAGGTTCTCTACCAGGAGT